>NC_060923.1:185000-815461 GCF_021234035.1 Daphnia pulicaria | reverse complement strand
ACAAAATTCTACCCCAAAAAATGTTGTGTGCCACAGAGTCTTAAAACTCTCTTAAATCTCTTTTCCCCCCCGCATTTGTATTGAATGGATATATCTGCTGTGTGTGATGGGGTATACACAGCCTGGGGGGATGCACAAAGGTTCTGACATTTTGTCATCTAGAAATCAATTTTCCTATCTTTTTTCCTGCGATATTCTATTGGGCGGAGCGGATCAAAAACGGCGAGCTTGGAATCAATCGACCAACTTGGTGCTGCTCCTTATTTCCTATACCAACCGTCAAAGACTCGCGGAAGGGATTTCTCGATCCTTCCCCATCACTATGTCTCTCTATTCAACGAATCCATCGAATCATCTTCTTTCTCTTGTTCAATGGCCGGCGATGCTCTGCAGACGACTATATAGGAGCGAGAGAAAAAAAAAAGATCCAACGCAGTCAAAGAAGAAGAAGAAGAAAAGTTCCTAATCAAAAACCCATCGATCCTAATGTGAGCGTGAGTGGGCGCGCGATACCTCTCTGCTGAGAGAGGCTGTACACGTCGAATCGATCGTTGCAACTCGCTCTGTTGTTGATACGGCCATCGGCCAGCAGCTCATCCATTCCAATCAGCGTTTGCTGTTATTCCTTCACTGCGCCGAGAGCGCCGGAATAGATATATCTAAAAGCCAAAGAGATCAGACAAATAGGTATAGCTGGACATTGTGTACACTGATATATACCGGGACGGAGTATATGTCTATACGGCGCTATTAGTGGATATACTTTTCCAAATTGATCCTCGACCGAGGGAAAATCTTATATTTATAAATACATCAATATCATATAGAAGCTGATTTCCAAATTGCGATGGATACATTGTTTCATGTGGCTCTAATACATAAGTCTCTTATTATAATAGTCGTCTATAAGTTACAAACGGACCGTATAACCTGCCTCTGTTCGTCCCCCAAAAACTTTAGCATAAGCTAATTGGTCCGCCCTCAAACGATCCATCCGTATAATAGAAGAGTCTCTCATTTCCATCTTTTATGTTTATTGCAGCGATTCCTGTTGTTGCTGTGCTGCGCATTCAACGTCTCGTGAGTGCCGGATGATTCACGCAGCCGAGCGAAAGAGAAATGAAAAGGGACGCCAAATCATTTGCCATTTCTGGCTGGGGCCGGGGCTGCTGCACTGCACAATAATATCCTCGTCACTTTGCTCGATGAGCCGATGAAAAGGTGAAAGAAGAAAATGCAAAGAATTCCGGCCGGATCAGTTTGGGTTGTTTGTTGTTGTACTACATCAAGTGAAAAGCAGCTGAGCTAGACAAAAAAGGAGGAGAAAGAAGAAGAAGAAGGAAGAGGGTTTGGCCTGGTGAGAGTTGTCGACCAATGCGGATGGAGAGGGGGACGACGCCAAGTGGCCGGATTGGTCGACAAGTATAGCAAGAACCTGTTCCGGCATCATCGTCTGCTGCTGCAGGGATAGTTGGATGTACATATCCATCTCGTCTCTCTATATTCTTCTTCTTTTTCTCAACGTGCACACGGCGCGCACAGGCAACCGCTCAGCGAAAAACGTTGAACAAGATCTGCGCAGTTTGTGTGTCTATTTGAAACTGTTCCGCCGCCGATCCTTTGCTCGCCCTTGTGTCTCCCTCCCACCCCACCCCACCCTGTGAGTGTGTGTGGCTATGCGAGGCGGTGGCAATCACCCTCCCTCTTTTTGGGACCCCAAAGTGGGGAACTGAAATTGCTATCCAATAGACAACTTCTTCTTTTTCCCTCTGTCCCACCCACCACCCACCTCCTGCTCTACCACCCTCCACTCTCTCTAGTCGATCGTCCTCCTCCCGTTTTTAATTCTTCGGCTGACTGTCCTGTTATAGTCGAGCACCAAAAAACGTCGTCACTTGACGTCTACCTGCCCAGTGAAACGGACATCCTCTCGTTTCTCCTCTTCTTCTCTTCCGTTGCACAATCGATCCCGGGACATTGTGCGTGAAACAACAACAGTCGCAAAAGTGTGTCGCAAGTGATCACCTCTCGTGTCACGATTGGGGGGTTGAAAACAAACGAAAAACAGAAAATTATTCTGCGATGAGTCAAGTTCAAGTGGATTCATCGCCTTCGGTGATGGAGTCGATTGTCGTCGGTAGCAGGATCGCTAGTCCTACCACTACTACTACTACGGCTTCTGCTTTGCCGGCCTTGCTGCATCTTCAAGTCCCGCCGCCGCCGGCTACCACCACCACCACTCCGGCCGCATCAAAACGATCCAATTTCAGCATTTCCAATCTGCTGGCCACGGAGGAAGACAAGAAAATCACGGCGGAATCCAATGACAAACAGCCGAGATTGAGCGATGACGAATCAAAGATCAACGATGGCAGGATCATGAGCAGCAGCATCCAGCCGTCCGGCGTGGGATCGCCGTTTCTCAACGCTTCAGCTCTGGCTCATTTGGCCCACCTCCACCATGGATCCAATCCGCCAACCACTTCGTCTTCCTCTAATTCAGCCATTCCCGGCTGGCCAGATTGGCTCGGATCAGCCGGACTCGGTCCAGACGCCCATCAATCCTTGTGGTCTCGGTAAGTCCATTTTACAATTCAAGCGCTGGATGTTTCTTTAAAATAAATTTGATTTAACTTTTGGCCTATTATAGTTTGGGATTATTGTCGCACTTGTCGATGCGTCCATCCGCTCACCATCCGCATCATCCGTCGTCCGGCTCGGCTCCCGGATCTTCACCGTTCCCCTACGGCGCCGCAAGTCCGGCCGAGTTCGCCAGCAACCTCCAACACTTGCAGCACTTGCACAGCGTCCAGCAGCAAATCGCCGCTGCGGCCGCCGCTTCCAGTTACTGGACGTCGTTGAAAAGTTCGGCGCTGGCCGGCAGCGGGACCAACAACGGGACTCCATCGGGTCGCGACGGCCCAGCCGGCCTGGATCATTCCCACCAGCACCTGCCGCCGTCTTGGCGCTACGACCAGCACGGCCCACCTCTGTCCAGCAGTCCGCTCTCGCTGACGGGCAAAGCTTACAACCTGGCCATGAGCGGAATGGTCGGGATGGAACCGGCCAACAAATCGCCGACCCATCCGTCTTCATCCGTCACTCCGATGCTGAACAAACGGAAGCGATCCAGCGGAAGCGACGACGACGGCGGCCACAATTCATCGGCCTCCTTCAATCACGACGGTCAGTTTTTCTCTTTTTAAAATCAATTGAAACTAATTAGTGTAACTGGGCGGGGCACTTAATGACAAACGGAGAATCCATTTGTCAAATCCGGTCGGAGTTCGTTCGGCGGGATTATTATTATTTTCCGAAATAAAAAAAAAACGAATTGACGGGATTATCAGTCGGGCCCAGTGGTCCGTGTCATGTCGTTGACGGTCTTTTTTATAAAAATAAAAGAGGAGAGCCCCCCTAGGCTGTGTGTTTGAACGCCAGAGGAGGGGGATTTCTTTATCGTAACACGAGTTGAGGCGTCGTTCAAGAGCACAAACAATCGATCATAAGCCGCGTTCAAAATGCCCCCGGATAGCTGCAATCTAGGCCCGTCTGCACAACCCCCCTCTCCGCTAGCAGTGTTATATTTGTGTATGTGCAATACATAAGAAGCGGGAGCCGCGCAAGTCGAGCGTGAATGAGCTAATCGCGTCAACTCTTAAGTACCTCGCGGAGGAGCCCAGTCAAATGTGGGCCAGCAGCGCCAGCAGAAGAAATTCTGAATTTTTCCTTTTTCCGGCCGGAGTTTTCATATTTTATTGATAAGCTCCGCAGCGTTTTGAAACATCAAAAAATAAAGAATTATCCTTTTGTTTCCTGTGCGATATTTGATTCCTCCTCGTCGTATCTTTTGTCTTTTGATGTGAAACAAACCTTTTATATTTTAATCAAAGAAAAGGAAAAAAGAGGAGGGTAGCCCCGCCTTTTCCGTCTGGTTTTAAATGTCTAGAAGGAAAGGCAATTGCGGGACTCATCGGGCAAATGAGGGACATAATAGGAAAAGACGCAACGGAAGCCCCAACAACACGGCCCCCCGCCGTCGTCGGTATAATGTGTCCGATGCAAAGTGGATGGGAGTGGCCGTCACACAGCACAGCGGAATCACATCGAACGATAAGCATTTAGTCGCTACTATCCATACAACACAATATGCTATGTGTGTGTGGATATAAAAAGAGGGAAACCTGCCAAAGGGAAGGCCGATTGTACTACTAGGCTCCGTCGTGTGTTGGAGGAAGGATGTCCCGTTAAGACTTGGTTGCTGTTTGTTTGAACAGTTGTGTGTGTAGGCCAACAAACACGCACTTCTCTTTTTATAAATAGCAAAGGGCACGCATCAAGGGGAGATCTAACCGAAAAGTAAAATATTAGCCCGTCGTTGCCGATGAGGAATCCCCAGCAAAGCCAAAAGGAAAAGAAAAACATGTTTCTGATCTATACGTGTATTATTATACTGTAGAGGTGAGTAAGCCCTACAGGATCGCTCCTCCAACACCAACTCCTTTTTTTTCTTTTCACCCCATTATTACATAATAGAGTTAAAACAAGACAAAGTTTGGGCATATGGAAAGAGGACAATTGACGGGGAAGTCCTTCAGGTGTGTCTATTTATAGACACGGAAAAACTATAGACGCAATTCGTTTTATCTTTTTCCGGGAAAGTTAAAAAGTTATGCAATTCACCTTTTGAACTTTGGAAAGATGACGGGAATGAATTAATCGAGTCGGAAATTTTTGTTCCGTGTTTTTTCACCTGGAATTAAATGAGGAGCCTCTAATAGGGCGTGTGTAAAATGTAGTGAGTCTTATAAACAAATGAGTCGGAAGCCATTCAAGTGTGGGAGGGGGGCACTGATGTGCGTGTTTTTACTTTGGCTAGCCTTTAATAATATAAGGAATGTGCAACATTCTTTCGACTTAATTTTGGCAGCGAGTTCAGCAGTTCTTCTTCTTATCTTATATAGATCGCCAGTTTGAGTTGTTGTTCGGCCCCGACATTATTTTCGCTGGGGGGCAACTAAACGAAGTCTCTCAAGTGGTCACGGCCCGGCCCCCCATCTCTACTGTCTATATTTTTATAAACTCTCTTTCTTGTTGTTGTATTACATCGACCGGAATTATAGAGATCAAATAGCTACTCACTCAGCCCTTCAAGTGCTTGTTGCCAGCCCTTCACCTTCGGCGCAAGTTTTTTACTTCAAATCCTTTTTCCCTTGAGCTAAAATGGTGAGTGTGTCTCCTCTTCAAAGACAACCACGATTACGAAGCCGAATATATGTGGCGCCCAACTTACCGTGAAAGATATCGGGCGACGACTATATACGATGGGGAGAAGAAGCTTTTGATGGTCGTTTCACCTTTTTTATTTATTCACATTCCTCGTCTTATTATGACATGACAAAGTATTTATAGAGAGAGAAACTTCACCCCCCTTCTTTTGTCCACCCTTTTATCGTCTTTATCCCATCCGCTCGTTTTACTTAAATGGACAATCATCCGATTCGAACGGCGACCATTTCCCCCCCTCAGTAGACGATGCGGTTTCAAGTGGGAAGCTCTGCGTGACACTCCCTCCTCTTTACTATTAACTCCTCCTCCTCTATCCACTCCCCCGTCTAATTGTTTAATTACGACAACTCAAAAATTCATTTGATTTTGTTTCTGATTTCAGATGACAATTTTTCGGACGCTGACAGCAAAATTGACGTGGGCGGAGTGGACGACACGGACGACAACAATTCGGTGCATTACATGATGATGGAGGAAGAGGACGGGTGTTGCGAGGCCAACGGATCGGGAGTCGATTCAGATGGTGAGAGGGACGACCACCTCCACGGCCATCACGGCCACCACCACGGACATCATCATCATCACAACAACAACAACAACAATGGCAGTAAAGGCAAAGGTTGTTCTTCTTCGTCGTCGGCCACCGACGCCGGCCAACACCAGCAGCTACACAACAGCAGCAGCGGGTCCGGACACTCGGCCGGCAGCAACAGCAAACGCAAGAAGAAGACGCGCACCGTCTTCTCACGCAGTCAGGTGTTTCAATTAGAGTCGACATTTGATATGAAACGATACCTGTCCAGCTCTGAACGGGCCGGCCTGGCCGCTTCACTCAGCCTGACGGAGACTCAGGTGAAAATTTGGTTTCAAAATCGGCGCAACAAATGGAAGCGCCAATTGGCCGCCGAGCTGGAAGCCGCCAATATGGCGGCCAACATGGCAGCGGCCGCGGCTGCTGGACACCAGCGCATCGTCCGCGTTCCCATCCTCTACCACGAGAACGGTCCCAACAACAATTCCGGCGTTTCATCCAACATGACTACGTCGACTTCCGCATCTTCTTCCTCTCTCAATCACCTCCGCCACCCCATCGGACCCAACACTCCGACCAGCTCCAGCGGAGCTCCGCCCGGCAGCTCTTCCGGCAACCAGCAGGTCAATTACAGCGGAGGCAACAACAACAAAACCTCTCCGCTATTATCCCCTCAACAACAACAGCAACAACAGCAGCAGCAAAACGGGAATAACAACAACAGTGCGGGAAACATGGCGGCTCCATCGTCAGTGACGTCATCGGGCGCGTCTGCGCAACTCCCGTTCTCGTCGCTGTTCTACACTCACGCGGCGGCGGCAGCGGCGGCCGCTGCAGCCGCGTCGCTCTACAGCAACAGCAGCGGGAGCGGGAGCAGTAGCAGCAGCAGCGTGGGCTCAATGTCTTCATCGACCAATCAGGTTGGGGGCGTTCACCATCTCCACCATCACCAGCACAACCCGCATCACGGACCGGCAGCCGCCGGCAATTCGTCACGATCTCCACTCACGGGAATGGTCTGATTGGTTCAAAACACTCACGACGGCGTCGTCACAGGATGAGCCGCTATAACGGTTTATTTGATCTGCTGTACATCAGCCAAAGTTGCGCTAATATCGCTTGAGGGTTTATTTGATTAAAATTGAGTTTGGCGCATTTAGTCATTTGCATCGTCCCATTTTGTTTTGAAAAAAAATTATCAAAATGAAAAACGCTTTGATTTCGGTCGATTGTGTGGAATCTTTTTTAACTTAATTTCATTCCCCTCCGCGTTGATACTTAATTACAATTGCGTTAAATCTTAGCCGTTTTTTGTTGTGTGTCCGTATGGTCGGGTCTCTTTTCCATTGTTGAATGTTGTCGTTTTCTTCCATTTTCTTAATTTAAAAAACAATTAAATCTTATTCGGTTGTGCTAAATATTCGCTCATTTTTAAAAAAGGAAATGTGTCTCGTCCTCGATTCTCCCCGTTTGTCGTCATTCCATTGGCCGTATTATTTTAAATCTTTTTTTATTCTCTCCATCAGCGTGTGTCACTCGACTTATTATTAATGCCGTGCTGTCTAAATACCCTCGCATCATTGACTGTGGCCATAATATAAAATATTCCCACCAAATGGAAATGGATAAACAAATACAAAAAAGGAAATCATTTTCAAACGTCATTATAAATTGCAAACATGTCGACAATTCGGTAGGATACCATTGCCAATTAATCAAATTGGATCCCAATTTCAAGCGAACGTGAATCGACGGGGTGGATCCAATTTCTCGTGGCACGAACTGGTGAATGAGTTTCGCCTTTCTTCGTTTGTGAAACGAGAAACTCGAGAAAAACCCACGTCGTCCCAACAGCATCAGTAGCCTTTTAGCCTAGCTACAGGCGCTCCGATTTCGTTCACGGGTGTGAGTGTATAACTAAGGATGGGGAGGGGGGGCAGCAGTTATCGTATTGCGGTTAGACGCCGTTCGAGTGTTATATATTGGCTTGTTGAACGAATAAACGATTCAGAACAGTCGGTCGATGTCGGCGAAACTAGTCGCAGCAAGTGCGAAAATTATTTTCTCCCTTGCTGCGATTTGAGTTCATTGCCGGACATGACCGATGTTTTCATATTCGCTGGCAATGGAGCAGTTGGACATGGGGTCTAGAAATTAATTCTGTGATCAATAGGGTCAATCAGCGAACAGCGTTTTAAAGAGGCTGTAGGCTGATTGGCCCTTTTGGACACAAAATTGTTTTCCAGACCTGGCAACGCAGGATCTCAAACTGCTCCATTTGGGTAATAGAGTTGGCTAACTTCGGACGTTAGCCAACTCTATAATTCCCTCTTGGCTCTTGGCCGTTTTTGCGGTTGGGATTGGGGGAAGGGAATTTTAACTTCTAGGAGATAACGGGAGGGGGGGGGAGGGGGTAGAAGATTTCACATTTAAGTCGGGGGGTCATTTTCGTAAAGCCAGTCGGCGGCTGCGACTACAACTTTTTCACTTTTAGGTCGGAATACCTGGGCTGTTGTTTGTTGTTTAGGCTATCCAAAACTTGCCTTTAGTGATTAAACCCCCCCAAAAAAAACATTTTTATTGCAGAAACCAAGTTTTGAAAAAAACTTTGAATTGTTTTGGGGCTATCGGCATCCGCTTTTTCAGTAGCAGCGTGAGCAGCGTGTTGAATTGTTTGCGAAATTTCGGAAACCCAGTTTTCGGAAACGTAAGCCAGTAACGACGTGCCCTTTCGGAGCAACTAAATCATCCAGGTCAATTGCTCGTTCTTCATAGCGCAAAGTGGCATAGCCAAGCCCATCTTCTACCGATTCTTCTTGACCCTTTAATACAGTGAGAGGCGGTGTAGGCAGCCATTGGACCGTTGATTCGTTAACTGAACCTCTTGGTAGGGCTTCGCCTTCTTGTATTTGGATGTGAAGAATGCGGTTAATTTTTACGAACCGCACTCCCGTTACTAGTCGGTTGCTGGAAGTAGATGCCATTGCGGATTGTAGGCTAACGTAGCGGTCGGAATGTAGCCCTGGTTGATCACACAGGCACATATAGTAGGAGCAGTGGTAGAGAAAGCGCCACCACGAATCGACTTTGTGATTCTTGTTGCTGGGCGCCTTGCATTCCGACTTTTGACCGATTACTTTCCCACTCTTGTATTGGATCCAATCGTACCTTCTTCCGGGCGAATTGTTGACGCAAATGTTTGAATCGGCTTCGATGACATCGCAATTGTAAATGCGGCCGCTGGAGCATCTGCGTGAGCTAGCACAAATTGTTGGGGAATTTTAACTTCTAGGAGGTAATAGGATGGGGGGGGGAAGGGGTGGAAGATTTCACATTTAAGTCGGGGGGTCATTTATCAATCACTGTGGCCATAATATAAATATTTCACACCCGTGAAGCCGTGAACGAAATCGGAGCGCCTCTATGTTGATGCTGTTGGGACGTGGGTCTCCTTTTTTGCATTTGTTTATCCATTTCCTTTTTTTTTTAAAGGTTTTTAAGGGGGAGGGGGTACAAAAACACCAAAAAATCTACTACGTAATTTATGAACAGCCCCTTGACGGGGGCATATGTTGCTGCCGGATAAAGTTCTGGCCTGGCAAAGCTGGGCCAGCCAAACCAAGAGAAGAAGAGTCAACATGAACGACGAAAGAAGAACGACATGGTTGCTATCGCAATCGGAATACTCTTAATCAGGAAGTCGATTTCCAAATAACTTTCAGTACTAAAATGGCCTTTTTAACTCAATTGCTACTTTTCAGTCTTCTACTCTTGGAAGCTCAATCAACACAGTTCGGTCGATGTCGGTCGTTTGAAAAAAAAGGCACAGTAAGGGGGGGGGGGGTGGAAGATTTCACATTTAAGTCGGGGGGGGGGGGGGTCATTTATAATTCACTGTGGCCATATAATATAAATATTTCACACCCGTGAAGCCGTGAACGAAATCGGAGCGCCTCTATGTTGATGCTGTTGGGACGTGGGGAATTTTTAGATAGAAATCGGGAACATAAGGGAAAAAATAGGGGAAATTTTCAATCAAATCAATAAGACAACAGAGTGGCAACACATCAAAAAGAAAAGAGAACAAGGTCATCTACATTATAGTAGTCGTAGGGGTATCTGTCAAGCAGAATAGGGGGGTTCAATATGTTAGAATGTTTTGTTCAACAAAATTTTTAATGAATGACTTTTTGATTACCTTCCAAACAGTCGTCCTCGAGTGAATTGGGTATTGGCGTGGCCCCGCCAACTCCTCCGTTGGCAGCCAAAATAAATAAAAATAAAACAATCACCGATCACCGGACAGAGAAATGAGACTAAGATATATAAGGCGATGGATTAAAAACGGGATTGTTGATCTTTTCCGGTGAAGCTGGAGCTGCCGGAAATGATAGAGTGAGGCCGGACCTCTGACAACACAAGTCGTAAATCGTCGAGTCGGTCATAGACCTCGTCGACTGCAGTTTCCAAACCTTTCAAAAGAATCAAATTAATCAGACAACAGAATGGCAACACATCAAAAAGAAAAGAGAACAAGGTCACCTACACAATACAAAACTACTCTACTAAAGAACAAAGTTATTTTTCTTTTTCAAGCAGCCATGACAACAGCCAATTGTTACCTGTGAACTGGTATCTGCGATCCAGTCAGCGTAAAGAGTTGAAAAAGAGAATCAAGAGAATAGAATAGAAACGTGAGAGTAAGACAAGATGGGACCGAGTGGGAAGTCAGGAAATTAAGCTCAAAGGAGGCAGAAGAAACTCAAAAGAAAACGAGTTTTTATCGAGAAAAATTTGATGCTGTCAACGGGTAGAGCAATGAACACAGACGTACCGTAATCTTCGTTTTCGTCCTTGATCTCGTCGTAGAGGTGCTCCTCGCCTTTATCAAGCAGAGAGCCGCCGTAAGCTCCTGTAAAATTCAGAATATTTTATTTTATTCGAAGGCAAAGACCCCAAAGACTCGAAACATCATCAAGTTCATTGGCTCAGCCTTTCTCGTTATGGTCGTCGCTGATTTCCTTCTGAAATGTTTTGTTCAACAACATTTTTAATGAATGAATTTTTGATTACCTTCGAAACAGTCGTCCTCGAGTGAATTTGGTATTGGCGTAGACCCGCCAACTCCTCCCTGAGCGTATACAGTACTTTATACAGTACGTAGTAGGGTAGTAAGGGGGGGGGGGGTTCTTTATCTATAAATAAAGCGCAGCTATATTATGTGGGAGAGAGTTCTTTCTGGCTGCGTCTAGTCGGGGAATAATGAAGTTGAAAGCCATCAGGGGCTTTGGGTCCTCCAAACTGGGCGCACACACAACACAACCGTATGCTCTGGTGTGTGTATGTGTGTGTCGTCTGTATACGTCTCTATAACTCGCTATTATTGAGTGAGTCTTCGAGGTGCAATGGGGCAGAGTGTCGCATGATAATGCGGCTGTCAAAGCACCAGCAGCAGGCGCTCCCCCTCTTTAGACTGTAATGGCTCTTTCAAACGCCATCGATTCCCGCAGGAGTCATCAGCCACCGGGAAAAAAAAAAAATAAATAAATAGGGTAATATAAAAAAGATAGGGAGACTCAACTGCTCCCAACTATATACACTCTACACACATTGACTGTGTTTTGAGTTGATTCGTAAAAACGAAATTTTTAATAGAGAAGAAAACAAATTTTTCTTTCTATTTGCAAGGTCTTCCTTTTTAATATGGGGTCAAGTAAGGTTTTTTTAACACAATTCCGGGGATGAAGCGGTTGAAGCCGTTTCAAATGACTTTGGGTCGTATACGATAGCAACTTTCATGTCAGCAGCACATGTACAGAAAAGAGCCGAGTGCTCTATCTGTCTAGTCTTTTCATCCGGAATGGATGTGTAAACGTTTAATACCTTCACAAATATTTAGGAAGAACTCTACACTTCTAATAATTAAAAGTGAAATGCCAAGTGAACCCCTCCCATCCCCCCCCCCCCACAATAGATTTAGTTGTGAAAAAAAGGGGCCATATTGTGCGTGTGTCACAGACGGCGCGGGGAACCCAATGAAGGGGAATCTATCAAGAATGAATAGATATATGAGTCTTGTTTGTGGTGGGCTCTCTGATTCTCTATAATAATATTGGTGGCATCTGTTATTGTCTTCGGCAGATTACACATGAAAAATCCATTTATCATGGTAAAAATTTAAAAAATTATTAATTTTTACCTTAAATGATTCATTAATCATCTCCCCTTTCGTTTTAAAAGCTTTTTGGAGATAGATAGACTCTCGGCTGACGTGATCATCCGAAATTGTCTCTTGGAAGATTTTCAGAATCTCTCAAGAAATTTAAAATAATTATGTTGGATTTTCAATGTTTAATTTGAAAAGATTTGATTCTGTCTTGAATCCGCCCCCGGTTGCAATTAGTAAAATTTGCAACGTCGACAAAAACCGATAAAATTCAGACGAATTTCGTCAATCATTTGCAGCTGTTTTTGTCTCGGTTGTTGTTTCTTCTGATTAAACAGCCATTTGGTGTTCTTTGACTTCTTTCATCGGGTTTCCTGTTGCCTCGTGACTTGCTGGAAGCCGAAAAAATTGGATTCAATCAGATAAGTCATTAAAATCATTTATTTCCAACGATGTATGTTTGAAATTCAATTTGTGGGTTTTTGCTTCACTTTGGTGTGTTCCAAACACCATCCTTGGGTCTATTATAAACTGGTGATGGTTTATAGTTTATGATCAATCTAAGCAATCTTCTTTGCATATGAAAACGTTGCCGACGTTTGTGATTGAATGGCTCTGTTGTAACTTGTTTCCTACCATTTGTTTTTCAAAATTGAAATTGTGGGGTTTTCCCCACTCTGATAGTGTGTTCGCAAGACTAGCAAGGTATCAATTTGAATTTCAGTTATTCAATATTTTTTCGGTGGTTGTGTGGGTTAGCTGACAACAACCTACATTGTCTAGGTCGTATCTTCAGATTTGCTTTTTGGTTTCATCAAGTTTCCTGTTGCTTCGTGACTTGTTGGAAACCAGAAAAGTTTGATTCAATCAGATTAGCTATTCTTTCCTCGACATACAATTTGCGGGTTATTTCCCCACTCTTGGTAGTGTGTTAATAGGGCAGACATCAATCTAAGCAATCTTACTTGCATATGAAAGAATTTTTAAAATTTAAATTTGTGGGTTTTTTCTTCTCCACTTTGGTTGAGTGTTCCAAACATCATTCCTAGTAATATTATTTGCATTTGAAAACTATGCCGAAGTTTGAGATTGAATGGCTCTGTCTCTTCTTTCCTACCAAATTTTCGAATTTGTAATTGTGGGGATTTCCACATTGTAATAGTGTGTTACCAAGACTGGAAAGGTATCAATGTGTCGATGTATTCTTCTCTGGTCATTCGTTCTAGTGGTCATCTTAGTTCAAATTTATTTGAATTCATTTTGTTTTTCGGTGATTGTCTTTTTAGTTCAAAAAGAAAGAAAGACACTTCTGTTTCTGTCTTTAATAGGCCGAGCGTGGGCGTCCGCGTCCCATTTGATGGTCGATCCAGAATGGAAAACAGTGTCTAAAGTCTAAACGAAGAGTTCATCGATTCGGTGATGTCGATCGGTGTCCAGGGAAATGAGTGAAAGGAATAGGTCGCCGTTGGTCCGTTGGCAAAGTAATATAAGTATAGCCCTGGCCATATAATACTTTTTTTTTCTCCCTTTTTTCTTTTGGTCTACTAGTATTATATCCATCGGTTGGGAAATGGTTGTTGCCGGGCATGTGAGATGTAAAAGTGGGCGGCTGAGAGCCATTCCTTGTCTGCTGGGCCAATGCACTAGTAATAGTAACTGCGTATAGAGAGAGAGAGAGATACTTCTGTGAGCTATCAAAAGAGTAAATAGTTATCTATACATCATCTCGAGCTGCTGTGTGGCCGCTCTTTTGTTGGCTCTGGCTCTTTGGGGACCAATCCTTTTTGTCTGATGTATAGACTGGGCTGTGCAGCACTATATTGCCGGGTGCTGGGCTGCCAGCCGAGTACGAGTATAGATACATGTTATACTCTTGCCCACTTTTTCGCTACCACTCTACTCTCCACTTTTCTTTTTCAATTGAGTTATATTAGTCATTTGTTTCAGCTTTTATTGTCTTTTTCCCGGGGAAAAAAAGGAGGGCATCTGATTTGGCTCGTTGTCTAATGGGAGTTGGTCGACGCCATTCTCCCGTAAAAGTAGCCAAAGTCACGAACGACACACAATAGAGCGGAGCGGGAGAGGACATGACAAACGACCCGTCGACATTTCATCGTGAATGATGTTTCTAATAGAAGAAGCGATAGACGACAAAAGGGATGAAACGAAATGGGGGGACTCCCGCGCGATATTTTCTCAATTAATTAGCGAGAGCTTAACGGCTCTTAACGGAGGCGGACAGACAGAAAGGGAAACGATGATGAGGGACGATGATAATAATTACCTATCCCATCTAATAAAGACAATGTGTTATAGTAGAGAGAGGAATGGGGGGGGATTGCTGGGCACGCAGGGAGAGTTGAACTGCGTCATATATGAATAGAGACAGCCGGTGCAATACATTTTCTGACAGATGGCCTTTTACACGCACGCACGGACGGATCTTTTTTCTTTTCATTCCACCCTCGCCCTTGTTATTTGTTTGCTCATCATAATACGACGTCGATTTGCTCTTTGACAAAACATTTAGAGAAAAGAAAAGGGGCCCGGTTGAGAGAGGTCGTCGTTTGTTTATGTGAGACGATTTTTGTTGTCGACTGGAGATGATGAGGCAATCGTGCGATAGACACTTTGAATAATGAGTCATTTTTCGTTGAGAGAGTCCCTTTACTGTTTAGGAGGGATGATATCCGGCTGAGCGGACACCATTTTATTCGTTTAATTTAATTTTTTTAAACTAAAAATTTGTATTTGATGCATTTATTGGATTCGGTAGTTTATATCGTCTGTCGAATAATGTTGTGTACGATTCGCTCGGGTAGAAACAAAAATAAGCGGCTTACGAATTTGAAATTGGGGAAGAGAAATTTGAGTTTCGCATTTCTCTTCTTTTTTATTTGTGACCGGGGAAATGATTTACTGCGTAATAATATTTGAATTTATTTATTCGCGCTTGGAAGTCTTGGAAATGGGAGGGGAATGATGATCAATTCTCTCAAATTACCGCGTGTCTTATCAAGTCGATAATGACTTTTCCCAACTACTACTGTTACACGGCCACAACGTCACAAATGCTTGGCGGTGGGGTGGGGCTCATGATTCGTGCATGGCCTACCACTGCGGTGCATAATCCGCACCAGAAAAGAGAGAGAGAAAACACGAAGAGCTGCTGGAACCACGACGAGGAAGCCCCTATTTAGTCGTTGATCTCTAATCAAAGCTGCACCGGACTCTCTCTAGGAGTTGTAATCAGATTAGACTTGTGTGTGTGTGTGTAGTTACTACCCACCATCTCCCTCCCTTTTCCCCCCGCGATCGAATTTATTTGGTAAGGGTGGGGGGGAACGATTTGTCGACTAGTTGTGGCTCGTTTCTATTAATAATTCCGTCTGTCCGCGCACTGATTCCACCTGGGCTGCTGCTGCTGCTACGTGTGTAACTACTGCTGCGTCATTCCAACGAGATTTCATCTGATGACAGATTAAGTCATCAGCAAAGCCAGATCGTCCTGGCTATCTTATTTACTGGGCATTAATCATCCTGGACAGAGCTTTGAAATATTTGTACAAGAGCGCTCGTTTTTTCAAAATCATAATTCACGTTCTGGGTTTTTTTCTCAACTAACAATACAAATAGAAACTATAAACGTGTCCTTGGAGCAGGGTCAGAGTTTTATCCGTCGTGTTAATATGTTTATCGAACGCCACTTTTTTTATATAAATTTTATGATTCAATTTTTGTGCCGCTGTTGCTGGCCAACGAAATTTTTAATCCCTCGACCGGCACTTAATACCTTGGTGTCGCGCCTGTTTGATTACAACAGAACATTTTTTTCCCGATAGATACACAACATGGAATGAGGTTGTGCAGCTGATAAAGTCAATCATCGTCGCCATCAGCGGACGTCTGATTCACCATCCAAACACTTTTCGAATTTCTTAATTCGTTTGAATGTTTTCTCTTCGTTATCAGTTTGGGAAACCAACATCACGTTTTGTGTTTAAATTTCGCACCGTCATGCCTTTTCACGTTTGTTTGCGTGTGTTTTATCCCGCTGCTGGAAACCATAGACGAGTGTCTTAATAATAAGCTTTTCTCGATCTACCCGCGTAGATTTTGGTTGTTGTTGTTGTTGTTGTTGGGAGGGGGGAGGGAAGCTAAGCGCGGATGAGGAGAAGTGCGTCGGCCGTGAAATGAAAAACTACCGAAAATCGACTCTCATGCACTGCCGTCGTCCATGAAATCAAAATGGAGTTGTCTCTTTTTTGTCATCACCTCCCCTTATTTTTTCGCCCCTTTTGTGTTGTGTACAGTCGAGAGTCTTGTGTAGATATTTATAGCAGCAATCTCGCTCGGCTCAATTTGACGCCAACACAATAACCGCCTCCACCACTACCACCAGCACTCCGGGAGTTGGTGACATCTCAATCCCCTTCTCTCCACTCATCCACTCCGACGACAACTTTTTGAAACTTTCCATCGTTCGTCTTATTCTTTTTGATTCACCCGCCACCAGCATTGATCTCCCAGCAGCAGCTTCTTCTATCTTGTATAAATTCTTGGGAGGCTTTTCGGTCTTCTGACGTCGGTGCGCAATACGATTTGTTATTTCCACCCACTCCTTTTTTATTCCTCTTATTTCTCGTGTATAGACACACCGAACGTGTCGGTTGGTTGGATGGGATGATTGTCAGAGACCGGGATTTTCTTTCTTTTTTCCGTGGTTATTTCAAATCGATAATCAAATATGCGACTATAAAGGAAAAGAAATAGGAAAGTTTCTTTTTATATGGAATAAGTCGTAACGCCATCACATACATCACATAATCTCTTATATAATAACGGGAGGTGGCGGTAACAATTTCATCACGCGGTCGACTTCCCCGTGGATTGCGACCGCGTCTAAAACCAATAACCTTGCCATATCAAATGTTATTCTTGTGTTATAGAGAGTTCCATCAGTCCAGTCTCTTTCATGACTTTGTAGATTATTTACTTTTTGACTGTGCGTTCATTCCAGTCGAGTTTAATGTTATTTGATTTTTTTTTAAAGTATGAGTCTTTTTTTTTTTGTCGTGCTCCCCTCGGTTGTTGTCGCGGCTGAATGATTTATAGACACACATCGACTAGTCTTTTTTTTCCCTCCCGATGTGTGTGTATTATGTAGACCGCTCAGACTCTTTGAGCGTATATGCCGAACGTCGACTCTTTTGCCCGGCTTTAGCGTGAACTCTGTGGAGATAGAGAACTGATGGAGAGGCCCACCACATATGCAAAGCAGCTTACGACTTTGCATATAAACGTATACTCGTCCCGAGATGCAGCAAGGGAGGCAAAAAGCCTTTTTCGATTTCATCCCACCTCCTCCTGCTCTTGATTCCCACTTTTTGGAGGTTGTTCTCCACTCACCAATAATCCGCACTCTGTTTTTGAGTTTTTCCTTTTGGCATCTATTATTATTATACATCTTTTCCAAAAAGTTGTTGGCCTCAAATCACATGTGGGCCTTAGTTTTTCTGTTATTCTTTCAAAAGACTAAAACGTAAATGCGCCAGTTACTTTAGATTTTTCGTCTCTAAATTCTCTACAAAATCTGACCGAAACTCTTTGGGGTATTGCATGGTCTACTGCGCTGCGCGCTTTCTTGCATTTATTTTTCGACAGGTTTTTTTGAATAATTTCACGACCGACTGAACGGAGAAGTGAAAGAATATAAAGCCGTGAGCGGAGCAACATATGAGCACAGTCGAAAGATTATTCGAATTGAAAAGTTGACATTTTATCGTGTATAATACGCTGCTGGTCAGTTTAAGCCGGTAAAGACTAGTTTAACGCCGGTTTACCGTGCTGCGTAGAGAATGGGAAAAAAATATTGGAAAGTTATCGTCGAAACATGTCGACTGATGGGTGCTGTAGAGGGCGGTTGAAGGAGGAAGTTGTTGCACTCTGATGTTGACTTGTACTATAATCTCCAATGTGATAAAAACAGGACCTTTTGCTTGTGTGACTCGAGTGTGCATTTACGATGCCGATAAAGAAAAAGAGAAACGGATTCGATAAAATGAAATGGGGAAAAGCAAACGGTCGAAAAAATCAGACGAGGCGCTGACACGATTGAGTGGGGTGGGGGGGGGGGGATATTTGTGATTGACAAGCGATTAACTGTCAGGAAAAAACAAAAAAGGAAAAACATGTTTCTAGTCGGCTCTGTATACACAATACACAAACTATGGTGCCACCATTATGTACACAGACAGCGCAATCAGCCACCAAGTCAACTGTGCGCCAGCGGTGAGAGGAGCCAATCGTCCAAATACGGATCCATTTTCCCATTTCAGGAAAAATAATTTTTTTTATTCCGGAATATGAGGCGGCGGCGGCTTTATTTTTTGATAAAAATACGAACCGCTTTTCCCGGTCTGAAATTTAAAAAAAAAAAAAAATCCGATCGAGTGTACACATCAAATGGTTATTGAAGCGTGTCGTAAGTCAAAGTGACATTTCGTCGCTATCCACACATCAAGTGGTGCCCCAGTTTGATCACACAAAAGATGAAGAGAAATATAATAAATAATAAAAAAGCAGCGAAGAATGTATCAAAAGGAAAAGCAGCCGGTTCTCTTATAAGATATTATTATGGATGGCGTGGATTGAATAACTTTTCGGCGGCGAGGGACCACAAGAGATGGGGGGGCGGGTCGTCCGGCCGGCCCCAAGTTTTGTGTCCAAGACGCGGCACACACATATCATCATCATCATCTCAAACCATTTCAACACACAACTATATAGCCTGTTGTCCTTTCTTGTATGTCTACATATAACGCCTATTGTGCTGGCCCAATGAAGCGGCCAATGATTGCTCCATATGCGATAGCAATAGACGAGAGAGATCCTTCTACTGTGTGATTGGGATGGGGGGGAAATAGACGGGAGTATAGATAAAGTCTATATATAGAAAAGGGGGCCACTCTTTAATGGGATAGAGGGGGGGCCGAAATGGGGTCGTTATTCATCAATATCTTAAACATAAACATTGGAGCGATTAACCGCGATTAACTGCGCCATCTGCTTCGACTAGGATAGGAAGAAGAAAAGGACAAAAGGTCGACCGTCGGTTCCACCCCAAATTTCTGGTTATTTGTTTTTTTCTTTCTTTTTTCCCCTTTTTTGTTTTGTCGTCTGCCTCTCCGTCGTGTATAGCCTGTGGCAGATTGAACGAACGATGGCCGCGGACCAGATGACCGGACCAATTACACGCTGTCTGATCCGCTTCTCAATTCGTTCCGTTGACGCGATTGCATCTGCTGGCCAATCACCAGCAGCCAATACAAAATATCTTAACTAAAGCCTTTTATTCCCCCTGGCTGCTGCTGCTGGCTAAAAAAACACACAATAACTCTAAAGCGAAGAGTATATCGGAGTATATAGAGCTCAGGGCATATTACTCAACATCTCCACATAGACACACACGCATCGGAACCGTGACTATTTGGACCGCCGGGCGGTTAGTTAAGACTCTTTTTTTTAAATACATATCACTCGTCAGGCACGTCCGTGTTGTGTCAATCCCATCTCAATCTTCTTTTACTGGCCTATCTTGTTAAATAGCTCAATCTATACTCTGCAGCACTATCGCGCCCAGTCCCGAGTCTGTTTGCTATGGTGTCTTTATAATCGCAAGTATTTGATCCTTGATAGCTTTACAATATCTTGTTGGATGATGTACTATTCGACTATACTGTATAGTTGTGAGAGTGTACGAATTACGTAAGATTAATTCCGAGTCGGGAGGGCGACTGTTATCTCGGCATTGGTCGTGTTGACTTAGGGCTCAATCAATCTCGTTTTTTGGAGTCATACTCTCATTGTGAATGATGTGTTAACACTCCCCGGATTTGATGTGACTCTTTTGTAACCATTTGTGACTCTACAAACACGACCCGCGGGATTTTGTTGGTTTTTCTCTCGTCCCGTTATCGTGTTGGAAATCGGTCAAGAGTCGTGACTTGGCAATAATCACGAAATAGTTTTCTCTCACTCCAAATTTCGTTTGTGTTCTCTATTGGCTTATTGGAGCATTTCAATGCCAACGGCTCTGCGTTGACTGGGCCGCTTTTGAAACGTATAGCAATCGGTCGTCTGGTTATTTTTTGGTTCTGCCGGGACAGATACTGATGGCCTTTTCCGTTGAAAATGTTCCCTTCAGTTTGATTTTCTTATCATCCAACTGTGTGTGTGGTTGCGAGACTATAGCTCTCTGCATGCTGATGTATTTATATAATTACAAGTTGAAAATATGACAAGGACTGGCTGGTAGTTGGTGGTGGCCATCGAAATGCGTCGTCGTAATCGAAGGAGCTTACCCGTGGCAGTAGGCGGCGGCCAAGGGGGCGAGATGGCGGGAAAAGGCCACTTCAAACAGGAAATATGCGGCCGATTGATAACGATAATATCCTGCCAACTCCTCTCTTATATTATATTATATGTACACGCGCTTGGAACATATTGTTTTGTATACACACATCGGAGAGAGACACATACGCATTTCGTGTCAGTGTCGAGTCAGAGAGAAACTGAGGCAACAGGACATTTGATCACGGCTATAATAACGGCCGCTCTTCGAGTCTATAGATTCGTGAACCGGGCCCCATGATATGGCCAGTACTTGACGGAGATTGTTCGACGTCGCAACCACTTGTCACTCTTGTCTCAATTAATTTTTGTTGTTATTATTTTTCGGCCCGAGTTGGATTGAAAGATGGGCAGTAAATCGTTCACCATCGATCACATTCTTCACGGCCCTTCGGCTCCTGCTGCTGTCGACCCATTGATGACATCCGTCGGCGACCACTCCACCTATCCAGATGTCCATCCGCAGCCACTTGTTCCTTACTGGACAGGAGATCCCGCCGCTTATTATCCGCCGTCGGGTTGGCCGAACGCTGCGGCCATTTGGTTCCAGCAGCAACATCATCACGCTGCCATGCCCGTTGATCTCTCGACAGGAGCTCAACGTCCAGTGCCAACAACTGGGTCGATTGGTCCGTCGTTATTCGACAACGTGAGCAATTGGATGGCGATGCCGGCGGCGGCCATGACCGGATGCTGGCCAAGTGCAGCCAGTCCTGAACTCTCATATTCCCACCACGGTAAAAAAAATATGAAACCAATTTTCCGATTCTTTCTCACGCAAAACGTTGGAGTATAGTAGCCCCTTTTCATCGCGTCGTTCGTCTTGGGAGTTGGTGTCTTCCTGTCTGTGCTTTATTGCTCCAACTTGTTCAAGTATGAAAGTGAAGAAAAGGAAACAAGATGAATGGAACAGCTAGTAAAAACCAATCGATGATGATGATGATGGAGAGCAGGAACTTGACTGTTTGTGTATCGGTAAGGGGGGAGCAGCTCTTTTGAAAATGAAAAATAAAAAAAATTCATTGTCCGTTTTGAGTCTCATGGCCCCGGTGATTGACGGCTGAATTTCATTCCAGGACACGGGAAATCATTTCGAGTGGAACTAAAATATATCGACTAGACGGTCGATCGCTGGATGAAGCGATGCGTTATTGTTTTCGCCCATTGTGTGACGTGGAGTGGGGGGGCTGTTATTGTTAATTTCATTTCCCAATGATTCTATTACCGCAGCGGGCGGTATCATCCGCATATATGGATCGAGAGAATGGGATGATTACGTTTTTTTTCTTGTAAAATCACACAACGGGTAAAGGGTAACATCGAAAAATCCTGTGCATGGGGATTTAATTCAATTTATTGAACCCACATCAAGTCATTTTCAATCATAATGCGATCTTGTATCTCGGTTACGGCTTGGCGGGATGTATACATTTTCTGATGTTTATTTGACGGGTTTTACCAGTTTAATTGGATTGCCAGTGGCTTATTGTTTCCTTTTTCGGATCCTACTTTTTTATTCAATGGCTACACCCAACTAAATCCAGTCGCATCCTCGATACAGATCCGCGAGCCTATATTCGTTAGACGAAGCCAAAATGTATGTGTGACAGGCTCCAATAAGTCAACACATGTTTTTGTTATTTAAGTCTTTCAATCCGTCCGCTCCTCTTTCATTCATTTTTTTCCCCTTTTCTTCTTAAATCCTTTTTGTGGTTTCCGTGTAATATGAATTTTTCTTTTTCTCATTTCCACACAGGTTTATCAACACCAATGACGTCCGCTTCGGTCGCTTCCCCTTTCTTTCTGGCTCATCCGCATTCTCACGATGCGGCCATCCGGTTGGCAGCCATGGCGGCCAGCAGACGTCATCACCACCACCACTTGCCGATTTTGCATCAACAAGCGACTCGCAAAGGCGGCCAGATTCGTTTCACTCACCGCCAAAGTCACCACCTGGAGGAAACGTTCAATTCCACTCGATACTTGACGCCCGGCCAAAGGAGGACGCTGGCCAATCGACTTTCTCTCACCGAACGTCAAGTATACGCGCATGAAATGCCAGCCCATTAAATTAATAAAAATAAATGCGAATAATAGAATTTGTCTTGTTGCAGGTGAAAACGTGGTTCCAAAATCGACGGGCCAAATGGCGACGAACTCGCAAGGTAATTGTTTCATTTTGATTCACATGTTTTATTAGCCAGGAACATTTGAGCCTAACGCCTTCACATGTTCTGCTGTTTAGTTACCTAATACGTTTCATCCCTCCCTACCTCCTATAACATATTTTAATAAGAAAAAGGAGCGTGGGTATAAAAAAATATATGTCGGCGAACCTAATAGCGCCACCAAGTTCACAGGATGAGAAGTCGACCGTTACTAAGTTTACGACACATTACGTAATCCGATCTGTTGGGAGTTACCACTCAAAGCATTCTTCTTATATAAGAGTCGACAAAAGTTTGTTTTGTTCTCCCCCCTCCAGCTTCCCACCTTTTTTGTCTTAATAGTCTAATAGCTGCTGATGTTACACTGTGTGTAACCTATATGCGCTTTGATTCATTTTCAACGAGAACGCCCCTCTTGTCTTTGATGTACGCATGCGAGTATTTAATATTTAAAGGGGTGGTGATTTGAGTTCGACTTGACAAGTTTTGTACCTTCCCGGAAGTTTGTTTGGGGTTGGGGGAACTGAAAGGAAGTGAACGATCAGGTATTGATGTGAAGATGGAATCCGTACGGTTTAATCATCGTCACTTCCGGATCTGTCATACATTAGCTCTATATGAAATTGGGTTGTGTGCGTTGGCACTATACTTTGCTGGATTTCCAGTTTAAGCAATCAGGGATTACATCAGTTGTTCACGCGTTCAATGACTTGACGTGAAAGATAACGTTGATTGTAGGCGATAGATATTTTTGAGGGGTTTGCGCAATCATCAGCATTGAGCTTTTGATGATAATCAAGTTGTCGACACGTCATTTTTAACAATGGACATTTATTGCGGTGATCCCGAGATTACACTGTAGCTGGCTATAATGCATTTCACTTTTCGTTAATATTTAAAAGTCGTAAATCCCTATCTCGCGGGGAACTTTTTCGATAATCAAGTGATTTTAAATTCACATTGATATTTCATTGTTTATCTTTTCGTGTTTCTTTGCAATTAAAGTGAGCAAATAACAGGAACAATTATTATTAATTCGAAAGTCTATCGATTCCTTACAAATGAATTTGAACGAGTAAAATTATTATTAAACTAAAGCCAAAAAATGTGTCCACTCATCTACTTTATCATCCGAGTTTCAAATTCGTCATCAATACGGAGATCGTTTTAATAACCGTCGTCAAGTGTGGGAGCCATTACTGTTTACAGTAGCACTGGACAATAACAACTTGAGCTGGACAGCTCTCCCCCAAACCTGTGGCATTTGATAGTATACAATATATAGCGCGGTCTAAGTGAGTAAGCAGACGGGCAACTTTGCTAAGGATTCCGATTGAATAACAGCTGACAAATCCTTATATAGTCTCTCGTTATATACGCCTTTGGTAATAGGCGGTCACTCCCATGCGCACCCCTTTTATTTGTAGTCTATTTATGCCTTCTACTTTTACCGTTATTCTCGTTGTTTCATTGGCAGGGCGAGAAATTGTCGGCCAACGGATTAGCCAAAGTCGCAGACGACCAGACGACGATCGACATCTTTGACGAAGAAGAAGAAAACGAAGACGACGACGACGACTTGGAGATTAGCAGCGAAGAAGAAGAAGAGAAGCCGAACAATCCAAACAATCAATAGTCAATTGGATTTTCAGGTTCAAATGTTGACATCCAACAAGAGTGCAGTGTCTGTGTGTACGTGTGTGTGTGTTTGTGCTCAAGGTGAACGCAACCACTTCAGGCTAAACGCGAACCCCTGGCACGACTTGGAAGAAAACGATAATAAGCGCATATTTTTATTTCTTTCATTTTTGAATGCGGCACGTCAATCTGCAGTCGTCATTTCACCCTGGACTTGTCTATACTGGACTTTGTAAGCTTTTTCGGCCAGCAGAAGAGTTATGGACGCTCATATCGACCTGCCGTTGGAACCGAAAATGGCTTCTGTTGTACCGGCGGACAAGGTGGAAGGGGGGAGAGAAAACCGCCACCAGTCAAACTGATAGAAGACTTATAGATGATGATGTAATAACACAAGGGAGAAACTGTTTCTCCCTTTTTTTCCCCCCTCTTATTTCGGGTTGTCGCCAAAAGCTTTTCCACTCGAAAATGAGATGTTTCCTCCCACCCAGTACTCACGCCCCGCCCCTCTTATCACTCGTTTCAAAGGCTTCCACGTTTAGCCTTTTTTTCCCCTTTCCGCGGTGTGTGTACATACCACCCTGTACAAATCTATTTTTTTAACAAATCAATTTTTTCAAATCATCTGTGATAATCATTCATCATTCAATCAATAAATTCTTTGTGTCGACTCTAGCACACTTTGGGTTTTTAAAAAGCGGATTCACTTTTATCGGGAAAAAGAAAAGATTTACAGGTTTGTTATTTCTACCATTAAGAAATATTTAAAGTTATTGATTTGGACAATATTTTTCTGTTTACTCTTTCTTAGGTGGACGAATTACATTTGCCGATATTCATAGGAATCCCTTCAAAGGCATTCGGCGTTCGTGCTTCGCCCGGAAGCAATCAAACCGTAAACCCAAGGGGGGAAGAATGTGACAATCGCGAAACCGGATCAGCATCCAGCAATAATCGTCAGCCCATTATTGGAGTGCGAATTCGTTTGGAGACTGTCTGGCATGATTACAATCAAGTCTCATTCCGGAGTAACCAAT
Source organism: Daphnia pulicaria (assembly GCF_021234035.1). Taxonomy (NCBI): domain Eukaryota; kingdom Metazoa; phylum Arthropoda; class Branchiopoda; order Diplostraca; family Daphniidae; genus Daphnia; species Daphnia pulicaria. Next base: position 790,219 of record NC_060923.1, on the reverse strand, counting down.
CCGGAAGAAAGGCTCCGCCCTTGCAAAGCGATTGATTTCCGCATGACTAAAATCGATACTCGACGCTTCTCGGTCACAACAACGTCCAAGTCTGGCCATCATTATCAATCCGACGCAGATAGGCCTATATTCCCAAGGATCGTTGGGTTGAACATCTCACGATTGGAAGAAACTTTGGTATCACGCCATCGTTCCTTTGTCGTTTAAGAATATTGGTTTCCAACTTTCGTTGAAGCAAATGGAAATCGTTGTTCGTCGGCCGTCAACCATCCGACTATTCAATGACAACGTCGTTTCAATCGTTTTATTTCCGTTGTTTATTCTGTTCTCGCAGCACTGATCTAATATTCCGAGACCTTGAATCGTTTTTAATGAGTTAATCAACTTGATTATGTGTTCAAAAAGCGTAACAAATCATTTTGTCCGATTCGAGTCATCTAGCGGTGGTTAATCTAAGCTCGGATGTAAACAAACCTAGTAATACCAGTGCTGCAGTTAAAGGTCGTTGGATGGATCAGATGCCCACTAGTCACTCGTTTCCCAATAGACCCACTCAACTAAAGAGACTAATTAAATGACAAAGCATTTTTCTGGAAATCAAAAGACCGTTATTCGATCTCTTCTTCAGCCCAAGGCTTTCTTCAGTCTTCATCTCACGTCCTGGCTTGTAACGTTTTATCTTAGATATGTCAATCTGTAGTCAAGTATTTTCCATTCACGGTCACGTAGTGAAAGAGACTAGTTTTTACAATGTATTTTAGCGGACTTTTTAAAAAATTCAACCGTGGAATCATTAGGCATTATTACAGCTATGCAGCTGAACCTTTTCATCCATTGCCACGAACACCAATCACTCTGACTGCAGAGGAGGCCATTAAAGTTGTCAAGTCAGGTGATACGGTTTTTGTTCATAGTGCAGCAGCAACACCGACAAAGCTTCTAGCTGCACTAGCCAATCATGGAAAAGAGAGTAGACTGGAAAAGGTCACTGTTTGTCACATCCATATTGAAGGACCAATGGAATACTTGAAACCAGAGTATAGTGGTAAGTTTAAAATATAGTTTATGCTGTTTCATCTAATACATTTCCTTTTAATTCCATCTTTTTTTTATTAGGAATATTTCGGGATAATTCATTCTTCATTGGATCTAATGCCAGGGAAGCAGTCAACAGCGGTAGAGCTGATTTCGTCCCAATATTTCTCTCTGAAATACCTCTCTTGTTTCATCGGAAAATCATCCAGCTAGATGTGGCTCTCATCAATGTATAAAGACTAGCAATTGCAATATGAGAAATGTTAAACTAATTACTAATTTTGGGATCAAAATTTTTTTTAGGTGTCTCCACCTGATCAACATGGTATGCATGACATTGAACATTTTGTATTGCAGAGACAATTAATGTATTTGCAATTCACACATTGCAATGCCTGTCCATTAATTGAGCCTCGCGCTAAAACCATTTTTACTATTTAATCAGGATTTTGCAGCTTTGGCCCTAGTGTGGACGTTACGCGTTCAGCCGTTAAGAATGCCAAGTATATCATAGGCCAGGTGAATCCTAAAATCCCAAGAACCTTTGGAGACGGAACGATTCACGTTTCTCATTTGGACTGCATTGTCAACGTGGACGAAGAGCTGCCGATGAGATATCCGGCTAAAAGCAGTCCTATTGAGATCGCCATAGGCCGACTAATTGCCGACAATTTGGTCGAAAATGGGGCCACTTTACAAATGGGTATTTTCTCTTCTAACTTTCTTGCCGTTAAATTCGAGAATTTCCCCCTCATTTTATTCATTTCAATCACGTAGGTATCGGGAACATTCCTGACGCTGTGCTTTCGTCATTGAAGAGTCACACCGACCTCGGAATTCATTCTGAAATGTTTAGCGATGGAGTGGTGGATTTGGTTGAAGCTGGTTGCATAACTAATAGCCAAAAGAAAATATTGCCAGGTATCTTAGTATTAGCGTAGTTAAACACAGCCTCATTGTTCTCTCTTACTTTCGACCATAGGCAAAATTGTCGGTAGCTTTTGTTTGGGATCCCGGCGACTTTATGATTTCCTTGACAATAACCCATTCATTGGTATTCAGTTCACATCATCTTTAACGGATTTTTTCTTCCATGTTATTAAATCTTTTACTTTGCAGTCATGGGTGATGTTCAGTGGGTTAACTCATCTTCATTGATTGCGCAAAACCCCAAAGTGACGGCCATTAACTCGTGCATTGAAATAGATTTAACTGGTCAAGTTGTAAGCGACTCTATAGGCACCAGAATGTATTCTGGTAAGTTTTTATTAACACAAATAATATTTTACTGAACCGTTTGTTTGAAATGGAAGACGAACTTGTTTAACTAGGTGTCGGCGGACAGGTAGATTTCCTACGTGGAGCGGGACTTTGTCCCGACGGTGGCAAACCAATTCTAGCTTTGCCATCTAGCACGAAAAAGGGCGAGTCAAAAGTTGTACCCTACTTGAAACAAGGTATCGTCCATTCGTCCCCCTAGTTTCTATATAAATGCATTTATCACAGCGATTTGGCTAAACGATGCTTCTGTTCCAACATAAAGGGGCTGGGATTGTTACTACACGTGCCCACGTCCACTATGTGGTAACCGAATACGGTTACACAAACTTGTTCGGTAAAAATCTGCGCCAGCGCGCATTTGAACTCATCCGAATCGCCCATCCAGATCATCGAGAAGAACTTGAAAAAGCTGCTTTCGATCGCTTGGGCTGTATGCCCTCTCCTTGAAATTAACTAGCGGTTATTTCAAAAGCAAATATTTAACGGATGCTGTGATTGTCATTTTATATCGATCAATATTACAACAACAGTATTACCTTTTTTCTGCACCTTAAAAAAGTTCTGCACCCTCCTTTTTATCCTTTAGTCTAAATGGTGTGATTTTAAAATGTTATGCTTTTTAGAGTCCAAGACTCCTAGAGATGTTTGATGTTTGTTTGTTTGATCTCTCAAAACTAATAGACTGTTCGGAAAAATGTCCTTGATTCAATAATTTCATATTATTAATTCATAATTTCATTTTATGTAGTTCTATGTCCATCTGCAACTGGTCCGAAATTCGATATTACAATTTTTCAAATTCTGTAAGTTGAGTTTTAATAAATTTGGCATTGCACAACAGCACATGTCGACAAGTACAAAAATAAGCAGACGAAACAGATTTTCTGAACCATCGTCATTCGTTGTCGGTTCGTTGTCGTTCATTCCATTCCTGTTTATTACTCATTCAGACTTTTCAGGGAGCACACAATCAATATCCTTACTTATTATTTTTCATCACACAATTTCTGCTCATCTGTGGGAAAAATCATTCACTCGAAATATTGCGTTAAAAATGTTTAAGCGAAAATTACAAGCGTTGGGTTTTCCTAATCCCGATACCTTGAATACTGCAGGTATTACATTATAAGTGTGTTATTGCAATGAGATTTTAAAGACCACTGTTTCTTTATTCTTAGACGAGAAGCAGTTTCGAAGCACTATTGTTTGGCTGGAAGATCAAAAAGTACGCCGCTACAAGATTGAAGATAGGGAATCTCTAAGGAATACAACTGCTGAACAGTGGAACCAAGCTTTTGAACAATATTTGAAGGATCTGGATTGCCCTTTTGCCAATGGTTCTAGGCCGGAAATTGTAGACTGGCTTCTTGGGCTGGCAGTGCAATTTGAGTTCAATGAGAAACCCGAAAGCTACACTTCAAGTCCTAAGATTCAGCAACAAACTTCTCAGCAATCAAATCCACTTGACAACTTGGATTGTAAGAGCTTTTTATTTCAATATTTTTTTAATCATTGTTAAGAATTCTTTACATTTTGATGCAGTTGAAAGTGAAGATTTCAAAGTTGGGGTTGTTGAATTGGCTAATCTTCTTCAAGTTCCAAGACATCCAGATCATCTAATGACATTAGAAGGAATTTGCAATGTAATCCAAGAAAAGTTAAGTCAAGATGCATTGAAAGACGCCTTGAAGACCAAGAATCCAGGAAACCCTGTTCAATTTGAAAACATCAGCTTTGGCTTGGACATAAAATCCCCCAATGTAAGCAGTGCTGCAAATGTCCTTCGTTATTTATTCATTCATGATCTAAGAGATCTCCAAACCAAAATTAATGAGTGCCTTGTATGTGTTCAAGCTCTCACTGCTAATCCCAAAACAGACACAAAATTGGGGAAAGTTGGATTTTGAGTGTATTTTCTTTCTCATGGCTAACAAGTTAATCTCCCAACATTTTTCACTGTTAACTTCCTTCTTGCTTTTTTCCCAACTGCAAATTCTTGTGAGTCACATTGAATGGGTAAATATTCAAGAGTCTTGCTGCACCCACTGATGCAAAGCCTAGTAGATAAAAATCATTTTGCATTAAAAAGATACTTTTCATCTGAAATTCAGTACCAAAGCTAGTGATTTGCATAAAAAGCCTTCCCCATTTGTGAACCGATTTCTTTGATTGATGTGCTATGTACGCAGCAGCTCCAATTAAACCTGTGGTTTAAACATATTGATATCTGTTACGAAATACACGGGTTTGTCATATGTCCTGTACCTGAGCCGCTTACAATCCTACAACCTAGGCAATCTTTATCCATTTCAATACAGTGATGTTAGCAATACAGAAGAACAACTGGTGGCTACAGATTTCTCCGACTGTGAAACTTGAAAAAAAAGAAAGAAAGTAGAGATATAGGTACAACTAATGACGACCGATTCTCCACTTCTGTTTTTTCGAAGGTTTGTTATTATTGCACGCCGAAAGGAAAAAAAAAAAAAATAAACGTTTCGCAACGCCATCTAGCAATCAAATATAGAACTACATACTTTTCCTGCCCCAAAACGCGGAAATTTTCTCTGCCATAGGCCCATAGTCGGACATTTAAAATATTTAAAATTCAATAGAGTTCTACTGTCGAACATGAAAATAATTAAAGAATTTATTGGAGTTCTATTGTCGCGTAGTGGAGTTCTACTGTCGGGCACTGGAGTTCTATTGTCGGGTATTTTTAATAATATTTTGAAAAAGGAGCTCTTATTTCATGTTATGTCTTTGGAGTTCTACTGTCGCATACAAAGAAATTTTTTCAAATTTAAAATATTGGTGTTCTATTGTCGGTGGAGTTATACGGTCGCCATAACGGCGGATTGTCCCCCCATCCGCCAGGTCGCGCGAGTGTCTTCGTGAGGAAGAAATATTTGCCATTTGTTTCCGAGGCGTGACTTTAAAGTGTCTTCCAAGTTGATTGGTGTCGATCTACATTTTTAGCCATTAAATGTAATTGGTAATGCTAGTTGGGATTTCTTAAATTTAATTATCCCTGACGTCTCTGTCTGAATTTACAGGCGATCTGGCTTATAATTTCACTTGGCCAAATGTGATGACGTGGGTCGAAATGTCGGCCATTGTTAGCTGTACGTCTCATCTCGTGCAGAAACTCTTTAGAGCTAGTTAAGTAATTTTGTTGATCAATCTCCCTGCAATAATGTAATAGGTTTTACTTTTATTAGTTGATTTTCAGGTCGGAAATGGAGATCCCTTTGCTCAACTGTTGTTGTAACTTGGGAAATCTTGTGTTTTTTTTTATTGTTTTGTATTCAACTGAGTTGATCGCTACAGATTTAGTTAATGACTAGAGAGTAGACCCCTTTGCTTCTCTGTTGCAATTATGAGTTAAGACCATTATGGAAATGTGGATTACATTTATTATTATTAAGTTGGAAAACTTGACAACTACAAATTCCTTTGTAAGATTTATCAAGGTAATTCTGAGAGAATGTATAGTTTAACTTCATACTTCTGTCGTTTTGTTATGTCACATGAGATTCTATTCCTTGTTAGTAACTTGATTTTGTTTTTCAATAGACAGGTGAAGTCTGCTCTTCTTTGTTGCAGTCATCCAGTGAAAGGTGTGACTAAATTGAGCTGTTGCATGCAGTCTTTGGTGCTGATGTTGTCCTGGAGTGTGGGAGAGTCCCATGCTTCAAGTCTTCTGGGATCAGCCATATCTGAGTTGACACCGGATCATGCTGCATTGTGGTTGCCAAAATGTTGGACATCTAGTAGAACTGCAAGAAGACTCTTTGAAATGGTAATTTTATAAAAATTCTAAGTTCTAACTTGGGAAGTATCATGCTTGGACTACTATAATTGCTTACATTGTTTAATTTTAACATTTGGGGATTTCATCATGTCAAAAGCTCTTTCCTTCGATCATGTGTAAATTAAGTTATTGATTGTTTAAGGGGAATTGGTTAACAAGATAGGCAGATACTGTAGAAGAATGTTTTTGTTTCGCTGCAGAGCACTACAAATTTCAAACGAATTTTTATTGAAAATCTTTAATGAGTAATCTAGTTTCATGTAAATTTTTGTTTAAACTATTGTTATCAGATAGTGTTGCCATAGAATATTTGGGTGAACTCCATTTGAAGTGATGTTTTTTTTATTTAAAAAAAATTTCCATTGATCAAACATTAATTTCATTATGGTCATAGGTTTATGTTTACGTAGCAGTGATGTTGCTGTCCAATATGGCATGTTGTTGCAGCCTATACTGGTGCAAGATTTTTTGCATCGAGTTATGCTGTTGCTGTTCCTTGGTGCTGTACTGCTGGTGTTGTGCATAGAAGTTACATCCAGTTTTAATTGTTAATTGTGTCTATGCAGTTAACCGTTTATATGTTGAAAAGGGACAGAAAAGTTCCTTGGTGTTGAATCGCTGGTGTTGTGCTACATAAGTTACATCCAGTATTTTGTTTAATTGCTATTTGCGTCTATGAAGTTAACCGTTTATATGTTGAGAATGAAAAAAAATAGTAATACGGGGAATTTTTACGTTGAACAAATAATAAACATGCCTTCGCAATTGGGAAACCAGCGAGAAGGAGATTGGGGGGGGGGCAATTGATTTTCATTAACTAGAAGAAGTCGTGGTTTGTTTTAATAAGGTAGAAATTAAATCCTTTGTCTATCACATCCATATACCTACCTATATAAACCACATCTATTCCTCAAATCCCATAACTTCCACCAACATCCATTCCTTAAACCCCATAACATCCACCAACATCCATTCCTTAAACCTCCATTTCCCCTACAAATAACTGTTAATGTAAATTTTATTGTTGAATGAATGAAACATTCATAAATAATGTAATACTCAATTTTATTCTGGAACACTTACAAAATAAACAATCAAGAAGTCAAAACAATTTTTTTTTGTGCGAGGCTTTTAGCAAGTAATACGCCGACCAATTTGACAAAAAGTGTTAGTTTGTTTTCACGGAAATTGCGTCAGACGGTTAAAAAATTTCTAGTTCAACAATCTCATGTAGAAATTTACATCTAGTCTACTGGTGCAAATTGCGATTCTTTAAGCTTGATTATTTTAGGAGATGTTTAAAAAAATTGTGAGTAGCCAATAAATTGAACTAATTCGCTTTTTCAGAATATTTTGAAGATAGATCACAAGAAAATCTATAAACAACAAAGTGATCTATTACCAAAATATTCAGAAAAAGTGGATTAGTTCAATTCTTTAGCTACCCACAATTACTCTTTTAACACATCACCTAAATTAATCAAGCTTAAAGAATCACAATTTGCACCAGTAGACTAGATGCAAATTTCTACATGAGATTGTTGAACTAGAAATTTTTTAACCGTCTGACGCAATTTCCGTAAAAACAAACTATCCCTTTTTGTCAAATTGGGTGGCGGATTGCTTGCTAAAACTCGCACATGCAGTTTCGGCGTAGATCCAGGGAGATTACCTGGAAATGGAAGAAGAGAGAAGAGTGCGAGGCAAGTTTTACTGGGGAGCGATTAGTCATAATAGGCTTCCGGGTTAGACTCATGACCCTCTAAAAGTTTTCGTCGGATCATGCGCCTTCCAAGTCCCCGTTCAACCAGAGCCCTCCCCTCCTCCTGGTTTCACAGCGGGTGAGTGACCACCGGCGGGCGTTGGTTAGTGGTTAATTAGGGAAACGGGGCCACAGAAAAGAAGGGAGCCCAGAAATGCACTTGTAATTTAATCTAACTACACAATTTATCAGTCTTGGATTACAGCATTCTCTCGTCGGTTTTCAGTTTCACCAATGGAGTCCATGATCAGTAGCGAAGGATTACCCTGTAAGCAGAATGAACATTTAATTGGATGACAATAATTTTCAATAAGATTGTAGCGACAAAAAGCAATACCTCAAATCAAGAGGGACTGTGTAAGGAGCTAAATAGGGAGATTCAAGGGTAGCAGCCATTGGGTTAGCAAACAAGGGAGTAAGGGACGTCGTTGACTCTCTTGAAAGAACATTACTTTTCATATTTAGGAACCTGAAGGTTAGAACCTGTAAATAAAAAAAATAAAATAAAATAAAATAATCAAAAGAATAATTAAACAGTTTTAAGTATATTACTCACGCAATATTCATCTCGTCCAAGGAAACGCCATCACACATCGCGAACAGCCAAAAATCTAAAGGTAAAACTCCGTGCTGTTTTGAGAGCAGGGTAGTAGAAGCCGGTTGGGTAGTCGAATGATGCTGGCCGCCTAAATGATGTTCATGTAGACCGCATCTTCTCGGTCATTACCTAAATGGCTAAATCAAGAAACAAAATGTAAACAAAATTTAAATTTAGTGACATGACAATGAAGTTACACAGGTAACACCAATCAGCTTTCCTAAGCAATCCAGAAGATGGAATGAGTCAAGTTCGATGACAAACCGAATGATCCGCGTTGAACGTGTGGTAATTGCCTTATTTTGGAGGGATAACCAGATGCCCCACATTTGGTCTTATAGGCAACATCTAAATAAGAAACCAAATAAACGTTAAAATTTCTAATAGTATGATAACTTCTCTGAATTCAATGTAAACACAACTTACAATGATGATAGCATGATCACAATATTTAACCTCTTTTTTTGTTGTTGAAAAATAGGGAGATTCATGGGTAGCAGCCAACGGGTTAGCAAACAAGGAATCTTGTTGACTGTAAGTCCTTTTCTTGGAAGGACATAACTTCTCGTATAGTCAGTCATGCCAATTTAGAAACCTGTAAATAAAACAAAAATTCATATTAGACTGCAATTAATAAAGTTCAGTAACATGACAAGTGAACTTTTATACACATGAAACCACAAATCAGTTATCCAAGATTCTCTATAAGATGGAATGAGAGATTTTTCCATGCTGGAGACGGTGATCTAGCAAGTTCAATAGAAACAGCCGATAATTAAGATTAATCGTAATAAAACATGAGAAGAATACATGTTTTAGCATGAATAAAGCTAGTGTTGGTTTTTACCTGTATCATTGTGATGACACATTCAGTAGAATACAATGAGTTTGAAGTTTGAACAAAATAGTTGACGGTAGGTTGCACGACTTTCACGTTTACTCCGACTGTGAGTTGATGAAAAACATTAAGGTTATCCAACATATACACGGAATAGAACACATCACCGACAAGTTATTACAGACGAAATCACTCGAGTATACCTATGAATCATTGGTAATTTTCGAAGCTAGCTTAACGTTGATTGTTGATCAGATGACCAAATGATTTACCTATGTTACAACTTCTCACGTGGGGAAGGGAATTTTGCATGCAGTTCTATATTTGACCGCTAGGTAGCGCTGTGGCGAAACTTTTTTTTTAAATTTAAACATTTTGTTTGTGACTCTTTCGGCGTGCCATAATATTTCGGCGTGCCATAGTATGTTAATTGTTGTTTATTTTTTTTTATAGATAGCGATGTAGTTAGCCATCTATTACCGCCCGGCAACACAAGAGATTTTCTACACTCCTGCCGCTAAAGTTCGCTGAGTACGAACACTCTGTTGTTGCTAGCATGTTGCTATTATTTATTAACTGATGCAAAGCGCACTGTTTAAGACTTGTGAGTGACAAAAATGTTTAGAATTGCACATCATATAGAACTGTGTGGAATCGCCGTAATAGCTGAATAAAGCTTCGGTATCAAAATGACAAGCTAAAGTAATCATAACATCATAAGTAATACAAGTAACATAATGCCGTTATACTTATGGGTGACCAAATCCTTTCAAGAGCCCGTTCAAACTCCAAGTAAAATTTGTAATCATAATTTTTTTTCAATACTTAGGTAGTATATCATTCTTAAGACATGATTACAAAACTATACCATTAACTCATGCAGCTAAAGTTTGACTTGAATCCATTTTTCAGAGACCCTCTAGAATTCGTTTAAGATCTTCTGGCTTTGCTGGATGTTGCGCTGCGTTCGCTTCTCTTTCCCAGGATAGCTACATACAATATACTAACTACATGCAAACTAATAAAGACCAACACTTTTAAATAATAAGATAAAAATTTAAGCAATTTAAAATAAGAAAAAAAATGATAAGTTGAATGTTGAAAAAGTGAATTATTCGTGTCTATTGTCCAATTGAAAATGTTACTTTCTATTTTCGTCTCTTGAATTTTAAAATCAATTATATCTTCGATCCTATTTATATTCGCATAAAAATGCAAATTAAAAGTTATTTACTATGTGTTAAAGCTAGTTGTTCTTCATTTCTGATCTTCTTGAATGAAAAAGAAAACATGATCTATGGGAAAAGGGAAAAAGTCCGTTGAGAATTTAGTTTGAATTACACTTAGATGAAACTTACTCCTAATAAAATCAGCAGTAGTAGTGGAACAGACATTTGCAAGTAGGGTTGATGCAGGGTGGCTCCTCCCCATATCGGACCGATAATTAATCCAGAAAAGGTAGCAAGTCGACGGAATCCTTGTGCAATACCTTTAACATGCAAATTCTTTGAATAGTTAAATATAACTTAACAAAATAAATAATGCACGAAACCTTGAACACGAAGGGAAACGCATTTGGACAGAAGAGATGTGGAACCAACGGCAGCAACGGGAAACCCAACGTACAGAAACATAAACCCAGTCAGAAGGATAGGCATCATGTCCTTATCTCCTACGCGAACATGCAAAAATTAACATTTGCTTCTTTCATTTTACAAAAAAAGTAAATATTTATTTACCAGGTTCTATTCTAGGTAACCAAATGAGACACCACGTGAAGCCCAGAATATGCATCAACCAGCCGAATAATACGAGATAAGTATCGGTGGTCCATCTTGTAGTCAAGGAAACTAACACGTAGATCGCGATGGAGAAAACTCCTGCAACCTATCATTAATGAAATGTTATTAGCAAGAGTAGCAATTCAAGCTTTAGGTTAAAGTAATAAACTATTACCATGTAAACTAAGCTTGTTTGAAAGCCAGTAAAATCAAAAAGTTTTGACAATAGGGGCGGAATTATGGTCTGTCGGATAAAATCAGATTTTTTCAAATAAATTGAGAAACAAATAAAATGGTATTATGTAACCTCTATGGAAACCTGACCAAAGAACAAGATCGTTGTCATGCCAAATAACACGACAGTGTCGTCGTGAAGAAATTCTGAAATAGATTCAAATTAATCATCGTCAACAGACATTGACAAAGTTGTTAGCGCTATACCGTCAATATAAGTTGCAAATGTGACAGGTTCGGGAACGGTTTCTTTGTCAAAATTTTCTTCAATAAAATACCAACGACGAGCCGCTATGCTTGGCCGCTCATAGCTTGCTGATAGAAGGTTTTCTCGGCTAGTGCTCAATTCTATGGAATGGCCAGCTATTTCTAAACCCTCATGTTCTTTTCTTAAAACTTCGTAATGGTATTCTACATCAAGGTTCTGATAGAAAGCCAAAACGAAGAGGAGGAAAAGAACCCACAAAACGGTCATGAAAAGGCCAGGCGCGTTAAACGGACGTACTACCAGGGCACCACCAAACAAGCTAAAGTCAAAATACTCTAGAATGATCTGAAATCCAGGACCTGAAATATAAAATCGAGACATTGAAATGAAGCGCTTTAAAGAAAATAGGAATGTTATGAACATTAACTTACCAATCAGTAGTCCGACTTGTCGAAGACCACTACAAACAGATAAAATTGAAGTTCTTTCTCTAGGTGAAGTTGTCCGACATATTTCTGCCAGTAGAGCTGCTCCCGCCCCACTACCCAATCCTAGAAAATCCACGCGTAATAAATAAGTCTATTAATTCGATATCATAAAAATAATAGTGTTTTACCGCACATGACACGCCCCATGATCACATAAATCACTGATCCACCAACAAGATACATCATGTTTCCAAGAATCATGGCTAAAACAACAACAATAACGATAACCTTTGATTTCGTCGGATAAGAGTCGGCCAGTCGTCCTCCGACTAATCCGGCGATGGCAGCAGAAGCACTAAAACCTGTAGAATGACGTTACATTACCTGTTCTAAATGTGAGAGCAGACATATTTTCCAACCTGAAACAGTGATCCCCAACAGATATTCTTGTTTCGCTCCTAAAAACGTCAAATACTGCCATGCTGTTGGTAAAATGATGGCTAAAACGGAATACTAGATATGTTAAAATAATTTAAAGATCGACACAGAATTAATGTTCCATAGTCACCGTTTTCTAATCCACTTAAAAACAAGTAGCTTGCGACAGTAGCAAAGGCTAACACACGTTTCGTCCAAAATTGCATGATTTGACACAAATTGAACACAAATTGCAAAAAATGCACTCGGATATTAATAGATGACTCTTTCTCTTTGTTTCAGCGCAGTGACTGTGCATGTACGATTGTTTTGAGTTTCTCTCCGCAAGAACCAAAAGTCTCTTGAGACAAAACCCCCTTTAACCCTTAAACGACCTTGTCTCTATACTGCAGTAATCTAAAAATAGATAACAATTATCTAAACTTACTGTTTTGTAGAAGAAAGGTGGAATAGTCTAAATTTTATTGATAAATTATCGAATAGATGGGGAAGTTTACAAACAAAAAATAATACCCTCGCAGATGTTGCTACTCTTATCTAGGACTGCTGACCCGCTTGAAGAACACGAAGTGCTTTCTGCAAATTATCGATAGCAGTAGGCACATCTTCATAAGTTAAAGCACTAGACGCGTATTTGCAATGTTTTTGCGCTTGAACTATTTGTTCGGGTGTGACTAGAACGCTGCTACTCTCTTGAACGTATGTGGGAACTGATGAAGGTGGAGTCACTGGTTTCGGTTGAACGCTAATTGATGGTCGAACGACATCGTGGGCATAGGAATGACCAGCTGGTTCCTGTGGACATACTGCACTCAAGCTATTGTTTATATTTCAAATAAATATCCATAATTACTGCTGGTTTCACGTCTGATGAAAATCCATACTCCAGGTTGTCTGAATCATTTATCACTTGGTCATCTGGCTTTGGTGCTGGCTCTGATGGTTCTTCCCCAGAATTCAAGCAATTGTGTAGATGTGCTGCACGCCATTTAGCATACCTGTAATAATCAAATTGCTGAATATGCTGTAGGAGTTTCAATCATTGTTCAAAACTCACTTCTTCTGCTGAGCCACATCTTCATTTAGTTCACCAAAAACAGCACATACATCAAACAACATCCCAGCAGAGTAGAAGGCTTTGACAACATTTCTTGAAGAATCGTAAACCAAAAATATAGTAAACTGCACTACACATAAATGGAATTTAAAATTCTCACTTGTTGTAATGTTTGTGGCGATCTTCAGTATCTGCCCAATTGAATAACTTGACAGCAACATTTTCCATATGAGCTTGGGCGACAATTTCATCCGAGACAGTCTTAAAGTAAAAAAGTAAAATGTGATTCAGCAAACATACAATTAAGCTGTGAAAAATATACCTCATGGACTTTCATTTCCTGTTTTGTTTTTTCCAACCAATCCATCAGAGCAAGTAAAAATGACAAGTCTTCTTTATCTTTTTTAATATTAAGTCCTGTTTGAAGAGCATGTAATCGACCTGTAATCAATCAAAGTTGACAATCAATACAACTTATAAAAAGAGTTGGCAGCTGTCAATTATTACACCAGTAACTAATAGGAGGATCTCTTGTTTCGTAATCCATGGCAATTTTAAGATAATGTTGAATGCTTTTTAGGTTAGAAGGTAAAGCAGGTAAAGACGGAGGAGCCATGACCAGTTGTCACTGTTTTCAATTTATTTGTAAGGGAGAAAATTACGTGTTTTACTCTCTACTCTCAAATTGGTCTAGATGTCAACATAATCAGCGGCGTTGCCGCAATTTTCAGATTTGTCGAGAAAATGAAAAGTACTTCAGAAAATAATTCCAACTTTTTCAAAGTGAGCATTCAGCTATTAAAAATTAAAAATTCAAGATTTTAAATTTTCAATTATTGTAGCAATTTTGTAGCAATTCATTATCATTTATCAAAGTGCATGTTACCAAGGTTGTATTTTCGTTGCCATGGTTCCCGGTGCGGGAAAACAAATAGAATGCTTGTTTTATAAAATGGTTTTAAGAGGTGTGTATTCAGTTGTTATTCCGACGAGATTTCTTACTTTATTAGCTCACTTCTTTATTCTTGTGTGTCTTCTTTGGGATAAAGTGAGTAAACAGTGTTGTTTTTGTTATTTCCTTTTGAAATCACTTAACTGTTAATACTGTTCAGGAAGAAAACTTACGTCTTTGTTTGCTCAAGTATGACGCGGAGTATGCCGGCTACTTCCATAATGAGTAAAAGAAATAAGAAAATCAATTGATTTACGTATCTATTCACATTTCATGTTTAATCATTTTGACAGGTATGTAATTAGCTTAGCGTTAAGCTTGACCTCCGTGGCATTCGAATTCTTTGGGTTCCTGTGTGGCATTTCTATGTTCTCCGAACTTCATAGCCTCCTATGTATGTATATATTTTTGTTTTCCTGATGGGAATTTGGGAAATAGTGATTTTTAAAAACTTAATCTATCATTAACTTTTAGCGATTGTATGCCACACAGTTGCTGCCTTCATGTGGTCGATTTCTTACATTGAGCAATGGGATTGTTCTTCACCGTACAGCTGGTACCTTTTAATTTTCTGTTCGGTCCTTCCATTGACATCAGAATTTGCCGTGTTCATAGGTTTTATACGTCGTGCTAATTTACGCTAAATATAATCAAACGAAGCAATAACGGTCATCAAAACGCTACATATAAATGTGTATCAAAGTGCCTCCGAGCGATGATGTAATTTTAAGGATGTTGTTGCTTGAGTAATTAAGGATAAGTTATATTATTGGTAACAAACAGGTAGTCAAAATAACAGCATTTTATTTTGGCGAGAAAACTAATTCAGGAGGCGTAGAAGTGGTTGGAGTAACCACAACTGACGTACTGACCAACACTTCCTCACCGGTTAAGACGTCCCTATTAGTATTGGGGTCAACAAGACGCAAGGCACTTGACCTTGCCCTCCGTGATGATCCAGAACTTTCACGCGGTTGTGCCTTCGTTGGTGTAGTGACAGGGACTTGCTGAGGCTGTTGGGGTTGTTGTTGTTGTTGAGGTTGCTGGGGTTGAGGCTGCTGTTGCTGGTAAAAGACAGCTAGATAAAATAACACAAATCAATAATTATAGCTTTGGTGAACCAGAACCAATCATGTCAAAACTCTTAACATTACCTGGAGTACTCTGCATAGGAAAAGTCGGGTATGGGGGCGTCTGTCTGTAACCATACGTTTGCTGAGCTGCTCGCGGTTGCTGGAACTGGTCGAAAAAAAGAAAGAAGGAAAAGAATGGTTACAACAGATGTTTGAAGGGTAAATGTGTGCCGACACCAGACTTACTGCCTGCCATACCAAACTTGGCATACGCACTGGTTGCTGAGCAGAATGATACATTATTGAACTGTAAATCCCCGTGCAACACGACCAATAAAGGTCCTAAGACTTGAAAACTTTTGACTGCATGAACCAAACGATTAAATTTTAGGAACTTGCAACATCAACCACAGTTCTTTCTCGACTGTCGGAACAGAACCGGACACGATCAACCGGACCCGAACTGAACCAGCGACGGAAAAATATTACATTCCACCAGCCAAAAGAGAAAAAAAAAAAGGGTTAAGAAACTCACCGACACATTTCCGGTAGGCAGGTTCCCTGATTGCGGATAAGACGCTGGAGGATTCGCCGGGTACGATAAATAGGGCGACTGCAAAAGAAGGAAACAGTTGGCTCAATATAAGTATCAACATACCACATCACACCCGAAGGTATTATAATAAAAAATTGATCAGTATGTGAGATAAGTTTTGTCTTCAAGTATATTAGTCAGAAGACCGTCGTGTTTTTTCATCATTTCAAATCAAATCAAAAGCCAATTTTAGTGAAATTAGAAACTCACTTGCTTGCTGAATTGATCTCCAATGACGAAAAGTAAGGGTTTCTGTTATATGAATAGCAATGCATTAACCAACCACCCATTACTATAAAAGCTAAGAATAAAATACTTACATTCATCCCAGGGTAAGGTAAGGCCTGAGGAGCATTAGGTGGGCGATTCGGATTAATGGTACCTCCTGCCATAGGGGGTCTAGGCATGTGCTGATTTCCCGTACGTATCTGACGACCAAAAAACTGAAATAAGAACGTCATTATCTTTTTGTTTTACACTATCGCTTAAAAAATTGTTACGACTTATAGGCAAAGAATTCTTTGCTTATTTATTTTCTGAACCGATTATTTTGTGAAATAGTTAGCCACATATGTGATATATCGCACCTTATTTCGAACAATTTCCAAACTGGGCAGACCTTCCGGTCTTTTCAGTGACAATGGATGGTTTCGTAGTTCTAAAAGGAAGAGCCGGTCATAGATCTTTCTCCTTTCTAGTAAACCAAAGCCCATAGTACATTAATGAATACAAAATTCAAAATTGCTTTAATTAACCGCTTATATGGGAATAAACACTTTACTACCTGGTTCAATGGCATTTTTTGGTGACTGTGTCGTCAGCTTTTCCCCCTCATCCATTGCAGTAGATGTCAAATTCTTCTTCGTCTGCTTGAAAATATACATATACGTATTAGCTGGTTAAAAACCTTTAAATTAACTTTACCTCATTATTTTGGAGTTCTCCGGAAATGTCCCAAAAATCATCCGCCTCTTGATCGCTTTCAGGGTCAGCATCCTTCAGCCACGTCAGAAAAGATGTGATCATCTTGAGTGCCACAGCTTTGCCTTCACGTTCCAAAGGATCGTCGGCAGACACCCACGACTCAAAGCCCTCTTCAGAAACGACGTTACTGTCATAGAGGGTCTCGAAGATGCCTTGAATTAAACCTGCAAAATAAAAAAGTTTAGAAAATCGAATCTTGCCACAATTTATAAGCACATACCTTTGGGGTGTTGTCGCTGGGTAACTAAAGTCTGAACTGCGTAAAGCAGTTGAAGCTCACGATCAGCAATGTTGTCAACGTACCGCCTCAACACCTCCGTCCGATTTTTCAAAACAGTGCAGTTCAGTTTACTGTCTGTACCACGTCCTAAATGTACAAACAATTTTGTCATTGAAAATTGTTATTCGACAATTAGTAAAAATTCCTCACCTTCAATAGAACTCTCGGTTACTGCGGTGACCAAGGTACGAATGAAAGCGGGATTCACTTCACCAACATATTGTTTCTGTAATGGGGACACAAAACGGCAATGAAAATCAGAAAATAAAAAAGAAACTAGGGAACTAATACCTGAATCCAGCTACAGACGTCATCTGTAGTCAATTGGGTCGCGTCTCTCAAATACTTCTCCAGACTGTGCTGAAAATCGATGTAAAAGTTCGGGTTCGGAGTCCATTTATTCAAGTATCCTCGTACGGTCATAAGCATTGTCTATTCGTAATACAATAGGTAATAAAAGCTTCTTGGCACTTGAGTAAACCGGTTGATTTGATTACCTCAATGACGGTTTTATCCAAATTTCCTTCCTCTTCCTTCGATTTTGAAGCGTGCTTGGGTTTCCAAACGTTACGATCTTTGGGATCTTCAGATAACTTTCCGAAATCTTGGTACTGAATGTTTGATTTTTTTGTTGTCGACTGTGATTGGAATTCCCTGTGAAAATTTGCTTGATGTGAGTCGGTAAACCTGTATCGTCGTAAGCAATAGGGCAACATAAATTGAACTATGGTAGCAACTAGTTTACTTTTTTTTCTCAAATTTCCCTTCACTTGGCTCTCCAAATATAGAGCATACATCCAGCAGCATTCCAGCAGACTCGATTGCCTTAGGAACAACACTGCAATAATACGAATAGTATACAAAATGAACAGTTAGGACTTATTACAAGCATTATGCGATATAATCTACCGCAATAATTTACATACTTTGTTAGTGATTCCAAAGGCGGCACATTTTCTGCCCAGCTTAACAAATTCTGTACCACACCTTCAAGGTGAGCTCGAGCAACAGGTATATCAGTAGCCTGAACAAAACATTGCCTTGATTAAACAAACTGTTGACAATAATTGGATTTTTGAAGTCTTACCTCTATTTTAGATTGCAAATTTTGTTTGTTCTTTCCCAAAACTTCCATCAAAACGAGCAAAAATGAGAGATCATCTTCTACTCTTTTCAGGATAAATCCTTGTTTTAGAACATACAGTCGGCCTATGAATGAAAAAAATTTAAATAAATGTGGAGACAGATTTTTCAAGATTAATTACACCAGTAACTAATGCACGGATCCTTGGATTCATAATCAGTGGCCATATCCAGATACGGTTGCATACTTTTCAAGTTTGCGGGCAAACAAAGTGGCAAAGAAATAGCCATGATTATATCAAAAATCCTGGCGCGACCTACAGCGAGCTGAATCGTATCGTAACTAAAAAAAAAAAATCAGAAAGAGTTTATTTATTTGTAATTGTGCGTAATGAGTCATCGCTTGTTACCTGGATAATAAAAGATAAGATAAGGAATAATCTCTCACACGTCGCTGTTGCATAGGCCGGTTGAGACATGATACAGTGCTGGATAAAACTGCAAAATGCGGTTAGTAAAGATGAAATTCCGAAACACGGCTCCTTCGATTTATTTTTACTACTACAAGAATACTTTTTTTGTCCTTTTCGTCCGAGTTTTCAGGTTTTGCTGATCAAGCGTTTTAAGATAAAGAACAAAGATAAATAATACAGATAATACTTACACATAAGCCTATTCAAACTTTGAAATTTCTGTATTGGGTAAGTGAAAAATAAACATAAGATACACATTTCCTTTGTTACAACACATCAAGGTAATACATTTGCTTACATTTTTAGATTATTCAAACTGATCGACAGTTTTCATCCGCCTCACACAACCCACTAACCGTAATTTTGGACAATGTTTTTACATAAACATGTCATGCGATCCAGGAGGGGGGAGATGATCGAAAAAAGGATCGCCAAAACCTAATTTGGAGGCGTAGTAGTGGTTGGAGTAACCACAACTGACGTACTGACCAACACTTCCTCACCGGTTAAGACGTCCCTATTAGTATTGGGGTCAACAATACACAAGTTACTTGACCTTGCCCTCCGTGATGATCCAGAACTTTCACGCGGTTGGGCAATCGGTGGTGGAGCGACAGAGACTTGCTGTGGCTGTTGGGGCTGCTGGGTTTGTTGGGGCTGCTGCTGTTGTTGTTGTTGTTGAGGTTGCTGGGGTTGAGGCTCTGATTGGTAAAAAACAGCTAGATAAAAACACAAATCAATAATTATAGCTTTGGTGAAGCAGAGCAAATCATGTCAAAACTCTTTACATTACCTGGAGTACTCTTCATAGGAAAAGTCGGGTATGGGGGCGTCTGTCTGTAACCATACGTTTGCTGAGCTGCTCGCGGTTGCTGGAACTGATCGAAAAAAAGAAGGAAGGAAAAGAATGGTTACAACAGATGTTTGAAGGGTAAATGTGTGCCGACACCAGACTTACTGCCTGCCATACCAAACTTGGCACACGCACTGGTTGCTGAGCAGAATGATACATTATTGAACTGTAAATCCCCGTGCAACACGACCAATAAAGGTCCTAAGACTTGAAAACTTTTGACTGCATGAACCAAACGATAAAATTTTAGGAACTTGCAACATCAACCACAGTTCTTTCTCGACTGTCGGAACAGAACCGGACACGATCAACTGGACCCGAACTGAACCAGCGACGGAAAAATATTACATTCCACCAGCCAAAAGAGAAAAAAAAAAAGGGTTAAGAAACTCACCGACACATTTCCGGTAGGCAGGTTCCCTGATTGCGGATAAGACGCTGGAGGATTCGCCGGGTACGATAAATAGGGCGACTGCAAAAGAAGGAAACAGTTGGCTCAATATAAGTATCAACATACCACATCACACCCGAAGGTATTATAATAAAAAATTGATCAGTATGTGAGATAAGTTTTGTCTTCAAGTATATTAGTCAGAAGACCGTCGTGTTTTTTCATCATTTCAAATCAAATAAAAAGCCAATTTTAGTGAAATTAGAAACTCACTTGCTGGCTGAATTGATCTCCAATGACGAAAAGTAAGGGTTGCTGTTATATGAAAAGCAATGCATTAACCAACCACCCATTACTATAAAAGCTAAGAATAAAATACTTACAGTCATCCCAGGGTAAGGTAAGGCCTGAGGAGCATTGGGTGGGTGATTGGGATTAATGGTACCCTCTGCCATAGGGGGTCTAGGCATGTGCTGATTTCCCGGACGTATCTGACGACCGAAAAACTTAAATAATAGAGTAATTATCTATTTGTGATCATCTGTATTATTTGACAGGGAGTGATAAACTTACTTGGTTATTTCCCTTAGTTTGTCTACCCTGCAGTGGGCCAGGATTTGGCATGGCTAATTTTTTATCCACTTCCAACGAAGCTGCAAAAGTAGAAAATTGTTTTTACTTGTCAACACATTAATTGCATACATGGAGAGTAAATAGATAGGGTGATCAAAGGTGAAAATATGGTTCTGCATCATGAAAAAAAAAAGGTTTCTTCACTTACTCTTAGAAAGATCCTCAAAACAATAGGTATTATTCTCGGTATTATGAGCGTTTGGTGTTTGTTGAGACTGCTTCTGATGTATGAATATTCCAGCAGCGATTATTTTATCTCGTTTCATCTAAATATCATCGCTTTACATTACTTGCTAAAAAATTGTTATTGCTATAGGCAAACTGGCAAAGATCGAGTTCGTTGCCCATTTATTTTCTTAGCCTTTAATTTTGTGAATAGTAAGAGTCGCATATGTTGAAATGATATAGCACACCTTATCCCGAACAATTTCCAAACCGGGCAGACCTTCCGGTCTTTTCAGTGAGACTGGGTGGTTCCGTAGTTCGAAAAGGAAGAGGCGGTCATAGACTTTTCTCCTTTCTAATTAACCAAACCCCACACATTAATATTTACAAAATTCAAAATGACTTAAATTAACCGCTAATAATGGATTGGATAACACGTTTAATACCTGGTTTGCCAACTTCCGGCGACTGTGCCAGATTTTCGCCCTCATCCGTTGTAGTAGACGATGGTGCTTGATTCTTCTTCTTCTGCTTAAAAATATACACATTAGCTGGAAAATTATTAAAACCTTTAAACTAATTATACCTCATCATTTGGGAGTTCTCCGGAAATTCCATCCGATAACTTTATAATATCTTGGTACTGAATGTTTGATTTTGTTGTAGTTGACTCTGATTGGAATTCGCTGTGCAAATTTGCTTGATGTGGGTCGGTAAACCTGTATCGTCGTAAGCAATAGGGCAACATAAATTGAACTATGGTAGCAACTAGTTTACTTCTTTTTCTCGGATTCGCCTTCATTTGGCTCTCCGAATATAGAGCACACATCTAGCAGCATTCCAGCAGACTCAAATGCCTTAGCAACAACACTGCAATAATAAGAATAGTATACAAAATGAACAGCTAGGACTTCAAAAACAAACATATGCAGTATAAATGTGACACAATAATTTTTTCATACTTAGTTAATGACAACAAAGGCGGCACATTTTCTGCCCAGCTTAACAACTTCTGGACCACACCTTGAAGATGAGCTCGAGCAGCAGGTATATCAGTAGTCTGTAAAAAACAAAAATAACAAACAAAAAAACATTGCCTTGATTTAAACAAACTGTTGACAATAATTCATCTTTTGAAGTCTTACCTCTATTTTAGATTGCAGGTCTTGTTTGTTCTTCTCCAAAAGTTCCATTAAAACGAGCAAAAATGGAAGATCTTCTACTCTTGTCAGGATAAATCCTTGCTTTAGAACATACAGTCGACCTATGAATGAAAACAGTTTAAATCTAAATCGATGTGAAGCCAGATTTAGAGTTTAATTACACCAGTAACTAATGAAAAGGTCCATGGATTCGTAATCAGTGGCCATA
Source organism: Daphnia pulicaria (assembly GCF_021234035.1). Taxonomy (NCBI): domain Eukaryota; kingdom Metazoa; phylum Arthropoda; class Branchiopoda; order Diplostraca; family Daphniidae; genus Daphnia; species Daphnia pulicaria. The sequence continues at coordinate 767,892 of NC_060923.1, read as the reverse complement.
TCCAGATATGGTTGCAGACTTTTCAAGTTAGCAGGCAAAGAATCACGATCACCCATGATTATACCATTTACATATGGTCACAATTCCGGATTCAGTCGACTAACATGTACAGTGAGTATCAACGCTGCTAGACAGACAAGGAGTCTCACTCTGGCACAGCACTGCACAATAACCAGTACGCAGTAACTTGATACACTTATACAGGAAAATACGGTACCGACTCAATCGTTATATTCTACAAAACTTTTGATAGAGAGGACAGAAAGCGTCCAACGTCTGTGAATGACTTCTAGGTAAACAAACGTTAAAGATTCTTGAAAAAACCACGTTTTACTACCATAAAGGAGGAATGGAGGAGGGCTACTCGGGGTCTCGGGCTAAGGCTAATGTCGACATCTAGTAACGAAAAAAGAAACCAATACATTGCAGCATCTCGAAACTGATGCCTGCAGGGCCTTATGAGTCGCTCCTCCTCCTTTCCTCCTTCATGATCCGACTTACAGCGAGCAAAAACACGACTTGAAAAAATTCAGAAAGAATTTATTTCGTTAAAATTGAACGTAGTGAGTCATCAAGTGGTTACCTGGCGATTAAACTATAATATAAGGAATCATCTCTCACACGTCGCTGTTCAGTAGGCCGATTGCGACATAACACAACGCTGGATTCAAATAAAAAATGGTTGGGAAACGTGAAATTACGAAACACGCATCTTTTTGTTGTTTGATTTTAGGTAATTCAAGAATATTCTTAGTCCTTTCTGGTTTGGATAATCAGGTTTTTTAGATCAAGCGTCTTAAGATAAAGAACAAAGGTAAATGATACAGAAAATACTTATAAGTACATAAAGGCAAGACTATTCAACCTTTGAAATTTCTGTATTAGGCAAGTGAAAAATAAACAACCGATCGATACACGCTTCCTTTGTTACAACACATCAGGGCAATACATTTGCTTACACTTTTAGATTCTTCAAACTGATTACGACTTTTTTCCTCCGCCTCACAACCCACTAGCCGTAATTTTGGACAATGTATTTACATAAACATGTCATGCGATCCAGGAGGCGGGAGATGATCAAAATCAGGGTCGCCAAAACCTCCACCACTTGGTCTCGGTCCTCTAATGGGAGGAATATTACCAATCGGACCGAAAGGGTCGAATCGCGCGCCAGGCGGGACAGCTCCTGATATGCGGAAACGTTATTCATGTTAAAATTATGTTAGCCTATTTTTAGAAAAGTTTCAATCAAGTCAAAATACCTGGAGGAAGGTTCCCTGGAATACCCAATGGTGGCCGTCGGCCCATGTGACGAGGGTCCATTAGCATACCGCCACCTCCAAGTCCTCTTCCCAGCGGATTCAAATCACCTCCTCCGACAGCAAACGGATCAGGGAACGAACTATAATGTTTCAATATACATTAATGAATGACTAAAGAGATGAAACCCAGGCATCAACTCTTAAAAATGCAGTATTTGCCTTGCTGAGGGGTATGAAGGGGCTCCAGTAGATGTACTTTGTGGTCTCTCATCAATGATAATGGTGGAAGTTCCAGAAGGTTTGGAAGACACCTTTTCAACGAAAGGGTCCACCAATTCTTTTTGAACAAAATTGTCCAAAGTGACTTTTTCTTTGTATGCCTCATTGAAACTCTGGAAATTCTCTCCAATCCAACGATCTGTGTCCAACACTAGAGTGGCAACTTTCTCATCTTTAACTCGCTGAAAAAGGTTCAACACAGATTCAAGTAAAGTTCATATTAACAATGAATTAAATAATTACCATAACAGTAAAAACCAGTTCTCCATCAACAATAACGGCTTTTAACAAATGTTGTTCTCCATTTTTTACATATTGAAGTTCATACACTGCTTCTGAATTCCAATTTTCGGAAAGTACTTCCTTTCTCTCTGCATCTTCAACATTCAGACCCTTTCCGAAAAATGTTAGCTAACTTTGAAAGTGGATTCTATAGGTGTCAATGCACGTACCTGTTTAGAATGCAAAACCAAATAACCATTCGACAGCAATTTCCAGTGAACGAAAGTAACAAGACAATCTTGCTTCTTATTTAAGGGTTGAGAGTTGTGGAAAGTTGATTCTAGCCACAAAAAAGCCATTTTCGGTCTATTTGGAGTACAACGTTCTAATAACTAATTTTTAAAACGTTTACACTTCGTTACCAGATGACGGTTACCAAAAACAAAACAAACGTGACTCGACGTTGCCATTTATCATAGAACCCCTGACTAAACCAATCAATCAAAGAGAAAATTTGATTCCAATCCCCATCAAGCGAACTGAAGTCGTGAATTCGTGATACATACACCTTACAGGAGTTGTTTTTAACTGATTTTAATTATTCAACTGTGGATTGCTGAATGCGAATATAAATTCTGGATTTTCAGCACCCACTTACCAATTTTACTACCTAGACGTAAGCTTTTTCCATTTCCAAAAATCCTACCCTACCAGCCTTTATCTAGAGGTCGACGCTCCAAATAAATCGGAATTTAAACACCATTTGAAATACAAATTAAGCAGTCGTTTCAATTTCAAATGCTTTTCTTCTGTTATGACCTAATTCCTAACATTATAGAAGCCCTTTCTGTTTATATTCATGTAATGATAAATGTATTAGTAATATGGATGTAAACTGAGACATTAGTTTATCAATAACCTTCTACTGCAGTGTATGAATAAATCCCTTCAAAGTATCAGTCTTACAACAAATGTTACAAACGTTGCAAACAAAACCGCCACGTTCACAGAATGTGTAAACCGACTGTCTTTCACGTGGAAGGGAAGGAGGAGCGAGAGCAAGAATGAGTGGAACTCTACGTTCCAAAACAATTGCTTGCTCATTTCAATTAGCGAAAGCGCATCCATGAAATTATGGGTTGTTGTTTCTTATCCATCATATGTAAATCGATCATGCAATCAACATATCGCCCCCGGCCCAGCACAACATTTTTTTTCTTACACACATACAAGAAACAAAAAAAATTCAAACAGAAAAATGATTTTAAAAATTCTTCTCCTGTTTTTCATTTGCCAATGAAATGAAACGAAAAGAAAAACAAACTAACAAATTATTCACACGATACCTTTCGCTTTTCTCTGACCGATTCTTTTATATCAACATTTGCCCTTCCTTGGATTAAAAATAATCCGCCCACACAATCAGTTGAAAGGGGTGTATGAAAATAAAGGGGCAAAATTCCAACTACATCATTAATAAATTTAGCCAGGTGTGCTCTTGGAGCACAATTATCGCTCAAAAATCAGCTCATTTTCATGTAATTAGGGAAGATTAGGGGCGATAAATCCCACCAATCTTCTTCACTTACACGCATGCACACTCTGGCCTCACCCCTTCACTCACACGATACACTCACACAAATGCTCCTCAATATGCTTTTCATAAGGTCAGGCATCCGCCTCTTGATCGCTTTCAGGGTCAGCTTCCTTCAGCCACGTCAGAAAAGATGTGATCATCTTGAGTGCCACAGCTTTGCCTTCACGTTCCAAAGGATCGTCGGCAGACACCCACGACTCAAAGCCCTCTTCAGAAACGACGTTACTGTCATAGAGGGTCTCGAAGATGCCTTGAATTAAACCTGCAAAATACAAAAGTTTAGAAAATTGAATCTTGCCACAATTTATAAGCACATACCTTTGGGGTGTTGTCGCTGGGTCACTAAAGTCTGAACTGCGTAAAGCAGTTGAAGCTCACGATCAGCAATGTTGTCAACGTACCGCCTCAACACCTCCGTCCGATTTTTCAAAACAGTGTTGTTCAGTTTACTGTCTGTACCACGTCCTAAACGTACAAACAATTTTGTCATTGAAAATTGTTATTTGACAATTAGTAAAAATTCCTCACCTTCAATAGAACTCTCGGTTACTGCGGTGACCAAGGCACGAATGAAAGCGGGATTCACTTCACCAACATATTGTTTCTGTAATGGGGGCACAAAACGGCAATGAAAATCAGAAAATAAAAAAGAAACTAGGGAACTAATACCTGAATCCAGCTACAGACGTCATCTGTAGTCAATTGGGTCGCGTCTCTCAAGTACTTCTCCAGGCTGTGCTGAAAATCGATGTTAACTTGACTGGCGGGGATAGCACTGCTGCTGGACTTGCCAACACTGCCGCTACCCCTTGGTATAGAATCGACTTTGGAAAGGAATTCGAGTTCCTGAAACAATAAATGCAAGACATTTTTTATCGAATTCGAGGAAGGTTGTCAAACTACAATTCAAAATTACCTTATGTTGAGCGAGGAATGCATTCAGGTCAACACCAGATGGTAAAACACTGGTGAGTGGTGCATTCGACATGATAAATATTCTTTCAGCTCCAGCCACACCCTGAAAAGAAACAACGGTAAAATTACCATCGATTTAATTCGATGCGCATTGTAAGCCAAAGTTTAATGTGAAATTAGGAAAAAACCTAGTTTCATTCAGATAGGCAAATTAATGTGGCACTCTTATCTGCCGCATTCAATGATTAAACAACATCAAGGGCGGAAACGAAGAGTGCAGCAAGGAAATTATGATCAACACTTAACATACCTGTGCTTTGACTAATTCCTTCAGAACTGCAGCTATAAAATTAGCAACCAAAGATGAATTCAGGGTCGATGACAACTGCGGAAGAAAGTTCAAATTTATCACGCCTTCTTCAAACAGAGGCTCAACCAGCTCAGCCACATATTCCCACAACTTGGGAATGTCCACAATGAAGTCTTCAGCCGATTGGAGGAGTTCAGTAAATCTAAATCAAAGAGAACATTTAAAACCACGTAAAAAAAAGAAAATTTCAAGACGAACTCACCCTTCCATAATGTCAGAGGAATTAAACAGTTTTCTTTTAACCATTTCTTTCAACAAAATGCCTGTCGCTCTACGTTCTTTTTTATTATGTTCTAGTACGTGCAGCAAGCATTGATTGATAAATCTGGCTATGGTCGATGGATGCAGCCATTCCTTCATGTCAAGAACAGCATCCTAAAAAAGCAATTAACCCACATTTTTATACAACCTTCAAAAATCCCATTTATATTTATATTTACCTCTATTTTTTCATTCGTGAAATATTCACCTAGAAGCGAATGAGACTTTCGCTCAATCTCGTCATCTGTCACGGTAGATTTACCTAAAAGTACATCTAGACACCATAAAGTAAATCAGTTAAGACGAAATATTCTTCGAGGAATTTGCTTTCTTTAATACTAGTACCTTTGGATACTTCGCGTGACAACGCTGGTGGTTGAGCCGTTTCGCGAATGACGGGACGAGTAACGGAGTTTTCACGAGAAGACTGCTGACTACGAGAACGACCAGAGAAACCTATAAAAATATTTCAAAAAATCGAAGAAAAAAGGAGATTGTTTAAACTGGCAAAAATTAAAACAATTTTCAATTGAAAATGTAAGAGCTTCAGGCCTGTTGAGCTTGATAAACCATCATGGTTCAATACGGTATCAAGTTTGTCATCATTTCCGCTACTGTAAATAAGGATGTGGAACTCAATGGGAAACGTACCGGAGTTCTGTGAGCGAAGAGGGTCAAGTCCACGATCACCGTCCTTAGGAGGGAAGAAAGCACTTTTAGTGGCTCCAGGCATTGTCCGGTAGTCTTGATTACCACCGCGACCACTTTGTGGCGGACCACCCAGACTAGAGCGTCCAGCGAATGGTGCTTTGCCGCTTTCGTGTTGAGTTCCAGAGTCGTCTTCCAAGATTTGGTAGCGATTGGATCGAGTATCTTGCGATGCACCACCACCGACACCGCCGATCATCGATTGAGACATGCCACCTGAGGCTCCTCGACCCCAAGAAGTCATGCCCTTACCTCCAGGGCCTAAACTAATAACAGCTTGATCAGCATCTCCAGACGCCTACATCAAAAGAACAATTAGATAAAAAGAAATCCGATGAGAAAGAAAACAGAATAAAGATGCAATACCTTGGGTATCCGAAGTTGCTTCATATCTAATTTGACATTGCCACCCCTATTACCACTATTCTGAACGGTGTTCCAGCCATCGTCACTGGGACCTGAGGATAAAACAAAAAATTTATTTAATTGAAATAGTAAGGGCAAACTAAATTTTTTGGGAAATTTATACGCGCATCAGCCCTGTTGAGCTTGTAATACCATCATCCATAAATACGGATACAAGATTGTCATCATTCACGCTTTAAACGATAGTGAAGCACTCGAATGAGGAAACTGAACTTACGTGATTGTTTCCGATTACGGTCATCACCACCGCGTCTGTCGCCCATTCTACCGTCACGAGAAAGACCACCCATGGAACCCATAGGTCCCTGGAATTGTGGGTTGTTCAACTCCCTCTCCTGCTCTTCACGCTCTTTGTGAACTTCCCTGTGGATCTGGTCGATCGTCTTGGGATTATTGTCCTCACGACGAGGCTTCCACCCGGTTTTCCGCAAATCAACGACGTCTTGAATCATGAAACGGATACGGTTCGATATTTTGCGCTTATTAACGATACCGTCCAGAGTGCTGAAGTATGAATTCATGGTCTCGCGATTCGTCTGGTAAAAACAAATTAAATATTTTATGAATGAGTTATGGAAATTTAAGCTTAAGCGACGGCATACCGAAATTGATGTTGATCTTCCGGCGGGAACTTGCATTGGAGTTTCCAATTCCTTGCCGATTGTCGACAACAATCTACAGAGGCACTCGAGCGACTCTTCATCTTCAGGTTGACTCAACAACCGAAGAATACATTGATGCATAATTTTCACGGACAGAATTCGCAATTTAAATAATTCTCCAATAAACCTAATAAAAATGTTTTCATTAAATCACATGGTTGACTGTTTAATAAAGCTAGCTTGCACAATTACCTAATGTTCCCTAATGATTTTCTTCGATTTGAATTGACCAGATCTTCTAGTTCAAGTTCGAGTTCCTTTTTCTTGGCCTCCTATTGAATATAAAAATAAAACATGTACGCGAACTGCAATTTCAATGGTACAATTTAGTTCTTAATACCGTTTCGGCGGTTTCAATTTCCTTCTTTTTGTTTTCCACGTCAACTAGACCGGCACTATCCTTCTCAAATTCTTTCTGGCAACGAGTCAGCAGTAGCTTACGAAAGTTCGTCGTTTCAGCTGGATTAGCTGCAGAAGCTACTTCTTTTGTTGACAAAGCTTGACACATTTTTGCATACATAGACGAGAAAATGGGTTCATCAACAGCCTAGAGGAAGATTTCTCATGAAAACTAAATACAACAATTTAAAACGTATAAACAATAAATACCTTCTCGAAAAACAGCTTGATTACTCCCGCTAACCGATCTTCGCTATCAATATCTAAGGCTTGAATCCTCGCTAATAACGCTTCAAATTTAGAAGGAGTCAACTTGTTCAGGATTCCTCGGACGGTCTTTAGCATTCCCTATTCATAAACAGTAGGTTACAAAAGCTTCTTCGCACTTAAGTAAACCCGGTTGATTTGATTACCTCAGTGCTGGCTTTATCGGGGTTTTCTTTCTCTTCCTTTGTTTTTGAAGCATGCTTGGGTTTCCAAACGTTAGGATCTTCGGGACGTTCTTGTCTTACTAAAGAATTCATCAGCTTGATTTCTCTCCTTTGGGGTGGTTGTTGCTGACCCATTCCCTGATCTCGACTTCCTTGTTGACTATTCCTTTTAGGAAGCCCCTATTATGAGAAAAATAATCATTAAGACTTACAAGTAATTAAATATTGTTAAGCAAGGTACCTTTGCCGGCATCATTTTAACAAAGGGTGGAGTGAAGTCACCAACGGAAACACCACGCTTCATGGTAGAAGCCTATCACAAAGGATCGTGAATAGGTTAAGTTACATTCGACATTTAATTTTAAAATTTAATTTTAGACATATCTGATAAAACCATTGGTTCATTCATTACCTTATCGCGAACTACTTCTAAACTGGGCAGACCATCCGGTTTCTTTTGGGAAGCGGGATTGTTCTGTAATTCCAAAAGGAAGTTACGGTCGTATGTCTTTTTCCCTTCTGGATTGACCGGACTCCATTGATCTGTGATACATAAAATCGATCCAATTAATTACTTATTTGAATCACAGTCAGTGTTTCTTATATTAACTTACCATCCTTGTAGGTGTATTTCAGGGACGACGATTTACCAGGTGCCCGATTTTCTCCATCATCACTCGCGGTAATCGGTGGTGGTGTCATCACTATCACACTAGGCGAAGGGCTCGATCCTTGCTTATCTGTAAGGAATAACAGTTAAAAGTTACTGTATTAAGATACTTTGACGACAGCGTGCATTACCCCCATTGGTGATCACAGGCTCTGTTTCGACTGCAATAACGGGCTTCTCTGAAGGCTTTTCGACATCCGATTCCGGAACGACCGGCAATGGTTTTGGCGTATCCTTTTAAAATTTAAACAAAATTTAAAGTTATTCATGGATATGAAACCAATTGATCAAGAATAGAAAACATACTTTGATTTCAATTTCCACCTTGGGTGATGAATCAATCACTGGTGCTTGAGTTGTCGGAACAACGGCAGAAGCAATTGGAGCAGCAACCGGCTCAACATCTTTCACCGGAATTGGAGCAGGAATTTCGGCAACAGTAGCCACAGGTTGGGCCACGATTTTAACTTCCTCGATGCTCTGTGGGGGAGGGGGAGTGGGAGTAGGAGGTGTGGGGGTCGAACCCGTCCTTGAGCTCTTACGTCCCTTCTTTCCACCCTTGGGGTTGCCTCGTCCTAAAAAGAAGAAACGTTAAAACATAAATTATAAACTCAATTTAGCATTATTTTACAAGGGATGCCATTAAAAAAATTATAAAAAATATAAGGATTGTTTTCATTGAAGGCAAAGATCCCCGTTCTGGAATGTTCACGAAAACCATATACGCTCGCCTTTTCAAAGCGCTGGACTACTATTTATAGATGACACACGCTCTATTGCCTCCCACGTAAAACAAGAAAAACATGGCGAATCAGAAAGGCAACATAGTAATAGCTGTGGATATTAACTTTTGGCGAGATTGTCAAGCTTTAATTCCAGATTAGGTAATGTCGAAGGTCAACATAACTAACTGTGAAACTTGAGTCCTGAAACGGAAATTTGGCTGCGTTGGCAAGTCTGCAGTTAAAAGGGGAGGTGGGGGTGGGGAGGATGAGTGAGAGCACAAGGTTGATGACCCGTCTCTGAGACACAGCATCTTTCGCTATCGCGATTGAAAAAGAACTGTTTAACACGGCCGCAATACTTGTTCAATAGAATTCTTGAACTAACCTTGAAGAAGGAGCATCGCCATTGTGTGCGACAGCGCCCGGTTTTCACTTCTGTGTTTTTCCCAATGAAATCACTGGAGCTGGACGTCCTTTAAGGACATAATAAGAGATGGGCTACTTTCGGAAGAAACTAAATCCCATTCAAAACTAAAGACTTTTTCAAAGGTGGCTAAGAAACAAGAGACCACCAGACCTGCGAAAGTCGTACAGTCGAATGAACTGAGAGATGCGTAACATTACACAAATAGAACGCCTATAGAGGGCACAAGTATCGCTGTCTGCAAAGTCTCGACGTGACGCTCGCTCTCGTCTGCTATTTTCTCGTTTCCCCAATTACTTTTCATCAACCCTTTTCATTCTTGCCCTGTTCTACTTTCAACATAATCGCATTCTACCCACGCAAACCATTAAAGGTTCAGCCGGATTTCTGACTTTAGTTATTTGACTTATCTTTTTATGCGATTTAATAGAAGCGGAAAAAAGATTTAACTTAATACAATATTAACAATTGGTTTTGTACCTTCGCCTTGTTCGGGACTAACAGAAGTCGAAGCGGGAGTGGGCGATGCCGAACTGGAAGGTGGCTCACTGGGAGAGGGTACTTCACCGTTCTCCTGGGTAACGGGGACAGTGATGACCTCCTTTTCGATGACCGGTGCCGGCGGTGTCGCTACTACCGGAGCAGCGACTGTGGCTGGCACAGGCGGCGTTGGTGCTGGCGGTGCAGCGACAACTACGGGAACAGCAGCTACTGTTGGTACCGTCTTTTCCTCGGCCTTAACTTCTTCGATTACTTCAACGTTTGTATTGTCTGGTGGAGTAACAACAACAGCTTCCTCCTTCGGGGTCGGGGCCATTTCTTCCGTCTCCGACGTGACTGGTGCCGTCACTGTTAATGGTGCCTCAACTTCGTCCACGGCCGCTACAGGCGCCGCCGCAACACCGGGTGCCACGATTTCGGGAGGCGTAGCAGTGGTTGGAGTAACCACGACTGACGTACTGACCAACACTTCCTCACCGGTTAAGACGTCCCTATTAGTATTGGGGTCAACAATACGCAAGGCACTTGACCTTGCCCTCCGTGATGATCCAGAACTTTCACGCGGTTGGGCAGTCGGTGGTGGAGCGACAGGGACTTGCTGTGGCTGTTGGGGCTGCTGGGTTTGTTGGGGCTGCTGCTGTTGGGGTTGTTGTTGTTGTTGAGGTTGCTGGGGTTGAGGCTGCTGTTGCTGGTAAAATACAGCTAGATAAAATAACACAAATCAATAATTATAGCTTTGGTGAACCAGAACCAATCATGTCAAAACTCTTAACATTACCTGGAGTACTCTGCATAGGAAAAGTCGGGTATGGGGGCGTCTGTCTGTAACCATACGTTTGCTGAGCTGCTCGCGGTTGCTGGAACTGGTCGAAAAAAAGAAAGAAGGAAAAGAATGGTTACAACAGATGTTTGAAGGGTAAATGTGTGCCGACACCAGACTTACTGCCTGCCATACCAAACTTGGCATACGCACTGGTTGCTGAGCAGAATGATACATTATTGAACTGTAAATCCCCGTGCAACACGACCAATAAAGGTCCTAAGACTTGAAAACTTTTGACTGCATGAACCAAACGATTAAATTTTAGGAACTTGCAACATCAACCACAGTTCTTTCTCGACTGTCGGAACAGAACCGGACCCAGGGAGCAATGGAGAGAAAAGAGAATGGCATTACACCAAGACTCGTTCGGCAACTTTTACTTCCCCGACTATCACTTTTAGGTCTTCGAGGTCGATCCCCCAAAGCGCACAGGACAGACTTTCTAGAAACGGCATCTAGTGACCCGATGACGAACAAGCGACGAAAAAATATTACATTCCACCAGCCAAAAGAGAGAAAAAAGGTTAAGAAACTCACCGACACATTTCCGGGAGGCAGGTTCCCTGATTGTGGATAATACGCTGGAGGATTCGCCGGGTACGATAAATAGGGCGACTGCAAAAGAAGGAAACAGTTGGCTCAATATAAGTATCAACATACCACATCACACCCGAAGGTATTATAATAAAAAATTGATCAGTATGTGAGATAAGTTTTGTCTTCAAGTATATTAGTCAGAAGACCGTCGTGTTTTTTCATCATTTCAAATCAAATAAAAAGCCAATTTTAGTGAAATTAGAAACTCACTTGCTGGCTGAATTGATCTCCAATGACGAAAAGTAAGGGTTGCTGTTATATGAAAAGCAATGCATTAACCAACCACCCATTACTATAAAAGCTAAGAATAAAATACTTACATTCATCCCAGGGTAAGGTAAGGCCTGAGGAGCATTGGGTGGGTGATTGGGATTTATGGTACCTCCTGCCATAGGGGGTCTAGGCATGTGCTGATTTCCCGGGCGTATCTGACGACCGAAAAACTGAAATAATAACGTCATTATCTATTTGTAAAAATTTTCATTATTTGACAGTGAGTGATAAACATACCTGGTTATTTCCCTGAGTTGGTCTACCCTGCATTGGGCCAGAATGTCCAGGATTTGCCATGGCTAATTGTTGATTCACTCCCAACGAAGCTGCAAATATAGAAAATTGTACCTATTAACTAGCACTTCTATGAGTATAATACAAATATATACCTGGAGGAAGAGAGTGATGAGCAGACTGATGGTGTGGTGGTGTCTGCTTTGACAGGTCAAGTGGACTGTGGCCTACGAAATTGCCTGGTGGTGGTCCTTGGGGCATTCCTCCAACAGACGACTTTAACGATAAACAGACGATTTTAATAGAAAGAATAAACTCGTCAATATTTCTGTGAATACTCACATTAGGAGCAGCAATAGGTTGAGTAGGACCCTGAAGCCCAGAAACCAGAGGCAGGCGAGGTGGGACTTGTCCAGCACCGGTGCCACCTACATACGGTCCCCCGTAACCGAACTCTGTTTAAAAGAACGCATTGTGAATTATCAGCCATACATTATATGAACAAAACATAGGAAAACTTAAACCAATAGATACCCAATTTGTTACTCGTGGAAGTAATAAAGGAAGTTGTCAATCTTATCCAGCGATCAGATCAAGCTACAGTATGTATCCCATTAATATAACTGAGCTTTAAAGTAACACAAATTTTCTCTAGAACTGGCTAGTACGACAAGAGTAAAACTATTCCAAATATAGTAACTCAAATTCCTGGGAATCAAGAAAATTATCCACTGTAATTACGAATACGTTTTTTATGATTAATCTACAATGGAATGAAACCCTATTAATGAAATTATCGACCCAAATTTTGTTGGCAACCTCACATCAGTAATGTCACAATTGTTATGACGTTATTTCTTGAAATTTCAACGTAATCCTTACAACTGTATCCATATTCCGGAGAATGGACAAAACTGAATAAAAACTTGTGGCAATAGAAAGGCTACTCTAGTCAACGTTTCAACAAGACCATGACAAGACGTGGACATGAAGAAATCTGTCGAGCTCGGAAGACGCCATCTGACGAGGGGCGACTTCATGTAACACATACATCTACTGGAATAAATACCATTGCTTCCAATTCTAAAATGTACGACTTAGTTATTTAATCCCCTACTTGCATGAAAAAAGTTAGGAACTCATCAAGCAAATATAACATCAATAAAAGAACATTCACGTAACACTGTAACGAGCCGATACCGGAAAGAGTTGTTCGGCCATCTTGACACGTGGGGACGTGTCCGAAATGATCCAAATCTCTTGCAGGCCGGTCACGTGCACACTCACCAACTATTAGCTTAGACTTCAATTTTCCATATCTATTTAACTATATACTAGTTCACTAGAATAGAATTTCACGCAGGAACACAACCGAGTTCTATATCAGCACTATCCTCAATAGCCATGGATATAGTACAAGGTTGCAGCTGCTACTGCTAGTCGCCATTGCTACTCGTCGTGTAACACTTAAATTGCACTAGTCAATAACAATAGATAATGAATGAATGAACGTACGAATATACATACTCTGTGAAGCATCATCAAAGTGATAGGTGTTTGGTCTGGATTGTTGGTTGGGATAACTAGGTGGTCCGGACTGTGGCTGAGGTTGCTGCTGCTGCTGCTGCTGGCTGTGGATGTTTTTGGCCTTCTGGTGATTGTGCATTGCCTCTGCCAATCGATGGTGGAGGACAATTTTCAGCAGCGGCAATTCGTCGGAGGCGTCGTCGACGAGCAAATGGACAGACTGCCCGACATTTAAACTTTAAAGTCAACCTGTATTACAAATGAGGAAAATGTAGGAGATGGAGGAGGGGAGTTTTCTCGTCAACACACTGAACTCTTGCTCGAGAGTTTGCACGGCAACATGGACTCGAAACTCATAAATTACGACACGATTCGATGTTTTTGTAATGACGTTAACTAAAACGTAACGAATATACGTACAATCAACTGTGAATTTGAAGAGAAAAAAGGCCTCGATGCCTCAGATGTCACGCGATATAAAACGGCAAAGAGAAAAGGTTTTTAGGGACTTCACCGCTTTCTGAGTCAGAAAAAACACTTTTTTAGTGCTAGCAGTTCCAGCTCAAGAGAGCCATCTGTTGTTCAAACACTATACATTTGATCTAGACTTTCATAGATGGCGTTTAACCTCACCCTTATTTTTTTTTTTAAATTTCCATCTATTTATTTGATCTATCGTTTTGATTTTCATTAATCCACACGGATTCATTTCCGGATTCATTAAATTTTTATCAAAGTATTATCAAATTTATTAGAACGACCATGAAGAAACGGGAAGTAGCGGCATCTAACGATACTTTGTTGCTAACTCTTTTAAGCTATCTGTGCTCAGTTTGATTTTGTGGTTTTGTTTGTTTTTTTATCATATTTGATCTGAAATTTAGATTGATTTTATAAGAAAATCTAGTTGTAACTAGTAGAATGAAATATTAATCAGTGTTTTGCGCGACACCTGGCGATTGATGTTGGAAGCCTACTTCCGCGCTAGCAAACTACAAAAACAAACTTGATCTTGATTGTTAATGAGTTGGAAGTTGGTGGCAACAACTTCCTCAGACAGAAAATTTACTTCCTTTCCAATATATTCATGATATTGAAAATTTCTTGTATGTTCCGGTGTCATGTTCCATAGGTGTCCCAAAAAAGGTATGGTATTTTGTAGAAATGAAATCATATGAAATTTGCATAACATTTCCTGAAAATATTGATTATTAGTGGTGACTGGAGCTTCTCTAATATGGGCTGGCTTCATGATCTATCTTCTGGCTCATGTTCAGAATTTTGCTGACTATGGAGGAAGGTTCAAGACAGGAGCAAAGTATGCCCAAGAGCTTGTGTCAAACATCAGTCATTCAACTTTTAACAAAGCAGAAATAGCATTAACTGAACCAACTGCTAGTCATCACACCAAAAGCAATGTAATCAATGTAATCATACAAGCCAGAGAAGACAATTTGGGTGGACTCATTAGTGCTCTTAATAGTGTCGTTGTCAACACGAAAAACCCAGTCAGTTTCTATTTGATTGTGCCTGATGAAACCACATCCCACTTGCAGTAAGTGATATAAATGTTTTAGAGAGTTCATCATCAATTCATCATCCTTATCATTTACAAATAGGGAATGGATGAAAGTCCCTGAACTCTCAAATGTTCAATACTCACTTGCCAAGCTACCTACAGACTTGGAAACATATTCTAATGCTGGCAAATTTGCTTTTATTGATCTCTTCCCATCACTACATGGCCCTGCAATTTATCTTGATCCAGATGTTATTGTTCAGGGTATTTATCATACTTTTGTTTTAAATCCATTAATGTTTTATAAATGATAAAATGTCTTTAAAAACAAACAAACTTTGCGTTGGTCTTGATAGGTGATGTGGCCGACCTACTCGATACACCGTTCCTATTTAAAGATCTAGGAGCTTTCTCAGACGATTGCCACACAGGATCTGTTTCCAAAATGGTGGCCTCCCGCGGCGAAACCCGATACGCTTCTCGTTTGAATCTCAAGCAACCTACTATCGCTAAACTCAATCTCAACCCACTAACTTGTACGTTTAATACCGGGGTCTTTGTTATTTCTGACGTCGATTCTTGGAGGAAAGAAAAAATATCAGATACAGTCCTAGATTTAATTCATTCGCATGAAAGGTAATAAGTTTATTCAAATGTCATCCCATCTCCTATCCGACAGTTTGTTCTCGTTTACACATTTAGGTCTTCTATTATGGGACCTCAAGGAGGATCGGATGTAGTTGAAGCCGCTATATTGGCCGCTTTCTACCGACGAACATCGCCGCTCGATCCACTGTGGCACGTCAGAAATTTAGGTATAATATACAAGTTCAGTCTTTAATTCATTTCAAATATCATTTTTGTTTACGTTAGGTGTAACGAGAGGTTCGAGATATTCGCCTTTTTTCCTTAGCAACGCCAAACTGTTACATTGGAACGGCCATTTCAAACCGTGGAAATCGAGTCGCAGCTACGGAAGCACTTTTGAACAAAAACTATGGGACAATTACTTTATCCACGATCCACTAGGCCGCTTTGTGCCAATTCGCAAGAAGAAATCTGAGATTTAAATTTACCTCTTTTTTTTTATTATTATATAGAAATGTGTGCGTGTTATCAACTGAATTGTAATAGAGTCATTTAGAGAGAGCAGCTTACATGTCCTATCTTGTGAAAGAATCAGATATCATCGATGTCAATTACGACCTCTGGAAATTGAATCTGAAAGAGTATTTGAGACGACGTGGGAGGGTTCCTCCATCCTTTCTTACAACGCTACCGGTTCCATTTCCGTTTGTAACGTCATCACGCCATGCTGCACAACGCCACAGCTCGTCAACTAGCCAATCGACGCCATTGTGAACTAAAATATACAGCACTAGATTTCTCCGGACCCTATTCATGAGCTCCAGGCTATTCTTGTATTCACGAATGATTTTATCATCAGGAGAAAATATACAAGAGGAAAAGCGAATGTATTATCTTTTCTCAAAAAACAATATGTAACGTGTATTGTATTGCACCACTCAGTTGGAATAGATGATTTCAGTCCCGGAAGGTTCCCATCACATGAGCCTGAACAAATATGTAAGAAAAGAAATAAGTTATTAGATATTCGGTAGCCAGCATCGAAGATATTATATGAACGTCCTTCTCGGAACCCGTGACTCAGACTGTTAAGCTTGACATTTTTATAATAAAAAGCATCAGAGAGCGAACTCGATCTACTCTCAAACTTTGATAGTTTCGCATCATTTCCAGGGAAACGCGAGGCGGAATGGTGTAATAACCTATGAATGAGTTGAGCAAACTGATCAATAAAACTTACCAGACTCGGGTCGAAAAGTACCGATGGAAGACACAACTTGTTCAACCAGACTGCGGGAATGAATAAAGACTGCCTAACTTTCGTGCAGCCAAGGCAAACTTATATAAGTTGCTCCCCGCCTCTTTGTGATATTTTTAGACGGGAGACTTGTAGTAAATTTGGCGCCCACACACGAAGATCGCCATGAAAAACTTGTTGTATTTCATATTTATCTTTCTGAAAATTTCCGCCAGATAAGTAAAAAAGACACACACATATTTGAAATCAAATGCGATTGATTCGAATGAATTTGTGGGTGATGAGAAAAAAAATACTAAGACAAATAGTATTTCGCATTCAGGGGGTGGGGTACCACACGCAGTGCAGGATGAATGGGAGGGAAATACAAATCAGTTGGTCCAGGGGGGGGAAAGATGATGACGATAACAAACAAACTGGCGTTAGGTGAAAAAAATGTGTTTGGGGTTTTCTGGGTAAAAACAACTGATGCATCGTGATGGGCAACTTTTGCACTTTCATTCATCCCAATACTCTCCAGAAAACCAAAGACGCCCATGAACTTATTACCCCAAAATTCCGGAAAAAATATAACTGTGGCACAGTTGGGAAAATTAAAAAAGAGACCAAATAAGAAACACGACCCCAAAAATAAAACACAAATTGCTATTCCAAAATCTGTTTTGTGTCTGTGTTAAAACATTTAAACGAATACCGTACTTGTTATTTTTTTTTTTTTCGTGAAAAAAAAAACAATTTTTTCGTTCTTGTTATAAAAAGGGGTGATACGGGGTTATAGGAGGTTTTGGCAGTTACATTTATATTTTGTGTTTCTTATTTTCTAATCTGAGGCTTTACTTTCTTCTTTGTCTAAAAGGTTATCTTTCTCCTTGACAGGCTCAATGACAGCAGCAGCATCGTTGTTTTCTTTCTTGGTTTCCTTCTCTGCTTCTTTTTCCTCCTTCTTCTCCTCCTTGGCTGCCTCTTCGGTTGGTTTTGTGTCACTTTTGGCTTCCTCTGTGCTGCTGACCTCTTCCTTCTCATCTTCCTTCTCCTCTGCCTTATCGTCTTCCTTCACCTCGGAATCTTCATTTTCTGTTGAGCTGTCGTTGACTGTCTTCTTTGGGGGCCTGCCTCTGCGACCTAAAAGAGGAAAATGAAAAGGATCAGTACTTTTGTACAACTCGGCAAATCAATTATGCCACTCACCGGTACCAGGTGTAGCTTTAGGAGTCTTCTTGGGAGTCTTCTTCTCCTTTTTGGCTGGGGGTGGGGACGCAACAGCAGCTGGCCTCGCACCAGATCTCGTTCTCCTCCTGCCTTGATCTTCACCATCTTCTTGGTATCCCATCTCCTACAAATAACATTTCATCAAAAATTAGAAACGGTCAACAATCAACATGTGCAAGTGGGTACCTTGAGCAGAGCTTCTCCTTCTTGAGTTGTCCGTTCCAGGGCAGTTAATTTCTTCCCCAAACCTTTTTTTCCTTTGGCTTCAGCAGCATCATGCTTAAGAAAAGATCAAATAACACAAGAATAAATTCCCATGGTCAACTACGCGTGGCGTCGCAACTGGTCGCAAAAATAATTTCCCGCCAAAAGTCTGTTCGAACGTCAATGGATGCTGGCAACCGACGCCACACATATCTAATAAACAAACTCCCCACTTTGAAAAGAAAACAAAGCGTGCACTTGGAATTTCTTTGAAAACATTTGAAAATCCAAACAAGAAAAACATTTTTCAACCGAGACTCGAAGTAAACGTTGATAATCGGATTACAGATGTCATAAACGATAGAGAAACAAAATCCCCCAAAAGGCCCAAGGTATAATGTATGGTCGTCAACGGCTTTCTCCACCCCAGAGACCCAGGGCAGCATCTCAATCTTAGGCCTATTTCAGATTCATTTGCTACACGAAATTTCAATTCCCTCATTTTTCATACCTGGTTGTTTTCACTCACGACTTCGGCCACTTCACTCGACATGTTGATTATTAATCCAACCGATTTCAAACGAATATTTCAAAGTGAGAAAGTGAGAAATCCAAGCCAATACCGGCGAACACGGGGTAGTAAACAAGACACACCAGAGAGGACGCTTTTGATGCTAAGCTTGCATGGTCACGTGATTAACGCCATCTTTGACAACATTGCCAGATCGTTCCTAACCATAATTGGTTTTATTTTCGGAAGAAATTCACGAAATTTGAAATAATCAACAGGACAACAGCTATTTTTTTGCCATGAATGATCGAGTATATTTTCATCAGTCATTCTACGTTTGTTTGGTCAAAGTAATATCCAGAAAAGGAAATTTTCTGTCAATATATAGGGAAATTTGAATGGCATAACAAAACAAATAAATAGAAGGTTTGTCAGGATCAGAATAAGATATAATAAACACTGACGCGCAGAGGAACAAAATAAAAGTGAGTATGAAGGTTTTTTAAAAAAGCCATTTGTTCGCTTTTTAAGTAGGTGGGTTTTTTTTGCGCATACATTTTTTCGTTTCTTTTTTAATACTCTTTTCACTTTTTTTTTTTTTTTGTATTTGTTGAATGTTCACAATTTCATGTCGATCAAATTGGCCGCCGTATCAATTGAGCTTCTTCCGGCACCGACGGCAGAAGCGCTGCCTCCGGCCAGTGGAGAAGTTCGACTCCGGACGCAACGGTAGACGTAAGCTGAGATGGATACATCGTCGCCCGCACGCAAGCACCGCTCTTGCGGTCGGTTGCATGTGCAGCTTTAAAAAAAAAAATTCACATTAAAAATTTGGCAATCAAAGTTTAAAAAAAAATAGAACCTTACATGTTTCGGACGAAATAGTCCATCTGGCGTGTGTTTGAATTGTAAACTCCCCAACTGAAGGCCAACCAATTCGAAATTAAATCACGAATTTCTCAATAGGGAATATTAAATGTTTTGACTTACCCGCAGGGAGTGTGGAGTCCGCATAGCGTTGCTTGGCCGTTGTTGCCACTCTGCCTCTATTTAGAGAGTAAGAAAAACAATTATTTCCCAATTTATGGCTAATATAGTCTACGATTGATTGTAATATAGAAACCGTTAGTTACAACCTTGGCGACACTCATGGGTCGAGCAGAGTGGATGATAAGCAGCAAACTAAAGAGAGCCAATCGAAATGCAGCACTCATGTTGTTTGATTTTTGATCCGTTCGTCCAAAGTTCTTGTTCAAACGAAATACAAAGGGAGCTATATCGTGTAGCCTCTAATATCTCTTGCTCAATTGCTGCTGGGTAGATTCTGAATAGACGAAGACGATGCGTGGTACTCGACTGAACCAAAGAGTTCGACTGAATGGAATCGCTACGACTGGAAACGTTCCCTTTTATATGCTCGTGGCCGGTGGCACCACCACTCTCGTCTGGCCATGCTATGCGTTATTTCCCAATTCCCAGGCACCCACGCACCCAGATAAATACTACAGGTATCAAAATGCTATACCAAAGCCTCTCTCTTTTCATATTATATACCTTTTTTCCTTCACGGTCAAAGAGTACGTAAATAAGCGCTACTCGGCGGTATTTGGAAAGTCGAAAAGTATAGAATATGATGACATACTGGACAACACTTGCTGGATAGCCTAAATTTTGAGACTATTCCTTAACTTATAAGTCTAAACACATTCTCTATTGTGATTGCTTGATCTTCTTATCCCGAAGAAGATTTTTTTGGAAATGCTTCGTCTCTATTTGACCTCAGCACCGACAGCCTTAAAAAAAAAACCTTTGGCTGCCGCTTCCGGTGGTCATTAGGGAAAAGTTCTTTTTCCCCCTATACTAATCCTCCTTCTTTTAATAATGGTCATAAGCGAAATGATTTATGTTTGTATTAACATTCTAGTAAAAAGAAGACATTTTCCCTATATGCGTCGTCTTTTATATAAGTTAAATCCTTAACTGCGCCGTGGAAAAAAGAAACGTCAAGCCAACAGCAGTTGGTAGGATTAAATAGGGGAAAGATATGGCTGACGCAATCACATCACGAGTAGCCGTAAGCCTATTTTCAAATGTTCTTCAACCCAAAACTGGAAATTCAAGAATATAAGGGGCAAACAGTAAAAATAATAGGTCCTATATATTCTTTTATCGTGTCTCCGTTTTAGATAAGTAATACAAATTACTAGAATAATAAAAACCCGTTTTTATATAATGCATGGTTCGACTAGCTGATGAATGGCTACCAAAGATCGGACCATTTTTTTAAAAGAGGCAATCAAAAATCCAGACTGGATTTCCGCTTTGTGCATAGTTACTGAGAATAAATAGATATAGAATTTTATGTTCAACCAAATCTAAAAACTGGGTTGACGTCATCATCAACTCCGCATCATTTTTCCTGAAATAATCCTTTTAGGATTTGTGTTGTTGATTCGCAGTTCCATTCATCCGATTGAAAACGAATCCAGAGTAATGGATTGCGAGGGTGTTTGTCTTTACCGCCGACACCATCATCAATAAATGCCCACTGTAGTTGTAAAAGTTAACCTTAATCGAATATCCAGCTGATTACACCCGGAGGGGCCTATATAAAACAGAGTATAGAGGGAGGGATTAAGCTGCCATCGGTTATATGCAATGCGCAGTGACTGAATTGTGCTGTAGAGGCTCAGCAAAACAAAGTTATAATTCTTATTGAATGTCACAATGGCCGCCCGCACACGTGTAAGTTTGTTAAGAAAGGAACTATAGATGAGAATATCTATTCAAATGGATAGTAGAAACGTCATTTCCCGCCCAATCCAATTATGGGTCAAGATCAGGCCCTTTTCCATAGGTCAAAATAGATGCGTAGTAGTATACTATGGCGGTTTCGGTTATCAAGCTGATGCGTAAGCAATTTCAATTCGGGGGCTGTTACTCAACAACCAAATGTTACTACGTATAATCGAATATCTATTTCAAAATAGTATCATCGCAGAGTGCATCCGTTGCCATAGATAGTATGTATGTGCCGATAAAAGTCATCAGTCCTTGATGGATTGGGGTTTTGATGGATTGGATGGATCGTCCTGACAGCAGCGGGGGATTGTTGCTATCTCGACAAACTCGCATAGGTTTCGTTTTCAATTAAGTAATGAAAGAAGCTGTTGACGAGTTGAAAAAAGAAATTATTCCATGTACTATAAGGCTTCTTCGAACGTCAATGTACTTGTTTCTCGGGAATCACTACAACGGCGTCGAACCATTCAATCAGTCGCTACACCAAACTAAACTAAAAATAAGATTCATCACCAATCAGATAGATATACAGTTACTTGTATTACTTACAGTATCATGAATGAGATCTGCCGTGAATGATCTAAGATCTTCGACTGATGATTTCTTTGAATCACGCGCACCGTCTTACGCGCCATCTGTTAATCCGTAATGTGACTGGTGGTGACATTCGAGTTGAACTGTCAAAATAATAATAAAAATAATAAAAAAAGTACAAAAATTGAGACAACCGGTGTCACCTTGACCGAAACCAACATTTCCAACGGGAAAGTTTGCATACGTGGCGAAAATTTCCTAGAAAATAATACCGAAATAATTGCAAACATCAATTCGACACGCTATTATTATTATTATTATCCCTCTCGCACGCACTCCATTTGAACAATAACACGACACATGTGTTATTGTTCATAGAAATATTTCACATCCTGGGTTGAGACTAGTACATCCTGTGGGCTGGGTTTCACATCCTGTGACTGGCCGGATCTTTGATTGGGTCTACTGTCAAACATTCAAATCATTTTTCAGAAATATTAATTCTTTTTTTTAACGGAAAATTTGAAAAAAGAAAGAGCCTCATGAACAATTCAAATGTCATCACCCGGGAAGAGGAGCTTTAGCCTCATTGTGGAAAAGTTATTTTAGTCCTTTTTATTATCTGGAAATTTTTTTTTCTATCAACTTTAACCACGAGTCCACGAGACCCCGACATGTGATTAAGAATTCTATATGCAATCTAACTACGCTGTGTGGTTATAAATGTGGTCGAGATAGGACACGTGAAAGCAATCAATGTTTATGTTGACTGCGCAATAGATTTCTTTTACCTTTCTCCACCCTTTACTTTGAAACGCCTCTCATTCAATCAATAGAATTTATATATTTTTAGGGTAGGTAGCCTGAAATATTTCCTAAAATTCCATTAGGCAATAAGTGATTCCAGGGAAGCCATCCGAAAGATGGAAATTCTCCAGAAGTTTGGACAAATCTGGAAATAGGCGATTCAAAGTCAAAAACGTTGAAATAGGTTGGATAATCAAATCTTATGAAACAGGACACAGTATCAGATTTTATGAGTGTGAAATTCAATGCTGCAGACTTGGAAGAGATTTTTTCTGCCCGAGGGCTCTTGTTTGATCGATCTGAAAAGCCGATAAACAAACAAGCGTGTTTGTGGGAATTGCGTCGTTCGGTTTTCCATCACGCGGCGCTAGGTGGCTCTGTCGTAGCTTAGATACCCAATAGCGAACGAGCCATTGGTTCGCCGTCCTCCCCTACCCCCATTTCCCTTACCTATCCCAGTCAGATCAGCAGCAGCTGAAAACGAACTCGTGTTGGATTTTGTTTTATTCTTCCGTCATCTTTAGAGCAAACTACACTTATGTTTACAATTCGGCCAATCCGGTTGGTCTTGGTAAACATTTAACTATACAAAAATATTACTTTCATCTTAATTGATGTGCAATTGCATTACGTGTTATGTCGAATGCAGATACATTCATCCATCTCTTCGCTGGCGGGTAAGATTTTTTTCGTTTTCTTCGTTTCGGTTCATTTTTTCGTCTTCTTCCCCCCACTAGGCAGAAACCATTTTGGCCATTACGCCGAACACACCGACATCCCTTCCTTTAGTCTTAGTCAGAAGGGAGGTAGGGATTAAAATTTTCAAACTACATACTACATTATGTTGCCTTGGGTTAACTTGGGTGAGGGAGATGGTTTTCATTTTAACCCATAAAACCTATCTTACCTGCATCAGTTATCTTGCCCAGTGTACCCTTCTCGTTATCTTCCATTTCAGTTTCCCTCCTAAGTTGGTCCACTCCACAACTAGAATTTAAGCAGTGAGGGATGTTTGTGCATTCCTAAATGTTGGCTTTCTTCTGAGCCAGATGTTGTAATTTGAATCCCAGTGTGTTTACCATCGAACTCTAAAATATACACTTGAGTTTCAATCCTCTGCAAGTTTTGAAAGTTGCAGGCTACTAAACCATTCCAAAGACAAGTTGGCATTTGTTTGAAGTTAGTATTTTAAGAGGCGACATTTTTGGCTAGCCCAACGCACTCGCTGACCCATTCTCGTTGCTAGGACTCAATTTTTTAATGTTTCTTTTCTGTGACGACGTAGGGTTGGTGGTACTGTGGGAGCCATAGTGACGTGCCCACTTGAAGTTATCAAGACTCGCCTGCAATCGTCTTCCTCTGAAATCCACTACAGTGCAGTCCGCTCCCTGCGAACAGCTTCGTCCAACGCAGGATGCAGCAGCGCCAATCACATGTATTTCACTCCAGAAATGAACTGGAACGTTTATTATCATCACCAACAATGCTCGTCCGTCAATTCGAGGTTGGCTGTGTTTCCTGAAGCCGTCCTCCCTTGGCCGGCGTCTTCCGCCCAACCCAAAGGAGCCCTTTCTTGTTTTCGGTAAGAAAAGGGAATTCTATGAAACAAACGGAATATTTAATCCTTTAATTGACTTGTTTGTTTGCTCTATATATACATTTAAACGATAATAAAAACTAGAACTATAAAAAGGAGATAAGGTGTGGATTTCGATAAGAACAACGGTTAATTGATCAAATTCTTTGCCGTCTCACGTAGGCACCTGATCGACCAAGAAGGATGCCGGGCGCTATTCAAAGGTTTGGGACCCAACCTCATCGGGGTGGCCCCAACTAGAGCCCTGTATTTTTGCACCTATTCAACGGCCAAACGAAAATTCAACCAGATCATGACTCCAGATTCTCACTTGGTCCATATGCTCTCGGCTGGCTCTGCAGGTAAATATGTCCCTCACGTCTAGTCGCGCGAAATTTCTCTTTTCTGTCCAGTCGAGGCCGGTTTTTCGCCCATATCGCTTTAGTTAGACATAGAAGGACGTCCTTGTATTAGTTGTTCTCTTCCCTTTTAGTTGTCACTTTTTAACGCAATAACCAACTTGGCATTTAGCCCAAAATTCACTTCTGGCTGGCAGTTGGGAGGGGGGGTTAAAACTTGCTTTAAAATGACGATGCACAAATTATATATTCCTTTTAAAAAGAATGTATGGAAGAGAAGACAAAGTCATTAGGAAGAATGTATTATCTGATTCACCCTGGGTTTTCTATGTGAAAATAATTGAATTAATTTCGTATGCGGGTCAGCATCAAAGGGTGAAAAAACCAGACTTGTCCGGTTGGTTGGCTCAGCCGTCTTTTTTTCTCTCTCCACTTACCTACGTGATTCACGTAACGAATGCCGCAGTTGCCGTTTCTCTCTCTCCCCCCTCCTTGGAAGAATGGTCTGGTGTATTTTTAAAAACGGAACACGTGCACAAGCCGTGCTCCTGCCCAAGGTTCGCCCAGACTTTGAATAAGTTAACAAAATCCACTCCGGGCGGGAAGGAGGGCATTATTACGTAGTCTACCTATAGAGCCCGTTTCTAACATTCGCGGATATGGCGCATTTTCCCGTTTCGTCCTTGGGACGGTTAAGGAACTCGTTGCTGTGTCCTACGTAGTACGTCATTCGCAAATTGAACAGATCCATAAATTAATCGTTTTTTGTTAACTTCTTCCTGTTTCCACAGGATTTGTGTCGTGCACTTTAACCAATCCAATTTGGTTCGTCAAGACACGTCTGCAGCTCAATCGCAATCAAAACGTCACAGCTTGGCAGTGCATTTCCAACATCTATCGTAGTCAGGTAATTTGGAAACCAATTCGTCGTTGCGTTACGTAACAGGCTCAGCCAGCGCCACCAATCTAATTTTGGAATTCTTTTTTCTTTAGGGTGTTGTTGGCTTTTACAGAGGAATAACAGCCTCATATTTCGGTATCTCAGAGACCATAATTAAGTTTGTACTTTACGAGTACCTGAAATCGACCCTGCAACAGATGCGGGAAACGCAGACGGAGAGTCCACTGGGCAACTACCAAGCCATGGACTACATGCTAGCAGGAGCCATCAGTAAGACGGTGGCTTGTTGTGTGTCCTATCCGCATGAAGTGGTTAGGACCAGGCTGCGTGAAGAGAATTCTCGTTACAGGGGATTTTTTCAAACGTTGCACACAGTCTTCCGCGAAGAGGGACATCGAGGGCTCTATCGTGGACTGTCGACGCAGTTGATCCGGCAAATTCCCAACACGGCCATTATGATGACCACATACGAGGCCACAGTTTACGTGCTCAACAGGTAAAAATAATAATTAGATTAATAATAATATTCTTAATAACTAACCAGTTTTCGATTTTAGTTTGGTAAACGAAAAGCGGTACACTGGTTCGGAATAATGAACTGCCGTCGCTGTTTTCAAAGTCTTCATTCATGTAATCTCCCACCCAAACCCCTTTTTCTTTATCAGCTTTGTCTTTCGCGCAAAATATCGAATTGTGATAGTTATTCTGACTATTTAGATTGTGCCTTTTTTTTTTAACTTAAGAAAAAAGAAAAAAAAAATGTGTATAGAGCTTGTACAGTATGACTAGTCACTCGTTATTCACTAGTTATTTTGCGCAAACGAATTCATTTGTTAAAGTGTATAAAAGGGTGCTTCCAGCACACACTTGGAGTAATTCTTAATAAAGTTGTCTTACAAAATCGATTTGTGTTTTATACCTTTTTATTTGATAACAAAATCCACCTAAATTACATTCACAGTCACCAATTTAACGTGTCGACAACATGGATTGCAGACTAAATATCAGGCTTGATGATTTTCTACCAAAGCTTTTCTCTATTGACAAGACAATTTAAATGCCACCTCCTTTGGCGTCCTTGAGACCGAGAATATTTCGCTTGTAAAACGTATTCATCTGTTCGAGGAAAATAAAGGTGAGAACTGTGTGCGGTCCGATGCGTGCGTAGTATGGCGTGAATCCCTTCCACAAAGCTAGGATTCCTTCGTTGCGTACGACGCGACCCAGTACATCGACTGCGCCCTTGTATTCTGGCTTGCCGTCAATGAACCTCATATTTTGCAGCCTGAATCAATGCCAAAAATGTTATTTTCTCTTATCTTTCGATACTAATCGATGATAAGACGTAGTTACCTAGTTTTTGCAATGTCGACAGGCATAGAAGCGGCTGTCGTAACTAGGCCGCTGATCATGGAAGCCCAGAAGTGAAGAATCACGTTTTCACTAAAATAACCTGGAGAAAAAGAGCAGTTTAGTTTTTGCGCTATAAATGTGGGCGTTATAAAGACTAGACTGACCAGTTGACATGAGAGATTGTTTAGCTTGAGAATAGGAAGCAAGTTGGGCGGCATTTACCACCATTGCCCGAGCCATCGTTGGGATCGCTCCTACGATCAATTCAAAGGAGATTTAAAAGGAAATTCAAAAAGGAAGAGAAATTTCCAAGGAAATTTCCAAAGGAAATTGCAAAAACCTCTCCAGAGAGTGACCAATCCTTCCTCCCTGACCATCCGAACCAACGCGTCACCGACGTGCTTGTAATTCCTTCTGTCTGCCTCTGGCAGTCTTCCATCTGCTGTCATACGAATAAGGGCAACCTATAATAAGTAATGAATACCGGTAACTTTTTGTTACCATGTGCCCTTTTTCACTAAAATTACCTCAGCTGGGGTTCCCACAAATGCTCCTACAACTCCAGCAGCCATTCCAAGCACAGCTTTTGTTGCAAAACCTGGTGGTTTTCCATCAGGACTAGAAATAAAAAACAATACAGATGAATTGAACTATAACATTTGTCAAGGTCACAGTCCTACTAACCCACTCATGGTGTCAAACAGCCATGTGTAAATTCCCAGCCTAGTTGTTGTATAGGTTGCCTGTCTCAGAAGGCCTGCAGATAAACCAGAATACATGCCAGAGATACCCTCTTTCATCATGATGGATCTAATTGCGTGCAAAGTGTTCCTGTGTTCTTTGGCTTTGCCACCTTCACCGCTCAACTGCATTCTGTTCTTAATAAGATCCATAGGTTGGACAAACAATGTGGCAGCCATTCTAAAATTGACAAAATCCTTGTTAATAAAACTTATATATTAATAAAGTAAGACTGTAACAACTTACCCTGACAAACCTCCAATAGCAAACCTAACTGGTTTTGGCATTTGAGCTTCACCCATTTTGAATCTAATGGAATATACTTGTTTAAAACTTAAACAAACCCTCAGGAATGACGAATAAACTATTTAAACACGTACTCCAGTCTGCTCTCAAAACAAGACACCGGAGACCGTAGCCTAAGAGAGACAGACGAGTGATCTGTGATCAAAAATCCAGAAGCGATCGTGGATCAAGACATCTACCGGCACATCACAGTATGATATTTGAATGTCACAATGTCACACAATGTCACAAATGAGTTATTTTTCTAGTGAAACATTCTGGAATTGCTCAAGTGACCGAAATTTATTTGTATTAATATCTCTTACAGGAAAGTAAGTAAAATTGTAAATGAGAAAAAAAAAAAGATGATAGAAAAATGAAGAAAAAAAAAAAGTTTGGTTATCAACGCTTCCTGGTTGATCTTGCCGACTTTTTAGTATTTTTATTTGGTGGAGTCGGAGGTATAACATCTTCATCCTCGTCGGAACTAGAAATCACGGCTGGTCTCGTCGTTCGTGTTCTGCGCAGAGGTGGGGAAGGAGTTGTTTGTTCCCCACCGTCCTCGTCGACACTGGAAACCACAACTGATCTCGTTGATCGTATTCTACGCCGAGGTGGGGAAGGAGGTGTTCGGTCCCCATCGTCAACGGGAACACTGTCCTCGTCGACACTGGAAACCACGGCTGATCTCGTCGATCGTGTTCTACGACGAGGTGGGGAAGGAGGAGGTGTTGTTCGTTCCTCAGCGACAACGGAAACGCTGCGTGGAGCCTGTCGTCGAGTTCTTGAAGGTACGGTTTTCTCGCTGTTTGTGGTCGAACTAAACGAACGAAAATTTGATGAAAATTACACGTAGAAAGCGAAATTAAATAAGTTATCACCTCGAATCCATTTGTTCAATAACAACTTCGGGTGATTTTTCACGAGGTTTTTCCTTTTGAGTGCTTGTCATTTCTGGGCTGAAGAAAACATCGGAACTTTGGGAGACATCGACGTCGCTACTAGTATCCATTAAAAGAGTCGCTGCATGTTTACTTCCTAATTTTCTTGTTCTTGGCTTATTGATGGGAGGAGATGGGGGAGCAATAACAGGTTCAACTTCCATATCGGAATCGTTTTCAGTAGCAGACTTGGCCGAGTCCGCATTAGCCGTCAAATGCTTTTCTACGATAGATTCAAATTGCTCAATCATTCTGATGGAACCCTTCTCTCTGAAATTTCGAAGCATTTTCCGGATAAGAGTGTGCAAGTCTTTAGTGTTTGACGGATTGGAGAACGACATGTTCAACTGCAACAAGGCCTTGAGGTAGACTTTACTTTCGTTCGTATCAGGAGATCGCATCGATTCAGTACAAAGTTTCATAGCGAGTTGATCGTGGATGGTGTGATCGACCTCAGGCTTGGCGGCTAATAAACTTTCCTAAATAGCAAATATAACAAAATTAGGTTACTTGTAATTAAGATATTTGTAATTCATGTTAAGGCTTGTAACGTCAATTAACCTGTGTCAAGTCGACAAAGAATTTGACGATCATGGAAATGTCTATCTCCGCCAAAGGAGAAGTACACGGGGCCTTTTGAATGGTCTTGATAGTCGGTACGAAAGCCGCCTCCAATTGTTGTTGGTTTGCAATATCCATGGAAGCAAAGAAAGGAAAAAAGACGTGGAGGACTTGACGCAGACGAACGTTTTCATCCGTCAGCGGGTGGAACAGGAAAATGACCAAGCGCGAAAGAATCATGGACGATTCAATTCTACATGTCACATTTAAGTTATTAATACAACGAAAAGGAAAAATTTTACTGACATTTCAAAAATACATACCGGGAAGCAATCAATAGTTTAGCGAAACCCTCGACAGCA
Source organism: Daphnia pulicaria (assembly GCF_021234035.1). Taxonomy (NCBI): domain Eukaryota; kingdom Metazoa; phylum Arthropoda; class Branchiopoda; order Diplostraca; family Daphniidae; genus Daphnia; species Daphnia pulicaria. The sequence goes on along the minus strand of NC_060923.1, from coordinate 738,075 downwards.
ATTGTTTGAACATCTGCATCTTCACTATCCAACAGATCAGTCAGCACCGTAGCTAGAGATGTACCACTCTCTTGGTCCTCAAAAGTCTGAAATGAATCATGTATGATTTAAGTTTCTTGATGAATAAAATAAAGAGTATTTTATGACTCACGGAAAGACCAAATAATTGAACGAGATCAAAAAGAACTTTGGCTGTTGTGATCTGAAGGATTTGGTGATCCATCTGAACTGCTTGTACAAACAAGAGCAAACGTTGTTGGGCCAGTTCCAAGTCGCAAGTACACAGGCAACCCAAAGCTTCAAAAGCGGCATTTCGGACAGCTGGATCGATTCTCTCGACGCAAGGCAAGATCAGAGACATTAAAAGTTGGTCCAATTCTTTCGTCAATTTAAGCATCTAATTAAAAAAAAATTCATTAATAACCAGCAATGTTACTGATTTTTAAGAATAAGAATGAAATATACCGGCGAATTTTTTAGCAGCTCGCAAACGGTGCTGAGACACTTTAGTAGTGTTAAGGGATCATCTCTCTCTTCGCGGAACACTTCAACGTCATGAGTGGTGGGCCGACTGCACAACTCGCTTAGTTTCGTCTCCAAAACGACCATCTTTTGTTGAATCTCTTGGGCACCAAGAAAGTTTTGTTTGTCAATGGCCTCCTGCAATTCTTCCTTTAATTCGTTCACCTGGACTCGACATTGAGCAATCTATTCAGAAACAATAATGAATCAAAAAATGAATTTCTCCTTGATCGAATAAGCCAATTCACCTCTAATTTGTTCCTTCGCTGCTGATCTTCTGGAATGAGTACTTCCGCCTGAGTTAGTGGCTCTCGCAGCTCTGAAATGACCTCAAGCAATTTGGCGATGCGAACATCCAAATTGGGTTCAATCAGACTAATACACTTGACCATGGTACGAGTCAATGCTGGGCTAGTCTTTTCGTGTTGTAAAAGATCGCAGAGATCGCGTCGCAAATTCAAGCGACCCGCTTCATCCGCAAGGTCAAAGTGTTGTGCCATCTCCAATAAGTTAGCAACGATAAATTCCATACTCAATACCTAATGACATATAATGACATGTTTTAACGAAAGTATACAATTTTAAGAAATACAATGTTTTTACCTCCATGTCGTCGGTTTCGGTAAGCCTTGCCAAAACGAAAGTTTTCAAATATTTCCCAAACGCTGTCATTTCTGGCATAATGGTTTCAAGAGCATCTGCTGCATGAACTCCCTCGTTTCGCAGGAAAGAAACGGCCGTGCACCAGTAAAGAGCCACTTCTGGCTTTAACGCTTCGATACTAACCAGATTTTCTTCACCAATAGGCAACTGAGATGTTATCTCCTTGTAGTTGAGCGTTTTCAACCAAACTTGCAAGACTTGAACAGCAGTATCGCTGCAGCCTTCCACATCAAGTCCACGGAGAAAATTGAAGATGGAACCTTCCATGGCGTTGATCCAGGCAGGGATAAGTTTGTCCTGCACCATGGTCGTCACAGCAGCTGATTTGTCGTTGAGTCCGAGGTTCAAAATTGTCACACGATTAGCAATTGATAATGTTCGGACATGAACTCTAAAAATGAAAATAAATTAAGATAAAAAATAGACAGCATGCAAGTATTGTTTATTCTTCCACATACCTCTCACTAATGAAGATATAGGCCTGCCTGCGAACAAGGTCTTTGACGTCACGCAGCCTGACCAAAACGAATTCGAGCGTAAAATAATTGCATCCAAGGGCCTTGAGTACAGCTCGACGTACTTCGGGATGAGGATCTCTTTCCAAATGGAAAACTAATGCCTGTACAAGGGTGAAACATTTTTTAAATACAGAAAAGTAAAAACATTTTTTACGCCAAGTTACCTTAATAACTGGACATTCTTTGTTGGTAGGATCTTGCAGGCGCTGTAGGGCAATGACAGCCTGGACCCGAACTGAGGCAATTCTGTCTTGAATTCTTTCAAGCATGGCATCATAAATTTTTTCAAAAAGTTCTGCGCTGATGCAAGCAGACTCATTCAACTCTTCTAGCATTCTATTAATGAACTGGCACACTCTAAATCGAACAGCCTGGCTCTTGACATTGTGATGGGACAAAAGAAAATCAAAAAGTTTTTCATAGAAAGGGTGGCATTCACCATCTTCATCTTCTGGATCTTTTTCCAGTTCAAACGATGTTGCAAATTTGGCTGCAAAATCTAAACAAAAGTTAACAGCAGTCTCCCTTTCTCCATGAATCAAGAGACACTTGAAGCATTTAATAAAATGTTGATTAAAAGAATCTACATCTTCAATTTGGTCATAGACTTTTCTAAGGTTCTTTACTAGTTTGGGGTGATCAGCAATGGAATGTTGGCTTTTGGCAAATATCTCTTCAATGTGTTTGTTTCCTACCATTTTACTCAGCCTCCCTTGGGTTTGCAATATTTGTACCAAGTTCAATACTGATGTCGGGAAGCGGATCTTTCCAATATTGGTAAGTATTGAAACTATTAGCAACCTCTTCTTTGCCCTTATCTTTTTCTGTTTCAATACGAGGTTCCTTGCTTGGAGGTATAGTGCACTTGTCAACCTCAGATTTCCGCTTCGACAAATTTTCTTTCAATTCCAATGATTTTGTAGAAAGCATTGGGAAAATTATAGAGCAATTCAAAAATCAGTCTTCTAAATTCTAATTCTAATCTGAAATCACAGAATTGTGAAACAAAAACGAAAATACGACGTTTCTCAACGGCCGCTCAAACTTTTTTGAAGCGGAGAGGCTATGCGACGTTGAGTAAGACGAAATAAAACAAGGTGGCCAGGTTTTTTTTAAATATAAACATTTGTCATTTATTCATAGTGCCTTGTTATTTATTAGAAATAATATTTTATTTAAATTTAGATAATTTGCTAAAAAGCTTTAGTGCTATCATTTTTGTATTTTTTAATTAAATAAATAATTTCCACGCAACGCTGCAAAGTATCAATGTCTGCTATGTTGTTTTCTGAAAATTTAAAAAAACGTTTTCAGAAATGGCTACTCGGGAAAGCCTTCCCCTTAATTCCTTTAAATTAAATAACGATGACCGTGTCAGTCCGTTTAAAGTTGCCGTTCTTGTTTTTGTTCGGGAATACTGCACTGCTCGTTTGGCCCAATTGGGAATGTCTCCTCATTCTCACTACAATTCCATCCCGCCCTTTTCACCCCAGCAATGTAAAGATTTTTGCCTGCTGTCACTTGAGCTTATCCAGTGTTATGATGTCACCTGGGAAGATTTTGAAATTATTCTAGAACCAGGACACTACAACCTTAATGCCACTATAGTTTCTGAGTTCATTCAGAGTCTGCAACAGATTGTTAAAGATGGAGCGTCTGGGTTGCTCGATCTTGGAGAAAGTTTGGAAAAACTCTTGATGGAACCAGCCAAAGGCAAACCCATGATCAGAAGAGACAGTGTACTGGGCATCTTTATTAGGAAAATGGTTCTGCAATTGGATAGAATGACATTTGAAGGAACAGTGGAACTGAGCAATAACCTCACAACATATCTGGACAAATCGAAACAAAGTGATGATCCCCTAGAAATGGTGCAAGTATCAAGAAAGCAAGCTGAACTGCTTGTATCCCAACAACTAACTATGCTGCAGAGGAATGAGAGCTTGGCCCACAGCCCTGTAAACTTGCAGAAAATCATTGACCGTATTCTACATGAGAATAAAGATTTTGCAGAGGCAAACTTTCTTGCTCACTTGAATGAAATGAGATGTCAAGACTTTGGCCAAGCTCAAAAGAGACTCCATCAGTCGTATGAACAAGGAACCATTTCTGTTGAAGGCCTTATCCATACCAAGATAGAAGAAAATTTGATGAATAATAAGACATTTCGCCACGCATCGCTGAACATGGCTTTCTTATACGCTTCTTTTGGGCATCACGAACTGGCAGTTACGGCTTTGCGCGAAACAGTTGCCTTGTCGGGAGAAGCAGCTGATCACGTCTGTCTTCAGGAATCACTCGCTTGGTTCTGTCATTTGGAACAAAATCCCGAAATGAGATTGAAGATGATGGAGCGTCTCGTGACCAAGTCTAGTGAATCCAACCTGCACTATCTCGCTTCCCTTGGTTTGGCAATGTGGACTCAAGATTGCGCCTTAACTGGAGTTGATCCAACAAGAATCTTTGAATACCTTCACACTAATGATGTCGCTAATTGTCAACATTCACTCACGGACATGACGTTAACTTGTTTGGCTTTAAGAGCAGCCATTTGGAATTTTTATGGTTATCCTAGGAACGCTTTGCAGGTATTTTTAGACATTTTTTCTTCTTTTTTTTACCGTTTTCTTTTTTTTAAATCTTTTTGCGATTTCTTTAGGTATCCCAATTGTTGCTGACGTTGCACACCGGGGACCCGACCAAGGGCAACATCTATTACAACAACGAGCACATGCATATGGCTATTTGTAACATTGCTCTACATCTTTCCCGGGAAGGACGTTATGCCGACGCAGAGTCGATAACCAAATTTGCAGCTAGCCAGTATGCCTTTCAGCAACATTCACAGATGTGGAAAATGACGGACCTACACGTGACATTCTACCGAACACTTTGGCTTGGGCAATGGGACAAAGCCGAACTAATCGTCTCCCAACTAGCCGTGTTTGACCGTGCTGAAAGCCAGGCTAAAAAAGCTCATTTGATGTTGTGTAAAGGCGATACCTCTCAGGGAAAATTCGTACTGAATGCTTTGGAGGAAAAGCTTTCAAACACCAAAGAGTCCAGTAACCATCGAATGCCCAATCCTGGGTGGAAAATGGGTCAGAAACTAAGGCTTCAAGTTCAGTGTTTGATGCTTCGTGCTGTGCTACTTTCTGCACGACAGAACTTTGTCGAAGCACTTTTGCAAATTAGTCAAGCTTCGGACATTTGCACCAAACATCACATGAGCCTCGAGCTCGCTTTGGTTGGAATGCAATCGGCTGAAATCCAGGTGCTATTCCAAATTTTAATCTCATGGTACAACCATGGTACTAACGTCTTTTCTGTTTCATTTCTCCCAGTTATTGATGAATTTTACCGCCAACGCGCTGGATCTAGTCCGCAAACACCTCAACATCATTTACACGCATGGATCATTATTCGAGCAGGGTGCTGCAACATATTTACTGGCTAGGTGTTTGCTTGCCGAGAGCGGGGCCAAGAAATGTGACCCCGGGGAGTTAAAAAGCAAGAAAGCGGAGATCTTTCCTCTCCTAACTCGAGCTAAAAAAATCTTTAATCAAATCGAAGCTTTTCATCACGTCAAGGACGTTGTCTTTTTGGAGGCCTTGCTCTACAACCATCTAGGTTACGAAAAAGAAAGAAATACGCGAGCAATGCTTTTCAAACAGCTCGATGAATTGTACCCCCTCAAAACATCAAACAACATACAGATTTTCATTAGTCTCTAATCTCTTGTTATCGTAATACAATCCGTATACTCTAATATGTGGCGATCCCCACTCCTTGTTTGTATATCTATGTAGGGTATAGAGTGCAGCCTCCACAGCATGGAGTATCGTATGACAAAACAACCACATGAACAACAGCGAACAGCCCTCCCGAAACGATTGATCAGTTTCCAGAATTTAGAGTGTGGAAATCGTTGATGTACAGTCAGTTGATTTATCTGTATAAAGCTCTGTGGAATTGTGAGGTCAATAATTATTAAGCAAAAAAAGTGGAAAGAGATTTTATTTATTGTGTGAATATTTATTTTTTTGGCAAAAAGGCAACGTTGTTGCCTACAGGGGGATGGGAGAGAACAGAGCCCGAAAAAAGATAGCTGTCATGGCGTCCGTTTAGTAAGACTTGGGAAGGATTATTTCCCATTCCTAGTGGAAACCCGATTTAGATTTTCCCTTAAAATTATTTTGAATTGGTTCCTTTTCTTCTTTCTCTCTTTTTGGTTTACATGTGCTGTGAATGGATTACTCATTTGCTCACAACTTGAGGTAAGTCAAAAGTCAACATTAGTGGTCTTTGTTTGTTATTAATGGGTTTTCGTGTTACGACGCACAGGAAAGTTTAACATAAACCGTGTTGGCTCGCTGTGTCATGGAAAGTTTTTACATCGAGTCATTATACAATGGCCCGGACGTCAGAAAATGGTGAACAAGAGGGGGACTCTGCTGGCGGAGTGCAGGAGAAATGGCTTGGAAGGGACGGTATCAAGCAGGAAATCTTAATTGATCTGGACCAGTCTTCCTCCTCGATTGGAGAAAAAGATTGGTCTTTCATTCCGGCTGTACCTGCATCAGACATCACTAGTGGAAATGAAGTTGTCCAACAGGCTGTACTCTTTGGGTCAAACACATCTGATCCTGTCAACAAAGAAAAGATTGAAAAGCTTTTGGATAGTTCCACCAGGTATATTTCCAAACCACTTGATTAAACATGCTATTATTGTAACTAATTCTTTTTTTTAAAGCATGGCTTCAAAGAAAATTGTATCCAATCTACTCCTTGAAGTTGAAAAGTTATCAGACACTGAGCGCCTACTACTTTACTACAAATTGCCACTTGGAAGGTCTTCAGATGTTGATCCTCTACGAATGTAAGCAATCAGTAAAATATGAATGCCTTGAATTGTCATTAGTTTCATGTTGTTTATCTACTTTAGGCCGTTAAACCCTCTCGGAAGTCGACCGGAAATCATGCAAACGGTTGTTTGGATTCAAACTCATTTAGAAGAAGATGTAGAGGTGTCACTTCCCAAACAAGAAGTCTATGAAGAATATGGGTATTTAAATTCACTTTCGACTCAATCGTTTTTTATTTAATCTAATCCATATTTTTATATTGTTATTTACAACAGAGGCTACTGCACAGAGAACGTCATCAAACCTTTATCCACTGCCGATTTCGGAAAAGTTATGAAGCAAGTATTCCCTAATGTGAGACCGAGGAGGCTGGGGACGCGAGGCCATTCGCGCTATTGCTACTCCGGCCTGCGGAAGAAGGGTGAATTGAGTCCACCCATTCTGGCCGACCTGTTCTGCGACAGTGAAGCCGATCACCAAAGCAATGCTCAATCGCAGAACAACCAACGTCCGGCGACGGAAACGCCGGATTTGTTGAAAGAACGAGCTTGTATTTTAGTCCGCGAATGGGCCGAAAAGCTGCTTGGCATAAACTTTAGTGGGATGAGTGAACTAGCCAACTTTTTAGTAGACAAATTGTATGTGGACCAACGGAGTAAAGCTGCGTCGCAGTGGAGCAAATTGCGCCCTTCGCAAGGGCAGAGCGACGACGAAAGTGAAGTTAAAGCTGAAAGTGGCTGTGAGCAAGAACAGATGAGGGAATTGAAAAGGAAACTGCAGGTACCGAGTCGTCATGTTATGCAATCAGCAACAAAAATTTTGATTGTTATTGTTATTACAGGAGCAGCACAATTTGGCCACCCGTAGGCAATCCGTACAGAGTCGCCATAGTAAGAAAACTCGAGTCTCCAGTTCAAATGCCTCTCCGTTGCCTCAGGCAGCGCCAGCGGTTCCGCTTCCCGAGGAGACAGAGCCCAAAGCGTCCAATAAAAAAGGCTGCACCCGCAGCAAAAGAAAGCAAAGAGGCGAGGATAATAAAAGAAATGCTTCTATAGACTCGACGGAAATGGAGGGAACGGCTTCTGCTTCGATTACTAACCCGTCGGGGGCCTCCACATCCACCGCTGCGCCCAACCAACCTGCAAGCAAAGTGGCTATCCCACGCCTGGCCAGCAATCGCAGTCCTCGTCCCTCATCGGGCATTCTGCTCCTACCCAGCCACTCCCAGTCGCCCAGCCCAACCATTAGCAAGCCAAAGTTTGTTGCGATTCAGCCCAAGCCGCATTTCGCCAGCGATAACGGACTGGCCGCCCCATCTCTGCCCCAACTGAAGGAGGAAGAGGCCAATCGACGAGCTGGGCCCGAACAGCTCGAAGGCCCGTGGGTTGAAGCACTCACGCACAGTCACGATGATGAGTTAGCACATTATTGGTCTCAGCCTGGAGAGGCGATTACCGATAGCCTCAGCCCCAAGGTGCAGAACAATGAGCTTTCACAATTGCGTGTTCTACTCGAGCAAAATGAGGGTAAGCGCTTTCTTCGGGGCAACCTCATTTCATAGACATTTTAATATTTGATTGTTTTTCTGTAGCAGCTAAGAAGAAGCTAGCAACAACAGCTGGATTGTTGGAGCGTCGCAATGTTCGGTTCGAAACGCCGTCGTCCCTTACCGATCATCCCAACGGGTTGGGCAACGGCGGGGCGGTCCCACCCAGTCCCAACACTCGTCGAATGGCTTTCAATTTCACGCCGATCTCTCCTCGATTGACGCCCGACGTTCCACCCTCGCCTGGATCTTCAGGACAACCTGTGCAGCTCCGCCAACTGTTGTCGACCCACGGTGGTGGTGTCACTAGCCCGTTTGTTTCACCGGGTCAGACGCCCGTCCCGTCGAGTTTGCCACCCTCCCAGCCCCATTCGAGACACAATTCAGGACACATTGTAGGCGAACAAACAAACTATTAATTGCATTAGAAGTATTCTAATAATTGCTGTTTAGATGATGAACATGGACACCCCGACTTCATTCGTCACAGAGGCCAGCAGCGTCAGCAATGACTCGGCCTTTGTTTCGCCGCTCAATACACCATTATCGGTTAACAGATCGCGCCACAATTCAGCCTCCAATCTGCTGGTCAATCGAGCTCGCCACTCATCTGGAGCCTCGATTACTGTCCGTCACATGCCATATGCAACGCCTTCTCTGATGAATCACGGTCAAGACGGACTGTTTAATGCTTCTGTGCGTTCGCGTCACAGTTCCGGAGGATCGCCCTCGCTGCCTCGCTCTGCGCCGCTCTCGCCACTTGTTCAGTCTTTCCCGCAACAGGTATCTTCGTTTTTTTATTTTTAAATTATTTTTCAACATTTCTAACCCTCGACTTGTTTTCTCAGGGTGATTCAAGTGGCAGCGAACGCTTTCGCCAAGACTTGCGTCGCCGCCACGTTTCCGCCGGTGTTGTGCTGGGATTGAATCCTCATCAGGTGGCCGCTGCTGGCCGAGTCCAGACCACGCTCAACAATGCTGTGCCACATTTATGGGGTAGCGACCCACTTGCCCAAGAAATCGAGGGTCTTCTAGATTCTGCTCCAAGCATGGTCAATGACTCTGTGATGAGTCGCTCTCAGTCAGTTCCGCTTCACCGGATGCTCCAGCAATTCCAGTCTCAAGGTATCACGAGATGTGAAATTGATCGCAGCTCAACTGTAAATCAAATGTCGTACGGTCGTATGGTAGTTGGACAAGGCTATGCGACCGCCTCGCAGCCCAGTACGCCTTTCGGATGCGGCGGCAGGAATTTCTCGTACAACGCGTCCGCCACCAGCAGCCCCTACAGTTACACCGCCACTCCCGTGCCAGCCGAATGGAATGATTTCAATTCAAACACAAATAACGGTGAGCTCAACTTTAAATAAATGTGAATCATCAAGTTCTCTTGTTTATTGATCCTGCATGTTTGTTTCTTCTCTTTTTTCCTTGACGCAAAGGCGATTCAGGGACGGAAGGATTCGCTCAACTAGATTCGGCCCAACAGGATTTGGAAAACTTCCACGAAATCATCAGCGAAGTCTACGCTAACAATCACCAGGAACTGGCTCCCTGCCTAGATGGTCTGGGTGCGGAAGCCTTGCAAGAAGCCTCTTCCGCCACGTTTTCCCAAATGAATTTTCAAGGATCCGGTTGGTTTCTTTTTACTTATTCTCATTTGTTGTCCTTTTGTAATTATCGTTTCTTCTGTTTCTTTTAGGCGCGACTAATATGGATTCGGATCCTTCGCTGAGCTGCTCGGACACTGGCGACGGCTACCCACTGTCTGATTTGAGCGATTCCGTGACACTACCAGGTTTGATGGGTCCCGATGACTTGGCAGCCACTCTGGTAGCCTTGAAAGAAGCGCCCGAGTTGAACCGACTGGTCCAGGATGTGGTTGAAGGACAGCAGTCTGTCGCCGTTCCTCAAGGAATGTGAAACACCCGACACAGAAAAAAAAAGATCCCCCTAGTCCAGTCAGCCGCTCTCTCTCTCCACCGGGTCTACTCTAATTGTTTGTGTCTCTAAAGCGTTCCCTCCACCATGATGTATCGGGAGAAGAGCAGAGGGTGGGAGAGAGGGGGGAGGGGCACACGATTTAAAAAAAGGGAAGGAAAAATCACACAGTACAAAGCTATATCTAAAGCGAATAGCGTTTCGAAGAGTGCATTATTGCATGTTGTACATAATATTTCGAATCAATTTAGGCTCGCATCATTTTACCCTCCCGCTCCCTTAACTTTTTTTTTCCTTCATAATCCTTGGCCTTTTACTTCACAACAATAGAATGTCTCGAAGACGCCGACACGCACAGTCTTGCTTTTCGTTTTTTCTTCTTTCTTTGCGCGCGACATGGCGACATTCAATTTTTTGTGACGGCCTCAGCCAATCCGAGGATTCGTTTTCTCGAGGTGTGGAGAGAAAAACAAAAACAATTGAAAACCAATTTTTCTTTTTTTTTTTAATTATTTTAAATATTTTTTCCTTTTTGAACTTTGGGGTGGATTGAACGAAATTGAGGACGGATATTTCTTCCCTTTGTGTGCGATACTGATTCGTTAGAGCTTTTTGACGGATTGGACGTTGTAAAGATTCCGCCGAGGATTCTAGACAAAGATTTTGTGCGGGGGGGGGGGGTCACGTTTTGAAGATAAGAATTACATATTCTGAGCTTTCTTTTCTTTTTGTTTCGATTGATATTCTTTTTCTCTTTGCTCGTTGTATACCAGTGTGCCTTTTTGTTGGGCAGGGCGACAGATATGTTTTGACGTGAAAGGCAAACAGAAAATTATTTGGTTATCTAATAATTTGGAGCAGAAAACAAAATGAAAAATTTCAAAACGATTAAACATTTATTACTTGGCGAGAAGACACCTGGGATTGGTTTTTTGATGCGAGGGATTTTTTTTTCTTTCGATTACCTTTTTTTCTCTTGCACTCGTTTAAACATAATTTTTTGTCTCTTCCATTGTGAGGATAGATCCAATTTGATTTCTCTTGTTTTCCCTTCGATTGAGTTTAGAAATTTGTCCTGATACAGAAAGCTGGAAGGAACCTACAAACAGGAAACGCCAAACGAAAAGGTGTGTCACGATCTCTCCTGGCTAGAAAAAACAAGAAAACATAAAATATTTTTTTCTCCTCTTGATGATTCTCCGTCAAACGTGGAAAACGGAAAACGGAAAACGGAAAACTAAAATTGAAACTTGTACCTTGTAAAAAGGAACAACCAAAAAAAGAAAAAAACTATTGAAATTTGTTAGAACAGATATAGAACTTATTACGTGCGCGGACAGGAGGTCGTTTATCTATATAGGCTTTGTATACCTCTTACTTTCTCGCGGATCGTGCTGTCGTTAAAAAAAAAGCAGAAATTTTTTTGGCCAGAAATTGAATCGGGGAGTACGGACCATTTTTCAGTTTCTTAATTCACATGCGAAATTTTTCATTTTTGTTTCAACTCCTTTTTCCCCCCTTTGTTAGGCAAATGGTGCATTGCGAATATGTTATGAATAGATTTGAAATTTTCATTCATTCTAAAAATGGAAAATGATGGATGTGTGCAAAAAAAATGTTATCATGTTGTCATAGGAAATGTATGCGCGCTTCACATCGAACCGACTCTTTTTTTTTTTTTTTCATTTTCTTTCTCCCTTGATCATATTGTCTCATCCTTTCCAAACTAGACGACACACACAAATATCAATTCTTTGTACTCTGGTGGTTTCTTTTTGGCCTTGATCATCTGCGTCTGTCGCTCCTCTTTTCTTCCTTATTGATTCCTGCTGATCCACCTTTCGTTCCCATTAACTATTGTTTACCTTTCCCCACCGCATTCGATGGAATGACGCGGCCTCGATGAAGACGCCACGTCGTGCAGCTTTTGATTTGTAGCTACGATTATTCTGATTACATTGAGAAACCACCTTTACCCACCACCATCTCCCCGAACAGATTTTCTTTCTTAGTTTTTTCTTCCTTCCTTCGTAATTTTTTTTTTTTACTGTTACAAAAAAAAACCTAAAAATAACGAGACATATACACGCGAGAAACACAAAAAACATGTTGATTGGATCGTCGGCTTTGAATATAAAGTTTATCCTGACTGTTGGCCACCGTTTTTTTTTTCTTCTACCAAATTGTAATTTAATGGCGTCAGCTATTGCGAACGAGTGTGTTTTTCCCCGATACCGTGAGGGGAAAAAACCCTTGGTTGAATCGTTAAAATTATTCTTTTGTGTACCAGGTGCAACAGTGCGTAGACCTGCAACATTGTCTCAAATGCCCCGGGAATTTTTTCATTATGATTCAAAAAAAATTTTAAATCAAAATTCTTAGCTATGCGTATTCACTACTTTGTTGTTTGTTGCTGTTGGTTTCGTTGAAAACGAATGTAAATTCAGTCTGCGAGTCCTGTTGCAACTGTTTAGCAAATCGCGCAAGGTGATGGACGAAGCTCCAAGCCTATATCCTTTTGCCCTTCAACGATCGCTTGCTGTCGAATGGCTACCAAGCAACAACACAAGACGGCGCAACATTGGTCCACGCAGCATAACATCCCTCCTTAACGTGGTAGAACTGTATTTTGTTTTTTTCATTTAGATTTGTTACAAGGGGGAGGAGCTTATCCTGCCCAAACATGCCAAAACAAATCACCACCAGATGTCGTCCCCGTGATGACGCAATCCTTGATGACGCAACAACCAGCATCACCACCAGATGTCAATAGCATCGCCGTGATGACGAAATCTTCAAGTAAGGTACTGACTGGGCAGATTTCCCACGATTAAATCTATTAGCCTACGGGCAGATGATTATGCTACAGAAAAGCGAATAGCAAAAGTGTTCGATTTTACGCTAGACCAAAGTTCCCCGGATTTGACCGGGGCTCACGTTACTCGTTGGAAATAAATAAATAGATAATAGCTCACCAAACTTTTATTGGATACAAAGAATACAGTTTGAATTATATCTTGATTGTTGTTATGTGGATTTTGAAGCGAGATTGACGCTCAAGTTATTTCCATTTCGCTATGATGACATCCGATGAGGAAGGTTCAGATCCAGGTTTGAGACGTCTGATCTCATCTATGCAGTCCTTTATTGGTTTGAAATCCTTATTCAATAGCTCGTCGTCCAAAACAGATTTTTTTTGAAACTCCGATGGGTTGTTTTGGGTGTCCACCAAATGCGCTTTCGAGCGGGTCGGTTCGAAACTTGCGTCTCCCATTCCTTTGTCTTCTGCTTTGAGATGTTGGCGAGCAGGACTAAGGAGTTCCAAAAGCCAAGCAAACATCCTGCTGTTGGTGAAGTATTTAGGCTAGTTGATCGCTGTGCTCAACACTACGCTTTATTGAGGTTTCACGTTGCCTCTTTAAAGGTTCTAGGCTGTCAGCTTGAAGAGCAAGTATTCAGTGCGCAATGTTTTTATGAATATTTAATATTTAGACATCTTCAATTTCATATTTATTTATTTAGTTAATTTAAGAATTTTTTTTCACATATATTTCAAAAAGAAAATTTTAATTTAAATAATTTCATTAGCACTTTTTGTTTATTTTAGTAACGTTCGTTATCAGAATGGAAAGGCTTGCGGTTTTTTGGTGGCGAGACCACAACTTCTGCGTTTCATATATGTATACGAGTAACCTGAGCCCCGTTCAAATCCGGGGAACTTTTGTCTAGCGTAAAGATGGAAAGAAAATGATGGATCTTACTTGCTTCCTTGCTACTGGTGGAGATTTTCATTTGGATTTTCACAGGATCCTTTTGGCATGGAATGAACGAGCGATCCTGGATGGGCTTAATGGTCTGCACTTATGCTTTGACGGATCTCAGTTGGATGATCCTGTACATGCCACAAAGTCGGCTAAATATTCGATCGGCCTTTAACGCGTACAGCTGGATTTATCTCGTCAGTTTTGGAATAACTTCTTTCATGACTGGTCTTTCGTCTTACTTACAAGCGCTGCACGCAATGAACTTCATCGAAGAAATCAACTTCTCTCCAACTCCCAGTCCTAACCATCTTCATAGGGTAAAACAGCGAACTGGGACAGCGTTTTTCCTAATAGACTTTCTTATGGCATTTACGTGTATCGACGAAATGCGAATTATGGGACAAAACGTGTAATCATGGGACAAAAAATGCTAATTGGGACAGACTTATTTTAAAAAACTAATTATTTCATTCGACGCAGAATTTTTTTCTGAATCGAATTGCTTAAGACACTAAGTATGGTGCAATAGAAAAATATTAAGATATTCTGATTTAAAAAATCAAAATATTGAGCTGTCAAAAAGTTTTTCAGTCTGCTAAACAATTTCGATCGTGTTTCAAAACTGTTCAACAGCACAAAAATGTGATTTTGAAAATCTTATGAACTTATTAGCTTAATCTAAAAGGTATAACATACGATTTACAAAATAAAAAACTTAACTAAATTCTGTTGTTCATTTATCGAGAAATTCGATTGGGAAGTTGGACGTCCGTGTTGCGAATGTCCCAAACTTACGCAAAACGAGGTTTAGCTTTACCTTAAATTTCATCAATATTTAATGGCGTAGCGGTATAATCACGGCGAACGAAGAAGATTGTTGTGAGTTCGATACTCATAAATGACCAAACAATTAATTGTGTTATCGGCAACAATTATTATTCTCTTTGATAATTGCGATCATTTGAAATGAAATCGCGATATAAAATGAAAATAGATATGAAATTGGGTGGTTGGCTTAGGTTTCGCTAATCAGATGTTAACATGTTATGATTAAAAAAATTGTTATTGGTGGTCTAGTGGATAAGGTAGTAGATTGCTACTACAAAGGTCGTAGGTTCAAGTCTTGAATCTGTTGAAGATCTTACTAGTGATTTATGGCGGGATCAGAGCGGGAATTCTTACCGAATAACTTTTTCAAAAAATTCATTTGACAATGGACGTTAATCAGGAATTTTTTAAAGATATAAATACAATTGGAATTAAACCACGAATTAATTATTTTTTTTTTACCGGATATGTGATTCGAACCTCATACCCCAAGGATACCGCGCATTCCAATCTAGCATTAAACCTCGGAGCTACGATTTGTTTCGAAGATGTCTGCGATAGAGTATTGTATAGTATAGACAAAGTCCCCCATTCGGCTGTCCCAATTAGCATCATAGCACCTTATGGCAGCAAAACTGCAACTATTTTTTCAAAAAAATATCGGTTTTTCGTTCTTTTAGCATTTTTTAAAGCGAATCCCAAACATTTTATGAAAGTGTAAGGGATTAATTAAAAAAGTTAAGAATTAAATAATATTGCCAATAAAATAATAAGGGGCTATAGTTTGGGACATAAGATAGGGCACTATGAGAAAGAAAAGCCATTATCTAATTCAAATATTGACATAAAATTCAAACATTTTCGCGAAAATTCCTGAAACCCTATTCGCTTTCAATGCCATTTTATGAAAAGAATAAAAAACAAATAAGTTGAAATGACAATTTTCTTGAACCTGGATAGAATCGATCCTGAGTCCCTGAAATATTATTTTTCAAAAAATGCTTAAATGACAAAATGAAACCCTAAACCTTATACATCAATCGATTCGCCTTCAAATTCTGCGTCGATTGATGTACAGACATGGCGAAATAACGAAAAAAAAAATTTTTTCAAAATTTTTTGTCCCAATTCGCGTCTGCTGTCCCAAATTCGCATTTTTCTTCCATTTCCTGGTAATGAAATATTTCGATAAATATTCAAAATACTGACAAAACCTTTTACAATATTGTAGAACTTTTCATTCTCTATCTTTTGATATAATTATTTAAGGGATTACTTCACTTATACTCTAGATATTCCTTATGCCGTAACTATTTTTGCTAACAGCCAACACAGAGCCCAAATTTCTTGGCCGTAAGCAAAATTCTGAAATTTCAATTAACGATATCTCGTTTAATTCTGAATATTATATGACGCCCTTTTGCTTAATTGCGTATCCCCCCCCCCCAATATTTTAAATTTAATTAATTAGATTTTGCAATAAACCTCAAAATTTTTTGTATTTTACTTTAAGAAAAAAAAGTCGATTTGTGTCCCAATTCGCGTTTTCGCCGGCCGTGTCCCAGTTCGCTGTTTTACCCTATTTGTTTCGTCTGCGCTAAGATAAGCAACTACGTCTACTGGAAGCTTAAAAAGTATTACATGACCAGGAATGTAACTGTTGAAACGCAAATAAATCAAAACACGATCATTTTCGACGACGGCGTGTGCGCAATTTGCATGGGTCCGCACGACAACGCGTCGCGGCCTCACTGCGGCCACACCTTTTGCTTCAGTTGCCTCTGAAGTTGGTGCCGCATCAAGTTTGCGTGCCCTATCTGAGCGTACACCAAATTATGTCGACGGCGATGACCTCCGATTCGACACACCTCGTCTGTTTAATTTCAACGTTGATCAGACTTTACTAAATCATGAAATGTTCGAGATTGTCTGCGACGTAATTGTGTTTGTGCAAATGATCATAAGTGTTTGGATACCCTGTATTGTGTGGGTTTATTCAACTGCTTGGCTGAGCGGCTTGGATTTCTAATCAGGCAATAAGCCAATAAACAATTCAATTTTTTTTTTCACCGCAACACATTTAAATGGAATCGATCGTCTATAACCGACAAATAAATACACAGATTTGTGATAAATATTTAAAGCGCATTATTTTTTCTAAAATATTAAAACTTCATTTAATTCTCTCGTAATGATATCTCTTATAATCCAAAAGCAGAGATTTGGGACGAAATCCAATTTAAATAGAAAAATAAAAGTACCCCAAGGCTACAACATCCTATTGGCAAGATTCGCTTTAATCTGATCGAATGTGAATAAACTCACAATTCATTCTTCCCGTCGCACAATGCGTGTTGTTTTCTGGATAACGGTACTTGGTGGTTGGTATATATACTCGTCCCGACTCGTTCGCACTGCACAAAGCGCTATAACAATGAACGCACCAGTATTTCTGGCTTCCTTGTTATTTGTGGCACATCAAACTCTTTCTGGTGCTGATGTCCGTCTACCCCAAACAGTTTCCCCTCGCCATTATGACGTTCGCCTTTTTCCCATATTGGACAAAGGCAATTTCTCCATTTTAGGGCAAGTTTCCATTGACTTGGAATGCAGCGAGGACACCAACCGTATCGAGTTACACAGTGCAGACATTGTCGTCGATCCACAATCAGTTCAGGTACAGTTTTATAATATCTTGAATCATCTAATTGCAGTTGCATAACATCAAATTTAATTCTATGATTTATAGGTAATTGAGCGATGCAAAACCGACAAGCTTCTCGAAGTCGAAGGGATTGAATACGACACTAAATTGGAATTCCTTATCGTCCATCTGAATCCCAAAGTCAAGTTAACTGCAGGGTCCAATTACACGCTCTCTATGAGTTTCGTCGGGAATCTAACGGACCAAATGAGGGGATTTTATCGTTCGGTTTACACTGAAGATGGTACAGAAAGGTATGCAAGCTAGAAGCTGATGTTTATTCGCTACTTTATTTAGAATTAAATAATTGCCAAACAGATACATGGCCTCGTCGCAAATGCAGCCGACGGATGCCCGCCGAGCATTCCCGTGCTTCGATGAGCCGAATTTGAAGGCTACTTTCACCGTCACTTTGGGCCGCCATGGAGACATGATTTCTCTTTCCAATATGCCGTTGATCGACACGACTCCAATGTAAAAAAGCATTCCATTATTTTGTTTATCTATTTGCTTCAAATTTTGAGTTGTTGTTCTTATAAGGATCGGCATGGAGAATTTCTTCTGGGATCATTTTCAACCGTCCGTGCCAATGTCGACGTACCTTTTGGCGTTCGCTGTGGCCAACTACGCTCAAGTTCCATCGGTGAAAACGAAAGGCAAATGGAATTTTAATATTTATTCCCGTCCATCGGCCTATAATCAGACTCGGTAGGTTATAAAAGAACTGACAAATTTCACCAAGAAACATTTTTTTGTTATTATTATCTTTTATGCGACAAAAGATACGCCAGTGATATAGGCCCAAGAATTCTGTCGTTCTTTGAAGATTATTTCAATATTTCATTCCCACTACCCAAACAAGACATGATCGCCGTTCCAGAATTTGCATTGGGTTTGTTTCCTTGATGACTATTATCTTTAATCCATCAGTTTTATAGTTTTATGATTCATTTTCTAAATCAGGTGCCATGGAGAACTGGGGGCTGATCACTTACAGGTACCATCGGGTACCATAATCAAATTCGCTAATTAATCTCATAAAATCGAATGCAGACCTGGGGAAATTAGTGTTTTATTTTCCGATTATTTGCAGAGAAAAGTATTTGTTGTACGACGAAACAGTTTCCTCGTTTGATCACAAAGAATTAGTGATTAAGGTAATCGCTCACGAGCTATCCCATCAGTGGTTCGGCAATCTCGTCACTATGCAATGGTTAGCAATTTTTTCTTATTTAGAAAATAGCGACTTGTTGTATTCATATTTGAAATATTTGAAAGGTGGACTGATTTGTGGTTGAACGAAGGATTCGCATCGTATGCAGAACATATTGGAGCCGACCACGTAAGAATTCGCAATCTGGCTTATTAAATTTTTCCTATAGTGATTATTACCCGAATCAATTATCCAGGTTGAACCGGGCTTCAAGTTTCTTGAGCAGATAGTAACGTTCGCATTGCATCAAGCCATGAATCTCGACGCACTAGAATCCAGCCATCCCGTAAGTGTAGTGGTACACCACCCGTCCGAAATCGCAGAGATATTCGACGTTATCTCGTACCAGAAAGGAGCGGCGATTATACGCATGCTGGCCAGCTTCATTGGTGAAGACAATTTTAAAAAGGCGCTCTTCAATTTTTTGGATAAACGGTATGTTAAAATGACGAATAACAAATATCCTTTTCCGTCAACGATTTTCCTTTTACATTTATTGTTCGTCTCATTGTCAAGTCAATACGGCAATGCGGTGCAGGACGATTTGTGGAACGCGTTCGACAACCAAGCCAAAGTCGATCATATCATACTGCCCGCCAATGTCAAAACGATTATGGACACTTGGACTCTCAAGATGGGTATAACGACTACTTTTTTGTAAAAACCTATCAACTAAAACTCAGTAGGATGTTTTCTTCCTTATAGGTTTTCCCGTCGTTACAATTCGGCGCGATTATCAAAGTCTGAACGTTTCAATTAGCCAGGTGATTGTCGCTTATTATTTCCTTTTAAAAGTTTTCACCGATTAAGTTTAGAATTGGTGCTATCTTCTTAATTCAGGAACGATTCTTGCTCCACAAGTCTGAAAAAGCCACCGATGATCCGACCGTCTACCTTTGGTGGGTTCCCCTGACCTATACGACTGACTACAAGACAATTGGATCCACCTGGTTGGCAGACAGCCAGCCCTCAAAAAATCTCACGCTAGAATCTGAAATCGGAATGAATGACTGGATCATCTTTAACGTCGACGAAACTGGTAAGTTCAGATTTCTTGTACCTGGATCTAATATTACTAATCTATAACGTGAACAGGCTACTATCGGGTCAATTACGACGCGCACAATTGGAAGTTGATTGGCCAACAACTGATGACGAACGATGACGAATCACTCGGCCATTTCAGTTATTAATCGAGCTCAAATTATGGACGATTCGCTTAATTTGGCCAGAGTTGGATTGGTCGATTATGAAACTGCTTTCAATTTAACTGAATACCTGAAATTCGAAGGCGAGGTCCTGCCATGGGAATCCACATTTGCAGCCCTAACGTACATTGACTCGATGATGTGGCAGAAACCTGGTTACGACCTTCTTAAAGTAGGCTAATGGTTTTCCTTTTTAACACGGCGAGAAATATTTTTGGCCTTTTCTTTTTTATAGAAACACTTCCGTAATATTTTGTCGCCGATTTTCTCCTCGTTGGGATTCCGCCAAAATACCGAGGATTCTCCCTTGACAAGCAAACTGCGTCTTCTCATTTCAAAATGGGCCTGTTATTATGGCAACGAAGAATGTATTCGACAAGCCATTGAATTGTATCGCCAATGGATGGCCGATCCTGAAAATCCCACGTTAGATTGCCATTTTATTATTTAGCCAAGATTTTATACTGACTCGTTTTTTAAACAGGATTGTCCCGATTGACGTGAAATCGGTCGTTGTCTCCACGGCTATCCGCGAAGGTGGTGAAAGAGAATGGAAATTCGCGTTCGATCGCAATTAATAGTCCTATTTCGCTCAATACAAAATGGCTAACAATTCCATTTATAGTGCTGACGAGATTGCCAAATCACTGATGGAATCACCAATAGACTACTTTTTGTGATCATCCATGTGGGGAAAATAACTGTTATTTCGTTGTTAGAACAAAACATTTTATCCATGCAAATTAAACGGAAAATGCTGAACAACTGATTTTCCCAGGTTATTTATATGTTATTCGAATCAATCAAAGCGAAGGTTGGCAAGAGAGGATTATTAAATAGCCTTAAGGGAATTTTGTTTTTATGTTAAATTCAATTTCATCTCAAATAAAACTGATTGCTGCTTGTTATATTGTAATATGATATTTCATATGATATAGGATTTACGCCTGCGAGAGAATGAAATGATGAAACTGTTAGTATATATATGTGTGAAAAGAAATCTGTGATGTATTATTCATTTGCGACATTTGAACATTTGATTGTGATGCGCGCGGTAACATTTGTATTAATTAATTGATGCTGATGAAAATCCAATTAAGCCAAGCCGTCAACTTCGTTCATTAACTTCAACAACGCCAAACAAAAAACCACAGTTGAGCATAATATCAGCTTGTAGGCCATGACGCTTTCGACAATTTCATAGAATTCTCGTTCTAGAACATCCCAATCCTCGTCCGCATGTCGGTCGAAATCAAATAGAGCTTCAGCTGGAACAAGCAGATCTTCTGCACTCGGTGTTCGGTCGTATAATACTTTAGTAACGGGCCTTCTGCACACGGGACACGTTGCTGACCGTACGCGGCACCAGGTATGAATGCAATGACAGCAAAAGACATGACCGCAAAAGGGCTTCGTCGGGTTTCTATGAGGGCCCATGCAAATTGGGCATTCACCGTCGTCCGGCATGTTGGCGAACTGGGCTAAAAATCGATTTTTTTCTTCCTCGTATTCAAAGTGGCTGACGGTTACTGCGGGGTTTCTTGTTTGTCTTGAAAAGAATTGGTAGTGGGAAAATGCATAGCAGACGTCGAGACAGCAAAAAACCAGATGGATATTATTAGAGATGGTAAGTCTGTAGATCTGCTGTAATATCGCCATTATTAGGTTCAAAGCTTTTAGCGCTTGGAAGCGAGACGAAAGTCCTGCTATCAGTGATGTCGGTGCCCAATAGCCGAGGTAGGCCCAACTAAAGGCGTTGAATAACCATCGTATGTCTGGTCGGATAGCCGAAATAGTCGTGAAAGTGAGGCATATAGTTAGGAAAGACAATATGCATTCAACGAAGGCAATGACACCGGTCCAGGAAAACTCCAGGCGACACACTCCATGCCAAAAGACAGCTGAGATTACCAACGTGAAAATCTGTGTCACGAGAAGGGTGAAAGTGTTTTTTTCTATCATTATGTTGCTGGATTTCGAACATGCAAGCTCTACGGAATATTGTTTTCGCCACATCCTTGTATAAATTGCCTTTATATAAATGCTTTAGACTTTTGGTTGCACTGCAAACCTCCCATCTTCTGATTTTTCGTCATTTACGATCAAAATCTCAAATGGAAATTAGCAAGAGATGACATTTTCAGTCAATCAGTAATTTTACGCATTTTATTCAAAATTAATTTCACACATAATTTGAAAAACAAAATATGCAAAATCGAATTGAAAAAAAAGCTATAGTCTATCTATAGTATTCCTAATATGCGTGCATGGACCAATGTTGCGCCATCTTGTGTTGTTGCTTCATTGTCATTTCGACTGATGATGCAAGCGATCGTCGAAGGGCAAAAGCATTTGGGGCGTGGGGCCGTTTGGGGGCTTCGTATAGGGGTGTTAAAATAATTAAATTTAATTAATTAATAATTGAATTAAAAAATAATTTCGTACCCCTCCATGATGACGTATCGGCTATAGCTATTACGTAACACGTATTACTTGGCCTTTTGAGGATAACGGCCGAAGCCAAGCCCTTGTCTGGGCTTGTCTAGACTTGCAAAACACGAATTGGCGGGAACTCTATAATAGCGGATAAGATAGAAAAGCAAGCTTATCAGCTCGCCGAAGGGATATACAGGAAGCGGAGATATACAACGCGCTGATTAATTCCATCCAGCGAGACTGCCGTGTTTTGGAAAGCTTCAAAATTATGGACTACAGTCTTTTGGTTGCCATCCACAATCTCGATTTGGCGGCTAAAGACGATGCCGAGCATCGGCGCAACAATTCGATTGACGGAGAAAACAGTGCGGGAACTAAAACTTCGTTTCGGACAGCCAAAACTAGTCAATCGCCAATTATTCTTCGAAAGGGTTCCATCGTCAGTCGACGAAAACTAGTGGCCCATTCAACTACGCTAGAAAGTATCCAGATGAGAAATGAACCCAGTGGCAAGGGAGATTATAGTCGGTAACTATTTAAGGCTTTTCAATTTTCCACATAACAGATTATTTAATATATTTATTGGGTTTTCTTTCGATTTGGCAACTAAACAGACTTGACGGTATACCAGCTCGTAACGCCAAGGGCGACAGATTGATTGTGTTTCTAGGCATCATCGACATTTTGCAGAACTATCGACTGGCGAAAAAAATTGAACATGCGCTAAAGGCAACCATTCACGATGGAGTACGTTTGGCTTTAAATAAATTTTTTTGGAAAAGGGCAAATAGCTTAACTCTTCATTTGTGAATTATATAGGATTCGATATCGGTTCACCATCCTGCTTTGTACTCCCAGCGTTTCCAAAACTTCATGGCAAATCAGGTCTTTCGAAAAATTTCCTCGTGTTAATCAAAATGGATAAATTATTTGTCATTCCATGCCAAAAGTTCGTTCGATCTGGCGTTTTGATATTATCAAACCTTGAAAATACATTTGTTGTTTACATGGAATTTAGTTGTTTCCACTTTGACTTCATTCAAGCACCTTTCTCGGATCGGTTTTCTTTTTTTAAGTCGCTGTGTGGCAGTTTCGTGCCGTTCCGAAAATAGCCTAAATGATTCTGGTTATGAAATAAAAAATTATTAATTAATATAGGGATTTTAGTGATTTGCCATTTTACCAAGGGGTCCGCAACTCAAATTTACTACAATAAAAAAGGTAAAAAAGCAAAAAAAAGTGAAAAAAGGAAAAAAAAAGGAAATTTACTTTACGTGCTAAAAGAAGGGCGCGCGCGAACGAACCCCCCCTCCTCCCCATCCCCTCCCTACCCTTTTATTTTCGCTTGAAGGAAAGCCTATCTCAAAAGTAAAAAAGGAAAAATAAAGCAAGGAAAAAGTAAAAAAAATAAAAAGTAAATTTGAGTTGCGGACCCCTTGCATTTTACCGCAATGGCGCGTATTCCTGTCACCTGGCGTCGGTTACAGAAGCTTATGAATAGTCCATCTGTAGACGACGTTTTTTTTTTTAAGTGTGTTCAACTGTTTCAAAACAATCACATCCGTGGAGTCGCTCGATTATTCCGGCTAATAAAATGGAACCTATACAATGAGGCGAAATAAACGGAGGGACGTGATGCTGGACAGCAGCAGGATTCCGATCTAGAAAAAGCAGTTGAGTTTGATAAGCTATAGACTATATAGAATATTGTTAGTTCATCAACGGTTTGAGGAGAGCCGAGAGCGCGTGCCGAGACGGGCGCGGCGGGCTGCTGTGGGACACAAATAACCGGCGAAGATATCGGCCGGCCATGTAGCTTCGCCCTTCGGGCTCGCAATCATCATAATCATTTTTCAGATGGCATAAAATGATCCCTTTCTTATCATCACAATCCACCATAAGAGTTTTTATATGCATACTACTGCTGTATGGCGATGAGAAATCATAAACAGCTTTGGAAATGTGGAAAGACCGTTCAACAGTGAAGGAATATGTGGTACCGGTTGGATAATCATACCTTGATATATGTTGTTTTTTTAAATCACTTACCCCAGAATGACTTTTCTTTTGGGTTATTTGTCATTTTGATGGAAAACTATCAAGGCTATCAAATCGAAAAACGGATTATTTCAAGACACAGTGGTGAAACGTCCTGTGTTAAGATTGTGCTCTGCGCTAGCTTGTTGCTTACTTGCTTGATTGATAGACGATAGTAAATAGTTGGTAATCGCCAGTACCGCATTCCCGATGTTGCCTGATATCAGTCAACTCCCTACCAATATGGCAATACCAAAACCAACCAAAGCTTCTTCTCAAAAGCGCTTTCTGTTTATTAAAAATTAAGACATGGTCCTAATTTTACCACTTCGAAAAAATTCTGGATTAGAGAATCGAGCTTTTCTTTACTGTAGAGTCTGGTTGCTTTTTCACGGCTGTGTTGGCTTCCCTATCCCGGTTTCAGGGTAAACGTTCAAAATTCTATCTTTCTTACTTCTCTTGACGGGGGCAAATATTGCTGCCGGACAGAGTTCTGAAAGTTGACTGTCAGAACCCTTTTAACCCTTTTAAACCCAGAACGTGAATTATGATTTTGAAAAAAACGAGCGCTCTTGTACAAATATTTCAAAGCTCTGTCCAGGATGATTAATGCCCAGTAAATAAGATAGCCGGGACGATCTGGCTTTGCTGATGACTTAATCTGTCATCAGATGAAATCTCGTTGGAATGACGCAGCAGTAGTTAGTTACATACGTCGCAGCAGCAGCAGCCCAGGTGGAATCAGTGCGCGGACAGACGGAATTATTAATAGAAACGAGCCACAACTAGTCGACAAATCGTTCCCCCCCCCCAACCCCACCAAATAAATTCGATCGCAGGGGAAAAAGGGAGGGAGATGGTGGGTAGTAACTACACACACACACAAGTCTAATCTGATTACAACTCCTAGAGAGAGTCCGGTGCAGCTTTGATTAGAGATCAACGACTAAATAGGGCCGGGCTTCCTCGTCATGGTTCCAGCAGCTCTTCGTGTTTTCTCTAGCTCTTTTCTGGTGCAGATTATGCACCGCAGTGGTAGGCCATGCACGAATCATGAGCCCCTCCCCACCGCCAAGCATTTGTGACGTTGTGGCCGTGTAACAGTAGTAGTTGGGAAAAGTCATTATCGACTTGATAAGACACGCGGTAATTTGAGAGAATTGATCATCATTCCCCTCCCATTTCCAAGACTTCCAAGCGCGAATAAATAAATTCAAATATTATTACGCAGTAAATCATTTCCCCGGTCACAAATAAAAAAAGAAAGAAATGCGAAACTCAAATTTCTCTTCCCCAATTTCAAATTCGTAAGCCGCTTATTTTTGTTTCTACCCGAGCGAATCGTACACAACATTATTCGACAGACGATATAAACTACCGAATCCAAATACAAATTTTTAGTTTAAAAAAAATTAAATTAAACGAATAAAATAGTGTCCGCTCAGCCGGATCTCATCCCTCCAAAAAGGAATCTCTCAACGAAAAATGACTCATTATTCAAAATGGGACCCCCACGCTCGGCCTCTATTATAGACAGAAACAGAAGTGTCTTTCTCTCTTTTTGAACTAAAAAAGACCACACAATCACCGAAAACCAAAATGAATTCAAATAAATTTGAACTAAAATGACCACACAATGACCAAAAAAGAAATAGATGAACCCATTGATACCTTTCCAGGAATCCAGTCTTGGTAAACTACTAGCATGTGGAAATCCCAACAATTTCAATTTCGAACATTTAGTAGGAAGAGACAGAGCCATTCAATCACAAACTTCGACATGGTTTTCAAATGCAAATAATATTACTTGGAATGATGTTTGGAACACACAACCAAAGTGGAGAAAAAAAAACCACAAATTTAATTTTTTTTTTTTTTTTTTTAAATTCTTTCATATGCAAGTAAGATTGCTTAGATTGATGTCTGCCCTATTAACACACTACCGAGAGTGGGGAAATAAACTGTTTCCAACAAGTCACGAAGCAACAGGTAACTTGATGAAACCAAAAAGCAAATCTGAAGATACGACCTAGACAATGTAGGTTGTTGTCAGCTAACTCACACAACCACCGAAAAAATATTGAATAACTGAAATTCAAATTGGTACCTTGCTAGTCTTGCGAACACACTACCAGAGTGGGGGAAAACCCCACAATTTCAATTTTGAAAAACAATTGGTAGGAAACAAGTTACAAAGAGCCATTCAATCACAAACGTTGGCAACGTTTTCATATGCAAAGAAGATTGCTTAGATTGATCATAAACTATAAACCATCACCAGTTTATAGACCCAAGGATATGGTGTTTGGAACACACCAAAGTGAAGCAAAAACCCACAAATTGAATTTCAAACATACATCGTTGGAAATAAATGATTTTAATGACTTATCTGATTGAATCCAATTTTTTCGGCTTCCAGCAAGTCATGAGGCAACAGGCAACTCGATGAAAGAAGTCAAAGAACACCAATGGCTGTTTAATCAGAAGAAACAACAACCGAGACAACAACAGCTGTAAATGATTGACGAAGTTCGTCTGAATTTTTTCAATTTTTGTCGACGTTGCAAATTTTACTAATTGCAACCGGGGGCGGATTCAACACAGAATCAAATCTTTTCAAATTAAACATTGAAAATCCAACATAATTATTTTAAATTTCTAGAGAGATTCTGAAAATCTTCCAAGAGACAATTTCGGATGATGACGTCAGCCGAGTCTATCTATCTCCAATCAAGCTTTTAAAAACGAGAGTCTATAATGAATTTGAATCCATTAGCACCTGCCGAAGTAAAGAATCGCTGAATTCTTCATCATGTTGAGGTTTTTCACCTCCGCGTTTAAGGTAAAAGTCAATATTTGAATTTTGATTTTTACCATGATAAATGGATTTTTCATGTGTAATCTGCCGAAGACAAACAGATGCCACCAATATTATTATAGAGAATCAGAGAGCCCACCACAAACAAGACTCGTATATCTATTCATTCTTGATAGATTCTCCTTCATTGGGTTTCCCGCGCCGTCTGTGACACACGCACAACATGGCCCCTTTTTATTCACTACTAAATCTATTGGGAGGGGGATGGGAGGGGTTCCATCCATTCCGGATGAAGAAACTAAGACAGACTATAGAGCACTCGGCTCTTTTCTGTACATGTGCTGCTGACATGAAAGTTGCTATCGTTAACCACCCAAAGTCATTTTGAAACGGCTTCAACCGCTTCATCCCCGGAATTGTGTTAAAACAACCTTACTTGACCCCATAATGGAAGAGTAGCTTCTCTACTCATCTTCTTTATATTACCCTATTTATTTATTTATTTTTTTCCCGGCGGCTGATGACTCCTGCGGGAATCGATGGCGTTTGAAAGAGCCATTACAGTATAAAGAGGGGGAGCGCCTGCTACTGGTGCTTTGACAGCCGCATTATCATGCGACACTCTGCCCCATTGCACCTCGAAGACTCACTCAATAATAGCGAGTTATAGAGACGTATACAGACGACACACACATACACACACCAGAGCATACGGTTGTTTTGTGTGTGCGCCCATTTGGAGGACCCAAAGCCCCTGATGGCTTTCAACTTCATTATTCCCCGACTAGACGCAGCCAGAAAGAACTCTCTCCCACATAATATAGCTGCGCTTTATTTATAGATAAAGACCCCCCCCCCCCTTTAATACCCTATTACGTACTGTATATAGTATGACTTGACTGGATAGATCTTCGACTCTCTCTCTCTTTTACAACATTCTACACGTAAACCCGCAACGGGAGAAAATGGCGGCGCCTATATCGACACTCGCCAGAATATTCAAGTTGTTTGATTGGGTCTCTCCCTCACTGGCATAATAGCAAGACACATTTTTTCGTCTCCAGATATTTCGTGACGGTGAAAATCTCCTATTTGCAGCCGTACGAAGTTACATACGCAACACGGCGGTGTCATACCCCCCCCCCCCCCTCTACCATATTTAACCTCAATCCTTTTGCTAATCATCATGTCACATTTTTTTGTCGCCCAGCTCCCAGACTAATAGGCAAAAATGTTTTCAAAGAGAAGAAAGGGATGGTGCCCCATCTACTTAAGGATTGTTGGCATGCATTAGCCATTCTAGGTGATCCTGTACACATTTGGAGAGAGAGAGAGAGGTGGAAATGGATGGAGCTGGGACGAAATGGTATTAAGGGGACAGGACAAAATGATCAAGTCTCAGTCGAGAGTTTTTGATCGTTTTTCGGGATTTGCTGTCGCTTAGTTAGAAGACCCAACTGTGTCCAAGCTTTTCTTTGACATCCAGCGACTGTCCGGCGCTAATAATACTCTAGACCCCCTCTGAATTCCCTACTCTGACCCCAAAACAGTTAAAAGTTTCTTTCAACACTTGTTTTCTGTTTTAAAGAATTTTTTTTGGGGGGTGTTTTAAAAACTATTCATTTTCGGATAGAAAAAACAACAGTAAAATCACAGATAAAGACCTTTATCTTATCAATTTGGTCAATTGAATTTTGTGACGGACAGCCCTATTGTAAGGATCCGTCAACCGTGCTCTGACCCCCCCACCTACGTATATCGACACTCGCCGGAATAATTATTCAAGGCGCGGTGTTTGATTGCGTATTATTTTTTATTTAAATGACCCCCCGACAAAAATGTGAAATCCCCCCCCCCCACGGTTAAAGTCTATTTTAACCAGCCCCAAAACAGCAAAAAAATTTTTTGCAATGTTTTATAATTTTTTTTTGGAAGGGTTGGAAAAGTATTAAAACCTTTTTGGGGTATTGTTCAGGTTACCCCCGAACGGCTGACAATAGCAGCTGCGATCCCATTTGTGGCCAGTAGTGCCTGCACGGAACTTGGTAAAATAACACAACCACTATATAATACTATATAATATAATATATTAAATGACCCCCCGACTTAAATGTCAAATCCCCCCCCCCCTCCCGTAATACGATAACTGCTGCCCCCCCCCCCTTTCTCTCCGTACAAAACAGAAGAAGAAAATTTGATTTTTCTATATTCTTTCAGCTTTTATATGTGTGTGTATGCTCATTCGTTTCCGTTCTATTTGCCGCGACTGTATACAGTAATGTCCCATATATGTGTCATTATTATTTCCCTCGGGGTTTGTATTTTGTAACTATTAGGCCTAAGTTTTGGTGATTCTTCTTTCTTAACATTGTAGTTTCCGAAATTTCCCAACCATCTCAACACGCTGCTCACGCTGCTACTGAAAAAGCGGATGATAGCCCCAAAACGGCTAAAAGTTTTTTTTCAAAACTTGTTTTCTGCAATAAATTTTTTTTTTTTTGGTTGGGGGAGGGGGGGGGGGGTTTAATCACTAAAGGCAATTTTTGGATAGCCTAAACAACAAACAACAGCCCAGGTATTCCGACCTAAAAGTGAAAAAGTAGTCACAGCCGCCGATTGGCTTTACGACTATCCCTTCGGCGAGCTGATAAGCTTGCTTTTCTATCTTATTATGGCCACACCATAAATGACCCCCCGACTTAAATGTTAAATCCCCCCCTCCCGTTATCCCTACAAGTTAAAATTCCCTTCCCCCAATCCGAACCGCAAAAACCCTCTTGGAAGCCAAGAGGGAATTATAAAGTTGGCTAACGTTCAAAGTTGCCAGTTCGATGAAATTGTGATTGATACTGGTTCGGTGTCCAATCGAATATCAATTATCAATTGATCACCGAACCAGTAGCAATACCCAAATGGAGCAGTT
The DNA here is from genome assembly GCF_021234035.1 of Daphnia pulicaria. Classification (NCBI taxonomy): domain Eukaryota; kingdom Metazoa; phylum Arthropoda; class Branchiopoda; order Diplostraca; family Daphniidae; genus Daphnia; species Daphnia pulicaria. The sequence continues at coordinate 708,089 of NC_060923.1, read as the reverse complement.
GGTGATCCTGCGTTGCCAGGTCTGGAAAACAATTTTGTGTCCAATAGAGCCGATCAGCGTACAGCCTCTTTAAAACGCTGTACGCTGATTGGCCTTATTGGACACAGAATTAATTTCTAGACCCCATGTCCAACTGCTCCATTCCCATTGCCAGCGAATATGAAAACATCGGTCATGTCCGGCAATGAACTCAAATCGCAGCAAGTGCAGAAAATTCTTCCGCACTTGCTGCGACTTGCCTCGTTCACCGACATCCACCGACTGTTCTGAATCGTTTATCCGTTCAACAAGCCAATATATAACACTCGAACGGCGTCTAACCGCAATACGATAACTGCTGCCCCCCTCCCCACCCTTAGTTACACACTCACACCCGTGAACGAAATCGGAGCGCCTGTAGCTAGGCTACTGATGCTGTTGGGACGACGTGGGTTTTTCTCGAGTTTCTCGTTTCACAAACGAAGAAAAGCGAAACTCATTCATCAGTTCGTGCCACGAGAAATTGGATCCACCCCGTCGATTCCCGTTCGCTTGAAATTGGGATCCAATTTAATTAATTGGCAATGGTATCCTACCGAATTGTCGACATGTTTGTAAAATATAATGACGTTTGAAAATTATTTCCTTTTTTGTATTTGTTTATCCATTTCCATTTGGTGGGAATATTTTATATTATGGCCACAGTCAATGATGCGAGGGTATTTAGACAGCACGGCATTAATAATAAGTAGAGTGACACACGCTGATGGAGAGAATAAAAAAAGATTCAAAATAATACGGCCAATGGAATGACGACAAACGGAGAGAATCAAGGACGAGACACATTTCCTTTTTTTAAAAATGAGCGAATATTTAGCACAACCGACCGAATAAGATTAAATTTTGTATTAAATTAAGAAAATGGAAGAAAAACGACAACATTCAACAATGGAAAAGAGACCCGACCATACGGACACACAACAAAAAACGGCTAAGATTTAACGCAATTGTAATTAAGTATCAACGCGGTGGGGAATGAAATTAAGTTAAAAAAGATTCCGCACAATCGACCGAAATCAAAGCGTTTTTCATTTTGATAATTTTTTTTTTTCAAAACAAAACGGGACGATGCAAATGACTAAATGCGCCAAACTCAATTTTAATCAAATAAACCCTCAAGCGATATTAGCGCAACTTTTGCTGATGTACAGCAGATCAAATAAACCGTTATAGCGGCTCATCCTGTGACGACGCTGCCGCTGTGAGGGTTTTGAACCAATCAGACCATTCCCGTGAGTGGAGATCGTGACGAATTGCCGGCGGCTGCCGGTCCGTGATGCGGGTTGTGCTGGTGATGGGGGAGATGGTGAACGCCCCCAACCTGATTGGTCGATGAAGACATTGAGCCCACGCTGCTGCTGCTACTGCTCCCGCTCCCGCTGCTGTTGCTGTAGAGCGACGCGGCTGCCGCGGCCGCCGCTGCCGCCGCCGCGTGAGTGTAGAACAGCGACGAGAACGGGAGTTGCGCAGACGCGCCCGATGAAGTCACTGACGAAGGAGCCGCCATGTTGCCCCCACTGTTGTTGTTATTCCCGTTTTGCTGCTGCTGTTGTTGCTGTTGTTGTTGAGGGGATAATAGCGGAGAGGTTTTGTTGTTGTTGCCTCCGCTGTAATTGACCTGCTGGTTGCCGGAAGAGTTTGTGGGCGGAGCTCCGCTGGAGCTGCATGGTCGGAGTGTTGGGACCGATGGGGTGGCGGAGGTGATTCAGAGAGGAAGAAGATTCGGAAGTCGACGTAGTCATGTTGGATGAAACGCCGGAATTGTTGTTGGGAAAGTTCTCGTGGTAGGGGATGGAACGCGGACGATGCGCTGGTGTCCAGCAGCAGCGGCCGCTGCCATGTTGGCCGCCATATTATTGAGGGGAGCTGATTTTTTTTTTCTACCAAATCGTAATTTAATTGCGTTGCCTATTGCGAAGAGTGGGTTTTCCCCTTGCAACCGTGAGGGAAAAACCCTTGGTTGAATCGTTAAAAAAACAAATTCTAAGATTTCTAGCGGCTAAATTCTTAACCATAAAACGTGTTGGTTGCGTAACATTGGTCCACGCAGCATAACATCCCCCATCCCTCAATTACGTGGTAGAACTGTAACTGTTTTTCCATTTAGATTTTTTATTTTTTTTAAATTGTGTGTGATTAATATTGAATTATATGCGTAAAACTACTAGTTAACTGAAAATATCATCACTTGCTAACTGCTTTTTGAGATTTTGATCGTAAATTACGAAAAATCAGATGATGGAGGGTTTGCTCATATCGCAGTGCAACAAAACGTCTATATTAAGGGAACAGCGAGGTGACGTAAATAACACGATATCTTGAAGCATTTTCATTCACAAAAGAAAATGATTAAAGTAAATATTTCCCCATTGATTGTTTTGGAAATGTTGATTTGGATTATGACAGGAGTCTTTTGGCACGGAATTTTCGTATTTTCCTGGATCGGCTCAATTGCCGGAATTTGTGCTTTAATGGCTATCAGTCATATATTTTTTTTTATACCGATAAGTCGGCCGATAATTCGATGGATGTTTAACGCCTATAGTTGGAATTATCTTGCCTATTGCGGAATGACCCTTTTCACCACTGGCCTGTCGTCTTTGGCACAAGCGCTAAACGATATGAGAATAATCGAAGGATTCATCCCGCTGATGACGTTCATTTTCAGCCCTTTAATCTTCCATGCATGTGCTGTCTTGCAAATGACAATCAGAAAAATGTACTCGAAGATAAGAATTTTGTATTGGCATTACACGACCAGTAATCAACATGGAGCAATTTTTTCCAACAACTCCGATTGCACAATTTGTGTAGGGCCGGCTGTCAACGCGTCGTGGCCTGACTGCGACCACATCACGTTTTGTTTCGATTGCTTCTGGACGTGCTGGCCACATATAAAGACAGCATGCCCTGCATGCAAAGGAGAAGTCACCACCATCAAGGCAGAGCGTACACTAAACGGCGATTACAATGGCTTTCCTATCGTAAAGATCGATTTTGATGAGACTTTATTGAAAGAAGAAATCAATTACATCATCAACTGCATCATTGGCTACGTGCTCAATTGTACCACTTGTTTTTGCTGTTTTTTATGTATCAACCTGGCAGAGGCAATAATAAACTGAAAATGTTATTAGCCTACGGCCTACCACATACAGACCACATAATAATAATAAGATGGATCAATCGTCAATGAATACACAGATTTCTGTTCACAATTACATTTCACATTTTCTTTAATTTTCTGACCCGATTCTACAATTGACTCGTAAAACCGTTTGAAGATAAAGTTCCACGACTAACGCTCGCATCATTTCGTATAAATCATTTGATTCATAATCATATTTTAATAATAAATAAGGCGAATAATTTTTGCCTGCGTACCATTTCTTAAGTTATAAACGAAATGAAGGGCATTTTGGTGAAGGTTTTACTGTATTTTAATTTCTTGATTATTAGAATTTGTGTGTAAACAAACAATAGGTCTCTGTAGTAATTAATACCCATTACAACAGCGTGCTAGAGAGTAATCTCATATAACCCGACAAATGGATTGTTAACGTTTGGTAGCGATAAAGCTAGAGATATAGAGAAACACAAAAAACATGTTTATTGGATCGTCGGCTTTGAACCATTTAGTGCCGGTGTTTGGTGTTAGTCTTTGTTGTGTCAATCTGTGTCATCTGTTTAACGATTGTTAAACCGAAACAAATCGAAAGCAGACGACACAAAGTAATGCGCAATCAAAAACGGCGCCTTGTTGGTTGTGTTTTGAATCAATACCTGACAAGCAGACGCAGGTGCCGTTGACGGGGTCGCAATGGGTATCGTTCTTGCAAGTGCAGACGTTTCGACAGCCCAAACCAAATATGTGTAGGTTGGACACAGGGCCTCGAGCACGTTTAGCCGTCCCAGCCGGCCTTACAAATGCATTCACCAGTCCACGGATGGCACCTTATAAGAAAAAAAAAAAAAAAAAGAGAAAAGTGAATTTTCAGACGAAAAAAATCAAGAAAAAGATGAAAACACAAATAACAAAACAATCAAAAAAGAATAGAAATACTCGAGACAGACAATAAAAAGCAAACTTACAATTCAGTATTGTTTGTTTGGCACGGACAGATCTGAGTGCATCCAGGGCCGTAAAGCTTCCTATAACTGGTAAAAAAAAAAACGCACTATCAAAGGTCATCAAACTTAAACCTGATTTAACAATGACGAAATAAAAAAAAATAAAAATGTCGTTACCAGATTCTTGTCCAGACAAGATTTGATCATATTCCTAATGCTAGCGATTGTCTGGACTTGTTTGATCTGTTTCGTCATACCCATTAAAGATACACAAGCAGACATGAAGAACAAACCAATTAAAGTTACATGCAACGATGACAAAATTAACTACCCGATTGTAGCCTATACAGAAGCGCTCGCTCGCAAATTGAAATGTTTACACATGTAACGTGTCAAATGTTTGCCAGCATGTTATTAACCTTCATATTGAAAATAATAAGCCGATCAGAAAAGAAATCAATCATACGTTATTTCGGTTATTTCTTTAGATGCTATGGATTTTTATCGTTAATTACTGGATCAGTTTTTGTATGGCTATGGGTGGACAACGGCCCCACTGAAACGTTGGCTCCCAACTTCCTAGCAGCCTGCAAACCTCATGGGTTTGATCTCCTTTGCAGTCCCGACAGCCATCCTGAAGATTGGAACCAGGTTGTTTGGGTGACATGTACAACGCCTCCTGAAATGTGGATTCCAGCCCTATCCAATGCGCTGCCCCCTTGGGCTGCAATACAAGCTTACATGACATTTGCATTGGTAATTCATAACATTTACAACTGGAAGTGGAAGGGGCTGGCAATTAAATTTATTAATATGCTTTTCTCTTTGCTCTCAATTTTATTCTTCGGGTCAATTGTATTCAACCTCATCACAGATAATTTTGTAAATTTCGACAAAGAATTTGTTTCCGGCTACCTAAAATGCTTCGTTGTAGCTTGTGTGTGGTTAGCAGTGGATAGTTTTTGGCAGAAAACTAAAAAAGAACCAAAACTTCCACGTTACTGGAATGACACCACACCCCAAGGTGGCCAAATTCAAACTAACGTGACACCTTCGTTGCACGAACCTCCTGCGGCAACAGAATCAACAACGCGAGATACTACGGAAAATGTATATCAAACCATTTACCCGGTTCTGCCGCCGGAATATGAATATCCCCCCAGTTACGGAGCCTCGGTCACCGCCCGATACTAAACGTTTGAGACGGGACAGCTACTATCCATTTGTCATTAAAAACATGTTATTGTCTGGATTAAAATGCATGACGATCGAATTCAATAAAATAAATTTCAAACTGTTCATTTCATTTGTTATTTCGAAATTATTTAAATGAAACTTAGTATCATAAGTTCGACTTAATATCAATTATTCTTATTTCTTTTTTGTGTGTTTGAACAGTTTATCAAGTTCCGGAATGAACAACTCGAGTCGGTACAGAGTGTGACTCAAACCGTCCAGCAATCTTTGGATGTAATCGCTTGTAACATTAACTGGATTACGTTCCGTCGTCAAAACGTTGTCGACCGGCTCCAGCGTCAAGATTAGACATCCTTACAGTTTATGACGATCCTATAGACAACAATGCAAGATCAAATAATAATTATTGGGTCCTCATATTTGTTTTGTTATTTGCATCGGTTATGAAAGAAATTTAATAGATTTGGGTTTTAAACTTTGACATTTGTGTTAAAAAACTTTGACATTCGGCTTTCGCGAAAATACGCCCATTATTCACAAATTCATATCCTGACAGATGGATTCTTGGTGTGAGTGGTGGGTTCATAGGATGAGCCACCCCATCAGGGTAAAGTACTGCAGTATAAAGGGTTAGTTCTTGTCCAACACGAAAGTGTACGTCTAGGTCGGCTTCGGGCTTCAACATTTTTGTACTATCGTATCTCTGAAGATTGCATAAGATGATCCCTTTTTTATCATCACAGTCCACTATAAGACTTGCTACACTGGATTGAGTTCTTTCTGGCGATGAGAAATCAATTTCGCTTTGGAAATGTGGAAAGACCGTTCGACAGTGAAGGAATATGTGTTACACGGATGGATAACCATACCTTGGTAGAAGAATCCTAAAAATAAGTATAAACGCGCATGCAGTCGTAAATGTTTTGGTCACTTACTCCAGAATGACTTTTCTTTATGACCATTTGTCATTTTGATGGGAAATTCTCAAGGCTACAGAAATTAATTTGAAAAACGGATTGTTTCAAGAAATTATGTTGAAACGCCCTGCCGGGCTGCCCCTGCCTTATTAAGATTGTGCTACTGCTTGGTAGTTGATAATCGGCTGCAATAGTACCGCATTCCCGATGTTGCCTGATATTAATCAACCTCCCGCAATACCGAAAATTCTTCTCAGAATCACTTCCTACTTATTAAAAATTAATACGCACCGTTAATTTTACCATCTTGAAGAAAGTGTGGATTAGAAATTGAGCCTTTATTTAAAATTGTATTTGTGTTTCAGTTAACAGTGAACTACGTTAATTTATACGTATTTTAGCGTCGTTAACCCGCTAACTTTTCTAATTTTCTTTGATTTCCCGAACCGATTATACAAGGACTTGTAGCATAAAACCGTTTGAAGATGAAGTTCCACGATCCGTCTGCGTCTGTCGCTCCTCTTTTCTTCCTTATTGACTTATGCTGATCATTCGATCCCTTTACTACTTCCTTTTCGTTCCCATTAACTGTGATTTTTTTTTACTGTTGCAAAAAAAAACTTAAAAATAACGAGACATATTGTAATTTTAATGGCGTCGGCTATTGCGAACGAGTGGGTTTTTTCCTTGCAACCGTGAGGGGAAAACCCTTGGTTGAATCGTTAAAAAAAACAAATTCTAGCGGCTAAATTCTTAACCATAATATTTGTTGGTTGCGCAACATTGGTCCACGCAGCATAACATTCCGTCCTTTACCTGGTAGAACTGTAGTCTTTTTTTCCATTAAGATTTTTTATTTGTTTTAAATTGGATGTGATTAATATTGAATAATATGCGTAAAACAACTAGTTAACTGAAAAATCATCACTTGCTAATTGCTTTTTGAGATTTTGATCGTAAATTACGAAAAATCAGACGATGGAGGGTTTGCTCATCATGCAGCGCAACACAACGTCTATATTAAGGGAACAGCGAGGTGACGTAAATAACACGATATCTTGAAGCATTTTCATCTAAAAACGAAAATGATTCAAATAAGTACTTTCACATTGCTTGTGATGAAGATTTTGATTTCGATTATCGCCGGAGTCTTTTGGCACGGGCTCTACGAAATTGTCTACGAATTTTCTTGGATCGGCTCAATGGCCTACATTCTTGCTTTAATGACTCTTGGTCTGACTTTCATTTTCATTCCACTTAGTCGTCCAGTAATTCGATCTGTGTTTGACGCCTACAGTTGGATTTTTGACTTTTATTTCCCAATCATTACATCTATAACTTGCCTGACGTCTTTGTTACTAAGGTTGAATATCGTCGAAGGAATAACGTGGTCTCTAAAAAGTCCTTACCATATTCACGTTTGGTTCGTCTGCCTTCTCATAAACGAAAACTGCTTCAAAAAGATTAAATCGTATTACATGAACAGAAATTTAAATCAAGAAGCGAAAGAGAAAAACGCGATCATTTTCGACGACGGAGTATGCTCTATATGCCTGGGTCCCCATGTCAACGCGTCGCGACCTCGCTGTGGCCACACTTATTGCTACAGTTGCCTCTGGAATTGGATTCAGCTCAAATCATCCTGTCCTTTATGTAAGGAACCAACAACCGCTTCCGCTATAACATCGGAGCAGAAACCAAAAGATGACTTCCCATTCAATTCCCCTTTGTTTAATTTCAATATTGACGAGGATGAACAACTACACCAAGAACTTCTTGAGATTGGGAACAGCATTAATGTCTATACGCACAAATTGTTCTCAACTTTGGTTTTCTGCCTTTGCTGTTTAGCACCGTTTCTTGTGTTGGATTTACACACTTTTCAGGATTTGCACAAATTGGCCTCAACTTTGGTTTTCTGCTTTTTCTGTGTTGTAGTCCCCAATGTGTTTGATTTTCTGCAACCCGCCACAGGGAATTAACGAAAAACCACATCACATAAAAAAATTGGATCAATCGTTGCCGAAAAATGAATAAACAGATTAATGTTCAAAAATATTTCACAATTTTCTTTAATTTTCTGAACCAATTCTACAATGACTCGTAAAACCGTTTGAAGATAAAGTTCCTTGATTGACGCTCGAATCATTTGGTAAATAATTTGATTCATAATCAGATTTTAATAATACATAAGGCGAATAATTTTTGCCTGTGTACCCTTTCTTACTATAAACGAAATGAAATGCATTTTGGTAAAGGTTTTAAGTTGTATTTTAATTTCTTGATTATTAGAATTTGTGTGTAAACAAACAATAGGTCTCTGTAGTAATTAATACCCATTACAGCAGCGTGCTAGAGAGTAATCTCATAACCCGACAAATGGATTGTTAACGTTTGGTAGAGATTATTAGTGGACTCGTCGGGGTGAAGTTTGGCGGAATAAAGTGTGATTTCCTGCCCAGTTTGAAAGTGTACGTCTAGGTCAGCTTCTGGCCTCAGCATTTTCTTGGTTTCTTGATTGCCAAGATTGCAAAGGATGATTCCCTTTTGATCCCCACAGTCCACCACTAGACTTGTCATGGCGGAATGAAGGTAAACCCCGTAATTATCGCGAGGGCGTGACGAGAAATCAATAACAGCTTTGGAAATGTGGAAAGACCGTTCAACAGTGAACGAATACTTGTTCTTCGGTTTGATGACCATACCTTGGGGCAAGAATTTAATTAAGGAAACGCGCAAAGTCATATAAAAGTCGATAAAAGTTTTGTTTTTAAAAATCACTTACTCCAAAATGACTTTGGAGAACAAGTGTTAATGCACGACATTTTGATGGGGAGATGTTAGGGTTTTAGACAACGAGGTTGTTAAACTGAAAGCGCCAAGAAATGCCGTTAAGACTGTACTCAACTGCTGTACTGCGCTCCGATGAGACGACGAGTGACCATAAAAATTGAGATGCGCGTCGTATTATAGGGAAATCAACGTCGATAAGATGAGAGAAAAGCGAGACAAACAAGGTCGGTCTAGGTCATTACAATTAATAACAGTTGATTTCCACGTAAAAGTGGAGGAATGAAAGGTTGAAAATCCAAGATTTGTGCAACGCGACTGTAAGCATTAATGCGGACCGCTGCTGTGTTCAACAGAATAGGTGAGCAAATTTTACCTGGTTTAGCTTTAAAAATATTTAACCGTATTTAGCCTATACTCTGCAGTTTGAGGTGAAACATTCTTTCGCCGACCGTTTTCTGTTGCTGAATCGATAATTATTGTTTGCGCTAGATATTTCTGTCACTCTAAACGACTGGTGGATTAAAGACACAATAATAGAAAGTATCAAATTCTATAGCGACAACTTCTTTGAAGAAACCCCTTATTTATTTTTCAAAGGTAATATGATTTTGTTGTTTAAAAAGGAATGAGAGTTGGTGGAGGGGGGGGGGCGGATGCCTTTTCCTTTTGCATTTTCTAGGAATAAAAAGGTATACTTTATGGCTTTATGAGCTGTCTAGAAGGAATGTTCAATGGATAGGCAAGTAAGGTTTTAAAGTATTTTAAAATTCAGCTGCTGAACTCGACAGGTAGTGACAATAAACACGGAGATATTGATTTAGAGGGAGAAATTGTAAATTTAGTCAAAGACATTCTCAGAGAAAATGTCAAGTGAAACTATCATTGAAACATGTCAGGGATATAACTAGGGTCTCGTCCTTGAATTTACCTTGAATTTACCGAAATAAACGTTCCATCCTGTTTACCTGAGGAGGTTTTCACTGCGCCTAGTACGACTCACGCTTAATTGGAAGTTGAATGGCCGTAGTCTGACAGTCAGAAACCGCACCCAGATCGTGACAACGATGCCTCCCAAATTTGGCAAAAGTTTGGCTTGTTTGAACTCGGGAAAACAGGAAAACGACGATCTGTCTTATAAGTTAAACTATAGGAGCCAATGCAAATAGCGTTGACGTCCATCGATTGAGAAAATAATTTGACAAGACAGCTGGCTGGTCACGTCTCCATCCAACCATTATAAAGATTGCGTAAGAATAATAAAACGCAATCACGGTCCAAGAATTTGTTTTGGATCGTCCGCCAACTGATGGAAAGGCGATATCACCGATGAAAAACTATCCGAATGAGTTGCAAAAGAACAGTGACCAAATGTGGAGAGGCGCCTGACTCGAATTCTCCTTATTTATACATATTCACGATTATTCATCACAGCTGCTGAAACCTGACCAAAGTTAATTAGAAAGTCAAATACGTTTAATTAGAAAATTTCGCGGAATGGATTGAGTGTTGCTCCCGTTTTTTAATGCAACTGCTCAGACATTCAGCACGTCACTTGTTGAGTTATTAATGGCAGTGCGATTCATCAACGACAGTCTGAGAAGCTTTTGTTTTTCCCCTTGGGCCGTTATAGCCTGCTGTGAGTGTATACGATGGGAACGTTTTCATCGAACTGGGCGGGCCCAAACTTGGAGATTCAAATGGAACTAGCGATGAGGCAAGTCTTAAAGAGAAAGAAAGAACCCAATGTCTCTTTTCCAGCACTATATATACGCTGTATAACCTGTAACTCAAGTTTTAGTCGCCCAAAGGCACTTTTGTACTACCAGAAGACACACACACGGAACCGCAAAGAGTTGGGTCCGGTCCGAGTTGCCCACTAGTTGAATCGGTTTCCAAGCCAGCACACAGTGCAGCTAGCAGCCAATGGTGTATTGGTACACAGTTTCTACCAAAACATCCGCCAGTGTGGAACTATACACGGCCATAATATAGACGTGATTTAATAACCCTCTCACTTTTGTTTTTCAAATTGCTCTTGTTCATTTCTTATTATTCTGGCTGCTGGGCAACCAACAATTCTATTTATTCAATCTCGCGGGGTCCTTGGCATCACCGACGGCCTTCAAAACTTGTGGAAATTCACCTCGACAGTCAGGTGTGTAAACACTACACAGCAATCACAGTTGCTAGGAAACGTGAGTATCTCCTTGAATTCAAAAGTGTCGAACGTGCGAGGAATTTCTCCGTCGTGACCCTTGTGCTTATCGTCTGGTCGTAAATCAGTCCCATGATTTGCCAAATTTGAACAAAAAAAAATTAAATCAAAAAAGAAAACTGGAAATATTGTGTACAGAGAAATAAAGAAAGAGAAGCTGGTGACTTTTCCTTTTCTTCTTGCCAGTCCACTTTCTTATTGTTTCGAGTCGCACAAAACCTTGGATGGAAGAAGAGAAAAAAGCAGAAAGACGTGACGCTGCTGCTGCAACAGTTGTAGTTTTCACTTTCGTGCGTGATTGCAGGCGTGCTGCTGCCACACCGGGACGACGACGACAACGTTTGGAGACTATTGACGTGAACGACGAAGCGATGTCTGATGGTGGTCCTCGCTTGACTGTGACCAAATGTCGAGCCCTGGCAGTCATCCTCTTCTTCGTCGGCTGTGTGATGGCCGTTGGTCTTTCCGTCTACTTTCTTGCCCGCCCTCATTACCCGACGGCCAACAGCTGTTCAACGGCGCCCACCAAGAGGCAGCCGCTTTCTCAATCGTTCCTCGGGGCTGGCGCTTTATCTCAGCTCGTACAAAACGTCACCAGACTACCCCGCACCGTTTTGCCTCGCCATTATGACGTCCGTCTATTGCCCATCTTGGAAAAGGGCAACTTTACCGTGCTGGGCCGAGTGTCTATCGACGTCCAATGTTTGCAATCGACCGACCGCATAGTTCTCCACAGTTCAGACATTAAAGTTGATCTCAAATCTGTACAGGTATTATAATTCCGCGACCACATCTTTTGGCGATTAAATTCTATAATGATGACATTTTCTTTTGTCGATAGGTAATTGAACGTGGAGCGAACAAGACGCTTTCAATCGAGCGGATCGATTACGAAACAATGGCGGAATTCCTCGTCATCCGCTTAAATGTCGGCCAGCAGCAGGGTAAAGCCAATCTTACCAAAGGAAGCAACTACACGGTGTCGATGAATTTCGTGGCCAATCTAACAGAGACGTCGGCTGGATTCTTCCGCTCTGTTTACATGGAAGATGGCGTGGAGAGGTGAGCGCCTTTTTTCAAATTTGTGTGACAGATGTTATTCCAACAAGATCAGCCGTGCGTCCGTGACCTCATCTAGTTGATGCATGTGTCTACTTGGATTTATTCAGGTACATGGCCGTGTCCCAGATGGAGCCAACGGACGCCAGACGAGTTTTCCCATGCTTCGACGAGCCCAACATGAAGGCTATTTTTACTGTCACTCTCGGACGTCATCGCGACATGATGGCCCTGTCCAACATGCCGTTGATCAACACAACTCAAATGTACATACAGTATTAATCCAAGTGGAGAGAAATTCCAAATGAAACCATAAACAACTTTCTTGTTTTTATTGGACGCTTTTATAGTGACGGAATGGACGATTTCTATTGGGATCATTTTGCTCCATCCTTGCTAATGTCAACTTATCTCGTGGCGTTCGCGGTGGCCAATTTCACCAAAATCGAGGCCGATGTCGCCCACGGAAAATGGAAATTCAACATCTATGTCCGTACGTCAGCCATCAGCCAAGCTCAGTAGAAAAACTAGAAACCAAATCCGTTTTGACATTTGGCATCGATGATTATATACATTTCTCCTTCATTGCGAAAATTAGGTACGCCAAAGTCATAGGACCCAAGACACAGGCCTTTTATGAGGATTATTTCCAAGTGCCATTTCCTTTGCCTAAGCAAGACTTGATGGCCATACCTAGCGCATTCGTTGGAGCCATGGAGAACTGGGGCCTATTGACTTTCGGGTATTCAATTTCCATTGAGCATAATCGACTATACTTATTTGATATTTGGGTTTTTTAGAGAGTCCGTTCTATTATATGATGAGGATGTGTCGTCATTGGACGATCGTCAAACCGTGGTTGAATTGGTAACTCACGAATTAGCACACCAGTGGTTCGGGAACTTGGTTACGATGGACTGGTAAGACTATATAGCGTATTAAAGAAAAATTGCGTCATATTTATCCGCTTGATTTTTAAAGGTGGACAGAGTTGTGGTTAAAGGAGGGGTTCACTTCTTATGTTGAATGCCTTGGAGCGGATTTTGTAAGTTATCACATTGAAATGTAGAAGTGAATTTATTAAATTACGATTGTGAATAAATTAATAGGTGGATCCTAGTCTTGAGAGGCTTCAGCAGTTTGTGACTAGTGGACTCCAAACAGTCATGAGACTGGACGCGCTAGAATCAAGTCATCCAATCAGCGTACTAGTCAATCATCCCGATGAAATTGGCGAATTATTTGATGACATCTCGTACAAAAAAGGTGTTGAATTATTGCCGAATACAAAATAAGGGCATTAATTAAAAACGGTCCGATTGACAAATGCGCAGGAGCCGCCATAACTCGTATGCTGGCCAGTTTCATCGGCGACAAGTCCTTCAGAGATGGACTCACAAACTACTTGAGAATACAGTAAAAAACGAGACGCCAATAACGAACGTTACCAACGATTTGCTTTACACAGTATTTCTTCTCATATTGTCAAGTCAATACGGCAATGCGGTGCAAGACGATCTGTGGAACGCGTTCGACAAACAAGCCAAAGTCGACCAGGTTTTCCTGCCCACCAAAGTCGAAACGATTATGGACGCTTGGACGGCCAAGATGGGTTAGCGCTAAGCTCTGCAATAATTGATTTTACTACCTTACCTTAATAAGACTGATTTAAATTAAATTTAAAACTAAACGAGCGTTTGACACTATTATAATTAGGTTTTCCGGTAATAACAGTTCAGCGGGACTACAAGAGTCGCAACATTTTAGTTACTCAGGTAGATTTTCGCTCGTTTTTAACTTCACTTTATTAATTTATTTTTACACCTTTACAGAAACGATTCTTGATTCGAAAATCCAATTCATCTACAGCCGATACGACCGTTTACCTTTGGTGGGTCCCCCTTACCTACACGACTGATTTCCAAACAATTTGGTCCACTTGGTTGGCGGATAATCAAACTTCAAAAAATTTAACGTTGGAATTTGAAGTAGAGGACAATCAGTGGATCATCTTTAATGTTGACGAAACTGGTAAGTTCAGATTTCTGGATTCTGGATCTAAAAAATTACTAATCTATAATGTGAACAGGCTATTATCGGGTCAATTACGACGCGCACAATTGGAAGTTGATTGGCCAACAACTGATGACGAATCACACGGCCATTTCAGTCATCAATCGAGCTCAAATTATGAACGACGCGCTCAACTTGGCGAGAGCTGGCCTGTTGGATTACGAAACGCCACTCAATTTGACGGAATACCTGGAACGAGAAGAGGAATTTCTGCCGTGGGAATCGACGCTGACTGCGCTATCTTATCTCAATTCAATGATGCAGCGGACACCAGGCTACGGCCTTCTCAAGGTGAACAGCAAGAAATCCAATCATTTAATTGACACCCAGCATCAATCAGTGTGACCTTTTCTTTCTCCAGAATTACGTCATGAAGATTTTGATGCCACTTTACAATTCCTTGGGATTCGTGCACAGATCAACCGATTCCCACTTGACGGGCAAACTGCGTCGCAAAGTTGTCGAGCGTTGTTGTTTTATGGGCCACAAGGACTGCGTCACAAAGGCTATCCAGTCTTACAGTCAATGGATGGCTGATCCTGGAAACACCACGTAATAATTACGTCGTCGCATCTTTAATTCTGCCAATTCATTTAGATTTTGTTTTCTACAGGATCGTTCCTTCCGTCCTGAAAGGAGTTGTCGCTTGCACGGCAATCCGACACGGTGGCGAACTGGAATGGAATTTTGCTTTCAAACGCTTCCGGCAAAGCAATGTGGCCAGTGAGAAAGCCACACTTCTTTCTTCGTTGACTTGCACCCAAGAGTCCTGGATTTTGGCTCGGTTGGTTTTGCCGATTTCTAATCTAAATTTAATATGTTATCTGCCATTATACACATTTCGTGATTGCGTGGGGTATATTTAGATTGCTGGAAATGTGCCTGAATCCGGCTGTGGGATTCCGCACGCAAGACGCTCTCGACGTAATCAAGACGCTGGCCGAAAATCCGATTGGTCGCTTCATGACTTTCAATTTCGTGCGTGAAAAATGGACGGAAATGACGAAAATGTAAGACGAGCCAATTTTATTCCCCTCCCCGCGGGCAATCAAATCCAATACGACAGCCGGAATCCCATTACTATAATGTTGTTTTTTTTCTTTCTCCGTGTAGTTTCAATTCGATCCACAGTTTGGCCCACGTCTTTGAATCGGTGACGAAATCGTTCAACACCGACATGGAATTGAAAGAGGTGAGTTCTAAAAACAGAAATATTTAACGGTCCGTACCTGACGATTATGGCTTCATTTTTAGCTGTCAGATTTCGTCGGAAAGAACAAGGAACTGCTGGTCAACGCCATGACACGTTCCACTCAACAGTCCATCGATCGGGTTAGAAGTAATGTGAGCTGGATGAGACTAAACTATCGGCAGGTAGTCAACTGGCTCCAGCAAAACAATCCTGCCACCTCTCAGTAAAGTATAGTACCTGATCAGCTGTTTCCCATTTCTCAACGCAATAAAACACAATACATGTTGTGACGTGTGGGATGGCGTGAGATTGTTGACACAGCTGCACGGAATGATTCATAAAATAAATGTTGAAAAAACAAACATGTGGTTCCGGCATTATTAATGTATCTATAGCTACTCATCAACGACGCGGGATTGCCGCTCTCAAAGTTATTTTCGAAAATACTGTTCAGTCCGTTAGTCGTTCATTTGTTGCAGTGTCAACAGATTTGTTAATCGCTGCACGTCATGTGACCTTGTTCCATATTTGTGGTTGCACTGGCAAGTTTTTTGAAAAATAAGTCGAGTCCGATTGACACAGCTGGACACGCGCCAGCAGCCTTTACTCTCGGCCGTGTTGCGTTGAACCGCATGCTTGCTGCTGGCAACTCCCGACTATATTGTTGACAATTCACCGGCTGCTTAACTCTTTAAGAACGCACAAAAAAGATACAGATGATCACCGTCAAACATAAAATGTATCTTCTTTGCGGGGGTTTTTGTTGAATAGAAAAAAGGTCGTGTAGGAAAAACCCGGCGCATTGGGAAAACCTAGGAAGAAAAAATCAGTAGGGGAACATAGGAAAGGTGAAACAGGTAAAGAAAAATGAAATTTTATTTAAAAGAATTGGACTGAAACAAGAGAGAAAGTAGAAACAAAAATGGTAGTGAAAATTGTTGGAGAAATGGTTAGAATCACCCATATCCTTTAGAACAAATTTTTGGTGTGGGTATACAATATTATGTTACCCTCTCCCATAAAAATGAATTAAGGACACACAAAAAACAAAGCATTATTTCACCAAATAAAAAAAAACCGCCTGTTAGCTAACTAATAGCCTCAGGTGGCAGGTCTTTTGAACTGTTGATAAAAGTAATTTCACAAGCAATTAAAAACAACTGCGCATATAATCTATTTGAATGATTTCTTTCGATTGAAAAGAAAAGTCCAAAAAGCAGTGGTCCCCCCGAAGCCATTATAAACCTTTTAAAACCCGAACAAAGGCTACAGATACAAAATGTATCGACTCAAATAAAGATTTAAAAAAAGCGCAGTCCTCTGGGAAAGTTGACCCGGTGCCCTGATTCTGTACAGCAGCGACTGCTGCCAGTCAATCTATGCCAACACACACTTTTGTCGTTTCTTTGTGCTCATATGAGATGATGTTGCCTTATTTTCTTTTGCGCTGCTTACGGACAGAGTGAAGGAATTATGTTGAATTACAAGATGGGCGGTGGGCCAAGGTCGACCACACCTGTCAAACCTTTTTATTTGGCATACAAGAGGAGGACGACAGGTCTAAGAGTGCTCATAGTACTCAATAAAAAAAACGAGTCTTATAATTTCATCGTGATGCCCTGTAAGTACCTGTTTAGTTGGCCCACTCTCCAAATAGTCGGTCGACTATATTTGCGATATCGTTAAGGAGAGAAAGCCAGCCGAAAGTAGCGAGGTGACAGTAAAAAAAAATCCAAAAGAGATTACATAACAACCTTAAGGCTTATGTAGTATGTATACCATGCGCATGGGATATGGCGATATAGTGATGTTATGATGATACGTGGCTCCACCGTACCGCGTAGCTGAGGATGTAAACACCCCGTTCGCGTGTCTAACCGACACCCAGTCCGTCGCTAGCGCTCGCTGCAAGTGGACGCGCGCCTTTTGCGTTCCACGGTAAATTACATTTTCTCCCCCACTCTCTCTCTCTCATTCTCTCTTGTTTGTTTCTTTTTTTTTCACCGCGAGCTTTTCTCTATTCATCACTTTCTCCTTGATCGTTTTCCCGTTACGTATTGTTGGCGCTTCTCTCTCTCTCATCGGCATCTATACATTTTCCAGGTAACGTTTTCTTTTATTCTTTGCCACTTTCATCTCTTTACTTTTCAATTGGCTTTATTGTGCGGCGAATACGTTTCATCGTTTCGACTAGAAACAAATTTAAAAGATGTGGGAAAGGACAATCAGATTGATGGGAAAATGGCGACTATAAAAGAGTGGGTTGACGTTTGCAATTGTTTATGACGTTGTACATCTTTCTCTCTACGTCCGAGTGTTGAGAGAGCACTCTCATTTAGCATCGCAGTGTATATATGTGTTTGTTGTCTTGTCTCATGTCGTGGGTGGTGGGGGTTTCTTTCCGCTCCCAAAGACAAGAGGGGGGAAAACCTATTTTAAGAAAAATGGCTTGCGCGTTTCCCGCGTGATGGACGAGATTGTTTATTTGCACCGAGCCCATCTATAGCGAGCGCTTGGTAGTTTCTTGCATGTGCTTTCTTTCTTTGACTCTTATCATCAAACCGTTTTGGAAAAAGACAAAACAAACAGACCAACGACTCGAGAATCTTTCCGTTCTTAATATAGCTGACGCCATACCGTCCAAAAAACGGGGGTGGTTTAAATAGTGCGGAGCGAAAATAATAGCATTTTGATTTTGAATGACGTAGGCACTAGAAATTTATGTGGAAATGTCGGAGGTACAGGCCCTTGAATCTTGCGGGGGTGAAATATTGCGCTGCGGACTGAATTTCAAATTTGTTTGATTGCGAGCCGCGCGTTCAAGTGAACCGTTTCCAACCCGATGGCAATCGTCGAGTTTTGGGAGGAACCCATTCAATAACAAGTTCATCTTGCACCACTCCACTTTGGGCCGATAGGAGATATATTTTTTATTTTTCATCCAGTACATGAGCAGTTCATGCAGCGCAGTCATGGCCTCGAGTCTCGTAGTACTTAAATAGAGGGCCGTATCGCTCTATTGAAATCCGATCGCTGCTCTCTCTCTAGCCCACGGCCAGATATTTCAATTATAAAAGAGTCAACTTGTTCGCATTGCATTGATAATGGCACTTGTCGTGTAATCTAAACGTCTGGCGTGTGTGGGCCTGACCGACTTTGAATGATGGAACAATATGCCAGCGGCAGCCAGACGGATTTGAATTGCGACTCGGAATTCCATTCGACGTCAAAGTCACTGGATCGGACAAAGACAAATTCATCCCCGAGAATGCGGACGACAATGGCCTATAGTACTACCCCCCCCCCCCCTCCGTACCGTACCGTACGTGAGTTTTGGAATGTTATTTCCTATTCACCGTCGTAGTTGCGCAGAGCGCGCACATACGCGCAGAGATGATTTGTTTGGAACAATAGCCCCGGGAAAAATGCATATCGTATTCCATTACATGCCAGGCAGCGAGCGATATACGTGTACAGTTTCCTTTTGTCTAACTTTTGTTTGTTCTTCGTTTGTATAACATCAATTCCGTTTTGTTATTTTTACTTCCTTTAACATTGTATAAATGTGATAGAGATTGGAGAGCGGACGAGCCCATTATTCTGACCACCCCGCAGGGAAAAGCACTTTGAAAGACGAAAACATTTGAAATATAATAACAATCGACAATGAAAACGACCAGTGGTGGTTACGTGGTGTCCAAATGCCGGGCGCTCCTACTACTTTTTGCTTTCATCGGCTCGCTCATTGCCGTCGGTGTATTGGTCTACTTTCTGGCCGATCGCCCGTACCCGGCGGCCGCCCTTACCAACGGCAATGGAGCCGCTGCTTCCGCTTCATCTTCGTCTGGTAGCGGCAAAAAAGACCAGCCTCACGACATGGCTAGCAATAAGAACGTCCGTTTGCCGCGGGCCGTCCTGCCTATTCATTATGATGTCCGACTCTTCCCCGTCTTGGAGAAAGGCAACTTTTCCATTTTGGGTCACGTGTCTATCGATATCCAATGCAAAATGGAAACGGACCGCATTGTCCTCCACAGCGCCGACATTGTCGTCGATCCCAAATCCGTCAAGGTATTTAGACGGCCCAGTATATCCAGCAGCATCTAGAAGATAATGAGGGTTATAATTGGAACATTTTGTTTTTCTCTCCCAGGTATTTGAACAGGGAAAACCTGGAAAAACCCTAATGGTGGCTAGCGACGGGATCCATTATGATACGGATATGGAGTTTCTAGTCATTCGTCTCTGCCCCAAACATAAGGACAAGCTGGCCAAAGGAGCCAACTACACATTGTCGATGAATTACGTCGGCAACCTGACCGATCAGCTGCGGGGCTTGTACCGTTCCACTTATAAGGAGGATGGAGTTGAAAAGTAAACACTCACAAACTACTATTACCTTGTCTTCAGCCTCGCTCAGACCCCATCCAATCAATTCCCCCATTTCCTTGATGGGTGAAAGCGTTGATATTGATTTACTCTTCGACATTAGGTACATTGCCGTGTCTCAGATGGAGCCAACGGATGCCCGCCGAGCATTCCCGTGCTTTGACGAACCCAACATGAAGGCAACTTTCACCGTCACTTTGGGCCGTCATCGCGACATGATTGCTCTTTCCAACATGCCGTTGATCAACACAACGCAAATGCAAGTCACGCTGTATCTCATTATCTAGACGTTATTCAACAATTTTATATTTTCAATTGGCATCCGTTGGTGATTGCATTTCAGTTTGACGGCAGTTTCACTTGCATTCACGCCTAGATGATTATGAATATCCTTTTTAAAAATTTGACTCGACAGGGAAAGTATGGAAGGATTTTATTGGGACCATTTTGCCCCTTCAGTTCCGATGTCAACTTATTTGGTCGCCTTCGTTGTGGCCAATTTCACGCAAGTCGAGGCCGACGTCGGCAACGCAACGTGGAAGTTCAACATTTATGCACGCCCTTCGGCTCGCAACCAAGCCCAGTGAGTTTATTCCTTCCTCCTTATGTTGACTAATCAAATTTTAACTCCCGAATTTTGAAATTAAAATTTCATTTGTGCGTATTCAAAGATACGCGAGCGAAATTGGGCCGAAAATCCAAGCCTTCTTTGAAGACTATTTTCAGATTCCGTTTCCGTTGCCGAAACAGGATATGATTGCCATTCCCGACTTTGCTGCAGGTCTTTTTTCATTTCATTCAATTTGTTTCGACTCTTTGGGTTTTTAACTGAGATTCGTTTGCATTTCTCCGAGTTCAGGTGCCATGGAGAATTGGGGATTGATTACCTACAGGTTTTAAAGGAAGATTCTTTGGCATTTTGACAACATAATTCTCATTTCTGTTTTGGTACCAGAGAAACTGCGTTGCTGTATGATGAAAAGAAATCGTCGGTTAGCAACAAAGAAAGAGTGTGCGAGGTTGTCGCTCACGAATTGGCCCATCAGTGGTTCGGAAATCTCGTCACAATGGACTGGTAAAAATTGGATATTTTCCATTTGTATTATTGCTTGAACACAATATCACCATTGTTTTATTTTTAATTAATAATTTTAAAGGTGGACGGACTTGTGGTTGAACGAGGGTTTCGCAAGCTACGCAGGTACATTTTAATTTGCTATTTATTTGCTATTGTTCAATTATTGAATGTTTTAATTTGATGCAGAGTACCTCGGCTCCCAACATGTCGAACCAGGGCTGAAATGGCTGCAGCAGTTCGTGACTAGAGATCTGCAGGACGTGATGAGCTTGGACGCCCTTGAATCAAGTCACCCAATCAGCGTCGTCGTTCACCACCCGAATGAAATCAACGAAATTTTCGATCGCATTTCTTATGGAAAAGGTGCCACCATCATCCGGATGTTGGCCGCTTTCCTCGGCGAAAAAACTTTCAGACAGGGTCTTACAAACTATTTAAAATCACGGTAAGTGATGTGTAATAAAACACCGAAACCTGTTTGCTGTTTAAGCTGATTCTATTTGTCGCCAACAGCCAATACGGTAACGCCGTTCAAGACGATCTCTGGGACGCGCTAACTAAACAAGCCAAAGTCAACAAGGTCTCACTGCCCACTGGTGTGAAACAAATTATGGACACCTGGACTTTGAAGATGGGTAATTGGGCGTGAAACTCTCGAATGTACATCAATCTAATCTTGTTATCTAAATTGTGGTGTTGCAGGTTTCCCGGTCGTCACGGTGACTCGAGAATACGAAAATAGTTCCGTTTCCCTCAGCCAGGTAATACTAATGGCGCATAAGATTTGGACAGGGAATAAAATGTTTATCAAATGGAAATCAGGAACGCTTCTTGATGCAACGCTCCAACGCCAGCAGCCAGGACAAAACGGTTTACCTTTGGTGGGTGCCACTGACCTACACGACAGACTTCCAGACGGTAGGATCCACCTGGTTGGCTGACGGACAGACTGGCAAGAAACACGAACTGAGCATTCCAGCCGATAAAAATCAATGGGTCATTTTCAACGTTGACCAGATGGGTAATAAGGCTTCCGCAAATAATCCGTCCGGATTCATTACTAACGCGCATTAATTCCAGGTTATTATCGCATCAACTACGATTCGAAAAATTGGCAGATGATTGGCCAGCAGTTGATGACTAACCACTCAGCCATTTCCGTCATCAACCGAGCTCAAATTATGGACGATTCACTGAATTTGGCCGAAGCCGGCCTGTTGGATTACGAAACTGCGCTGAACCTGACGCGCTACCTGGAACAAGAAACCGATTACGTTCCATGGGATGCCGCCCTTTCCAGTCTGGGTTACATTTCCTCAATGATGTCTCGCACTTCCGGTTACGGGTTGCTGAAGAAACATTTCCGCACAATCATCACGCCGCTGTACAACCTGGTGGGATTCGACCAAAAGGTCGGCGAGGATCTTCTAATGACCAAATTGCGTACCAACGCCGTTTCATGGGCTTGTTCCATGGGCAACAAGGACTGCATCAGCCGTGCTGTCAATTCCTACGCTCAATGGATGGCCGATCCTGAGAATATTGAGTAAATAAGAATTAGAATAATTATAGTCTTGATTTACTTATAGCTTTTTGTTTCCCTTTTGTTTAGTATTATTTCGCCTAACCTGAAAGGCACTGTGACGTGCACAGCCATCAGGGAAGGCGATGAAGTCGAATGGGAATTCGCTTTGAACCGCTACATGGCCAGCAACGTGGCCAGCGAACAGGCCGTTCTTCTTTCTTCCATGTCGTGTTCAGAAAAGCCCTGGATTTTAGCAAAGTAAACTATAAAGTAGGATTTAATTTACTTGATTTTTAAATTGTTTGAGTGTATGTTAGGATGTTGGAGATGAGTCTCAACTCGACCTCAGGAATCCGAAAACAAGACGCTGCTCGCGTCATCAGCCAAGTTGCTTACAATTCACTTGGCCGCTACATGTCTTTCAACTTTATTCGTGACAAGTGGACAGAATTGCGCAAAGTGTAAGTGCTTACTACTGCTTAAATCTTTCCTGAGCAATAATTACAATTTACCGTCTTTTGATAGGTTCCCGTCCACGTTTAGCTCAATGTCTGGCATCATCAAAGCAGTGGCGACGTCGTTCAACACCGAACTTGAACTGAAAGAAGTAAATCAAGTTGCAAAAAAAATTTTACTCACTGATCAATGTTAAAAATCATTTCCTGTTTGATGTGCGCAATAGTTGATTCAGTTCCGGGAGGAAAAGAGTGAAGGGCTTAGCGGTGCGGAACGAGCTACTCAGCAGTCGATCGACCGGGCCAAGAACAATCTCAACTGGATGAGACAAAATTACCAGAAAGTGGTGGACTGGCTTCAACGTGTCTACTAATCGAGTTGACAACACAAAAAATCCTGATAAATTTCTACAGTATAAATCTCCTCACTTTTTGCCTTTTCTCTTTTTGGTTCCCCGCAACATTTCACACCCCCAACTAATAATGATGACGAATCAGGTCATTACCGATTTCCAGAGGTGATTCCTTCTGGAAATTCTTAAGGAAATCAGGAATTCCCTTTGGTTGATTACCTGTCGTCAATGAAACACCAATAAGCTCTATATGAATTATCGATAATCGATTGATAAAAAAAATAGGTCACGAGCACAGCCGGAGAGAAATTGAAATTTCACTCTAGGTTCGAGTGCCAAAATTATATGTATGAATCGATGAACGGCAGTAAACAGTTTTCGTGTTATTATGGCCAATTTTTTTTTATGTTTCTCATCGCTAATTTAAAATCTAAGTACAGGTTTATTTTGGGTGCATATTTTGAGGATCGAGCAGCTACAGGAAAGCCAACAACAAAAAATAATAACTAAATATTTGCTTTATCTTTTTGCGGATGACACCCCTTTTATGGTTAAGGATTGGGTATTATCTCAACTACCGGTGGACAAAAATCTGTTGAATTATTCAAGGCTTGAAAAACATTCCGAAAAATATCACCGCTAACATGAAAGCAGCATTCATTTTTGCATTTCCGTTGGCGAAAGAGGGAGTTGCTTGGGTAGTTGTTGTGGCAGGCGGGATGTTGTCCGCCAACCAATTTCCAATTTCATTTTGATGCAGTTCCATCCACTTGATGTTCTCGACAACGACGTCAATACCTTGTTGGACGGTGTTGGAACTTCCAAGGATGTCGACATGAGTGTTGCGCAATTCCAGCAACTGAAAGGTTAAATAACCCAATTTAGGTTAGTGTATTGGATATTGCCAAAGACGAGATTCACTCACCCTGTCGAGTTGCGCTTGCGTGTTCTGACGGTTGCACACGTAACGGAAGAAACTGACGAAATAGCCAGTCCCCAACCTAACCATTTTTATTCGCGTTACAAATTCTCTTATTATTAGTTCTCAACAGGTTGTCATGTAGTGAACTTACCAGGATTGTTCAATAGCGTCCCACTGATTCACAAGGAAATCGGTGGCCACTGCGTTACCCACCGGATTGGACGCTACGTTATTGAACAAATTGTTGACGTCTCCCAGACGGATACCGGACTCGCTGTCCAGCATCTTGTTCAGCAAACTAGCGGATAAAATCATTTTAATCAGACAAAAATTATGCACTACTAATGGCTAATAAATAATAAATGATGCGCATACCTGTTCAGTCGCGAAACATTTTTGCTGCTGGCTGCAGCGATGAGGAAGGAAGTGTCATATTTGCTTGTGTACTGAGTGAACGCGAAATCATATTCGGCCTGGCCGCCATTTTCCACACCTGTTTTAAGGATGGTGCTCTTCTGGTTCGGCGACAAAATTCTGAATGAACCAGACATGAGTTTTTGTTAATTGAATAAATGGTAGGCAATTGAATTACAAGCTGTTGTCTGGCTCTTTCATCAGCTCCGCGTATTTGGCTTTGGAGTTGTCGACACAGTCTGCGATTTGTAATTTACAAGCCCAGCTCATTGCGTCACTGCGAGCGAAAACCGTCAAATGCGCATCCAATGTCGACTCTTGGAAACCGACGTGGCTGTAGTATGGCGTCACCAAATTCATCATGTGAGTCTACGACAAAAACAAATGATAAAAAAAGAATTAATGCTCAAATTTCAATAATCCCAAATCGTTTTGACGGTATGTACAAGCCAGTGCGAGTATTGTGGCTGGCTGTACAGCATGGAATCGATGTAGCTGAGCTCAGAAAGGACAGCATTCCAAGGCACGTATTCCTTCTCATATTTCAGATAGAGAGACAAGTCCAGGGCGGATTTGTAGGGAAGCAAATGGACAGAGGCCAGCACGAAAGCGTCGTCCAGTAGCTGGGCACGGTTGTTGTCCAAGATTCGTTCATGATCGACCATGAGTTGTTGGGCAATCAAACGATAGTTTTCACTGTCGTAAGCTACGCGGTATAAATCTATACGTACAACCAAAAAGTAGAACGTGTGCTGAGAGTCTGGCAATTCATTCAACAACTTAATTGCGCTTACTTTGCTGGTCATAATTGAAAATAACCCAGTTATCTGAACTAGCTCCGAGATTGCCAATCGTTGTGGATGGTTGGTCTTTGGAAATCCATTCTGTTTTGCGCACCAGCAAATCGCCTCCGTTGGTGTGAGTCAACGGTACCCACCAGCTGTAGACGTGGGTATCGGTCGAGTTGGGATTTCTGCGGATCAAAAATCGATCCTGAATGACAAATCAGAAACGGAGTTAATAATGGCACACTGGATACCAAATTTTCTATCCAGATTTTTACCTGCGATACCGAAGCACCGCCAGTGGTGTAATCTCGAGTCACGGTAATGAGCGGGAAACCCATTTGTAAGGTCCAAGTTTCCATAATGTCCTTGACGGTGGTAGGGAGGCTAATTCCGTCTTCGTCGACTTGCTGCTGCAACGCCAACCATAGGTCATCTTCCACGGCATTTTTATAAGACCTATTACCGTTACGTGTAAATGTGGTGTTCGTTATACCACGTCATTATCGTATAGATTTGATTCATGATCGGAATCCATTAATAATCTCATAGTGCTTATTGATTGCTACCTGGCGTTGAGATAGCGAGTGAGACCCCGATTGAACGTCTCCAACCCAATGAAATCAGCGGCCATTCGGATGATGCAGGATCCTATGACAAGGGAATAAAGAGCCATTGAAAAGGTTAAATTATAATGAAATGAAAAATATGTCAAATGCCTTTGTCATAGGAAATGGCGTCAAACATTCGAGTGATCTCATCCGGAGTAGTCGCTGGGTAATTAATGGGTCTGGACGTCTCCAGGGCGTCAACACCGAAGACATAGTGCAGTTCACGGACGACAAACTGATCGAGCATTCTGAAATCAGGTTCCACCTATGCGAACCATAGCCATCAAGCGTCAAATCATTCAGCTCGACAGCAGTTCATTCATTTCTACGGATTTTAATTTAAGAAATTTACCGCGTTCGTGCCAAGAAATTCTACATAAGTAGCAAAGCCTTCGTTCAACCAAATAATACTCCACCTATGAAATTCAAACATCAAATGTGATTAGCAGTATTTTTTAAAGGGATCATTCTTTTTTTTTACAAGAAGTTATTTACCAGTCGGTTGTCACCAAGTCGCCAAACCATTGGTGAGCTAATTCGTGAGCGTTGATATCAGCTACGCTCTGCTTCCGGCTTCTGCTCTCGCGTGGGACATCAATAAGCAAGGCGCTTTCCCTATATTACATATTACATTTTTATTACGCGAAGTTACGTGAATTATACATGTTTATGTAACTGACCTGTATGTCACCAATCCCCAGTTTTCCATAGCCCCTGCCAAGAGATATAGATAAACAAACAGTGTAAGTAAATGCCACCAGCATATGACCTATCTACTGATAGTGCTGAATAAATAAAGAGACAGATAAACATGTACCTGCTGAAAAGTCTGGAATCGCCTAAAAATACACAAGAGAAACATGATGATTGTATAACCTAAAAGAGAATCATATTGTCATGTCTAAATTACGGCCAAATCTTGTTTAGGTAGCGGATAGGCTATTTTGAAGTAGCTCTCGTAGAATTCTTGCATACCAGGAGCAACGCTCAAGCTATATCTATTAAAATATATTTGAAAAATAATTAACAACATGTATCATAACGCACAGGAGCATAAACAGCTTATATAATTT
Organism: Daphnia pulicaria; assembly: GCF_021234035.1. Taxonomy (NCBI): domain Eukaryota; kingdom Metazoa; phylum Arthropoda; class Branchiopoda; order Diplostraca; family Daphniidae; genus Daphnia; species Daphnia pulicaria. Next base: position 680,928 of record NC_060923.1, on the reverse strand, counting down.
TGGTCAAGAAATATCTACCCAGCAAGATCGCGAGATTCTGGCTTCACCCAGAGACGGAACGGAACTCGGTGGGACGTAGTTGTTGCAACATCCTCAAATTCCGACACCAAACAGGCCACCAAATAGGACGACATTTTCAAAGTTGTTTCATAGTAGTCCCAAACGTAGTCGGGCATTCCCTCACTGCGTATACAAAAAAACATAATAGGGGTATAAATAAAGAACCTAGAATAAAGAATTATATAGACTATATTAGAATGACAGACATTGGGGTGGAGGAAATAATGTTCATATTGCTTGCAGTCCTCATGGTTGTCTTCCGTCCGAGAATGATGGAAAACTCGGCTTTCATATTCGGTTCGTCGAAGCAAGGAAATGCTCGACGGGTGTTTGATGGGGCTTCCATTTGAGTTACAGCCAACCACCTGAGCACACATAAGGAAAACAGAAAAAGTTCAGATATGCACGAGACCACCCAATCTGATTTACATTGGAAACATACTTCCGGACACCGTTCTCCATGTAAGAAGAGCGATAGAAGCCGCGGAGTTCGTCGTTCAAAATGGAAACAAAGTCCATCGAGATCTTGTAACGTTTGCCAGCCATCAACTTTTCAGCCGTACGAATGGTGACGATTTCTCGAGTGCTCTGCTCGTCAATAAAATCGACCATCGTCAGTGGATTATTGTTGGAGAGGTCCAGCACCTTAAATCGGAAGTCGAGCCATTGAGAAAATACAAAGAAGGGACGGTTTTAGTCGTATTTTTACCGAAATAGACAACTTTTTAAAAGTGATATCAGCCGCGTTCATGGAAATGCTATTGGTATCTCGAACGCAGTCAACGAAGATGTCGATATGGCCATCGGTGGTAAAATTTCCTTCTTCGATAAACGGTAGCAACCGAATGGTGTAGTTGCTTGGCAAGACGTCGCTAGGAAGGCGCAAATCTTCGTCGACTTTGTTGGACAGCATCAGACTTTGCATCAATCGGCTTTTGGATTTGCCGGAATGGATGTGAGCTTTGCGCGATGGAGTGTACCACCACCGGCCACCGTCTTCCGGTTCGGGCACGATGGCCGGCTCCATCAGACTTAACCCATCTTCAGACAATTCCAGTGTTGATGGATACTGCTGAGCGGAAGATAATACTGGTCGTGATTTGGGCGACGAGCTTTCTACTTGCAGTAAACAAGCCACAGCCAAAAGGAACACGAAGCTTCGTTGCTGCATGTCGGGGAAACCAAAATTTGCTGGTACGATTAATTGACGACGTAAAAACGACAATGATCTGCCACTTTGTCAAAGTCGAGTGAGAGTCACTTTCACTCGAATAAATTTTAAACGTCAATTGTTTAGCCTTATAAGTTTTCCTTTATCACTTGACGAAACGGAAAGATAAAAATGATCCCGACGAAGATGACAATGAGCTTATTTGTTTGCCATCGAAAAAGCATATGCTGGTCTGAAATCTATATGGCTTTGTCTAAATTTTTAAGTAATCCTAGCTGTCAAATGTGCATTAAAAGTCATCAGCTGTCACCATTTAAAAAAATATCCGTTGCCATCTTATTGTTTGGTTTTCCTATCGCGAACAAATACATTATATTGCATAACAGCATCAGCATGATGGTGCTGACAATAAATTTTCCGAAAGTTGCTCAACATGATTAAGTGCATGCATTAAGTGACTTTTATTTGCTTGATCTCGAACTTTCGATCGTCGTGTTGGATTCGATCGATTAAACTTCGCTACGCTAGTGGCCTTGGGCCTAGGGAACTGCCTCTACTGGGAATTATACACCAAACAGAAATGGTATTAAATTAAACTAAAACTTATTCCCTCAACTTATTCCCTATTATCGTTTTTGAACGATTTGAATAAAATTTGTATAAATTTCTATCGATATCGTAACTTCGTAAAGTGTCGTCTGCTCTGCTTTCGAAACAGTCAGAGACAAAGTTCAAGATTTTTGATAACCGTGTTCTTCATGCTGTTTAAGTGTTTAGCGGGTAAATAACACTACAAAACTATAAATAAAAGAATACAAATAGAATGATTGTGGGAGCTATAGATGAGTTAAACCTAGTCCAAATCTGAAATATTAGGACACAAGGTCCTGACTAGCATTTATATATTATGGCATTTGCCCTGTCGATTCATGGCAGTTTGTTTGTACTACCGGTATGTAACATTTTTCTTTTTTTGCAGATTTAAGGCCAGGGCCTGCCATCATAACCACACAGTATGCAAGTTGTTTTTGTGCAGGTATTAATAACCTGTCATCAGCAACAATCTCAGGATCATCGCTTCCAGGGTAATGATTTCCTTTACTTTTATTGACCTGTGATCTACTAGATATTTTAATGCTGCATTACCTGCATCAATGCAGTGCATTACATGTAAACCTTTGATTCTCCCATTTATTTACAATTAGGGTTTACCCAGTGTCTCATTTTCAACTTTTCCTGACGTTTCTGTCAATATTTTTTTGTAACTCATTTTCTATTTTTCATTTAGATAAAAAACACCCCATTGCATTGGAATGCAATCGAATTACGAATCTCTTCCTTCCTCTCCCTTTCTTTCAATGTCCTCGTGTACGCCCATGTGAATGTGGGTGTATTCACGAGGACACCCTTTTTACCCTATCCTGCCTGGTGGATTCGACTTTTCAGCGGATGGATGGAGCACCTGGATCAGTGGATGCCTGGCTGTATTTCCCAGGCATAAAGGTAGGAAAAAATTGATCTCTATTCTTCTTTTATTTGATAGTTTTTGGTGGCGTTGATTTGAAATCGTTACGTAGTCACGGGGTACGCGAGAGTACGTTTATTCCTGAGATAGGCGGTTGACTGCAACTGTTTTCTCTCTCCGTTTTGGTTTTATCTCGGTAAGGGATCACTTAAAATCTCATTTGTCGAACGACTGAAGATCAGGCCTGTTTTATGTTTTTTGAACCCCACAACTTTTTCTGTGGGTCACGTTCGAAATACTTGAACTTTTAAACTTTATATTTGAACTTTTTAAACACTTGAAGCAAAGTGCAACAAGACAATTTATTGACCAAGAGGGACCTGCCGCCACACCGGCACCTACTCGTTGTAGCACTTTTTTAATTGGTTTAATGCACAATAAATTTCCCTAGTAACATCACGGCAAAAATGAAAGCAGCGTTCATTTTTACGATTCCACTGGCGGCTGAAGGAGTGGTTGTTGCTTGGGTAGTTGTTGTAGGTGAGGCAGTTGTACTGGATACTGTCGATTGTGTTGTTGAAGAAGTTGTCGGGATAACAGTAGTTGATGGGGTTTTAGTCGGAGTAGTTGTTGGGATAGTAGTCGGAGTAGTTTCTACGGTAGGTGACGAGGGTTCTGTCGCTGACGGATCGGCCAACCAGTTTCCGATTTCGTCTTGATGCAGATCCATCCAGACAATGTTCTCTGTGACGATGTCTAAGCCTTGTTGGACTGTTTTGGAATTTCCCAGAATATCGAAATGGTCAGCTCGCAACTTCAATAACTGTAAAATGAACAACCGTCAATAATGTGAACGTTATTCATTGGATAGGATTTGCCTTGTAAGTTCAAACTCACCGTATCCAATTGCTTCTGCGTGTTTTGTCGGTTGCAAACGTCGCGGAAGAAATTTACGAAATAATTGGTTCCCAACCTAGTCAAAAGTTCCAGTTTAAATAACCGGGGAATTTTCATTTTTCAAGTCATACACTTACCAAGAATTCTCTATGTCATTCCATCGATTGACAAGGAAATCAGTAGCGATGAGGTTTCCCAACGGATTAGACGCGACGTTATTAAACAAAGTGTTGACGTCGCTGAGCCGAATACCAGATTCACTGTCTAACATTTTCTCCAGCAAACTGAGAGTCAAAATTAGATTTCGATATTTTTAAAAAAAGTTATTGATTTTTTTCATACTTGTTAAGACGGGAAGAATCTTTGCTGCTAGTTGCAGCGATGAGGAAGGACGTATCATATTTGCTTGTGTATTGATTGAATGCGAAATCATATTCGGCCTGGCCGCCGTTTTCCACACCTGTTTTAAGGATGACGCTCTTCTGGTTGGCTGACAAAATCCTATAAATGAAACAATAATTTTTGGTTCTTTGTCGAATATTTCATTCCAATCATATTTGCTTACGTGTTATTGTCTGGGTCTCTCATAAGCTCTGCGTATTTGGCTTTGGAGTTATCGACACAGTCTGCGATTTTCAGTCTACAGGCCCAGCTCATTGCGTCAGTGCGAGCGTAGAGGGTGAGCTGTGCATCCGTCTTGGATTCTTGAAATCCGACGTGTTCGTAATACGGAGTCACCAATTTGGTCAAGTGAATCTACGTAGAAAAATGTAATTAAAAGAATAATCATTGAAAATAACTTCATTCGTATTATTACAGTCCAATCGGGAAACTGTGCTTGATTGTGCAACATTGAGTCAATGTAGTTGAATTCAGCCAGGACAGCGTTCCAGGGAACGTATTCCTTTTCTTGCGCTAAATACAACGACAAGTCCAAGGCTCTTTTGTAAGGGACCGTGTGAACTGACGCAAGGATGAAAGTGTCGTCTAGCAGCTGGGCTCGATTGTTGGGGACGATTTGTTCGTGATCTTCCATAAGCTGCTCAGTGATTAGACGGTAATTATCCTTGTCATAGGCGACGCGGTAGTAGTCTAAGATTTGAAATAATCGAATGAGCAAATAAATGTCGAATATTTGCATTTGAAATAATAGGACAAACTTTGTTGGTCGGCGTTGAAAATGACCCATTGATCGGCACTTGCCCCAAGGTTGCTCAGCGAAACACTGATTTCGTCTTTCGACATCCATTCGCTCAACTTTTCAGCAACGTTAACTTTGGAGTTGATGTAAGTGAGAGGAACCCACCACTGATAGACGGTCGGGTCGACCTCCGGTGTGTTGCTTTTTCTCAACAAAAATCTTTCCTGTAAACGTTAAATAAATTTTTGTAACGCTCCTCTACAGACTACAGAGTAAACATAGAATATGAGATATTGTGTCGTCATATACCTGAGTTACCAGTGCACCTCCAGTTGCGTAATCTCTCGTCACTGTGACGACTGGGTATCCCATTTTATAAGTCCATGTGTCAAGGATCTCTTTGACGGTAGCGGGTAAAACGATGCCTTCTTCGTCAGCCTGTTCTTGCATTGCTTGCCAGAGATCATCTTGTTGGGCGTTACCATAAGCACTAGGGAAAATCAATCATCCAATACAAAATTCCGTTCCGCTAAATATGATATTTTTACGGTAATAATCGTACTTGGTACTGAGATAGCGATTCAGTCCGCGTTTGAAAGTCTCAATGCCCAACATATCGGCGCACATTCTAACAACACACGATCCTATAGTTGAAGTTAAAAATGAAATGATTCTACCAATTGAACTGCAATTAATGATTTGCTTATTTTTATCATGTACCTTTTTCGTAAGAAATGGCATCGAAGAGCGATGAAATTTCTTCCGGTGTGTTCACTTCGATGTTAATCGGTCTAGACGTTTCCAAGGCATCGATTCCGAAAACGTATTGCAGATTTTCTATGACAAATTGGTCGTTCATTTTGAAGTCGGGCTCCACCTTTTGTTCGTAAAAATGTTAGATGATTTTGATGTTCTGAGTACTACCGTAGTTCACATTTGATAGTCGATTATACCGAATCAGTGCCGATGAACTCCATGTAAGATGCCTTTGCAAGTGAAAATTGTAAGATATCTATATTACTACCATAGGAACTTTTGACTTGTATAAGGTATAATTACGAAGCCTTCGTTGAGCCAAATTGCGTTCCACCACTCCATGGTCACCAAATCACCAAACCATTGGTGAGCCAACTCGTGAGCCATCACAATTGCCACTCGCTGTTTCTGTCGGGCACTGGCCGTCTCAGTATCGATGAGTAAATCCTGCTCTCTTTAAGGATGAAAATCGAATACGCGAAATGTTAACGCATTTGAAAATGGTGACGCTTTAATTCAATTACCTGTATGTAATCAATCCCCAATTCTCCATAGCACCTATACAGTGAAAGATAAAGATGTCAAATGTACCCATTAATTGGGATATTTAAAAAATTACCAGCTGCAAAATCAGGAATGGCGGCCATATCTTGTTTCGCTAATGGATAGTCGATGCTGAAATAGCTTTCGTAATATTCTAAAATTCTGGGTCCAATGTCGATGGCGTACCTTTTAAAACCATTAACACAAAATAACTTATTGAAATCGAATAAGCTCATTTTTATTCGCAAAATAATAAAAACGTACTAAGTGATGTTTGCAGCGTTTGCTCGAGCCCAGATGCGGAATTGCACATTACTGACTCCCGGCTTGGCTGGAATGTTAATGAAGTCAGATACCAAAAAGGCGACCAAATAGGAAGACATTTTAACGGAAGGGGCAAAATAATCCCAGACGTATCCGGTCATTCCAGCTCTGCAAAAAAAAAAATTTGTTTCAGTACCAACTTGTTTGATATAATTTCTGTTTTGGGCGTATACAAGTGAATCAATTCTCAACTCACATGGGCCCACTTTTGGTTTGAGGCATGTTGCTGACAGACGTCATTGTATCCTTCCGACCCAGGGTAACTGTGAAATTGGCTTTCATACTCGGTTCGTCGAAACAGGGAAACGCTCGACGAGCGTCGGTTGATTCGAACTGAGTTACGGCCAACCACCTTCAATTCAAATTGATTAAGAACTTATTAACATTCACAATATTGAGAATAAATTGTTGCCTACTTTCTTTCTCCTTCCTCTACGTAAGAGGAGCGATAGAAGCCTCGCAATTCGTTATTGAGAGTCGAAAGGAAACTCATGGAAATTTTGTACCGTTTACCAACAGCGAGTGGAACGGCCGTCTGAATAGTTACGATTTCACGAGACGATTGCTCGTCAATGAAATTGACCATCGCAATCGGACTATTGCTTTCCATGTCCAAGATCTGAATTTTTTAAAAGAAATTGTGTTTATTAGAGCTATTTTATTTAAATTTTTATTAACGCAGTTAAAATAACGTACGGAAATGGTTCCTATTTTAATGTCAAGATCAGCGCTGTTGATGGAAATGTTACTGGTCGCTGTGACGCACTCGGCGACGATTTCGACGTAGCCGTCGGTAGTGAAATTTCCGGATGCAATTAATTCAACGAACGGGAGCATTCGAATATTGTACGTGATGGGAATGATATCGCCAGGCAAGCGCATGTCTTCACCTTGCTTGCTATTGGTTCTCTTTTTGTTATATTCCTGTTGCAAGTTCCTAATGGCTTTGCTGTACCGGTGCTTGTGAATATGAGCCTTTCTCGATGGAGTGTACCACCAAGTACTTCCGTCTTCCGGTTCAGGTACAATTTGTGGCTCCATCATCTCAATTTCATCATCAATTAAGTTAGCCGTTCTCACAATAGTTTCATCTCCCCATTGCTGCTTAATAGATCCATTTGACACCGTCAAACAAAAGGCCAAGACGAGAGCAATAAGACCGCGTTGGAATGCCGCCATTTCTCTTCTAATAAGAATTAATGTCGTATATTGAAATTAAATGTGCAATCAAAACTGATGGACTAATAAATAAGTGAATAACTGAAAATGTTATTATATGGTGGTTACGAGATGCGTAAATTGTTAGCATGTCTTTGAGTGAGGAAATACTAAAATTCGTAAAGAAAACCGAACGAATGTCTTACCTAAAATGTAGAGGAGCAGAAGACGTCCAAGAGTGATCAGTCCCGCTATCGATCTTACTGCACTCATTTTCACAGCGGCTGCGTTCATATAACCGACATGACGATTGTCACGTGAAAAACTTGTGCTTGATTATTTGAGGCTACATTTCTTATCAGTGTCAGGAATGAATCCAATAGACGTAATCACCGGCTAAATGAACGACCCTGTACAAAATGAAAGAATGGGAAGAGGGAGAAAATGCACGAATAGGGGAAGATGCTATACAATCATGATGTGTCGGATTTTTCATTGTCCAAATGGCCGGTGCTTTGAGCATTGGCCAAACGCGGGGCTAAACGTCGTAATATATTTTCAAGAATCCTCCTCTGTTTTAATCAAAACTTTAATGAGGAAATAATTGAAGAAATTGAGTCACAATGCATTTCATCTTATTAGTGTACACTAGACTCTTGCTTTAAAAAATACCTACATCGAATCTATTACAGTTCACCTTTGACGCAGGCCAATATGTTTAGCGATAACAGTAAAGTTCTGTAATCTTGAGTGGACCGGTGGACCTGTACAAGTATCGAGATGGTGCCAGTCGTGTGGTATATAATGCTGCGACGCCAAGACGGAACTTGTTCAATAATACAGGATGTTGAAGTATATATTATCAATTCATGATACAAACATCTATTAGATATCCAGGTCAGCGCTTGACTCGATAAACTCATGCAAACCCAAAGGGAAATTTATTATTTGCTTCCTTCTTGTCTCAATTTAAAAAAGAATTAAAAATAAAGCTGAAATTTCCTCGAATCACTCGCAACAAACAACAGCGAAAACAGCCTTATCGCAAGTTCCTTTAATAAAGTCTAGTCATTGGTTAACTTAACATAACTAACAAACAGTTCAAACTTCCCGCGCCAAAGTCTACATACATTAATAACCAAAGATCGTATAGATAGATCACAACAACAGATCCGGGTTCATCGCTCATTATGAAGGCTCAGACCGGTATTGCTTAATTAAGTGATAATAATGTGATGCAACGCTGTCATTCGAATGGGAAAGGAACTTTTTCATGGACAAATTTAGGCAAAAATTAGTTATATTTTTTTTTCAGCAGTCTCTTCTCCCTAATAAATTGAGGTGAATGTATCCAGATCATAAATTTGTAATAATCTGTGTACCAAATCCAAAAGTTTTATGGCTTTACGAAGCGCATTTATATCGACTTGGATTACTTTCAGCACTACCTAGCTTTTGTGTCCAACCTTGAAAGTCTAAGATATAATACTTGTACACCAGGCAATATTTTATCGCGTTGATAGCCTATTATTGTACACGGTTACGTTGCATGTATATCCTAATAATGCAGGGGTTTTTGGAGGTTCATGTTACGCATTATTTTCTTTAGAAACACTTGATATTTTCGCTGTTTTATTATTTATTATGAATAGAGACGAAGATAGAAAATCTCTGATTGGAACGTAGTATATTGGATTATTGGTATACTCAATCGTCTATCGTAATCTTTTTATTTTCCCCTCAATCGTTTAATGAGGAAAAATGGCACAAGTAAATTTGCTGGATTTTTCCGTTGCAAGAGTTCGATAAAAAAATTTACTCTTCATAGTAGTTATTCCAAAAGCTTAGTTATGGAGAATCCAACGACCAAAGACAGCAAATAGGAGTGTAAGACACAAGTAGGGTTGAATAGTGGCACCAGATGATGATGGTGCCGCGGTAGTGGTTGGTGCTGTGGTAGTGGTTGGTGCCGGGGTAGTAGTGGTCGGTGCTGGGGTAGTGGTCGAGGAGGCCGTGGAAGAAGCGGTCGATGTAGTAGTGTCTTCAGTTCCAGGTTCTACCGTAGTTGTCACTATCACGATCTCCGTTGTGGTCACGGTGGTTGGCTCAGTTGTAGGCAATGCCGTCGCTGTCGAAGGGTTTTTGAGCCATCCGCCGATTTCCTCTTGGTTTAGAGTCATCCATTCAACGTTAGCTCGGACAATATCAAGGCCTTGCTCGACCGTAGTCGAATTCAGAATATCGATGTGATCGTCGCGCAATTTGATCATCTAAAAATTCCATTCAAGGGTTATTTAAGTGAATTGTCTATATTCAGGATGAATTCACAATCTGACTCTGACGAATTTATACCTGATCGTATTGGGCTGGTGTGTTAAGGCGGTCACACAGCGATCGGAAGAAGTAAACAAAATGGCTTGTTCCCAATCTGTGGATGAAAGACACATAGTTTGACTTTTGTTATTCGCGCCACTTTTTTCGAAATAGTATTTATAGACTAGCGTACGCTTTTTCGATATCATTCCAGCGCCGAGTTAAGAAATCCAGAGCCATGGTGTTTCCAATCGGATTAGCGGCCAAATTGCCAAAAAGCGTGTCGACATCCTCGGATCGAATCGAGTTGGGATCCAACATCTTGCTCAGCAAACTGTATACAACACCCAAAATCAATCAGTTTAATAGCTACACAATAAAAAACAAAAGTTTCGTACTCGTAGATGATGCTGCTCTCTCTGGTGCACGTCATGGCGACAAGGAAATTGCCATTGTCTGTTGAGCGATACTGATCATATGCGAAATTCCACTCGGGTTGACGGCCGTTTTCTACTCCGGCGCACAAGATAAAGTTTCTCTGATTCGGCGACAACCTCCTGTTGTTTTCATTTTTACAAGAAGCCGTTTTAACTATTGTTTGTCTGAGAATTCAATAATAAATAGATGTATACGTACATGTCTGGTTCTTGCATCAAAGCGGCGTATTGGCTTTGTACGTTGGTGACACAGTCGGCAATCTTCAGTTTGCAGGCCCAGTTCAAAGCGTCGTTTCGGGACAAAATGGTCAAATGAGCGTCCGATTCCGTCTCTTGGAATCCGACAAATTCGTAATAGGGTTTCACCAACGAGGTCATGTAAATCTTCCAATCGGCATACTGGGATTCCTTGTAGAACATGGTGTCGATGTAGTTGAGCTCATCGAGGACAGCGCGCCATGGAACGTATTCCCGCTCGTATTTCAAAAAGAGGGTCAAATCAAAAGCGATGGTGTAGGAAATCTTTTCGACTTTGGCCAGCACGAAGGCGTCGTCGAGCAGCTGGGCGCGGTTCATGATGGAGATGCGCCTGTGATCGGCGATCAGTTGGTCGGCAATCAGTCCGTAGTTGGTTTCGTCGTAGGCCACACGATAGAAACCTGACTGGTCAACGTTGAAGATGACCCACTGGTCTTTTGTGGCTGCCAGAGAAACCAGCTGTCTGGTTTTGGTTGACATCCAGGCGGTGGTAGGACGAAGGCTGAAGTCGTGAGTATAGGTCAACGGCACCCACCAAACGGTCTCTTCATCCTCGATATTATCTTCGATTGGCAATAAGAAACGACTCTAGAATAAAAATTCAGAATTAATACGAGTATTTTCTAGGTAGAATTCGGGACAAACCTGCAGGACCAGAGCTCCATCTCCTTCGATGTAGGTTCGTTTGACCGTGATCAGCGGGTAATTTTCAGTTTGGGTCCATGAGGCCATAATAGTGGCAAGAGAATCCGGTAGGATAACGCCATCAATGTTGGCTTGCTCTTCCAGAGTGTTCCAGAGATCTTCTTCCATTGTATTGCTGTAGGAGCTGTATAGATGTTGCAACATTAATATTACTCTGGCCGATATCAAATACAAGAGTTTTGTGTGTTTTATTATACTGTTTAGTGAGGTAGCGGTTGAGGCCACGGCGGAAAGTGTCTATGCCAAGGAAGTGAGCGGACATCCGGATCACGCTAGCGCCTTTGTCGTATTCAATGGTGTCGAAAACGTGACTTTTCAACTCTGGATCGCTCATCGGGTGAGTTGTGCTGAGGGAATCAGTAACAAACACTTTCTGCAATGTGTTGACAACGAATTGCTCGTGCAAGCGGTAGCTGGGCTCAACCTGGCATTGTAGAAAATCGGAAGCATAAACAAGACAACGTCATTGATTCAAATTTTTTGTGACATTGTACCGAATCGGCGCCGAAATACTGCAGGTATCTTGCAAACCCTTCGTTCAGCCATATGTTTGTCCACCTAGTTAATAAAAATTATATTTTTTATAGTTTTATTTGTATACTGAATTAAACTATCAAGACTTGAGATATTATACCATTCCATAGTTACAAGATCACCGAACCACATGTGAGCTAATTCATGTGCAATGACTTCCGGAACGCGTTGTTTGCTAGCAGCTGTCGTATTCTCATCAATAATCAGATAACTCTCTCTAAATAAAAAAATAATCTTGATCAATAACAGAGAAGTAAATATTGAAATGCTAATATGATACGCACTTGAAATTAATATGCCCCCAGTTTTCCATGGCGCCAGGTCCAAAATCCGGAATGGCGGCTAAATCTTCTTTGGCCAAAGGATAATCAACGCCCAAAAAGGACTCGAAGAATTCCAAAATCCTTGGTCCAACATTGGCCGCATATCTATGCATTGAGATAAGAAAAATCAATAGCAGAGTTATACAAGGCTTTGAATAAATAAAAAATAATAATTACGCAGCATTTTCTTGGAGTTCTGGCCTCGTCAAAACACGGAACTTGACGTTGCTCAACGAAGGATCGGAAGGAGTGCTGACAAATTCAGAGACCATCATGGCCACCAAATAGGTTGACATGACGGGTGTCGTGTCGAAGTAGTCCCACACATAGCCAGGCATGCCATCACTGTTTATCCAGATTAATAAAATAAAAAAATAATTCATAAGTTGTATAGCACAGTCGACAAATGAATATAGAATGACTTACATTGGATTCGTTCCTATTTTTTCCATGTTACTGGAAGCAGCCCAAGATGCTTTGCGACCCAAAATGATGGAGAAACGAGCTTTCATGTCGGGCTCATCGAAACAAGGGAAGGCGACACGGGCGTCAGCTGGCTCCATGTCAGATGTGGCCATAAACCTATCACACAAAAATTTATTCTCAATCTACCTTTTTTTGTGTGTAAATAGATTTTATTCGACTATAACCGTTCTTATAATATTTAGATTTAAAAAAATGGTCTTACTTAGTGACACCGTCTTCGACGTAGGACGAGCGGTAGAATCCAATCAGCTTATCGTTGAGGATGGATGTGAATCCCATGGAGATTTTGTAGCGATTACCAGATTTCAAACTGTCGGCTGTTTTAATAACGATTTTCTGGAGAGTCGACTGCAAGTCTTCAAGACCGACTACAGCCAACGGACTGTTGGTATCTAAATCTAGTACCTTTAATTTAAAAAAAAGAAACCGGTTTAGTTGGTAGCTCCTAACCAAAAAGTACTGTAAATGAGATTTTTTTAAAAATTACCGTGATTGTCGCTTTATGAATGTCAATGTCGATGCTGTTCAACACAATGTTTTTCGTATCGTTGACGCAGTCGACGAAGATTGTAACGTGGCCATCGGTGGTGAAATTGCCTTCTTCTATGAAAGGCAGAAGTCGTAAGGTGTAGACGCTGGGCAGAAGATCGCCTGGTAGTCGGTATACTTCATCGTTCCAGTCAACCGCCGAAGGTCCGTTGTCGGCTCTCCAAGAAGGCAGATCCGGGTCGAAAGGATCATAACTACCTTGTTTACCGTTGGCCAAGACTTTACCTTTTACCGACAAGGTCGAGGAAATAGCAACCAGGCTCGTTAAAACAACGGCCGCTATTAAAAAGGCGTTTACAAGTCGATTCATCCCGAGCGGAGTTTTAGTTTATCTAATTGGCCCGCCGAGATGTGTAATCCTGGCGATCAATAAAACTAGAATGAGAACAGATGGATTGTCAACCTAGAGTCTAGTCTCAAATATACGACTTCTTATCATTATTTGTCGTTGAGAATTGTTTGATGACTCGGAGCAGTAAATATGCACGAGTGCCTATTGCATCTCGAATCTCCAATGCTCTGAAATTGTGTAACTTGCTAGCTATTTGGTCCACATCTCGAAACGAGAGATATCACAAGTTTGATGGACAGGACGTGCCCTGTAAGCTGTAAGAGATTTTTATCGTCTTTGCCAATCATTCCTGAAGGCTTTTCCGTCCAACGTTCGTCAAAAACTTGACACTGCTCTGCTAGCTAATAAGTCTAACGCTGTCGTCACGTCAAATATAAAACAAAAAGGATATCTATTTAACGGAAAAATGTGTGTGTGTATGACGTGAGGTTCACATGATTCCGTCATGAAGACATTCTATTGTTTGTTCAGTTTTGAGTTTAACCTCGGACATTGCATCAATGAGGCAACCTTTAGTAACTGCTTGGAAATGTGACAAGGCCTTTTCAAGTTAAAGAGATTATAATTTAAAGATTAAAGCATTGCAAAGTGCAGTCACACACATCAGTTGACAGTTGACAGTTGACTGTATTTATTTTATTACTCTCTTCATGGGCTTAGAGAGAATCTCTCTTGCAAATTGAAATTAAAATGTAATGAAAATGTGAGAGAGCAGTCAAGCAGCACCATGTTAATATGCCGTGATGCTATTTAAGCACGCACTATGTATTTGAAATTTGAACTAAACCTTATTGAAAAGGATAATTTTAGATTAAAGATAGTGTATTTTTTTCAGACATTTGAAGGTTATATCCTGTTTTGCACGGCAAACAATCATCAGTCATATCCTGTTTTGCCATGTTTTGCATCGCAAACAACCCTTCGGGGGGTACCTTGCTAAATGCTAACGCAGGTATCTGACAATGGTTATGGCTTGGTCACTGGGGACATCTGTGGCGGCTGCGACCAGTACTTCATGTACGACTACCAGAAATTTTGGAATGATTACTTCGTGCAATCTGCAAACTGCATAGTGAACTACTGGTCTCTGATGGTGCGCCAGTACGTTCCCTACCACACGTTCTTTTATTTGACTTGCATTTGTGATTTTTCACTAGCCCGGTCGAATTTTAGCTGCGTGACGATAAAGAAAAATCCCAAACAACTTATCTTTTATCGCTTTTATCCTGTCTCTTGGTTTGTAATTCTTTTTTCTGTATAAAAAGTAAACAAAAAAAAAAAAACAGTCTATCGGAACCGGAGCATTAATAAAGATAAGGTGTGCTGAAGTGTTTTCTTAATCATGGAGATTCTATAGACTTGTCACTGTTGATCTCGGATCTGGAACGGGTTTTTCTTTATTAAAGATTCTAACACAATTTTATTTTTAAATTAGTCGTCAAGCCCAGCCGGTTATGATGCTGAACAGAGAACATTTTATATTCACAGTTCACACTTCACACAGTCAAACTTTTGGCGCTTTGGCTAATTGGCTCTTAGCAGGGATGCCAGGTGCGGAGTGTTTAATTGTAAAACTGATAATGGCAATGTTGCGCCTTGCTTTCAAGATGGCTGCTGACAGTCTGACAGCCTCGACCGGCCTCGACGATCTGAGTGACTGAGTCATCGCAACTTATTTTCCCTGACATTATTCGTCATAAAAATGGTAACTTATGCTTGTATTCATTTAAGGCTATTAAATGCAAATTTTTTGTGTTGTGCATTTACAGATAAAATAGCCTACAATTTAAACTTGCCAATTCCATCTGTTCATGTGGCCTGAAACTGCTGTTTCCCAAAATGTCGTCTCTTGCTGCACGTACCAGCTGTGTGTTTCGTCACATGTAGAAATACTTCACAACAGTAACAGTGATCATGTTGGTGTAACCCTAAGGTTACATGTTTTGTTATTTGATGAGTTTGTTTCCGATAATAATTGAGTTTTTATTTTTCTACTAACAGCATGGTGAAGTCTGAGCTTCTTCATGGCATTCCAATGTGCTGTGCAGTGTGATTTGTTGCAGCCAGCTGTTGAAAGGTGTTCCTCTTGCAGTCTTGCTACCTCTACCGTTTGTAGCTTTCGTCACATGCAGAAACACTTCCGAACTATTCAAAGTAATTAAGTTGATCAACTTTTTTACAGTAAGGCTACACATGTACTTAGTTGATGACTATCTCTTTGCTTCATATCTGTTGACTTTTCAGTTAAGACTGTATTAAAAGCTTGCCAACTGTTGATTCCTTTGTTATGTTTTCAAAAGTAATTCTTAGAGATTGCTTAGTTTAACTATGCTTCTGTTATTTTCTTGTGTTACATGTCCCTTTGTTTTCTGATAGTAATTGATTTTTTTTCTCCTAGTAGGATTAACAGCCTCTTGAGATCTGAGCCTCTTTGTTGCAGTCCAATGAGTACATGAATTTTGTGCAGCCAGCTAGTGAACGGTGAGGTGAGCTGTTGCATGCAGACTGAGGTGCTGGTGTCGGTCATTCGAGTTATGCTGTTGCTGTTCTTTGGTGCCGGACTGCTGGTGTTGTGCACAAGAGTTGCATCCAGTTTTAATTGTAATTTGTGTCTATGCAGTTAACCGTTTTTATGTTGAAAAGGAACAGAAAAGTTCCTTGGTGTTGAATCGCTGGTGTTGTGCTACATAAGTTACATCCAGTATTTTGTTTAATTGCTATTTGCGTCTATGAAGTTAACCGTTTATATGTTGAGAATGAAAAAAATAGTAATACGGGGAATTTTTACGTTGTACAAATAATAAACATGCCTTCGCGATTGGGAAACCAGCGAGGAGGAGATTGGGGGGGGGGGGGTGTAAATGATTTTCATTAACTAGAAGAAGTTGTGGTTTGTTTTAATAAGGTAAAAATTAAATCCTTTGTCTTATCACATCCATATACCTACCTATATAACCGCATCTATTTCTCAAACCCCATAACTTCCACCAACATCCATTCCTTAAATCCTATAACTCCCAACAACATCCATTCCTTAAACTCCCAACAACATCTATTCCTTAAACTCCCATTTCCCAACAAATATCTGTAATATGTAAAATTTATTATTGAATAAATAAACTGGTAATTCATTTATATGTAAAACTCATTTTTATTCTGGAAAACTTACAAAATAAATAATTCATTAAACAGAGCGTCCGGTTCGAGACAATTTTTTTTTGTGCGAGGCGTTTTAGCAAGTAATCCGCCACCCAATTTGACAAAAAAGTGATAGTTTGTTTTCACGAATTGCGTCAGACGGTTAAAAAATTTCTAGTTCAACAATCTCAAGTAGAAATTTGCATCTAGTCTACTGGTGAAAATTGCGATTCTTTAAGCTTGATTATTTAGGAGATGTGTTAGAAAAATTGTAAGTAGCCAATAAATTGAACTAATTCGCTTTTTCAGAATATTTTGAAGATAGATCACAAGAAAATCTAAAAACAACAAAGTGATCTAAAACCAAAATATCCAGAAAAAATGGATTAGTTCAATTGTTAAGCTACCCAGAATTGCTTTCTAACACATCAACTAAATTAATCAAGCTTAAAGAATCACAATTTACATCAGTAGACTAGATGCAAATTTCAACATGAGGTTGTTGAATTAGAAATTTTGTAACCGTCTGACGAAATTTCCGTGAAAACAAACTATCACTTTTTTGTCAAATTGGGTGGCGGATACTTGCTAAAACTCGCACATGCAGTGTCGGCGTAGATCCAGGGAGATTACCTGGAAATGGAAGAAGAGAGAAGAGTGCGAGGCAAGTTTTACTGGGGAGCGATTAGTCATAATAGGCTTCCGGGTTAGACTCATGACCCTCTAAAAGTTTTCGTCGGATCATGCGCCTTCCAAGTCCCCGTTCAACCAGAGCCCTCCCCTCCTCCTGGTTTCACAGCGGGTGAGTGACCACCGGCGGGCGTTGGTTAGTGGTTAGTTAGGGAAACGGGGCCACAGAAAAGAAGGGAGCCCAGAAATGCACTTGTAATTTAATCTAACTACACAATTTATCAGTCTTGGATTACAGCATTCTCTCGTCGGTTTTCAGTTTCACCAAAGAAGTCCATGATCAGTAGCGAAGGATTACCCTGTAAGCAGAATGAACATTTAATTGGATGACAATAATTTTCTATAAGATTGTAGCGACAAAAACCAATACCTCAAACCAAGAGGTATTGGTACAAACTGTGTAAGGAGCTAAATAGGGAGATTCAAGGGTAGCAGCCATTGGATTAGCACACAAGGGATAAGGGACCTCGTTGACTTTCTTGAAAGAACATTACTTTTCATATGTAGGAACCTGAAGGTTAGAACCTGTAAATGAAAAAAAAAAAAAAAAAAAAAAAAAAACATTTTTAAAATAAGTAAAAGAATAATTAAACAGTTTTAAGTATATAACTCACGCAATCTTTTTCTCGCCAAAATCATCATCTCGTCCAAGGAAACGCCATCACACATCGCGAACAGCCAAAAATCTAACAGTAAAACTCCGTGCTGTGTTCATGAGAGCAGGGTAGTAGAACCCGGTTGGGTAGTCGAATGATGCTGGCCGCCTAAATGATGTTCATGTAGGCCGCATCTTCTCGGTCATTACCTAAATGGCTAAATCAAGAAACAAAATGTAAACAAAATTTAAATTCAGTGACATGACAATGAAGTTACACAGGTAACACCAATCAGCTTTCCTAAGCAATCCAGAAGATGGAATGAGTCAAGTTCGATGACACCACACATTTGGTCTTATAGGCAACATCTAAATAAGAAACCAAACAATCGTTAAAATTGCTATTAGTATGACAACTTCTCTAAATTCAATGTAAACACAACTTACAATGATGGTAGTATGATCACAATATTTAACCTCTTTTTTTGTTGTTGACAAATAGGGAGATTCATGGGTAGCAGCCAACAGGTTAGCAAACAAGGAATCTTGTTGACTGTAAGTCCTTTTCTTGGAAGGACATAACTTCTCATATAGTCAGTCATGCCAATTTAGAAACCTGTAAATAAAACAAAAATGCATATTAGACTGCAATTAATAAAGTTCAGTAACATGACAAGTGAACTTTTATACATATGAAACCACAAATCAGTTATCCAAGATTCTCTATAAGATGGAATGAGAGATTGTTCCATGCTGGGGTCGGTGATCTAGCAAGTTCAATAGAAACAGCCGATAATTAAGATTAATCCTAATAAAACTAGTGTTGGTTTTTACCTGTATCATTTCGATCACATTCAGTACAGTACTGGTCCACTTATAGAACCGGCCTGTGCGCGGTTCTATAACCGGGTGGTTCGATATGCGAGCACTTGATCCCATCGCCATCTACCTTCGATTTTGTCCATACGTAAAAGCTTATTGAGTAAAAGTAACATCAAGTAACATCGAGTTATTCAATGTGCCGTGGGTGGCGCTGAAACACGGCAGAGCCATTTCACTCTGACTGAGTTGATGAAAAACATTAAAGTTATCCAACATATACACGGAATAGAATACATCACCGACAAGTTATTACAGACGAAATCACTCGAGTTTACCTAAGAATCATTGGTAATTTTCGAAGCTAGCTTAACGTTGATTGTTGACTCAAGATGAAGTGATTTTACAACTTCTCACGTGGGGAAGGGAATTTTGCATGCAGTTCTATATTTGACCGCTAGATAGCGTGGCGAAACTTTTTTTTTAAATTTAAACATTTTGTTTGGGACTCTTTCGGCGTGCCATAAATTATGAAGAAATTCACAAAGGAAGACGTACCGAATGATCAACCACCATCAAGGCATCAACCTAGACAAATGCTGGCATCCCGTTCCGGTTTGCGAGGTTCCCGTAGGAAATAATATCAATTAAAAATTAAAAAAAGCAAAAGTAAAGTAAACATGAAATTCAAAATTAATTACATGAATCTATCGGTATGGTGAATGGGGGGGGGGGGGACGGGGGTTGGCGGGCGAAGCCCGCCACCCCCGTCCCCCCCCCCCCCTTCTTGCTTCGTTAATCGCTTAAATTACTGTTATACTTTTACATTAAATAGTATCAATCAAACATAAGCCTATCGGAACATCAAAAAAATATCTGTGAATCATAAGGGGTGCTTAAGCTTAAGTAACAACAAAATTTATTATTTTCATAAGCAATATGAAATAAAAAATTATTAGTTATAGTTACAGATTAATCTATAAACAGTTAGAACAAACCAAACCACAACACCCACCAACCCTTGCACCAACCCCCACCCCCTCTTACGCTTCGTTTTTCGTTTAAGTTATTTTGATATTTTTACTTGAAATCGTATACTTATAAAAAATAATACATATCGAAATCAATTAAAACATATCGAAACATTCAAAAGTTATGTCAAACATTGGGGTGTGACTTGGGGTGTGGGTGGCGGAGCCTCTAAGCCGCCTAGAGCCTAGATAGATGCCAGTTAACTTTTACTTTTGGTCGCTAGAGCCTAGATGCCAGTTTCTACGAGCGCAGTTCAAACTGTTTTTCATTTTCGAGGCGCGCAGTTCAAACCGTTTTCCAATTTCTACGCGCGCAGTTCAAAATTCCAAAAAGCCATCTATTGGCGAAATTTGAACTATCAGGATCTTGATGAGAATCTTCAGTTTCCTGTTCTGTCGTAAATAGCATGTCCACTGATGTTTTATCAGAAGGCAAATTGTTGATATATCCGATTCTTCGACGTCCTGGAAAAACTGCAAAAGAAACAGAAAAAAAATAGAAGGTAATGGATGAGACGTTATTTTAAGGCAATATTGTTGTGCATACCGACTTCAGCTTGCACGTTTCCTGACTACCAACAAATTGCCAATAATTCATTCCATTCAATCAGTCCCGTGTTTGTTAATCGAAGCCGTCAGCTGTTCTCCTTGGACGAATGCCCTGGCTTGCGTTAGTGGAAGAATAGCTATTTCATGTGACATCTCAAAAAGGTCATTTCCTAGAGCACAAAATGCAGCCACCGGTGCTCCAACAGTTTCACCGTTTGTTGCTGCCCGGGCTCCCGACATTAGACGTCCAAATCCAATGGAAGCATCTGATCTTGCAGGATTGTTGTCTGAGACGACATGCAGATCAGCCTCCTTTTCAATCTCATCCGCTACTTGTTGTTCTTTGAGAAGTCTTCGTTCTTCATATGCATTTAATGAACGCATAAGTTCAGCTAAGGCCTTTCCGTTTTCGGAACTGTACTTGGAAGCATAGGCGCCATAGTAAAGACTGATTTTCTGATTCTCTACGTAACGCGTGCAGTTGTTACAACCCAAAACAGCCATCACTGATGGATTACAATCAGTCATGAACATGAAAACGGCACGTTTCTTCAGGCTGATGTTAAGATACACGATTTCTTTAGACGCTGATGACAGAGTCGGATCCTCGTCTTCCGTCCGATTCGTAGATTTTGCATAAACAGGAGTGACGTTTGTTTCTTGCACTGTGTCGTGAGGCGTGTTGTAACGACAGAACAGTCTGCCGTTCTTAAAACAACTGCTGCGATGCTTCCAGTCATGCATGTTCACGAGCACTTGAATCGAAGCGAAATGTAACAGCCACCGATCGAAAGCGTTAACGTCTTCTGCGTTGGGTTGCAGTGGCATGCCCAACCAGATTAAATCAATAACTTCTTTTTTCGTCAATTGCTCTTTTCCAAAACACCTTCTGTATCCACTTTGAAGTGCAGCGTCTATGCGACTGGTTACAGTGTAGGTAACTTGGCAGATTGGACACTTTAAACCATGCGGTTCAATGTCGATGTTTTTTGGACGGCTTCTTAACATGTCTTGAGCGGCGCTACTGGCTAATTCTAATTCCCCAGGACAATTGTACACTGGGCATTTCGTTATCAACGCCATTTCCGTTTCAGGTAGCCGTAGCTCGCCAGTTGAAAAGCTTTCAATATTTTTGGCCAACAATTGCAATACTTTGGCAAGGTGGGTCAAGTGGTCTTCGTCATTCGCACCAACAGTTCTCTGGGGCGAAAAAATGGCACATACAAAAATTAGTTTCGACTTCATCCAGTACTTATTTTTATAGCATATTTTACAATTCTGGTATTATTAAACCATAAATTACGTAAAAAAATTATGATCTTTTTGTCTTTTGGATGCAAAAAAAAATTAGAAATAAAAATTAAGGAAATTAACCTGGAATAATTCGTGCATGTTGTGGGATACATCATTCGCTTTGCGTTCTTCTTCGTCCAGTCTAGACGCGCGGAGCAGTTGTCGTTCTATATTCTCATGGCCGTAAAGCCATATAAGAAAATGAGCGTGCAGTGTGAGCCTCGATTGTTCTTCAACGAGATACAGGTAACCTTTAGGAACACCAAACACACCTCCCGATCTGTATGGCAATAGCTGGCTTCGATTCCAACCCAAGACTTTTTTTATAACCATCTTCAAAATACGTTGAAAATGAAGGGCAGCTGCAACGGGATGTTTGGCCAACAGTTTGAATCGCTTTTCCCCTGTTGGAACGGGATTTTCGAAATTAACTGCTTGAGATCCCAGTGCGTTCACAACGATCTTGAATGATTGAGTGTCGTCGGGACTCACGGTAAACCATATTTGAGCTTTTCCCAGTGAATTGTGTGCTGCATACACCTTTTGGCGATTTCGATTTGCTGCTGCCTGTGAATGCTGCATGGGTTGCGTAGAAATTCCGATGTCCGTGAAGAAATCTATTGCTAATCCGTTTAAACTCGCTGGAGGCAAGGGAAACCGGCAGTCTTGACTTGCTGCTTCGGCGCAGGTAACTTTATAACCATGGGCAGCTCTCAAATCTTCCATCGAAACTCGTCCATACACTTCTCCTTTGGAATTTGTAGTGCCCCTCTCTGATCCTGACAATCGAGAAGGAAGAATGGAACGTACATACGCCATATTGGACACTTGCTGGCGTGTCACCATGTCGTAAATGGGTAAAACAAAATCCACTTGCTGGAATTGTCTTGAACTTAAATTAAGGAGGTGCTGAACTAATGCTTTTCTCGAAATTGGATTCTTCCGTTGCTCTCCGAATCCACCACATCCAAATGGGAATAAATCCGGATAATGGAGCTCAAGGTAATCAGGGTTGGAATCCGACATGAATTCCTTTTCTGGGCGAACAACATAAGTAGACGAACTTTTATTCGTTCCCAGATCATCTTTGCTAGTCACCTCATTTGAAGATGTGCCTTTAAATGCATATAAATATAATTTTAATATAATATTTAACGCCAAACCAATAATAATCAATTACCTTCGTCAAGTATCGTGTGTAATACACGAGCTATTTTCCCATGATCGTTGATCTCTTCCGGTTCTACAGTTCCAATTGTAACAGTTGCGGATTCAAAAACCCCGTCAAGAAATTCTTCATTTGATCTAGACAGAGAAGGTCCACCTGTACCGTTGTCGAATTCAACTGATTGAACTAAATCAGGATCTTGATGAGAATCTTCAGTTTCCTGTTCTGTCGTAAATAGCATGTCCACTGATGTTTTATCAGAAGGCAAATTGTTGATTGCATCTTGATCTATTTCAACGTTTTTCATGACTTTGTTACCAACATCTCGGAAAAAGCGTAAAGAACTAGCAATCTTTTCGGGTTCAATAATATAATCGGACTTCACTGATGCCATCTTCCCTCTTGATACAGCTGTTTGGTCGGAAGCCATTGGGGAAACGATCAATACCCGAATTGCTGTAGTTGCAGGGGCCATCGGAAGCTTCTGCCTTACTAGGGCTGTATTTAGACGGTTTGAATAAACATGACCTGTTAGCCGCGTTCCACTAGTATCAGAGTAACAAGCCATTCGACCGAATGAAGTTATTGGCCGAATTAAGGATCTAGAGGCAAATGTCATTTCTCGTATCGCTTCCGGAAGTTGACCAATATAGTTGCCATGAGCAATCGCAAACTTGGGGATCTTGTTGTGTTGAAGGGCTGTTAAACATCCGTTAGTAACGCAAATGTAAAGTTGACATTCACAACAGTTCTGATTTTTCACTAAGCAGTTTTTGCGGTGAATTTCCAGACCTCGAGGTGATATTAATACTCCCTGGAACCGTGGATCAGCTGGAAAGTAATGACTAACATCATATTGCTGTAGAAGAAGTGGATGTAAAGCTGGGACTTCATTAGGCGATCCAGAAGGTTTACGTAAAACACTGAAAAAACCGTTAGGAAGATCCTCTGCACTGAGAAGTTTGGTTTCTGAATAACTAAACATTTCATCACAAACAGCACAGACGACGATTTCGGAATGATATTCTTTGTAAATTGCTTCTGTAATAGATACTAATCGCTCAGTCGTAATTGGATGCGGAATCCCAGCATTTTCTAAGCAAGCAAGTTCTTCGGGAGTGAACAATTCGTCATTTAATCTCAATGTGTGTCTGCTCTCAGATGACTCAAAACTTTTTTCTGTTCTTCGCTGTGGCTTTCCAACACCTTTTCGAGCGTTTAGGATTATCCGGGATAGTGGAACACGTCTCTTCAATTCAATATTTTCGCTTATTTCATTATCGTCTGAGTTAGGAATATTTTTAACACCAATAGTCTACAAAAATGGCAATGTTAGGAGAAGAAAAGAACTAAATTGTGTAAAAAATATTTTTTAAATTACCTGATCAATCATTTCAACACTTTCGCTTATTATATTATCATCAGCATCTATTTCAGACAGATTTTTAGCTCCAAATGTCTAAAAAAAACAATTAAATATTATATTGACTTAATTAGAAATATACTGCCGTTATTATTACTTGTTTACGCTTCGAAAGTTTCGCAGGTTTTGTACTTGTGTTTCCAATACCTTCTTGTAGAACTTCAGCAACATCCTCATCAGAATCCATATCATTTAAAATAACACAGACTTCATCTTTTTCAGGTAGATTGTTAGCTCCAAATGTCTTAGAAAAAACAAAAAAATTAATTGATTTTGAATAAAATTATACTGCCGTTATTATTAGGGGAGACCGGGGCTATGTGGGACATGGGGCTACATGGGACATCGCAGTTTTGAGCATGTTCCCGTAATTTTTTTAAAATAATTTTTTTACTATATTTGAGCATTAACCATGCCCCATGTTGGGTAAAAAAATTATTTAAAAAAAATTACGGGAACATGCTCAAAACTGCGATGTCCCATGTAGCCCCATGTCCCACATAGCCCCGGTCTCCCCTACTTGTTTACGCTTCGAAAGTTTCGCAGGTTTTGTACTTGTGTTTCCAATACCTTCTTGTAGAACTGCAACACCCTCATTAGAATCCATATGATTAAAAATAACACAGACTTCATCTTTTTCAGGTAGATTGTTAGCTCCAAATGCCTTAAAAAAACAAAAAAATTAATTGATTTTGAATAAAATTATACTGTCGTTATTATTACTTGTTTACTCTTCGAACGTTTTGCAGGTTTTATATTTGTAGGCCTATTTGTATTTCCAATACATTCTTGGACACATTCCTTTATAGGTTCACGTGAAATTTCAGCAACAGCCTCACTAAAATCCACACAGACTTCATCTATTTCAGGCAGATTGTTAGCCCCAAATGTCTTTAAAAAACAAATAAATTAGACATTGATTTTCATAAGAATTATCCTGTCATTATTTATACTTGTTTACGCTTCGAACGTTTCGCAGGATTTTTATTTGTATTTCCATTATATTCATGGACATATTCTTGTATAGGTACACGTGAAACTTCAGCAACAGCCTCTTTAGAATCCATCTGATTAAAAATAACACAGACCATGAAACTTTAGGTTATATCAAATGAATTAACCACATGATGAATGTCCGAATACACAGCAATTTAACAAAGAATTCTCATTCCATTTTCATTGAACCCATTATTATATCAGATGAACCCATTAGATAAAACATACACTGTACTGTAGGCTCTATAAAATTCACTTTACCAGATTAAGCCTTTTAATTTTTTTTTTATACATTGAGATGTACATTAGTCAACAGGGCTGTATGCAAAAACCCCTAAATGAAATACAGAAATAGAAATCAGTCATATTCACCTGATTAGAGAGACAGTGGATTACTAAAAATAATGTTATTGACAATCCATTTTAGGAGACCCTGCAACCCAAAAAAGCATAAAAAATCTCAGAACAAAATCCTATATCTGATAAAACAAACAAATATTATAAATGGAACATGACAGGCAAGACTGCAAAAAAACCTTAAACTACGCGCGCAGTTCAAACCGTTTTCCATTTTCTACGCGCGCAGTTCAAAATTCCAAAAAGCCATCTATTGGCGAAAATTTGAACTAATCCTCCCGTATGCCAAAAAACCTGTACAGAATCCCTACGGGAAACAGGAAGTCACGCGTTATGCGTGAAGAAAGCAGACGACAGAATAAACTGGATTCCATAAAGTAGTACCAAATTTCTCTACCAGGTGCCTCTGATAAAGAAAACAAATTGTGCGGTTTTTTTTTTCAAAAACGGTGAGTAGCCTAGTTTCAGCTTTTAGCATTTCACTTCCGAGTTTCGAAAAAAATAGTGCGGCATTTGTATCGTGATGAATGATGCAGATAAAGCAAATTATGGCTAACGTTGAAGGCCCTTCGGCTTAGTTACGTTGTCAGAGTTAAGAGAAAGCTTGTAAGCTTTCGCAATTGGCGACCTTACTAATATCCAATTGGTGCAAGTTGCGAAAAAGTGGAAAAGTGAAAAAAAAAAAAAACAAAAAACAGGTGACTTTGGTCGGAGTATATCACGAGATTCCGGCTTACCAATTTTAGACTGTACCACTAGACTATCTATCAGGTAACGTGGAACACAAGCGCGGGAATACAGTTTAATCAATCATTTGTAAAATTTATTGTTTCGCAAATTTGCATCTCCCTCTTTTATAGTCTCCTAAGTTTCATGGAAAAGAACAAAAACGCGTCAAACTCCAGAATCCAGCCAATACGACCATTATCAAAGTGGAAAAGTTGTCAAGGTAAACACTGGAAGCTGTCGAAGGAGTGGTGGCAACTGTCGAAGGAGTCGTGGCAACTGTTGGTTGTGTGGTCGCCGCAGATTGTTGGCTCTTGAGCCAATTGACGATGGTATCGTAATGTTGTTGAACCCACAGGACGTTGGCCTCAGCCACTTCCATTCCTTGGCTAACTGATTTGGAAGAACCCAATTCAGCCGGGTGATCGCTCCGCAACTTCTTCAACTACACGATGGAGACGATAACGAACATGAAAACGTGATTGATATAAATATCTTGATAAACAAATAAGAGCATCAACTAAATTTTGATTCAAATGAAAAGGCTATACCTGATTCAGCTTCGCTTGAGTGTTGACTCGATTGCAAAGAGAGCGGAACAGTCTCGCCATGGTCCCTCCGCCGAAGCCTTGAAAGCCGCCGAAACTGTGGACAATAATTGTTATTTAAAAGAGTCGCACTTTCGTAAATGTCGATGTGCTTACTAAGCGGAGGTTTCATTCCAACGATTGGTCAAGAAATCCATCGCCACTTGATGTCCCACTGGATTGGCAGCAATGTTGCTGAAAAGGGTACTGGCATCTTGAAGTCTTATATCCGAGTTGTTAGTTATCATCATAACAAGCATTCTGTGTCATCCAACGCATCCAGTGGAAGGATAGTTTTAATTTGAATAAATTCAAGTGAAATAGTCATTGGAAAATTATTGTTGATTATTTACTCGTTGAGAATGGTGACATTCACGGTGCAAGTGATGGCTCGGAGCAGTTCAGTTTTCTCGTTGGGCAAAGTCGAATTCACGTATTTATCGAAGCCAAATTTCCATTCGGGTCGACTTCCGTCAGCGATGGCCGTGCAGGAAATCAATCGGCGTAAATTCGGCGACAGTCTGCGGTAAAGATTCAACACATGAATTGTCCGCCAAATTTAGCTTTTTAGAAATGAATATACTCATTGGCGTCGTTGGCCATCCAGGCATGGTAATCTCTATCGGCGTTCTGGACACAGTCGGATATGTTTAATTTGCCGCAAGCCCAATAGACGGCTTGAGACCGTGTGAAAACTGTCAAGTGAACGTCGCTGGCACTCTCGGTATATTTTACGTGATTGTATAGAGGAATCACCAAACCGGTCATGTAATCCTGGATAAATGGAAATTGGTAAAAGATTAATCAGCTGTAAAGGCAGGTATTTTAAAATTCCAAATAATTATGAAGCATACCTTCCAGTCTTTTTCATCAAGTAAACCATAAAACATGACGTCAATATAATCGAGAGCCACAGAAGCAGCTGTCCACGGTGCGTAGTCGTGTTCGTTGGTGAGATAGCGGGTCAGTTCCATGGCGGATACGTAGGACGTCAGATTCGCCCGGGCCATGTTCAAATAATCGTCCAAAATTTGAGCTCGATTCTTCTTCGAAATGACAGTGTGGCTCTTCATCAGTTGCTCTCGGATCATATTTAAGTTTCGTTCATCGTAAATCACCCGGTAATAGCCTGTGAATTCAATTGAGATATTTTCACCAATTACATTTGATTTATATAGACGGGTATTAAAGAACCTTCTTGACCGACGTTAAATATAATCCAATCTGATGATGAGCCAGGGAGTCTTGAAATCTGAATCGATTCAGCACTACCGGGCAACCAAGAGCTCTCTGCTGGAGCTGAAAAGTTGTTGGTGTAGGTGAGCGGTACCCACCATTTGTAGACGTTTGTGTCAGTGGAATTTGGATTCTTGCGCAACAAAAATCTTTGCTGCAAATCAAAAGAATAAAGGAGAACGAATTACAATAACAGCTAATTATTAAAAATAGAAACCAACTGTCTCACCTGTGAGGCGGTAGCACCATTGTTCGCATTGTATGACCTAGTGACGTTGATAACAGGGAAACCCATCTGTCTAGTCCATGTTTCCATAATTTTTTCAACAGTGTCCGGAAGAACAATTTTATCGATACCCGCTTGCTCCTGCAGTGCTTTCCACAGATCTTGTTGTACCGTATTACCATAAGCGCTAGAAATTAAAACCATGAACACCGCATTATTACAAATAGATTTGCAGTAAAGGAAAGGTATAATCAGACATACTGAGCGTTTAGGTAGCGTGTCACGCCACGTCTAAAAACTGGTTCTCCCAAAAAGTTGGCGCACATGCGGATGATACAGCTGCCTGTTTTTTAAGTGATTAAAGTTGGTTAACTAAACCATTAATTCTGTGATTCGAAATGAACAAATGATGTTCTTGTATTTTTACCTTTTTCGTATGAAATGGCGTCAAACATTTGATTGATTTCGTCGGGCGTGTTAACTTGGAAATCGATGGGCCGTGACGACTCCAATGCGTCGATGCCGAACACGTAATGCAAATCAGTCACGGTGAATTGTTCGTTCATTTCAAATCCAGGCTCAACCTGCATAATTTTGCCAATAATAAATAGACATGTAAAATATAGCTTAATTAAATTTGATTTACATATTCGGTGCCAGGATACTCCATATAAGATGCAAAACCTAAAATTTAACATTGACCAAACGTGAATTACGCAATAAATTCAGGAATTTTTATAATTAGCTAACCTTCATTTAGCCAAAGGACGTTCCACCTGTAAAATTTAATGGTGAATAAAGCTTTACTTTTCTCCTATGACGTACAAGCCAATAACATTAATACCAGTCCATTGTTACGTAATCACCGAACCACTGGTGAGCTAATTCGTGGGCGATGATGGCGGCCACCCTTTGCTTTGCCGAAGCCGAAGACCGTTTTGGATCGTATAACAAATCTGCTTCTCTGTAAAACGAGATATTTCGGTTTCATTGTTCTATATATATCTTAACGACCCTCAAGTGATCTCACAGGATTCTATAAGCTTTATGTCTTTTGTTCATACCTGTAGGTGACCAGACCCCAGTTCTCCATGGCACCTACAAGCGAAAAACAAACAATACATTGAAACTATAATTATAAAAAAATAAGTTTAAGAACTTGATGAAACGAACCTGCGGCAAAATCAGGAATAGCGGCCATGTCCATTTTTGGAAGAGGGAAGTCAATCAGGAAATAGTTTTTGGCGTAATCGGTCAAAATTTTCGGACCGATATCGGCGGAATATCTATAAGTCAATTCAATCAAGATATTAACATCACGCGTACATTAAACTGGAAGAAAAAAAAATCGTTTTTTACAAATACTTACGCTGTTTGGTTGCGGAAACTTGGTCTTGCCCAGATCTTGTATACAATTCCAGGACTAAATGAAGAATTGGAAGTTTCGCTCACAAACTCGGAGACCATCTAAATGATAAAATGAGAATTTTGAAAATAAGTGCTGATGGATACGGATATGGATATGGATGGGCAAAGAGCTTCAAAATTTTTTAAAAATCTTTTCGGCGTACCATTGCAACGAGGTAAGATGACATTTTCACAGACGGATCAAAATGGTTCCACATGTAGCCCGGCATATTTTCACTGAAATATCAATTTAAATATTTAACTTAATTATTAAAAGCATCCTATTGATGAACATATTCGAATTGTGCTCACATGGGTTCCGTTTTATTGACAGGCATGTTGCTGATGGCCGACATTGTATCATTTTTGTAACCGACAATGATGGTGAACACAGCCTTCATGTTGGGTTCGTCAAAGCAAGGAAAAGCACGACGTGCATCGGGCGCCTCCATTTGTGAAATTGCCAAGTACCTGTACACACAAATTTAAAATGCTGCAGGAAAAAACCAAGCAAATGATTTACTCTTTTTACTTTGTAACGCCGTTCTCTTCATAAGTTGACCGATAAAATCCGCGCAATTCGTCGTTCAAGATGGAAACAAATTTCATCGAGATCTTGTACGTTTTGCCGTCAACCAATGATGTTTTCAAATTAATTGTAATGATTTCCCGTTCAGTCTGTTGGTCAATCAAGCTAACCACTTCAAACGGCGTGTTGTTCTCATTATCCACGACCTAAATGTGGAAGTATATCAGCAATAGCCCTTACTTAAACTTAACTCATGGTTATTAATATGTGGCGCTTACGGTAATTGATTCGGTATCAATGGTGAGGGCGGCAGCGTTCATGGATATACTGGAAGTGGCCTTTTTACATTCGACCAATATTTCGATATAGCCATCCGTGGTGAAATTGCCCACTTCAATAAAAGGTAGCAATCGAATGGTGTACGATGTGGGCAAGACATCTGTGGGTAGTCGCATGTCCTCTCCTTGTCTAGCGGCCGCTCTTACCAACTGGTTCCGAATCCCTTGGTATTTGTGTTCGTAGAGCGGAGCCTTCCGTGACGGAGCGTACCACCAACGGCCGCCTTCCTCAGTTTTTAGCTCTTCGACGGCCATCCCAATGGCCGCAATCAACAGCAGCCCGAATAAAACGACGACTCTCATTTCTTCCTGAAATGTTTAAATCAAATAAATGTCAATTCATATTTTTTTTAATGTACTGTAATATACCTGTTGGGTGTGTCAAGTTGGAGACGGCGGGTAGCGTGAGCACTCTCTCGAGTGAGAATAACTCAGAATAGTGTTGAACATCCGTTTAAAATACATTGATAGCCCCACGTAGCGTTTGGTTATTCGGTGCATTTATTTTAATCTTTCCTGCTTATTTTTTTCGTATCTAAAGCTTTTAAATGTAATTTATAAGCTTGTAAGGAAGTTTTAGTTATGATTTTTATCAAGGGGTGCTACTAGGAGTATAATTCGACAAACAACATAGTTATTTATTTACGATGACGCTATTTAAGAGCCCAGGATAGAAAGTCTCGGTTTCACACATCACAGAGCATTAGATAATCTTTCACATAAGCCCCACGAGTATGGTGAGCTACTTATATTTATGACACTAGTCGGTGCCCTCCAATAACATTTTGTTTTTTTCATTTAACACAAAACCTTTTGCAATTTCACGGTGCAATACGTAAAATACAACGACGGTGTAAAAAATGTTCTATAGACCAGAGAAACTTTAGGATTCTGCACTGGCACAAACTGGGTTAGTACTGAAGCAATTTGCCAATAGCTCTTCACACGACCGTGTAGTTGGTTATGTAATGATCACCAAACTTTTCTGTTTCTACCTGCATCGACCTTACGTCATTCCAGGGAATGACAATAAATCGACTGTGGGGGTTAGAAACGATAAAAAAACAAAGGATCTTGCCGTCGTATTTTCTAACTATATCGAGAAATTGAGTTCAAAAATATACCGAAATAAATGGAAAATAATGCGCCGAAACGGTTGGTGTTAACCGACACGATTGTGTAAGCACGTCAACAAAGTTGACTGATTGATCATCGTGAAAAATTATTAAGGTTTCGAGAGCAACGCGCTGTAACACTTTTTGAAGCAACACGGAATGGGGGCCTTACTCCGCCATCATATTATTCAACCGGAACAATCCACCGCCAATACCACAACAACAACAGTGAATCCAACATTATACCGTTGACCTTATTGTTGGTTTATTGCAAAAGTTGTTTCATCCTTTTCTTCTTCCTGGAATCGTCCATCATTCTGTCGATTGGTGTAAATAAGACACTTGGTGAGGACACGGTGCATATCGGACGCGTGACAAAATAACAAGTGGTCTTTGATGTGCACCTGCCGGCCCGCGCTGTGACACATTCCCAATACGACTTACTGCTGGTCTACGTCTTTATACAGCTGTATGATTCACCACCATGGCTCCGCCTTTTAAAATTTCATTAAATTCTCTATTGATTCGTGTACACCATCACCTATATATCGGGTCGGTCGCTACACAAGTTTCCTTATGCGTCGCCTCTTTCTGCTATAAAAACTCGCAGTCGCTAGACAAGCACCAACCAGTCGGCTTGACATTTTCTTCGCAGTAAAGTAAAGATGCAGCCTCAGTGGTGTCGTGTGCTTGTGATTTTGTCAACGGTGCTGATAACTGTCACTGCCAATAATACACTTCAGGGTGGAGGGATGAGATTGTCACGAAATCTCATACCTCGTCACTACACGCTCCGGTTGCTGCCACACGTCCTCGACGAGAGCGAAAACGCCATCATTGACGGTTTCGTTCAAATCGACGTCCGCTGCACTAAAAGTACTCGGCAGATCGTTTTGAACGCTGATGATGTCCGCGTCAACTTGGAATCCATCAAAGTGTACGATCGTGCATCGAGAGAGCGTTTCTCCGTTGAAAACATCACGCAAGATGTTGACAACCAGTTCGTGATCCTCCACTTGAGACGCAAGACCCTGATTAAAGGAGCCAATTACGTGATTGCCATGAATTTCATCAGTCAACTCAACAGTCAGGAAAAATCTCGAGGGTTTTACCGCTTAAAGTACACGGAAGCTGGCCAGCCAAGGTATATTCGATTTTAGATATTTGACGTGTATCGCAATATTTATTGATTTTGATCATTAGCGTGATGGCGTTGACTCAAATGGAACCTGTCGATGCTCGGAAAGTGTTTCCGTGTTTTGACGAGCCGAATATGAAAGCTGA
Organism: Daphnia pulicaria; assembly: GCF_021234035.1. Taxonomy (NCBI): domain Eukaryota; kingdom Metazoa; phylum Arthropoda; class Branchiopoda; order Diplostraca; family Daphniidae; genus Daphnia; species Daphnia pulicaria. The sequence goes on along the minus strand of NC_060923.1, from coordinate 647,949 downwards.
TTTCACCATTATCGTCGGCAGACCCGCCAATATGATTTCTGTCAGTAACATGCCTCTCTACAAATCGTCACCTGTGTAAGTCAATTGTCACTTTCTAATCAAACAAAAGGCTGAAATCATTATTGACAGGGAGGAGAAACCTGGATACGAATGGGATTTTTTCCATCGATCCTTTTCCATGTCGACCTATTTGGTCTCGATTGCCATTTTAGACGGTCCGTCTTGGCTCAGTTTGTCGGACGGTAATGTCAAATTGAGACTTTGGGCTCGCCCGTCACTTCTCAATCAGACAAGGTACTTGAATTCAATTACAACATCCATTCGTGAATAATCAATTCTTCTTCTTTAAAAAAGGTACTTTTTAAAAGTGGCTAGAAAAATGCTGGATTTCTATCAAAGCTATTTGGCGCTGGATTTCCCGCTGCCCAAGCAGGATTTGATCGCTGTCCCGAATATCGAAACAGCCATGGAAAACTGGGGCCTCATGATTTTCGGAGAGCAATTCCTAACCTATGAAAACGGAATCACGTCATCGGATAAAGTAGAATTCAACACTTTGGCGATGGCTCACGAAACGGCGCATCAATGGTTCGGCAACTTGGTCACCTTGGACTGGTGTGGACTTTTACCAACATCGACTTAACTGCTCAAATAATACTAACTCGCATTTGTTTCCTAATTTACAGGTGGGCAGAATTGTGGTTAAACGAAGGGCTGGCAACTTTTCTATCTTACGTCGCAGTCGATCAGGTACGCACAGGTTACTTTTATCTTATAAAGTCATAATCATCTGATGATTAAAAACGTAGGTCTTTCCCGAGTACAAAATGGAAGAAACATTCGTCCTTAATGAGATGCAAAAAGTGATGCAAGACGACGCGTCCCTAACTTCTCATCCCATTTCTCAGCAAGTCAACCAACCAGAGGAAATCATTTCGGTTTTCGATGCAATTTCGTACAAGAAAGGCGCATCCATTTTACGGATGTTGAACGAGTTTCTCGGTCACAAGACTTTCAAACAAGGACTAACGCGTTATCTAAAAAAGCTGTAATATACCTTAATTGGTTTACTGTTTTCAATTCCGTTATTATCGCGGGTTCCTGGGCATTTTTAGAGAATACGGGAACGCCGTCCAGGACGATTTATGGGCAGCGTTTACTCGGCAGGCGGCCATCAACAAAGTGAAACTCCCCTACGATATCAAGTTCATTATGCAAACGTGGACGCATAACGTGGGATATCCAGTCGTGACAATCGCCCGCAATTATTCGGCTCGAACGGCCACTGCATCGCAGTCACGTTTTCTGGTTTACCCAGGCAAAAATTTCTCCCAGGACGAGAACGACCTTTGGGTAATTCCTCTCACTTTTATTACGCCATTATCGAAAGAAACAAAACTGAGGTGGTTGCCACCGTCGAGCCGCGCTGAGAACATGACGGATTTAAATGTTGATGCCGACCAGTGGCTTATCTCCAATGTGAATCGTTCAGGTATTATTTTACAATCGCCCTATCTGCTATAGATAAAATGTTTACCCGTGTCTTATTTTTTAAATTGGTGCAAGGATTTTACCGAGTGAATTACGACGAGCGCAACTGGAACTTAATCTGGGCTCAATTACTTCACGACCCAAAACAAATCCCCACCATCAGCCGGGCTGAACTGATCGACGATGCGTTTCATTTAGCAAGAGCTGACCTCTTGCCGTACCGAACGGCACTAAACTTGGCCAATTATTTGAGAAAGGAAACGGAATATTTGCCGTGGAGATCGGCTTTCGACGTCTTCCAATACATCGACGCCATGTTGACTCGCATGCCGTCGACCTACGAAGCTTTCAAGGTGATGAAACTTTATTACTTTGAAAATGCAATCGTAATCTGACTTGTTATTTACAGCAATTCATCGTCGGAATTCTTGCACCTTTGTACGAACAATTGACAGTTATTGGCCAGACTGACGGCGACGATTTAACGACTCTGCGACTTCTTTCGGAAGCGACTAAATGGGCTTGTCGTTGGGATCAAAAAGATTGCGTCGAAATGGCGTTGGTCGTTTATCGGGAGTGGATGGCACGACCAAACGACCCGGAAGTGATAGTCCCGGCCGATTTGAAAAGGGTAATCACTTGCACGGCAGTACGTCATTTGAACTGGACTGAATGGCAATTCGCTTGGACCAAATTTCAAGAGTCCAACATTCAAACAGAAAAGAGCGATTTGTTGAACGGAATGGCTTGCACAACCAACACTTCTCTACTTTCAACGTAATATCGGCGATAGCTATCGAATGAATTTAAATTATTAGCTAATCTGTTTGCAATTAGAATGTTGGACTGGACGCTGTCCTCTTCGAATGAGGAAAATATTTACTTCCACGGTGTCATAAAGAGCATCGCATCCGAGTCCTTGGTGGGCAGAGATCTCGCCTTTAACTTTCTAAAATCTCATTGGGGTGCGCTAAAACAAAGGTTCGTTTAAAATGCAATTTTTTTAAAAGGATTTTCGTTTAAAAGTGGGAATCTATATTCTATACGCAGATATAACGGAAGACCTGACTCTGCATTGGAGGGTGTCACTTCATCTTTCAATAATTTATCCGATTTGGAAAAGGTATACGTCAACAAATGTCAATCATTATCAGTTTTTTAGGCGATAACGATTGATTTTCAAATGATGCAGTTGGAATCTTTCCAAAGCGAAAATGGAGAAGAGGATTTAATCTCTTACCTTAACGGAATCACCGAAGCCAATGTCCTGTGGATGGCAAAGCACTACCAATCCATCGATGAGTGGCTGCATCAGTTGTTGGTTTAACCTATTTTTAAAATAATTTATTGTGAGCTGTTAAATTATAAGCGTTGTTGATTTAAGAAAATACAATTTGAGACACTAATTTCGTTAAATAATCAAGGTAAAACGGATGTGAAACAGATTACCTGGAGAATGAATTCCCTAGTCCAAAGGGTCCAAGAAATTGCTGCATCACTCATGACGCAATGCAGACAGATGAAAGTGTTATCTCACCGGATGCCAAAATCCTTGAAGGTCAGCCAACAGACACAGAGACGTGTAGCACATCATCCATGCAGTGTTTAAAAGTACTGGTATAATTGAAATATAGTTTATTTATTAACCTCAGGGAGACAAAAAGGGAATCAAGAGACTGATGTGATGGCATGACAAAATCATAATGGGAAAATCCAGAAAAATGGAAAAAGAAATGGATAAGAAATGGATGATGAAAATGTACAAAAATGGCAGGTAAAATATGCTGAATTCAAGAATTGAAGAGAGAAACACACAAAAACGAAGAAGGAATGAATGTCTAGATGTCAATCCAAGTCCGCAAACTTTTCAACTTTCTTCTGTTCAAGTCTTTTACTGACACGTTCGATGTCTGTGCACATTTTCGTTGAATTTGGCGAATCAATACGAATACAGGTATGAGGCACGGCATGGGCAAATACAGGGGTGAATTGGTCGTCGGCAAACACTTAACACTTACCACAGACAATTATTATACGACATTGAGGCTGTTGGAAGTTCAATAGCAATGGCGTCAGTCGCATAAAATACACTGCGCTTTCAGACGATAGGCTCAGGCAGTTGTTTTAAAACGAAACCGTTAAAAAAAGAGAAAAATGAATTAAAAATGAAACGGCTCATAAAAAGAAATCAAATGCAAAGGACGTCCTTGAGATGTGAACTGTACGGCGTTATGAAGTTGAGAATGGCTTCAACCCCACCTAACCCAAGGCATTATTGCAACTGAAAGGACTAGACTATCATGCGAGCTTCGTTAATTCTCTGATGAACCAAAAATGAAAGAAATTAAGTAAAATCCTCAAATCAGGTTTTCATTAAGAAAAGATGAATTGTTTTTTGTAAAAATAATGCCTTTCCCTGAACAAAAAAAGATTATCAAAAAGCTTGTGGAACCATTGATCCTGTCAAATAATTACCGGTGACATGGAAATTCTTCAAACTCTTTTGTAAAACAAGGAAAAGGGAGGGGAGGAATGGCACTCTTATTGCGGTCGTCCAGCTTCCAACAACAAAAAAGAAGAATTGAAAAGAACGTTTGTAGCCATGTCCTGTGTCGAACAACGAACGATAACGCGCGCAAAATGACGCCGTTTGAAATGATGATCGAATTTAAAACGAAGAAGAAAGGAAATTTTGTTTTACGAATACGAAATGGCTGACTGAGCATCGTCATTCCACTCGGATGTTATGGTCGAACAACGAGGGCTTTCAGAGTTCAGAGTGGAAGGTGTCAGTACTACGGCATTGGCAGTGGTGTTATTATTGACGGGTGAAAGGGGAGCGCTCGTCCGGCCCTTGTTTTTGCTTTGCGGAGGCGTCAGCATACCCAGAGGGCCCAGCGCTGGACTGGGTGGCGACGCGGCAGACTCTGTTAACCGGCTTTGAGCAGCTTCCTTAAGGTGCAAACAATTAATTAATAGTGAACCTTAAAATTTTAAAAGAAATTCAAATAAAATACCAGTATGCTGAGGTCGATGTTGTGCGTCTGTATGTTATGCGTGTCCTCGATGGGAATCTGTGAAAAGGTCTTAATTTCCACAGGTCCGGCTTCGCGCAAGGTCAGTGCAAATGGTGCCATCCAATAAATGCACGATGAAATTTCCTCCCAAGAATACCCAGAGCATTGAAGCGCCACCCGCTCGCCCACGATGTGGTAGACGGCGGCTGCGGCGATGGCGCTGTACGTATAGCGAAGACTGAGAATATCCATTGTGGAAAGGTCGAGCAGACGGGCAGCTTGAACAAAGGTGTGACTGGAAAACTGTTTAGTCTCCATCTTGCTGCCGCTATTCTCCTTGGATTCCAATTCTTCCTTGTCACCAAGTGCGTTGGCCAATTGCATGTAAATTCCCAGCCAACAGTTGGCAGTGGCGGGCGACAGTTCCCAATTTAAGCTCTTCATGATAACAAGCTCCTTCATCATGATCTCGGCCTCGCTACAGGCACCGTCAGTGACGTAGGCAAACTCGTTCAACTTGGGAGGATAAATCTCTTCGATCTTGGCAGCGATAAACAAAGCGGCGATACCTAGAAATCCAAGTGTAATCATTACGATCTGTTTAACATCAATTAAATATCAAAAACGTACCAATCAACTGAAGTTGCTGTTTGGGTATGTCGGTCTGGGTGGCCAAGTAACGGTCGACAAAGTCCAGCGCCAGATGGTAGGTCTCACGATGCAACCGGTACACTTCACACACCTTGAAATCAAAATTATTAGTCGCCATTCAAAGCAAAATTGAAGTAGAAATGGAACATACCTCAACAAGCCAGTCGAGGAGGATGGCCCGCATTCTTGGTTGCAGAGATGGATGAGCAAGGATGTAGTCGTGATTCCGCTTGTAAAGGCGATCCTTACGACACAAAGAATTCCAAACCTCATCCGGATCTGCCCAGTTGAACTTGGGGAAAGGGCTGAGTCGCGATGTTAAAATTTGCGACGAGACAGCCAGTCGGCGGAAGCTGTGAAATCAAAATATTAAAATCTATTCTTGTTACATTAATGAAACAAATACGTACTCTGAAGTAGAATTGCTGACAGATGATGACTGACTTGATGTCTCCCATCCTACATTCTCCTCCCAAGCCTGCAAGAAACAAAGATGCTGAGGACATTCGATAAAATTCAGAATGAAAGTGAAGCTACCTGTTGCTGATGGTACGGCTGCCTTGCCCTCATGTCCCTCACATCATTCTCGTAATCCTACATCAAGAAAAATTAGCTGAGTAATCAAAGACACCACACTATCAGTGAACTAGTTATTTACCTGCACATGAGTTTCAGATTTTCGCTTGCGGTTAAGGATGACAGGAAGTAGTTTCTGTCCTGGCAGCGATTCCCTCTTGTTAGTCACTCTGCATCTGCAAGGAAATGATGGAATATAAATAATTGCAATAAATCGAAAGTAAAAGAAATCATACCCTCTCCTGGACATTTTCCAGTAAATTCAGACAGAGTGAGATAAGTTGAGGGCAGTCAGTTCTTTCTACACCTCTGGTGAAACCTGCAACAAATGTAGTGAGATGATGAATCTCTCCAAGAAAGAAAAAACGATTGCGAAAGTGGGAGCAAGTTCAACGAAAGCGAATTCGCTTTCTTATTAACATGAAACAAAAAGTGAAACGCCACCGGCTTCTGACACGAGAAGAGGCCATGGCCACGTCCAAGGCTGGGGGATTTAGAGGCCAACGAGTAAAACCCCGTGAAATGGAAACAAGTAATGGTGGAATTGGAATAAACTTACAGTTTTCGATAGAGGAATGAAAATGGCACACATTGGTATCAATCACTTAAAAATGTGAAGCCATCAAGTTGGGAAACTAAGGCGTCAAAGATTTGACATATTCATCGTGGGGGATAAGAGCAGCGGTGGCGGGGCCCACTTGGCGCCCAATATGGGACAATGGGAAAAAACGCGCGCGGGGACCAACAGGTCGCACTTAATGGTGGGTTTTCAAATCCGTCCGAAATTAAAACGAATAGGCCGATTGATGAAATTTTTACACGGTCGTGGAGCTCAGCATGTCAACTTTCGATTGGTGCAATCAAATGTCCATTGCGATGAACGTGGGTGAATAAAACGAGTTGGATACGAGTGTTACCTTTTGGTGTGAACGGGTCGGCGTTGGTGGATACGAGTGCCCGTTCGCAGTGGGCGCGGGGAATTGACAAGTAAAGAGGGGCAGGGAAAAAATGGGAACTGGGGCGCAGCGCCGCCAGTCGGTGGTCCGTCTCTACTTTTTTCCAAATATCCAGCGGGGGCGCATCCGGTGCTGCCATCCGCAACTTTTTGACAATTTCAATAGCTTTATCTTCTTCTTCTTCAGAGCATTTATCAAACATGATAAATGATGATGATAAAAAGGACAACCATCGGTGTATGACTACAATTTCACAATTTTTAGAAAAGAAAGAGAATGGCCTGTCGGAGTAGAAAGAAGCCGGACGCAAAAGATTCGCCAATAAATGAACTGTAAAGTTAAACAACAACATGTTTGTTGGGACTTTTTTTTCCTAACGTATAAATCACAATAAGAAGTGAGCGGCATTGACCAGAAAAATGTGAGTGCAGAAATTGTTGATTCACGCGGAATGGACCGCGTCTCGACCAGCATTGCAATAACCCAGAGGGGATTCACATCGAAATAATAAATCTCAGTGTAAAAGAAGATGGAAAGAAGAGCGAACTGCAGGAATGTCATCAACATAATCATCATCTGCCCCAGCAGTCTGAAAACGCAATCTGTTTCGAGCCGGCTGAGCCTATTCATTGGACGCCAGTGGTCCCCCCCCCCCCACCCTTCGATATCAAATCGACATGGGGTTGGACAACAACTGCAGCAGCTCTATATTGAATGATAGCACATACGTATATAATAATAGTACCACCGATGAAAATGCATTCAAACGTTTTGATATTGAGTGAGTTTCACAGAGGCTTTGAGGGGGTGCTGCTAGGCTAACAGGGGGGACACACAGAGAAGGGGAGAATGGAGGGAAAAATGAACAAAAGGTGCATCTAGGATATCTCTCTCTCTAGCTGCGTTAGATTCCACCCTCCGGGCGCCCGGTTTTTTCCACCCTCGACACACACACACACTGTACACACCCGAATTCTAAGTTAAGTCGATGATAAAAAAGAGAAACGCGCGCCAAATCTTTTTTCATCAGTGAAAGCAATTTTGTCTCTCTCTCTCAAGAGTGGTTTAGACTTCATTTGGAGATTTATAATCAATTCTGCAAATCTTTTTGATGGACTTTTTCGAGCAAATCAGTTTGGGGAGACATAAGGATTGGGAACAAGAAATATTTTTGGGAAAGAGGAAGACACCAATAATACCTGTGATGGTTGAATGAGTTCAAATCCAGTTTGTGTATGGAAAAGCGTATAAAAAGACAAAAATCACTGAAATAATAAAACTAAAATATCGAGTAGGTGGTAGATGAAGCAAGTGAGAAAACAGAATCCGTGTCGTCGAGGAAGTACAGTGAAACTGGGAAGAAGAATCTCTTTCATGGTCAAGATCGAGAGCGAGCGCCCTCTCCATTTGAAAAATTGTCAGCGGCTCCACCTAGGATCCAGCGGGAAAGGAGGACTCTGATTGGTCCAACTCGAGATATGGGCGGAGTCGAGCCACAAAAGACTCACGTGGGGAGCTACTAGTCGATCAGCTGTTTCCGACTATTTTCGCGGCAAAAACAGGTGACTGAGACTGACTGGGCGGGAAATGAAAACAAACGGGACTCGAACAAGGGATAGAGTAGACGTAACCCACCGGTGTCGATTTCACGTAGACTAGACAAGATAAAAAAATTCTTTCCATCGTCTTGAATAACGCATCAATTCCCATCTGGTTCTTTTTTTGATGGGCCTGGAAAAAATAAAAGTATTGAACCAGAAAAAAGGAAAACGATTAAATTTCAACCAAGTTTTTGGAACGGGGAAAAGCCCGCGCGCGCTCTTTTTTTACTCTTCTTCCGGAAATGGAAAAACTGGTTACGGCAACCTTGATCAGACTGTTCTTTTTTGGGGGGGGGCTAGTCTTTTGATTGTTATCGTTCACTGTCATTTTCTTTTTTTGTTATTCTTGTCATTTGAACTTTGTAACTTGAAACTATTCAAAATTGAATATCCTGTTCAAGAGGGGGGGACTACCAATGCAAGTAGAATATCAGCTAAAAGACCATCTGAATCTATTGGTTTCGGATGGGAAACCGAGTTTGTTTGCTGTCATTTCTTGATAGTTGCCGAACCCGATCGAGTGGCTCTGCTTGGCATTTTGGACACAATAAAAAGGAAGAAAGAAGAAGAGGCGCGCGCTAAAGAAGAAAAACTTAAATGAGAATTCACCCTCGAGTGACGAAGAAGAGAAGAGGGGTTGGTATAGTTGGATGGACTCTTTTCCCAGAATGCCTGGACCTTCACTGGGGGTGAACTGGACAAGAGTAAATTTATTTTTTATTTTTTCGAAATCTGTTGTTTCCAACATTTATCAATTTTTCCCAGAATAAATATTAATTAACCTTAATGCGCTACCCAGAATATTTCGTCTGATTAAGAGCCAAAACAGGGTGGGGTTAAAAGACGTGACTGTAATATTAAAATGACTGGTGACAAGTGTACAAAACGTATTGAGAAACGTCCAGTCACGCTTAAGACGTGTTTATAAACTCAGACGTTCTTATAGCTTGATGGTCAATTATTATTTGATGGTTCTTTCTTCTCCCCCCCGAAATGCCCTCAAATGGCAAAGTCAACATATCATGAATGCCAAGGTCATTTTTAAAACAGCAGAGGAACACGAAAGACAACGGCCAAAAGAGTTGGCGAGTTTGAACTCTGCCGTGTTCAAATCTAATAATCCCAAGGTTTTATGCGTTCCTCCAAGCTAAAATAATAAAAGAAGCCAACCCCCCGGTTCTGCTGAATAATTCACGAGAGAGAAAGGAGTTGGTTAAAGATAACACAGTGGCATAATCTGCAACAAAAGGAAAATGTAGCGCCTTTGGACTGACCAATCGCGCGGTTCTCTCGGCGGCCCTGTATCCACGTGTATATTTTTACATGAGAAGACTGTGTCCTCCACCTGATCTCTCCCTAAAGGGGACAGGTAAAATACCTGTGCGCGGCCGCTGCTGCCCACGTATAGCGCACAAAAGAGGAAACCCCACAAGGAAAAAAATAGAAAGGGAAATCAAAAGAAAAGAAACAGCAGCAGGTGAATGAACTGCGGCATGGGGATTGGCCAGTTTCAACTCATTAGACGGCCGAAACATTTTTCCCATTTTATTGTTGTTGTGTGTGCGCGAATTATTTCAAAAGGAGGAGGAGTAAATGAACTAGAATTTCCACTGGATTTTGGTGGATGCCATTCTTCTCGTCGTCGTCGGCAGCTCAGTCTTTGTCGTATTTACTGGCGGTGGGTCGTGTGGCGTGGAAATAGATGGGGCCGTGTGTCAGGAACTGGACGACGGAACGGAGGAGCATCACAAAGACAACGGTGAATTGAACGATAACGTAGTGAGACAGGGAGGTGCCAATGTCTAGCCAACTGCCGCGCGAGGTCACCCAGTGGAAGAACTGGACGGCCATGGCTGCCGATAGCAACAGAATCATCAGGTAAACATTCTTCATCGACAGTTGGTGCTGGACTGTAATTGCCCAAAGGGCCGACGAGACGGCAATGAACGGCACGGTAATCTTCCACAGGAGAAGGCCGGCCATGGTGAAGGGTGAGAAGGTCGTGACGAAACAGCGGACGCTGCTAGGATCGAAACTGTTGAGACTGGCCAAATTGCCCAGTCCAAAGAAGGAGAGAAACGTGAGAAAGAGGAAAAAATACGAGCGCCGAAGTTGAGTCCAAAAGGAATCCGTGGCCGGAATGGCGGCCTCCAATCTGATCCAAATGGCCAACGCCACGACTAGAACGGCGAAAAAGATTCCCTCGTAAGACAATGACAAGAGCAGAAAGGACGGTGTCAACGTGATGACGATGCCAATCAAACGAGGCCAAACTAAAGACGGACCAATCAGAGGTAATGTCAATGGCAAACCTGCAATAAGTTTTCAAATGATTAGAGATTAATTTAGGAATAAATTGCATTTAAATGTGTTACAGAGAAGAATCCAAGAAAGGGCTTGTTCCAGTACTGGGAGTCCTTGCCCTTGGACCAGACTATCGCTGACACTGTGGCGGACGTAGAGTGTGATTGGAATGGCAATCGTGTAGCAAACTAGAACCGTTCGATCACGGTCGTGGTGCATGACCAATGAACTCCAGAAGGCCATGACCGTCAAAATCATTCCTCCGATATCTCTGATCAATTCAATTCCAAATCAGTCAAGTGAGTATACAAAAGGCCATTTTAACCTACGTAACAAACTTACACGAGGATTGGGACGGAATGTTTTCCAACAGGAGGAAAGACGGGAAACATGGCCAAAATGAGGAAAGTGAACATCCATAAACTCTTGAACGTTTCGTGGTGTCGCCATCGGCTGGATGAGTGTTGGTCCCAGTGCGGCCAAAGTGACATGAAAACCAGTCCGACAGAGAGAAACCACCGGTAAAAGAACCCGGCCACAATGAATTCAAGTCCACCGAGAATGAAGGTGGTCCATACAAAATGGCGGATGCGGATTAGACGGATAGTTTGGCGGAGCATCTGTTTCGACTGCCGTAAGCAATACCACCACAACATCAAAGGCAGTAAGTGATAGGCGTAATAGAGAAACGGGACTCCCTCCACTGTCAATTTAAAAGAATCAAAGATTGGCATGACATCCCAACAAAATGGAATTTATAATTATTATGTACCCGTTAGAACGATGAAGATGACCACAGATAATCCGAAAACGATTTGATCAATTAGCCGGAACTGATGACCAGTTTTCTTTTTAGATGTCGTGACTAGTCGTTCTTGAATAATAAACACGGCGAGGATGCCAGCCCATCCGATGTAAGCCAACGTGATAAACATTTTCAGTTGAAACTCGTCGTAGCGATAAAAATAATCCATGCCTTGAAGGCAAAGGTCCATTAAATTGAGACTTTGCTGGATCTATTGAAATAAAAATTGTCAAAAAGATGAATCACATTTTATAAAACTTTAGTAGGCCTACCGATTCATTGTAGTAACCAGAGCGGATTGACGCTTCAATCTGTTGAAGATTATGGGCGCTCACTTGGTTGGATTCCAGCGGCCAGAAAGGCCGGAACCGCAACGAAAGACTCCGGTCTTGCTGACGTTGAGAAAGAGCTTGAAAAGATCGGCTCAGTTGTTGGACATTGGCTAAGGCACAGTGTGACTTCCAAAGCATTTCGTCGGCCAGATAAGCTAAAGGTAGTTTTCCCTAATAAGATAAACAAGTATTAGTTAGTTATTAGTTTATGAAAATGACAATGATTTCCATTTTTTACCACAGAATTGACTGGAAAATTGATTCCCAGTAATGCAGCCATCAAAGGTGCAACATCAGCTTGTTCCATGTCGTTTCTGTTATTCTCCCAGTGTATGGCATCAATGTTTTTCGTATTGATTCCAGCGCCCCATGCCACTACCGGGGTTTGTGTTTCGGACGGATGACCCGCTCCATGAGATCCTATGATTAGAAATTTGTATCAGTCAAGTTTTATTTATTTAGATTTATAAGTTGAAAACGTACCCCAATCGGTCATTCCGTGATCGGCAGTAAAAATAAAGGCAGTTTGATTGTCTTTGAAATATTCGTTGATTAACCCTTCAATTTTGGCAATCCCTTGGTCCACGTACCGAAGATTATCGGTATAAAATCTAAACAAATTGCAAATTAAAATACAAACTTATGAAATGAAAGAAGCTGGAATTACGTAGAGTGGGGTTTGTTCGTATGGCCGTTGGTGTCCAATCCCAGAAGGTGGATGAAAAATATCAACTTTCGCTCTTGCAACATGCTCGAAAGTGTGGCGTTATGAGGAGCCATTTTAATGAATCGCTCAAAATGTTCAAATACCCATTCGTCTAGTTTGTAGGCGTCATGCCCAGTAAATTGTTCACTCTCTGACGAATAAGTATATGACATAACATTACCCTTTGTTCCTGTAGAAATTGATATTTTTTAATATTTCCTGATTAAAAACTAAGAAAATTCTGTAAATTACAAACCTTTTGAAAACATGGAAAGAATATCTGGGCTACCCCAGCCAAATGTGTAACTGCTTTGATTGAAAACAGAGTCAAATTCAACTGGGTTCTCTTTCCAGCCCTGAAAATAATCACATTTTTATTCGGATTTCCCAAATTTATTTTAAGTTTAAGTTTTCTAATAATTTACTCTGAAAACGGCAGAAGGATCTTCATACAATCCAGCGATCATGGCTACATGTCCAGGACGGGATTCAGTTGGCACTCTAGTGTTGGACAATCCCCATTTTCCTCTACTGCTCGCTATTGATCTGTAGTGAAATATTATCAACATATTAAATTTTGAGGATTTCCCCTCTTGAATACAAAATCAAACCTGAGAAATTTCGCATTTGGTTCTCGATCGTTGCCGTAACTGAGAAATGTGTCGAATCTTAATCCATCAGCTGAGAAAAGTACCAATCTTTTGGCCGGTGCCGGGATAGGGTTAGCATACGGAGTCATTCCCTTTACTATCGGTGAATGAAAATGAATATCAAACACTGAAAGAAGAAAGACTATTTGCACGAAAACGGCGCTCAAAATAATCCACATTTTGGCGTGTTTTTAAACGGATACTTAAAATCACAACATGATCTCGGGAAATGCTAACTTAAATGTTGTTTGACGTAAACAACAATTTGACGTCTACTGCTATTGTCTCGTTGACAGCGATGCCGTCAACAATAAACAATAACTTTCTTATGTGACACTTCGGGCATTATTGGAGTTCTGCGCAAATAAATTAAGAAAATTACATTATAATACCTTTAAATCATCATTTTCCTAATTTATAAGGCCTAATTTAAACTCTGAAGTAAATTATTTTCAAAATTCATATTGACCGACAATGTTGCCAACACCATTAGCAGACGACGTGCATTGAAATTCAAGAAAAGAAATCTCGTTCTGTGTGACGTTTCGCTCTTCACTAAGCTCATGCTTTTAACGTTTTAAAATGTCTAATGAGTAAGTTTTTACATTTATACATTGCTTTCTAAAGCTGTAAAAAAAATGAAATCAATTACAATATTTTTGGATTTATTTTAGCGACAGAGAGTACGCCATCATCAACCAAAGATTGGTGGAAAAAGGAGACAAAGAAAGGTATGATGCTTACTTAATTGCTTAGTCAATCTAAAATCAAATTAAGGATTGTTTATGTGACATTTGACATTATCCCTTTGGTTGTTTACTTTTAAATGTTCTCAACCATTTCTACAGTAATACGATGCTGGTGGATTGAAAAGATTACATTATTCCGCAGTGACATCTCACTTTGAGAAATAAGCCTATACATGCCATTAAACTTGTAGATGAAAAAGCTTGGTTATAGTTGAGTCCACCTTTAACCAAATTGCCTGTTACTTTTGCTTAGATGTTTACACCCAAAATGGCAAAGTGTCTTGTAAACATTATGTACCCAATGACAGTTTATTGTAATTCTATTCATTTGAATATTGACAGATTAAGAGCCGTGCTGCGTGAGCAGTTGATCAAATCGGGTTGGCGAGATGCTCTGAAGCTGGAATGCCGCAAAGTCGTCCAGGAACAAGGTCTGGACAACATCAGCGTGGACGAGATTATCAAACAGGTGACGCCACACGCACGGGGTAAGTCCTCACCTACCAATTATCTTTTGACGTGGACTAGTTGTTGTTGATTTTGGCCTTGTTTGGTTTCATGCAGCCACGATTCCTAGCGACGTCAAACAAGATTTGCTGAACCGCATCAAAGAAATTGTCCAGAACGAGTCTGATTCATTCTGAACGAAGCAAGTTAACGTGAATCGTGATGTTTTCTATGAAAATCGAATAATAAAAATTGCTCCCATTTGACGAAAAAAAGGGCCTTTCTTGTTCCGAATGCGTGTGTGTGGGTGGTCGCCTTGGTAACAGATCGTGGCGTGAAACGTTTGTCGAATTCTCACGAGTCGATGGGGGGAGGGACATGCACAATGGCCCTCGCCTGCAGTGTGTGGGAGACGCGTCGATGACGGATCATCCCGGGAGAAGAAGAAGAAATAGTCAGGAGAAGAAGAAGGTTCTCAGCAGTGCTGGGCGCCCGTTGCATTCATTCACACGCATCAGCATGTCTCTGTATAAATACACAGAGTGAGCGACTACATCATTCGCAGGTAATAAGAAGGGCGCGCCAGCCGAGGAAATAAGTAATAGGAAAAAGCGCATCTGCTTTTGGGGGGGGCTCGGTACTTTTATTTTTCTCTTCTTGTTGGCCAAGAGAGAAAATGGCGATGGCAGGTGTCGTCATTCTCTTGAGAAAAGGACCAGACGACGTCGTCGCGTAACAACCGAAGGAAAAAACGGAAATTGGAATGACGACAAGATGGAACAAATCAAAAAAATTGGAATTAGAAAGAGCACAAATGACAATATCAGCTGTCAAAAAACGGGTGAGGGGGGGGAAGGAGAGCAGATGGCACTTGGTTATTGATAAAAACGCCATGCAGCACACACAACTGGGATAGGAAGAAAAGAAAATGGGAAACACCTGGAACAGCTAGGAGGAACTAGCTGCTGAAGCATCTGACCCATTTGTACTGCTACGTGTGCACGCGCGCGCTTGTCGCTTGTGATACAATTGTGAAACGATTGAATAGATTCGAGCGACGATCAAGAGGGGCCATCACGATAAGGGGGGTGACTAGAGAGAAGGAGGCAGGTGGCCATGAAACCACTTTCCAGTTTGTGTTTGCTCCGCTAAACCCCTATATTACAATGGGATTCGAGTGTTGGGTTGGGGGGGATTCCATATGAACATCTGTCGTGTATACTGCGCCTTTTTCGGTCCATTTGAGTCCCAATTTTTTTGCGCCAGTTTGTGTCGGCATTCGCTGGTGAACGGACCGCCAAAAAATCGACTCTTGAATGTTTTTACCGAGTCATCCGATCGTTCGAATGAAGGTGAGTCCCGATTTCCCTATTTTGTTTGTGCGTTTAGCTAAGAAAAAAAGGGGAAAGTTTTATTTTATTTTTTAATATTTCGGGTTCACGCGGGGGGAGATTGAGAGTCGTGAGTGTTGTTGAGCGGCTGGGCGGTCGGGTGTCAACGACACTAGTTACACGGTCGGTGTTTGGTGATGGCGTGTTGATAATGAAAAAAGACGAGCGCGAATATAAGCCGCTGCTGCTGCCGAGCTCTGGATAAAATGAAATAAATAATAAAGAAGAAGGGAAAGGCCAAGTTGAAAGGATCGAGAGAGAAGAAAGAAAAAACGTGATTCGTGATGGCTCCAGACTGCGTTGAAGGAGCAGCAGCAGCAGCGACTGGAAAGGAGATTTGCTGCTGGGCAGTCTCTGCTCTGCTGTGCTTTAGAGCTCTGCTGCTGCTGTTTGTGTATGAAGGAGGGCTGGGCTGTGCAGACGTTTTCGAGTAGTCTTTCTGTCACGACCAGATGTGCTGACTGCCTGCCTGCGTGAGCCCTTCCTTACTACTGTGAAAAGCGTTCACCACCACTGTTGAACTGTCTGCAGCACTCGGCCGTCACCTTCTTCTTTCTTGTTGTTGTTTTCTTTTATCACGTTCAAATCTCTCAGACGTTTTTTCCCCTGGGTGAATTGCCCTCGTCTGTGATTGACACGACTCTCAGAGTCCACGACTGGGCTGGGCACTAGTGAAATATCTCGGCTGGCTATGATGGATCCTTCTTCTTCTTATTTCTAGTCGATTTATCATTTGATTTCTCGTCGCCCAGTTCAACCCGAAATAGTCGTCGTCGCGTCCCTGCTGTAGTGCGTTGCGCCATTAAACGTACCTATCGCATCATGTCGTAGTACTAGTATCTCTAATAATAATAAGCTGTGCAGTTGGCGGTGCGGGAAAGGAACGGAACGCGGGCGATCCAGGTGCGATTCGGCTGAGAACGGAGGCATCTGCCGACGGTGTAGATATTCTATTATCCCCCCCCCCCTGTCCTCCCTATACGTGTGGCCGCGATGCCTGTTGTAGAGCTGCACAGTGCGGATATGTATAGGTTGTAGTAGTAACTCTTGTATGGGATAAGTCCCGTCTCTCTCTCTCTGCTTTTCCCAGGTTATGAATCCTCCGTTCTCACTATTTCATCTTCTTCTCGGTGCCTCAAGAGTCCGGCAGAACACCCAAACAGTCCCGACTGGCCGGGAAAAAAGAATATCTCTGTGAAAGGAAACAAACTGGAATGATCCAATGATATTACGTTTACATCCCCACCCACCCACCCCATACTAAAACTCCCCATGTGAATCTGGATGTCTGTCGGCAATCATTTCTTCTTCCTTTTTTTATTTTTATCTTTCCGCTCAAACGGTGTCTGTCGTCGTGAGGGATGTTCGTTTCGTTTTTCAGATGATGAGTTGTTGTCGATCGATGGCAACAACAACAACGACACAAGTTGCCACCGCCGCTGATGTGATATGACACGTGTGGATTGTCCCACATTAGGATTTCCTTCTCCCCTTTTTCTTATTTTTTCCTCGCGCAAAACTCGAACGGGACTACTTTTGTGATATCACGAAGGGGGCTGTCTTGTCCCGGCGTCATCGCACCATGTGATATGGGACTGGACCCCTTTCGTCGTCGTTTTTCCGTGAGAAAGTGAATCGAGTCGAGCAGCAGCCGCAGGAAGAAGAAGAAGATGCACACAGTCGGCGTTCACGTGCTGCTGTTTGTTGTCTCACGCTCCTAGTCCTTCATCTGAATGGGGCGGAGCGATTTTGATGGATGGGATTCGGATGTGCTGAACGATTGCCTCGTTTCACAACCGCACCAGAGACAAAGTTGCGCTGCTGCTGCTGGCCGTTTCAACAAGAAGATTCGATTGTGTTTTCTCTACATCAGCAGATGAGGAGGAGGTTATTATCGTCCGTCCGGCGTCTATTCCATTGGCGTTAAGCCTCGGATCGGATGGAATGAAGAGGAGGCGCAGCTGTGCGGATTTTTCAGCTTCGCGTAATGATATCAGTTCACACACACGACGGGCGGGCGGGTGGTAGTAGTTGCGACGCAAACACCTTGACGGACGCCCGAGCTCAACAGTTTTAGAGTTTCTGTCCGTGTGTGACATGGCAGCGACGATGGCGACGACAGTTGGTCCACCTGGCGTCCGTCCGTCCCGTTGACAAGACACCGACAGCCGTCGTCGACCCACCAAACCAAAGAGAAACGACAAACTACACACAAAAGAAATAGAAGGAAAACAAACCAATTTAGAAACTCGGTCCCACCGCTATAGGCGGTGCTGGGGTCGGTACATTTCCGCCAAAAATGATGTCGATCAGAAATTTCGAATTTTTTTAAAAATGGTCCGTCATCACCAACTCTTATTGTGTGGCGATGATATGTTGTCCGTCTTCTTTTCCCCCTCATCAGGGCAACTTTTCGAAAAATATTGGAAAAGAAAATAAATACGTCCGCCATACGTAGAGGCCAACGTATTATTATTATTATTATTACTTATAGCTTTCCATCTTGTTTCTCTGGCCGGGAGACTCTGAGCTGTGAAAACCATTCCGGCCGCTCTTTTTATTTTTGATCCTGTGGCACCTTCTGGTGCCGGCTGATACTGAGCCCATGTAACACAAAAACCTTTGCAGATCCTCCTTTTTTTATTTTTGTTGATGTATCGTAAAAAATAATGATGGTCGCCTTTAAATCAAAGACATTAGCAGAAATGTCATTTTGCCAAAATCGCCAAATTTTTCGGTGGCGGGTGCGCGCGCAGCTCCCGCACAATTCTTTCCTTTTAAAAAGTGGAGGAGATGTGTGTTATAGCTGGGCTTATTTGGTGCCAAGCCCAGCAGTTCCTCTACGACCATCCGTCCGTCCAGTTGCTGGGGAAAGACGCTCGTCAGAAAGAGACACACACAGCTCATTTCTCCGTGTGTTTATTTGGATAATTTCTCAAGTTGTTGATTGTTGATTCATCATCAAAAGGTAAGTCGATGATATTTAAAGAATAGTCGCCATTTCATTTGCTCCCAATCGAGAAGCAATGCCATAAAAAGGTTGTCAGATATGTGGAGCAGAGGTGTCACATCATGCGGGTCGGCCTCGATGCCAACCATTTCGATTTATTATTTTTATTCGTCTGCTGTGTACACACAGACGTGGAAAATTCTTTTTTTCTTTTTTTCTGTCCGTCTGTTTTATATATATGCCTCCGTTTTTTGTTCCCCTCCTCCATATGGGATGTCAGCATGTGTTTGCGCTGAGCGCATGTGGCGGATGAATGGCGCAGCTCGGTCGCAACAGCTGGGCCACCACCCATCCCGCCCTGTCGTTGAGAGGAAAAAGAGAGTAGTATCTGGCATATCGCACATGTGTTACTTACACACCGCAGCAGAGTCCACAGTGCAACTTATTAGTAGCCAGCCCCCACTATTACACCACTGTGCACTTATATAAGAGTCTCTGCGATTCCATTTTAAACTTGAATTACGGATCAATGATTGAATTGCTAATTGATCCTGACAGGTCGCCATCAAGAAAAAGAGAATGCCGGATGAGAATTTATCACCAGAGTGTCAGGAAGAAGAAGAATCTGTCGGCATCAGTGGCGGCGAAGAAGAAGAATCTTCGGCCACCAGGAGGAAACGGTCGGGAAGATATTCCCCCCACAGCACGACGACTACGGGAACGACTCCGCCCAGCCGGAAGAGACATCCAGTGACGCCCAAAACCGAAGAAGAAGAAGATGAAGAAGTTGCTGCTGTCCATGCCGGAAGTTCAGCCGCTTCCGATTCGGATGTGGACACGTCAGCCGACAAGAATCTGGAAGCGGAAGCGACGACGATCCCTTTGAAACAAATTTTGGTGGCCGCCATCAAATTGTCCGGCTCCATTTCCCGGCAGCATTGCGACAGGGCCCTTCAGATCATCACCGATCTTCTGGTCAGTCCATTTTTTAAATTTATTTTATCACCAAATGTTGCACGACCTCACATAAAAGCGCCTATTTTGATCAACATTTTCCATCTGTTGGGGTTGGGGGGATAATTTCGTGTTATTTGGGGTGGGGGAAAAGAGCCTACACCGCCGATTTTGACACGTACGGCATCGTGAGCCGAGGGTGGGATATAGTGAAGAACAGCTGCGTTCATCCGGCCACAACTGCTGCTCCTTATATTCCCGTCCGTCCGCGTTTCTTGCCTTTTCATTCGTCGTCATCTATATAGGCTCCTGATTCCTCGGGGCTATATATCCCGGCTCCTTCCTCTCTCTCTATGGGCCGCCCATAGAGGCCAACGACCATTATAACCCCCGTCTGTGCCGACGCTACAATATAATTCCCCCTCCCACAAGTCTATCTGCGTGCAGACTGGGAAAAGGAAAAAGAGTTGGCCAGTCAGTCAGTCAGTCTGAGGAGGAGGAGATGCGAGATCAGCAGCGGTGACGTGCTAACAACATCTGTTTCGCCACCAACTTTTTCTCTCTAGGGGCGACGGACGGCGTCGTCACAGCAGAGGCCGTCCGTTTTTATTTTCTTCTTTTTCCGGCTGGGCTTTTTTCTCTTTCTGTTGCATCCAGCAGTCGCCTCGTTCTTCTCTGATTCTGAATTTCCTCCCTTTTATTTTTTGGGGTGGCCGTGAGTAGATTGGAGCCATCGATTCGACGGAATTTCAACAACGGATGACTCAGCTCGTCCATCTGCCGTTCCGGCCGCTCGTCTTGCCTCTGCTGGACAAACATCTCAATTGGCTGCGCAGGGAATTGGCTGCCAGACTTCATCCTGTCCGTCTGCTAGCCCAGCACAGTTCCGGACAACAACAGGTATAATAGGCCTACACACTACGCGTTTTAAATATTAAGAATGAAGAAGAAGAAGATGTCAATTTCAAGTAATTTGATTTTTATTTTTATTATCCCCGCGGTTGCCTAGACGACGACACACTTCGTCAAGGAGCATGTGAAAGCCCTGCTGTCGCTGGACCGTCAGCTGCTCCAAGATTCGACCGAATCCTCAGCCTCGTCGCAGCACCAGCCCCAACTCGGCGTCTGGCAGGTGTTCCAACCAGGTGTAGGAGCCGAAGGAAGCCCCAGGACTCCTCCTTCTGGGGGAAGTGGCACGGCTGCTCCTGCATCGCTGATCATGGCGGAGGCCACGCAACTGCAGCAACAACCGCACAACAACAACAACAATAATACGAGGAAACGTCGGGCTTCGGCCAGGTTGGTGACACACTTGATGTAGCGTGCATTATGAAGACTCCCGCCTGTTGTTTGAATTGTTGATGATGTAACCGAACGATCCAGCACGCCCAAAAGGCTCATCATTTATGAAGAGTGGACTTCTTGTTGACTTGGTCCCGTGTCCCGATGTGAATAATTGAGCAACGGAATTGGGAGTGGTGCTCAATCACTGGCTTGGATTGCATCGTTCAATTTTGATCGAGTTCGTGATCCCGCGTGCAACTCAGCCGGAGAGAGATGGGAGGGAAAATGATGTCCGCGATTATTGACGTTTTTCTTGTTTATTTGATGATGACGCAGTTTGGTGGAAAATGGTGGAGGATCGGGAGGAGATGACGCGGTGGAAGAGACGAGGAAAAGAGTCGCCTTGTATTCGACTCATCCGCCCGTTTGGCCCATTCCGCCCAAAGGCAACAGCCAACCACAACAACAACAAGAATATCCAGCCACCAACGGCCAGCAACGTCAACACGATCGGGAAATGTCATCGACCAAAAGTTCATCCTCTTCTTCGTTTTCTGCTTATCCATCGACGTTGATGACGTCATTTCAACCGAAACAAGGCGACGAGGAATGGGCAAACATTCACACGGTCCGTCTTTCATCCATCGTTACTTATTTCACAAAATCGTAAATTAATTGTAAATTTAATGATGTGTTTAGATGCTAAATTGTATCCTGTCGATGGTGGAAAAGACGAGACGGGCGCTGGGCATTCTCCAGCAACGGGCCAGCAACGACAAACAAGTGCAGCAACAAAAGCGCCGGGATTCTTCATCGTCGTCGTCGTCTCTCATCCACCATCAGCAAGTGACGTACGAGGCGTCGGAATTGCGTCGCCAGGCCGGCGAGTTGATCGCCCAAACGCTCAAAGCCACCGAGGATCGCGTCAGTCAAGTCAAACGCAAAGCGGAGGAGGCCGTTCACGACGTGAGACGGGCGGCCATGGCCGAACTGCAAAGGGCCCTGTCGGCCGAGCGGCTCAGAGCCGAGCGATTGGCGGCGGAAGCGCGTCGCCAGGGAGCGGAAGAAGCTCTTTCGGCACTCGGCCAACACGCCATGATGGGCGCTGGAAGTCACCACCATCATCCAACATCATCGCCAGCCAATAAGGAAGTGTGCTGGAATTGCGGGAGACGGGCCAACGAGACCTGCAGCGGCTGCAACGTGGCCCGTTATTGCTCCACGTTTTGTCAGCACAAACATTGGGAGATCCACCACAAAATCTGCGGAAGGGTTTCACAGGTGATGCTGGCGGCCGCCGCAGCTCCTTCGACAGGATCGTCGATGGATCACCAAAGTGAATCCGGTGGCAGTCCGTCCTCTTCGTCGCAGCAGCACGGCCATCGGCACAGTTCGAAAACCCCTAGCCCAGTCCAGCAGCAGACAAATGGATCGGGTCCTGCTTCATATGTTCACTGATTGATAGTTGAGTTAAATTATTGTTCGACACTTCAGATTTCCTTAATTATTAAGCTCCCACCTAATTGTCCCTTTTTTAAAATAGAATTGCTAGTCACCTCTTAACCATGTAATTCAATGTTTGTTTTTGTGTGTTTTATGCCCATAACCCACCCAGGATCCTACGATTGATATTATTATTATATTGTATTAACAGTTCCATAATTATTGGTCATCATGTCACACACGATCTCACCCCTATTATTAATCTCGTTTCTTTTTATGGTGCACTCACTGGCGGTTCCTATTTGAAATAATCTCACTCACCTTTTCTTTTTTTTTACTAATCACCACAAACGATTTCTGGTCACAGTCACTTAAATGTCATTTTCTCTATCATTATTATTATTTATTTTTTCCTGTTTTTAAAAACCGTGTATTGTGACCGAAACCAATCGAGTTCCTAGTCAATAACCCAAAATGCAGAATGCAATGGAACGTATATCCTCTTTGACAGGCAGCGAGTTTCGTTCAAATGTTTAGTCAAATTATTCGTCAAACATGAGCTGTCCTATCTGTACTATTGAAAATCACCATCAGTGACAGAAATAATCAAACGGTATAATATTTAACCATTCAAAAGTCTTTTTCATTCGAGCAGGAAGAAATATCGAGCTTAATTTTAAAATAAACACTATAAACTAATATTGACATGGAATGTTATTCGGTTTATTGTTATCATCATATCGGTTAGACTACACCATACTTTTGTATGAGAATTGTTCGGATTGAATTTTAGTAATGGGGTCGTATTCGTGTTGCAAATACGTGGACCAATCGACCACGTCCTCCTCTTCTTCTTCCTCCTCGTTAATCGGGTATCCAAACCATTGACGCAATCGGATCATTTTCGGCCAGTGAAATCGCCAATGGGCTACAATCAAGTACAGGGCGTACAAAATGGCGACGCAAAGTGGCGCTAGAAAAGATTCTTCGACCAAGTGAGCGACTGATTTATTGCTGCCCATTTGAATGATCCGGTAGCCGAGCAATGCCGAAGGCGAAAAAATGGATAAGCAAATCACCTGGTCGATCGGCTCCCTGTGCAATTCGGGACTCGTGTTGTAGAGCCTTTTCCTCCTTCTCCTTCTCCTTCTCCTTCTCCTTCTCCTTCTCCTTCTCCTTCTCCTTCTCCTTCTCCTTCTCCTTCCGTCCCGTTCCATTCCTTTCAATTCCATTCCTTCCATTTCTCCAATTTCTTATAGACACATTATTTTGTAATACTTTTTTTTAAGAACAAGTTGAGTTTGGATTCAAGATCAAGTTCAAAATCAAGATCAAAAATATCAAAAATATCAAAATTGCAGAAATCTCACCACCATAGCAGCAGTCTGGCCACACTTTACAGCAAAAGATGAAAACGATTATCAACAAGACTGATAAAACCGAAAGTGCTGCAATGCCCAATGCATCAATTGTGCTTTTGTGCGAAATGATGACTTCGGGTTCAACGGGAATTATAGTTCTCGTGATATTGGGTTGGGAGTTTATAGACTCCGATTGGGAAATGGTTTCAGAAATTGTTTTCGAATAAGTTGTTGCTTCTTCAATAACAATATTATTTTCTTGTATGTCAGGTAAGTTAACGTCCGTATTCGTGGGGCACGGACTTCGGGTAAGGCATGCTATGGTAGGTTGGTGTGTAGCCAACATAACTATGAAACCAATCAAAAAGCCAATAGCAACAATAGATGAAAAGAACGCAACACATTTGGCAGGGTTCAAGGTGTGTCCTTCCATTTTGATGTAGGCCGATTTAATAGCTTTTTGATTCTTACCCTCGAACAGCATCCCCCTTTATGCATTCGTGCAGCGAGTAAGCGCGTTCGCAGATCTCATTTCACCTGATTTAAAGTAGTTTTACCCCAATTTAATTATTAATTCAACATTTTTTTTAACTTGAATCGATTCCTTTGATTTATTCCAACATTTTTCAGTAGTAATATTGAAGTAAAGTGTAATACTTTTTTTTAAAACCAAGTTTGAAATAATTTTGTACAGGAATTCCCAACAGTTTTGACTTAGCAACTAGCGGTCAAAAAGAGAACTAGCGCTATCATTGGTTATTGTGAAACCGGTGTTACTATGGAGTTGAACGAAAAACTTGTGATTAGATTTAGTCGGATTTAGTATTGCATTTGAAGACTGTTCCAAATCAATCTCAGACAAAAAAAATTAGATGTTTTGTAAACTACTACAAACAAGGGTTATCTGGAAGTTGCTTCCGTGGATGCCTCAAAAGTACTGGGCCATCCGAAAATCGGTTTGCTCATCACCCACGGTGGACTCAATAGCAAACAAGAGGCCGTCCGTTCATCGCTTTGCCCGTCTTTGCCGACCAGCCCATCAACGCCCAAAAGGTCCACGACGACGGGTACGCCGTACGCCATTCGACTCGTTTGGGACCATTTGACGGAAGAAATTCTTTTCGGCGACATCTAAGGTTTGGTGTTGGTCAATGAATTATTAGTTTATTATTATAGTCCAATATTTTATCCGGCTTTATCCATTACAGTTACATTGAAAGAATGAATCAAGTAATCGGCTGTGATGCGTGACTAAACAGACCGTCTTCTAGACCAAGCCATCTACTGGATCGAGTAAGTCGTCATCAAGGAGCGCCTCATCTCTGTTTGGTTTGGCGCAAGCTTTCCCTTTTCCAGCGCTGCCTCATCGATGTTTCGCTTTTTACTTTGTTTCTTCTGATTTCTCTGTTAATTTCAATCTTACTCCTCTGCTTTTTATTCGGCCACCAAAACTGCAAAAAGTTCATCACGAAACCTCTACAAACCTCCACTCTAAAAAAATTTAACAATCTCCTAGACAAACGTTGCGCATTATTAGCAGTTATTAAAATTGGATTAAAATCACCCTCCTTTAATCAATTAAGATTCATATGAACGTATATTATTATTACCTAATGTTATGTTATAACAAATACAAGACCCAACATGTTTCAACAAGTCAGAATTAAAATTTCTGAGTAATTTCTGAGTAAAATTTCAGTAGTATGTATAACCGATGATGATAATAATAAACCGAATAAAATTCCATGTAAACATTTTTATTTTTGGTTGTTATACCTTTATATTCATCTGGTGGTTCAGGACCTGGAAGACTTTCTAGAGACTTTTCATACATCCTTTGTGCCTCTTTCATAAACTGAGCATATTCTGAATCACCTGAAGGGACTTCAGTTAGGTGAGCATAAAGCTGTGTAAAGATACAATCACAGTAATTAGTACAAATGAATTGATTTTATTCAAAAAATAACAATTGATCATACTTGTGGGCTAATTAGTGCTGATGTCATGACATGTCTCATAGCTGCTCCCATTCCACTATATAGTCATGCAACATAGTGATGAAACAGTCTGCATCTTGAACAGATTGGAGTTGATCTTCCAAAATGTCTGTTATACTGGAAAAAAAGATGAATATGTATAAACAGTCTGTGAACACAGAGAAAGGATTAAACAATTCTTACCTGTGTGATCTCAAATGTTGAAGCAATTGTAAAATAATTAGTGGCATTACAGCTTGAGAAATAGCAAGCAGTTCAGGTGGCAGAATGGGTTTCCCTACATGAGCATGGGGACCATGATGACGTTCACAAAAACCAGCTTCTTTCATGACACTAGTATCACCACAATCACATGCACCTCCAACCTGTGACCTAGATTTTTGAAATAATTACTTAATGAAGGAAGTAATGGGAGTACAAAAATTTTAATGTACATACCTGAACATGTTGAAATCATGACCTTCATGATTTCCTTTTTGAAAACATTCAGCACATAGAGTCATACATGGAGATATTACTCGTAAACTAATAATTCATTGACCAACACCAAACCTTAGATGTCGCCGAAAAGAATTTCTTCCGTCAAATGGTCCCAAACGAGTCGAATGGCGTACGGCGTACCCGTCGTCGTGGGCCTTTTGGGCGTTGATGGGCTGGTCGGCAAAGACGGGCAAAGCGATGAACGGAACCCCGTGGTAGACGGCCTCTTGTTTGCTGTTGAGTCCACCGTGGGTGATGAGCAAACGGATTTTTGGATGGCCCAGTAAATCCTGTTGAGGCATCCACGGAAGCAATTTAACGTTGGACGGAATAGAATCTCTTTCGAGTTTATCTTCTTCCAGATAACCCTTGTTTGTAGTAGTTTACAAAACATCTCATTTTTTTTTGTCTGAGATTGATTTGGAACAGTCTTCAAATGCAATACTAAATCCGACTAAATCTAATCACAAGTTTTTCGTTCAACTCCATAGTAACACCGGTTACACAATAACCAATGATAGCGCTAGTTCTCTTTTTGACCGCTAGTTGCTAAGTCAAAACTGTTGGGAATTCCTGTACAAAATTATTTCAAACTAGGTTTTAAAAAAAAGTATTACACTTTACTTCAATATTACTACTGAAAAATGTTGGAATAAATCAAAGGAATCGATTCAAATTTAAAAAAATGTTGAATTAATATTTAAATTGGGGTAAAACTACTTTAAATCAGGTGAAATGAGATCTGCGAACGCGCTGACTCGCTGCACGAATGCATAAAAGGGGATGCTGTTCAAGGGTAAGAATCAAAAAGCTATTACAAAATCAAAATGGAAGGACATACCTTGAACCCTGCCAAATGTGTTGCGTTCTTTTCATCTATTGTTGCTATTGGCTTTTTGATTGGTTTCATAGTTATGTTGGCTACACACCAACCTACCATATCAGCATGCCCAACCCGAAGTCCGTGCCCCACGAATACGGACGTTAACTTACCTGACATACAAGAAAATAATATTGTTATTGAAGACGCGAATTCGATAACAATTTCTGAAACCATTCCCCAATCGGAGTCTATAAACTCCCAACCCAATATCACGAGAACTATAATTCCCGTTGAACCCGAAGTCATCATTTCGCACAATAGCACAATTAATGCATTTGGCATTGCAGCACTTTCGGTTATATCAATCTCGTTGATAATCGGTTGCATCTATTGCTGTATACAGGCCGTGGCCGCACCTTATGAAGTGCGGCCAGACAGCTGCGCTGATTGTATGGCCAAGGTTTTTGCTTCATTTTTGGTAACTGTAATCCCGTTTTTGATTGTGATGATTTCAAACTTGTTTTAAAAAAAAAGTATTACACTTTACTTCAATATTACTACTACTAGATTCAAGAAATGAAGATCGAAACTTAGATTCATAGAAACGAACATGTAATGCCGGAGGCGATTTCCCAGAAATGTAAATGGTGTATTGCTTTAAAAAAAGGAGTGAGTACATACCAAAAATAGGAAGAGAAAGGGAAGAACACTCACAGCAACTGGATTGATATTGGCTAATCTCTAACTACTACTACCGAATATTACTACATTGCCAAACCGAAACGCTTGAAAAAGATGAAACTAAATAATACGAAAAGGGTATTTTTTGTTTTTTTAAATAATCTCAAGTGTTTTCAAAAATTTTAGCAAAATCTGGAAAATGGCCACATGGCCAGACATACTGAAAATAGCCAAAATGGCCAAAAATAGCCACTTGTGGACGCACTGCCGTCTGCGGATGTATAATTGAATTCTTTTTATGGGAAAATCATGTAATGCGAAAAGTTGAGAGTAGCGATGCGGAGAGCGATGTACCCACCAAATCCAGGCTGACCTTTGTGATAGATACCGATTCCTGTCAACCAGGTTGATGGTTGATTGGTTACAGGAGTAGATTCTATAAATGGCACCGTATTTTGAGAAACGTCCTTTTCCAATGATGAGTCCTGGAATTCAACGAACTGATTGGAAGCTGAATCTGGAACTGAAGGCTTTAAGGAACGAGTGGGCACATCAGGGGACAAAAGAGCAAGTTTTGTACGCGGATTTAATTCTGGAGAGACTGGAGTGTTGTCGTTGGATACCCAAATGGCCCGTTCGTTGTCGATTGCTCCAGTCGTAAAATCGATGGGCGACGCTTCAACTTCCAAATTCAAGTGTCCACCCAGTTTTCGGAAACGCAAGCCAGTAACGACGTGGCCTTTCGGAGCAACTAAATCATCCAGGTCAATTGCTCGTTCTTCATAGCGCAAAGTGGCATAGCCAAGCCCATCTTCTACCGATTCTTCTTGACCCTTTAATACAGTGAGAGGCGGTGTAGGCAGCCATTGGACCGTTGATTCGTTAATTGAACCTCTTGGTAGGGCTTCGCCTTCTTGTATTTGGATGTGAAGAATGCGGTTAATTTTTACGAACCGCACTCCCGTTACTAGTCGGTTTCTGGAAGTAGATGCCATTGTCCATTGTAGGCTAACGTAGCGGTCGGAATGTAGCCCTGGTTGATCACACAGGCACATATAGTAGGAGCAGTGGTAGAGAAAGCGCCACCACGAATCGACTTTGTGATTCTTGTTGCTGGGCGCCTTGCATTCCGACTTTTGACCGATTACTTTCCCACTTTTGTATTTGATCCAATCGTACCTTCTTCCGGGCGAATTGTTGACGCAAATGTTTGAATCGGCTTCGATGACATCGCAATTGTAAATGCGGCCGCTGGAGCATCTGCGTGAACTAGCACAAATTGTTTTGTCGAAGCAACCTTTTTCTTGGGTATTTGTGTAAGCGGAGCAGCTGTCTTTGCAAGTGTTGTCTTGATTGAGATCCACCTCGTTGACAACGTAACCCTGAGGGAAAAAAAAGAGGAAAGCATCAGTAGGCGGAGTTATTAACTTTTCTCGTCTCAATGGCCTTACTTGCAATAATTCTTTGAATCGAATGTAGGTTTCGTTCTCGATCTGGTCGTTTGTGGGTGGATCGCATTTCCACATCCAAGTGGATAGCTGTGATAACACTTTTTGTGCAGCTTCAGCCTTTTCAGTCATGCGCTTTTCGAAATCGACTCGAGCTTTTTCTGTCTCGTTGGAATTATTTCCTGGAAAAACCCCCAAAATCCAGCTTAGAATCGCTGGTTAGGCCTATGTCTGTTTGACTTAAACAGTACCTCTTCCGTATAGACGCAAAATCATCCAAGAGAACTGCATCATTGCGTAACCCTTGGCGTCAGTCAAAGTTAAAAGGGCATAAAGGTCATAGACGAGTTGGTGCGTAGATTTGGGCAAAGAGCAGATAAAGCTATCGTTGGCCTGTTGATTTCAAAATATAAACAAATCCTTGATTAGTTTGAAACTGCTCTTGACATAGTAAAAATACTGAACATTCGAACCCGAGTTATATCCGTTTGCAAAGTCTCCAGAACTCCTCCGCGACAGATATCTGTGCTGTTATTTTCGCTTTCCGTGTAATCGTCGTAGGCGTCGTCCATGCTGAACGGGCAGACAGCCTTGTGGATTGAAATCAAAGCTTGACCAATGGTTAGCCCATCCGTGCTATGAACGGTGTCAGCATAGTCGCTCAAAGTACGTCTGTTGACGACAGTAGCGTTACGTTGGAAGCGGTCGAACAAGTCGTGTAGATTACCGACTGTGTGTATCAATGTTTGCAATTGCGGCCAGATACGAGTCCACGTTGTCATCGATGTGTTTAGAGCAGCCAGCTCGTTGAGTTGCTCTTCGATACCTCCATCTTGTCCTTGGTTGAGTCTCTTTTCCAGTGAGGCAAAGTGAGGTCGCATTTCCGCGAATCGTTTTAGAATCTCACGGTCACCACCAAGAGCTCGCAGCATGGCCTGCCAATTTCGTATATTCATCTCTCGATTCAAGGCATCTGTTACGTGCATGACTGCAATTTGTAACGACAACGGCTGAGCGAACTCTGTTCCTTCTAGTTCTCCTTCTAGTTCGAACAAACGCTGTTCTGCTTGAGCTTGATGAATCAATTCTATGACTTTTTCACGAGCCACGATGGCTGACCAGGCGGGTTGCAAAAACACCAAAAGTAGTAAACAGGAACCGAGTAACTTGTTATTGATTAACGGCTTCATCGTCTTATCTGCTTTGCGTCTTCTGTTTCCAATAAACTTAGTTCTACAACTGTGAAACTGTGAAAGTAGGCCTAAATGAAAATGAATCAAACAATTACACATACATCAATATAAACCAATCGAAAGTAACTAGTTACAGATAGGATATTCACTATTCAGAAGCAAAATGGCGTCTTAAACCTTTAAAGTAAAGAATCATGAGCATGATCCCCACATGGTACGTGGATTACTACTAGGTAGGCTTAAAACCTCAGAAAATAAGAAAAAGCTCAGGTCTCAGGTCTCAGCTTACTAGCGACATCTGCGAGGGAAATTTTCATAAAAGGATTTGGATTTGATTTGGATTTTAGACAATATTTCAAATCAAATCCAAATCCAAATCCATGCATAAAAAATCTTTTAAAATCAAAATCAAAATCCGGAAGGAAACCAGCTGATGGGTCAATCCATGCGAAATCGACCAAAGTGGGTTGCGACCAAGTCGCCAATTTTGTTTAAAATTTTACCAGTTATAGGTCTATATGTTAAGTTTAATATGTGTAAAGGATTTTTTTTAAATTAAATACAACAAAAGTTATGGAATATTTAATTTTTAATGTTTTTATTTTTCCGCGTTTTGCGCGTTTTCTTTTTTTCAGTTTAATTTCCTCAATTATCGTTGTATATTTTTAAAAATTTGTTGAAAGTGAAATTGTAGTGTTAGAAACAAAGTTCACTTTTTAAAACAGAAAATTTAATTACAATTAAGTTTTTTTTTAAGAATTAAGTGTAAAATGGGCCCTTAAGTGTAATTTAGATTGCTAGAAACCTCCCTGAAATTTAAGAGATCCGATTATGCGAAATGAAAGTTGATATCGTCAACTATATTCCTTGAAAGAATCGCCGAGGTTTTTTTAAAATTGATCATGCTGTGTGCCCTTGGCGGTATTTGAAGACGCGCACTCTAGGAAAAATGGCCGAGAAAAGACGAAACAATCCTAAAAATGGCTAATCTTTGAATGGACACAGCATGATCAATTTTAAAAATGGCCGAGAAAAGACGAAACAATCCTAAAAATGGCTAATGGATGGATGGATGGATGGATGGCTAATGGACACAGCATGATCAATTTTAAAAAAACCTCGGTGATTCTTTCAAGGAATATAGTTGACGATATCAACTTTCATTTCGCATAATCGGATCTCTAAAATTTCAGGGAGGTTTCTAGCAATCTAAATTACACTTAAGGGCCCATTTTACACTTAATTCTTTAAAAAAAACTTAATTGTAATTAAATTTTTTGTTTTAAAAAGTGAACTTTGTTTCTAACACTACAATTTCACTTTCAACAAATTTTTAAAAATATATGACGATAATTGAGGAAATTA
This sequence comes from Daphnia pulicaria, assembly GCF_021234035.1. Classification (NCBI taxonomy): domain Eukaryota; kingdom Metazoa; phylum Arthropoda; class Branchiopoda; order Diplostraca; family Daphniidae; genus Daphnia; species Daphnia pulicaria. Next base: position 616,294 of record NC_060923.1, on the reverse strand, counting down.
AACTGAAAAAAAGAAAACGCGCAAAACGCAGAAAAATAAAAACATTAAAAATTAAATATTCCATAACTTTTGTTGTATTTAATGAAAAAAAAAATCCTTTACACATATTAAACGTAACATATAGACCTATAACTGGTAAAATTTTAAACAAAATCAGCGACTTGGTCGCAACCATCTTTGGTCGATTTCGCAGCGATTGACCCTACACTAAATAATAACGAACGTAGAAATGCCGGAGGCGACTTCCCCAAAATGTAAATGGTGTAGGCCTATTGGTTTTAAAAAGGAAGTGAGTACATACCAAATATAGGAAGAGAAAAGGGAAGAACACTGGATTGATATTAGCTATTCTCAACTGACAGTTCTAACTATAACTCAGGTCTGGTCTCGGAATAGCAATGCCAATACTAACTTAAAACATCAGCTTTTATGCCCAAACATTTCTATTGCCACGTAGTTGACGTCTAACTACGCAGTTCTAGAAATGATTAGGTTACATTTTATGACACGTATACGGAAATGCAATTACAATAAAGTAACGCACTATGAACTCATGGATCCTCCATACGAGTCCCACAAGACGCCAAACGTTCAATCAGCACGTTCGGAACACCTGCAGAGCTCAGAAATACGAACAACACGACATCATTAATCAATATAAATCTGGTGCAACATGATCCGTTACAGTTGCCAGAGGGAATTGTTAAGGCCTTGACGATGAAGGGGGGAGTAAGTCGAACTGCTGCTTCCATCTGAGATCTTCCCTTCCTGTTATTGCCGTATTTTTTCGTCGTCCCTAAACTTTGTTATGAATAAAACCAAAATTCTGAAAATTATATGAAGGCTGTTAACAAAATGGCCCTAGCAATAACGGATTTAGTCGATGCAATCGTCCAGTTTTCTTATTTAACTATTTTAATTAGTATTTTAAAAGATTTACTGAAAATTCAAATTCTACTACACTAGAGATGAAAAATATAAATATTTATTTATTTTCGCTTCATTACGTAACCAACCAATGCCGATTGAGCAAACTGGTTCAACCCTTAATTCTTATTTTATTTCAAACTAAATTAATTTAAAAAAAAAATCTGCTTGTTCTTTTTTCTATAAAGTAGGCTAATAACATTTTGTAATTTTTTTTATAGGCTGCTTTCTATGAAATTCTTTCTGGTTTGTGGGTACGAAATGGATTGCAAATCAAGGGACAAGCAATGTCTTACACCCACTGTCATTTTGGCAACTCGATGGTGAATGCGGATATTTATCTCCTTCAAATTTGCGCAACACAGTTGTCTCCCACCTTAGTCTTACCAACAATTTTCGAGAGGTAAGTTGGACAACTAAAATCATGTTTTCCGTGCGTTTTGCTTTAATTATTATGTCTCTGTCGTTTCAGATTTCACGTCATGGAGCTTCTCTCCATGAATCCTCTGCTGAAATCGAATTTTCTAGAAGGAGAACAAGAATCCACTATGCTAGAAAGCTGCCTAATGTTTATTGCTAGCCTCATGTCTATCAGGACCAACATCGGTATAAAAAACATTACTGAATGTTATGTTGGCACAAGTTGCGAACGCCAGTTTTCTTACAACGTATTTTCATGAATTTTTTCAGGTGCAAATGAATCTGATCTTGATCGATTAGAAATGGTATCGCTGTTGTGTATGAGTGACCGCACGCATAGCCAGCTCATGGAATTGCTACCCAAAAAATGCTGGGCACCCCAAAACAAAGATTTTGACGCAATTCTTGCTCAGGTATTTATTCCAACTTGAAGCTGAACCTTTTGCCATATGGATTTGTTAATTTACTGAAGCTCAAGCTGAAGCTATAAAACGTTGTCGTGCGATTTTTTCCTAGGTCGCTGATTACAAGGCTCGCAATTTCGAAGCTAGTGGATCAAAGCAGCAGGGAATGTATGCACCGAAAGCTGTCGTCTGGGAACAAATACGATCCCGTATACGTATAAATTCCTTCCTTCCTTCCTTCCTTCCTTCCTTCCTTCCTTCCTTCCTTCCTTCCTTCCTTCCTTCCTTCCTTCCTTCCTTCCTTCCTTCCTTCCTTCCTTCCTTCCTTCCTTCCTTCCTTCCTTCCTTCCTTCCTTCCTTCCTTCCTTCCTTCCTTCCTTCCTTCCTTCCTTCCTTCCTTCCTTCCTTCCTTCCTTCCTTCCTTCCTTCCTTCCTTCCTTCCTTCCTTCCTTCCTTCCTTCCTTCCTTCCTTCCTTCCTTCCTTCCTTCCTTCCTTCCTTCCTTCCTTCCTTCCTTCCTTCCTTCCTTCCTTCCTTCCTTCCTTCCTTCCTTCCTTCCTTCCTTCCTTCCTTCCTTCCTTCCTTCCTTCCTTCCTTCCTTCCTTCCTTCCTTCCTTCCTTCCTTCCTTCCTTCCTTCCTTCCTTCCTTCCTTCCTTCCTTCCTTCCCTCCCTTCCTTCCCTTCCTTCTCATTCCTTCCTTCACTAGCTTGACTAATTAAACAAAAAAAAGTCGTAGAAAAGAAAATAATATTTGTATTTTATTTTATATTTTTACTTTTCAAATAAATATCAAATAAATATTAAATACTGTGTTTTATTTGGTATTTTATTTTATTTTATCGGTCGGTTTCTCGTACAACCTGTAAAAAGTCTGTAGAACCCAAGTGACTATGGTATACACTAGTACGCCTACGCGTACACTTACCCTCCTTTATATTTACCTCCACGTCAATACAAGCTTTTCCCACTGGATTGTGAGACTTGTCGTATAATTGCATCCGAATGATGCCCGAGTGCTTTCGCGTGATGTCGATCAAGTTGGTCACGGGAGTTTCAACGAAACCGACCAAGGTACCAAGACGAAACCGTGATTTCGAAAAAGTTTTTAGTTTGATGGTCAGGGACAACTTTTCTTGACTCATTGAGTCGATGATGAAGTCATCATTCCACTCGGGATTGCTATTAGGTAAATTGTTGATTGGTTTTTCGTAGAATTCAATTTTACTTTTCACGCCTAACCAATTGACTTTATGGAGCTGCATGGTAAGGAAATACTTGTCAGAATTCTTCACATCCGGAAGGTTTACTGCTCTCAGAACTCTGATTTCGACATGCTTTCGCCTCTTGTCAACCACAATCGGGAGTTTAAGTCTGGGTTGACTATCTTTCTTGTCAAATAAATAGAATTTTTCTTGATTTTTAAGCAATACATGTGCTGTGTGTTCTGGTTTAAGTCGTGGTTGATTATCTTTATCTTCCAAATAATCAGATTTTTCTGAATTTTGGGGCAAAACATTTCTTTCTTCTGGTATATGTTGGGGTTCATTATATTTCTTCTCACACAAATCAGATTTTTCGGGATTTTTAGGCAATGTATGTGGGTCTTCCGGTTTGAGTCGGGGTTGATTTTCTTTCTTCTCCAAATAATCAGATTTTTCTGGATTTTTGGGCAAAACATTTCCTTCTTCTGGTATATGTTGGGGTTCATTATATTTCTTCTCACACAAATCAGATTTTTCAGGGTTTGTTGGGTCTTCTGGTTTAGGATGAGTGTCTTTTGTCTCCAACAAATCAGATTTTTCTTGATTTTGAGGCAATGCATGTTGGTCTTCTGGTTGAAGTCGGGGTTGTTTGATTTTCTTCTCAAACGAATCAATTTTGTCGGCATTTAAGTGCAGTAGCTGTGGATCTTCTGGCTTAAGACGGAATTCATCTGATGTCTGTAGGTCTTCCACTAAATCAGGTTTTTCTGGATTGAATGATTCGAGAAAACGCCGTTGTTTCCATGGTTTTTTTTTAGACGTTATTTGATTTGATGATCTAACTTCTCGTAGAAGCGACCACGGATATAACAATTCATTTGAATCTTTCTCATCCGTGTATCTAAGCAAATCCTTGGCCTTTTCCGCATAGGGAGGGTGTTGAGATCTAACTAACTCTGCTGTGTTCGAATAATGCTGTACATCACAATCAGATTCAAATAACGTCCGATGAGGTGTAAATTGGACGGGATCTTCCTCAGATTCTTGAAAATACGTCCAGTGAGGAGCTGAAGGCCTCAAAGCAATCACCCGACTGGATTGGACACTTTCCTTTTTTTTGAGTTCGCTGCTTTTGATGACTGCTAATTCATCACGTACGTTCTGAAGCATTTGCAGCTTGGAGTTGGATTCTGTCAGTTGGGAATAAAGCAGACTTAACTCATTCGTCAAACGTTCTGTTTTCAATAAAATCAGTTTTTTCTCATCCATCACTTTCGCCATCAAACGAAGAAAAATTTTTTGGGTCATGTCATCTTCGCTGGTAGTCGAAATTCCATCGTTAATTACATCAGGTTTGGTTACGCAAAGACCTTCCGGTTCAATCTTCTTTGGATTAACAGCTGAAAGCTGTCTATCCCTGTCTTCAATGTTTCGCCTTAACAGCGAATCATCATTTTTCAAGCGGATATTTATCTCTGTGATGTCAGTAATGACACTTTTCTCTTTTTCGAGTTCGCTTTTGGTGATTTCTAATTCATCGTGTACATTCTGCAGCACTTGCAGCTTGGAGTTGGAGTCTGTCAGTTGGGATTTAAGCAGACTTAACTCATTCGCCAAGTGTTCTTTTTCTAATAAAATCAGGTTTTTCTCATCCATCACTTTCGCCATCAAACGAAGAAAACTTTGTTGGGTCAAGTCTTCTCCGCTGGTAGTCGAAATTCCATCGTTGATTACAGATTCAGTTACGTAATTAACGTCAGGTTCAATCTTCTTTTGGTTGACAGCTAAAAGCTGAATTCGTGTTTCGTTGGATTGAATTGAATCCATGATCCAGCAGCTTCAAGCAAAAGGCAAAATCAAAATAGTGACTGCCAAAATGTCTATAATTTTCACCACAGTTAGATTGGGTTTTTACAATTCAAAATTGCTATGTAAGCTTTTGCCGTTGGGGTTGGCTTTATAGACTTGCCAGGGGAAATCCTTTCTTGCAGGGTGCATTTCCGCTGTTTTAATCAGATTTCTAGTTAAGTTTATGCTATTTAACTTTTTGCATCGAATTGTTCTCATAGTTTAAGGTGTAAAGAACATTGTTCAATTTGTTCAGAATAAATTTTAACAAGATTCCTTCGGTAATGTCCTTCGGGAATTTTTTTAAACGTTAAAGAGACAGAAATTCAATATTAAATAGTAGAAAGTAAATAGTAAACATACTATTATGTTTGGAAAATCCTGTTTCCCTTTATTCTCTTAAATGATTTGATTCTTATTACTTATTGACTAATAATCTGTCAATATTATGAGTGGTGCGACTTAGGTGTGGCGGAGGCTTCGCCCCGCCACCCCACGTCGCACTTCATGTTTAGATTAAGTTAAAGTAACACTTATTACTATAGTAACAATACAATTATATCATGCGGTCACATGTTGCATTACATGAATCTTGGCTAATAGATAGCGAGCTACCATCATTTTTTCCCTTCCAATTATAACAATGATGGTCTAATGGTCATCATCCCAGGCTGCTATTCGCATGGTTGGCGGTTCAAATCTCGATCAAGTCGGAAAGGAAAACTAAGTTTGTAATTTTGAAAAATTCCTCTTAATAAGCTTTCGGAGGTAAATGGAAGTGGAAGATCGGTGGTAACTCTTCACGACCGCAAGAAGATCTTGATGACCGAGGAGAGGACAGAGGAAGAAGGGAGAGATTACCCAGAGCTTCAAAATGAATATAATATAACATTTTTCAAATGTTCCTCAACTTCTTGGTTGATGACCAACTGTTAAAAAAGGAGGCATAGAAATTTTACTGACAACCAAATTTATTAAAATCAAGATAAAAAATAGTAAACAAAAAGAGGTAATAATAAAACAAAAAAGGTTAAAAAAATAAGAGTGTGAAAATACAAAGTAAAAAGAAGAATAAAGACGAAATCGAAATCAAACATAAAAACCAAATCAAATAATTAATACTCTCCACTCCCATAGCAGAAAACTTGTCTTGCTAGGGAAGATCCAAACTGTTTTTTTCTTTTTGTTTACACTGCTGAGCATGCACTGACAGTTGGAAGGTTACGCAAAAAAAGCGAATTCACTGCCTAGGATTCGGCAACCAGCTAGGTAACAAGTACGCAAATTAAATTTTTAAAACAGTAATGAAAACAAATGAAAACCCCACTACGCAATGTATCAAATTTTGACAGAATTATGTACAAAATTTGGTGACGATTTGTCATTCAGGGAAGAAACGTATAAAGGATTACCAAATGGACATTAAACCCTCTGAATTTCACTACTAGCTACTACTACCCTACCCCCTATACCCCACACCCTATATTGTTAAGGACCTTCGTATATAAATATACCTCAGGGATAAACTTTAATCTTTTATTTGCATTTTGAAATCAATTCAATGTTCCCGATCTGGAAAACGGCAGGGCGCTCATAGCGGTAAGTTCGCAAACTAAGAAGAAGGAAATTGAAGAATTAAAACTTTAAATGTCAATTTCAAACTTTAATGTCATTCCGTTTGCAATAAACCAATAATCTCCATTCAAATTTTAGCATTTTGTAACCGTCACAATGTTTTCAAAATTCGCCGAAAAAAAAATATTTGCCGCTATGGTTCCTAAAAACGCCGCCGCATACATAGTGCGTTTAGTGCGCAACCTTGTTAAAAATATTTGTGATTCAATCAAAAATCAGAATAAGCAATATGCGTTTGAACTTTTGTCGTCTTTGCAGCGAGCCATATGTTTTTTTCCGTGTTTTGTTTGTTTGTATGTTTCTATTTTATTTTATGACAAGTGCGGATGTAAAATTTGAAGAAATTTTAAGCCTGAAAACATTTTGGCCAATCAAATTATTGAATGTCACCCAGCAAAGATGGACATTCTTGTTCCACCATTTTCCATTTGAATTCTTTTATTATACATGGATGATGATATTTTATGATTGTAAAAAACGTTGTAATGTGACCAAAGCCAATCGAGTTCCAGTCAATGACACAATATACAGAATTCGGCAGAATTCAATGGAACGTATATCCTCTTTGACAGGCAGCGAGTTTCGTTCAAATGTTTAGTCAAAGGATTCGTCAAACATGAGCTGTCGTATCTGTGCTATTGAAGGTCACCATCAGTGACAGAAATAATCAAACGGTATAATATTTAATCATTCAAAAGTCTTTTTCATTCGAGCAGGAAGAAATACCGAGCTTAATTTTAAAATAAACACTATAAACTAATATTGACATGGAATGTTATTCGGTTTATTATTATCATCATATCGGTTAGATTACACCATACTTTTGTATGAGAATTGTTCGGATTGAATTTTAGTAATGGGGTCGTATTCGTGTTGCAAATACGTGGACCAATCGACCACGTCCTCCTCTTCTTCTTCCTCCTCGTTAATCGGGTATCCAAACCATTGACGCAATCGGATCATTTTCGGCCAGTGAAATCGCCAATGGGCTACAATCAAGTACAGGGCGTACAAAATGGCGACGCAAAGTGGCGCTAGAAAAGATTCTTCGACCAAGTGAGCGACTGATTTGCTGCCCATTTGAATGATCCGGTAGCCGAGCAATGCCAAAGGCGAAAAAATGGATAAGCAAATCACCTGGTCGATCGGCTCCCTGTGCAATTCGGGACTCGTGTTGCTGATGGCGTACATCTCCATCAGGGCGGCCCTATCGCTTAAAAATCGACAAATGCCACAGACCCACGACACCACTCCGATGACCGGGAACATGATGAAAATGAGCATCGTCAGGCCAAAATTACTAGTCAATTCCGCGTAATTGGCCGCAAAGTCAAACTCGAGACGGTAGTTCCTCCTCCAGGTGATCTGCTCCGCGTTCGACCGAAAAGTGAACCATTTCAATAGGTAACTTGTCAGAAATTCTAATCGAACGTGATTCATTAAAATCCCACTTGCAGTGTTGACAATGATGGCGCAAGTGATGAAACTACCATGTTCCGGGAAAAATAGGCACGCCCAGCTAATATCCCCATAAGTGAATCTTCCAATGAATAATTCCGCCAGCGGTTTTGTCGCCATCATCCGGATCAAGTAGAGGATGGCCGATAGATTGCATATTGATCGAAATCTACCCAATTCGATGCTGGAAACAAACTGGTGATGTCGGTACATGTCGATGTTGGTCACTAACTCGGTCAGTTTGCTGGTGAAGAAAGACGCCAGGGTGGGCAAAATGAAGACATTCCACGATACAGAAAAATGATCCGATCCATGTCCTACCAAATGTAACAATTCGACAATGTATCCGGGTGCGGCCAATAGAACAATGTAGAGAAAATATGTGGCTGCTAAAATTAGCAAGACGACCAAGGTCTTCCAAAGCGGACGTGGTTCTTTCAATTGCGACCAATTGATCTGCGAGCCGGGAGGGGCGTATTCGACGGACCATTTGGAAGGCCGGAATTCCTGGTTTTCCACCACATCATTCCAGAATCTAGCGGATTGCTGGAGTTTTCGCAGTTCCTTTTTGGTAGCCTTGGCATCGGCCGGACTGTTGAACCGGACAAAAGCTGTTCCGGTGAATTTTCGGTTACTTAACATTTCGTCCTTCCGGGCCAATAGAATTGCTTCTCTTTCGCTGTAGAACTTCATAGCGTCGACGTTGTCGTATTTGCTGGTAATTAGGGAACTGGGATGTAGGACTCGTCCGCTCTCAACGGCTTCAGTTAATCCATCGCTGTAAAAGAAATCCATTAAGCGATTCTGAATCACTTCCGGTCCGGAAGTCGCCAATGTTTGTTTTACTTCTCGTAAGAATTTCAATTCGTCCAACACGGGCTGCAGTTTGGTGAGATCGTAGGCAAGTTTGATTTCTTCACGGGAAATTCCTTTCGATTTGAATCTGCCCTTCAAGTAATCAAACAAGGAATCAGCCGTAGTGGTAAGCGGCAATCCTGAAATCATTAGCCAACGTCTGTTGCGAAATCTGTTTGGGATGCTGGGACTAGCCAAAGACCTGATGTTCCGTTCTTGCCCGTGTAGGTACATCAACAGGCCCAAAACGCCCAAAACGGTCAAGGAGAAAACGGGGTGGATGCCATTCACTCCGATGTTACTAAGAGTTGTAGAGCTTAGATGTTGGTCTGATCCTTGCTTTTCACCAAACATGTGTAACACGATGAGAACAACGCTGACGATCATAATCCAACTGTTGACGACCATTTTTCGGGCTTGAAACCATAGGTAAGTGGCTCCATCTTGGCCGACTGCTTGCTCGTCGATCCAACCGGAACAACTCTTATTCTTCTTATTCTGCTCGGAAGGCTCGGCATGGCCGACAAATCTTTCGGTAAGCCATTGCCAACTGAATATCCGACGGAGTGAATAGATAATTGCAAAGAATAGGAGTGCAATTATAAGCCAATAAACAACGTGAAAGGCGATTCCGCCTTCCCAGACTATCCACTGGTCAAAAAAGCCGAAATTTGTAGCATTTTTTTCGAAATTGAAATCGAAATTATCCTGGCTTTTGCACAGTGAAGTATCTACGCTTGAGTACGAATCGCTGATGAGACGCGTATCCACACTCATTTTTGGGAATTTTAATCATCAAAGTTTTACCCTCCTTATATCAACATCTGACCATCACCATGGCGTGGCAAGTGCCGATCAGGCACCTAAAACCCTGTTAATATAATTACTTTGAATGATAATGAATTACCTATTGGTTAAAAATGAGTAAAATAATATTACGAATATTATTCAATAAAAAATTCGACCAAAAGTATTAATTTTAACCTTAACACGTTAAGTTAAATAATGACAAGCTTTAAAGGGCAATCTACTACGCAGTAGATTTAAAGATTTCCTCATTGCACCACCTCACCTGTAGATGATGCAACTACATCCGGGATTGCGTCACAAAAATTTAAAAAAAAATTAAAATAAATAAATTTAATTTAAAATTAAATTTAAAAAAAGTTTAAAGTTAATAAAAAACCTTTTGGTTAAAAATGCGTTAATTAATATTACGAATATAGTTCAATTAAAATATTCGACGAAAAGGATTAATTTTAACCTTAACACGTTAAGTAAAGTACAAGCTAACGTGAATTGTCCACGCTGTATTGGAAAATTATCAAACGGTGATAATAATAACTTTTGAATTTATGCCTTCTTCTTTTTCTTGACTCGATCGGAATTGGAGCTCTCGCCGCCATCTATTGATATCCGTCATTAAATAATAATTCGAAACGGGGAAATAATAAATTCAAACTCACCGGCAAGTGGATCGACGATACCTGCAAACAGTTTCCTCTTTTTGCTCTCCTTGTCCTGTATCGTCTTCCAGTCGGACTTTTGTCTCTTGAGAAGAGGCAACGCGTAATTCTCGAAGATGATACGGCCGAAATAATTGCCCTGCAAGGCCGTTTCTTTCTGCAAAAGTTCTTCGCCAATCGCTATCCTCGTCTTGACAGGGCTTGATCGCCAAACGGAGTCCAGGGAGCGAGAACCAAATTTGGTCGTGGCCAGGGAATAGAAACTTCCTTGAAGCTTCTGAATGAGTTTGTCGTGGCTCTTTTCACCGACAAATTCGGCGCTGAAGAAAGCGTCCATGATTCGACTACCAAATGTGTCGCTCAGCAAGTCCCTCAACTGGCTCGTCTCCATTTCGAGCAGACTTTGGACGATTTTGATGGGTTTCCCAAAGTGAAGCAACGTCTGGACAATTTGCGAGCCAATAATGTGGCAATTAAAAGACGGTTTGTCATCACCTGGCTGCTCAGCCACTTCGTAAGTGATAAGTCGAGAAACCAAAGGCACAATCTTCATCTGGCGGGTTTCGGGAGTGAAACAATGGAAAGTTTCCATCAAATGCTATCGTACAACAGAAATATTAACATCATTGTTATTTACACACAAAAAACATTAAATTCACCTGTAAAAACTTGGCCTGTAGTGTGGAAAGGCGTTTGCATGCGTTTGCCAAACCCAAAACGACTGTTCCGCAGCCGGCAGCGAATATGTCTTCCATGAATGGAGCCAGTTCTTCAAATATCTCTGTAAACTGTACGACAAGAACATGAATTCATTGTAAAATAAATATGTCAGATGTCAATTTCAAATATAATTACCAGTTCTTTATCCTTGACGGCTTCCAATAGTTTCAGAACGGAGAATTTAAGATCAAAATTCTCTGCCAAAGTCTTCAATCGACCTTTGAAGTAAGTTTGATAAAGCTGTTGGAAGATTTCTTCGTCACTGACAGTCAAGCACGTTTCTAGGGTGTGAACGATAGCAGCACTGGAGAAGATGTCATCAACTTGCATAGCTGACAGAATTTCTTTGACAATAAAGTCCAATAACTTCTTGCAAAGATCAGGAGCAGTTTTGTGCAAGCAAAATAAAACCGTTTGGATAACAGCAGAAGAATCTTGGGAAAGCACCATGTCTAATCGTTCAAATAAATTGTAAGTATAAACGAAGAATGGATTACAATATGAATGGATTACCGTGAAGCTGGGGCCAGCTGGAAAATCGTTCGCCAAAATCCCTCAACATAGTGACGAATTCCTCCGATTCGTATTTGGGTATGGAGCTTGAAGCCTCGGTGTGATCCAGATGTCTTCTAGACCGATAGCTTTTCATCAGCAAGGTGTCTAGTTCAATGCCACTGAGACATTGCAATGATGTCCGTAGAATGTGGCTGGCATAAATATCTGAAATAAATTCTTCAACATTGTTGAAGGCGTAGCGGCTGACAGAGGAGAGCCACTTGAGGCAGAAAGCTGAATGTTCATCTTTGCCGTCAGTTGGATTGGTTTTAGAGATGGTCTCCAAACAAATTCGCATGACCTATGTAAATGAAAAGTAAGCATCCTTGTGGTACATGCAAAAATAAGTAGCATACTTTTTCCAAAACGTGGCTGGCATAAGGGTCTGTACAAATAATTCGCATGTCATTCAACATCAAATCAGCAAAGTGTTGGAGATTTTCACTGTTGGCGAGTGGCAGAAGCTTCTCCATGATTTTTGACACAACTTGATTGCAAATCAGATCCATTTCTTTTCCTTTGGTCTGTTCAAAAACGTTGACGACAAACATTTCTGTGTGGCAAAAGAATTCGCCGTAAATTGATTTAAATTTAAATGAAAACATTAAAAAACAAAAGTGTACCTTTTTCTTCTTCATCCTCAAATTCATCTTTGAGTCTTTCCATGACACGGACGAAATAGTTGTAGGTTTCTTCATCAATATTTTTTCCTCTGCCATATAATCCTTTACTTGCGTATTTTCGAGCTTTGGTAAGAAAAGAATGTTTCTTTTTTACACGACCTCCTCCTCGTCCACCTCTAGAAAATCTTGACGCCATGCTCGAAAAGTCAATAGTCAACTCAATGCTTTTATTTTTTGAAAATTTGTCTGCTCAATCACTGCTAGTTAAGTCTGGGAAAGGCAAGCCTCTTCTCACTAGACGATGAAAAAGAACCAAATAATTTTTTAAAAATTCGAATGCGAAATAATTTGAAATTTGAATACAGTAGAATAATATGCAACTAAATTTATTTTTTTTAAGCATTATTCCAAAGTGTAACAAACAAAAGTCATCATGAAAATTGGGAAAATTAAAAGTGACAGAGCATTCAACATGAGCACAGCTCAGTTTTAATAGCTCATCAACTTTAATCAAAGAACGTATTTAGGCCTTTTTGGCAGGAGTGGCTTCGGGAACGGGAGCGACGTAAGGGATAGCGCCATAAGGGTAAGCACCGTAAGCGTAAGGGTAGGGGGCGTAAGGATAGGCTACATTCTTAACTCCGGCGACGGCAGCTGGATAACCGGTGAAAGGGTAGCCGGGGAAGGCGCGGACTCCGTTGAAAGCGATACCATATGGGTACCACGATGGGTAGAAACCATGGATGCGGTAGTACTGCTCAGCAGATTCCTGATCCTGGGCCTCCATGGCGAAAGCGCAAGCGGCCAAAGCCACCAAAACCAAAAGGGTCTGCGCAATAATATTAAATACGATTAGACAGAATTCATAGCAAACCAGGGATTTAATAAAACAATGTTATATTTAAAAGAATATTTACCATTGACTTGTACATGTTGAAGAAGAGGAGGGTTGCTGTTGAGCTGATACTTGGTGATCAAGTGTGCCTTTCCACCGTCCAGCTGGATCAATTTATACCCCATCATCTCCCATCATGCGAATATTTAATTGCACGATCCACCTTTCTCTCTAATCACAACCACACCCAAAGTCACATTTCTTCCACGTTCACAACCAGTTTCGATCGCATTGCTTCTGTATTATCACGACATTGAAATTGTTCGTTAGGATCATGATGGTAACTCCACCCTAAGTGACTTTTTTTTCGACATTGTCCTTGAAATAATAACATAACAGCGAATGTGTAGCTCTCGGTTGAGGGGCGTTGGTTATATTTTTATTTTTGCTAAACTTGCTTTGGCAGAAGATTACACAATAGTCGTGTGAATCTTTGGTGAATTCAGTATCTAAGCGGATTTCTTCCACGTATGTTACTAACTCAGTTTTAAGGAAAAATGTGATTTCAACATCTTTCAATCTTAATAGAAATATTAAAGTCAAAATTGAAGCTCAAAGAAATTCGGATTTGAGTTAATTTAACATTGATGTGATTTTTTTTAGCAGCAGCATCGTGATACTTTTATGCAAGTTTGGCGTTACAACTTTTACAAGGAAGGCTCTCGAATCTGTCGAAAAATATTCTCCACACTTAACTTCATTTAACTTAATTTTAATCTCTCTTGATTCACCCCTCTCCTTCCGTGTTGCTCAACTCCCTCCTTTGTCTTCAACACCCTCTAGCTATAACAGATTCGCCTATCGTCTTTTGTTTTCACCACATTTCTTTCTCACCCCCTTCTTCTCCCCCCCCCCCTAATTGTTCAGCTTCAGTTCGCAGTTTTGCACCCTCGTTTCGACAACGAACAGTCGCACTATTCTGATCTCCCATCTCTAGATTTTACTTTTACGACATCGTCTTATCGGAGCGCAGTACAGTACAGTACTTTCATTTCTTGGCACAATCAGTTTTACAAATTAAAACCTCGTTTTCTAAAACCCTGACAACTCCACATCAAAATGTCGTGCATTAACACTTGTTCTCCAAAGTCATTCTGGAGTAAGTGATTTCAAGCAAAACATTACTTTTGCGTCTTGCATGTTTACTTTCAGCATTTTCTAAATTTTCTTATATCCATAGGTATGATTATCGATCCGAACTGCACTATCAATCATCTTCATTTCGACTGCCATCTGAAAAAGTTCACTGTTGAACGGTCTTTCCACATTTCCAAAGCCGTTCTTGATTGGCCATATCCTAGGGATGAGAGTCCAATTACACGTCTCATGGTGGATTGTGATGATAAAAAAGGGATTATCTTGTGCGAACTAATGAAAAATGATCCCGAGAAATCATTGAAGCACGAAGCTGACCTAGACGTACACTTCCGTGTTGGACAGAAGATAACACTTTATTCCGAATTTGTTGGGATTGGAGTTGGTGGAACACCAATAAGAATCCATCTGTCAGGATATGAATTTTTAGTTTAGCGCACCAATAGGCGTAGTGATCTACCCCTATTCACTGTAATTTCTTTTACAACCAAAGGTGTAAAATACAATACAAATGATATGACGGCCATGATTGTTATTTTTATAGATTCGTCATATTATATGATGCTAGCAAAAGGATGTATCCTTAAGGGAATTTTTTTTTTTAAATCTGAATTGAGATCTGTTGTCTTGGGTGTTTAATATCAATTGTATTCGAATAGACTAGATCTATCGTGATTCAGCGAAATAATTCAAACATCTGATGCTGTGATCCATCATCCGGAAACAATTTGAATTTGTACGTGTGTCAATGAGAATTTCCTGTTACACATGTTATTAAATTTTGGCCAGCGTATATAATCGAGTCCAATTTGCACCTAATAAACTTCAATGAAATTACATAATAATATGAGAGGTATATTTAGGGTAGAGAAGATGACAAGGAAAGGAATCTTTTCCAATTGCTGGCTCCATTGACACGTCCGAGATAGGCTTCGGACTTGAGGAAACGTTGGTAAGAATCCCGTTCCATCATGTGCTGGATCCTCCTCTGGGCCCGATCGAAGGCGTGCTGGTCAGGATTGTTGCACTGGATGTTGGCCAGCGTGATGGATCTCGTCTCCGCGTCCAGATTGACCTACAACGAATATAGTAAGATGAACAATCAACCCAAATAAGGGAATACCCCCAAAAAAGGGGTTGACTTTTGGTGTACTTGTTGCTTTTTGGATGATTGATTGACAGTCAAAAAGTCCTTGTAAATCTGCTGGGCTTTAGCGGCCATATCTTTGGGTTTGCTGTTCTTGTAGTCCTCGACGGCCTGCCAAAATTCCAAATTTTCGTTGCTGAATTCCAGCTGTAGGAATTCGTGGTAGAGCGCCGATCCCTCTGCAACAAAATAACGTGAGTTCTTAAATTTATTTGTGTGTTGTTTTCCACCCAAAAGAAAATTCCTCTGTAACGGTAAAAAAGCCAACAAAAGCCCTGGGGCCATGATTCATCGAAGTTGCAGCAGCACTGCTGGGCGTCTATGATTCGACATTGGGCCATCAACTTGTACAACACGTCGAAAAAGAATAAACTTGCCCGACTATATAAACACGTACGAAACTAAAAATAGTTTTGCGCTTGTGATCACGAGAGATGACGTAATGAAAAAACAACTCACGTTTGGAAGCCATGAGAACCGTGAACGATTCCGCCCATTTTTGCGCCTCTTCCGACCCTGGCGATAATTTGATCCTGGCCAGCATTTTTGATTCACTCGAGCGACTAATTGTTCGTCAATGTGTTTCTACCCCCCGTAAAAGGTGGAACGAGCGAACTTTAGTCACAGGTGGAAAATCTGACGGAATCACACGTCCCTGCCAGACGACGCCGCACGGCATACTGCTGCTGCGTGTGAACCAGCAGCAGACACGTTGTGCTGCTGCTGGAGCTTCGTGAATAGCAGTTCTTTTGTTGTGTGTGTGCGGTCGTTTCCTTTTTAGCTCATGGGCAGCGGCGACCTTGAAAGACACGGATGATTTGCATGTTTAGATGTTTATGTGCAGAGCTGAACGCTTGTGCTGTATACTTGCAATGGGCGTACCATCATCGTTTGTCGTGTGCTGTTGACTCACTCCCGGAGGGTAAAAAAAACAAACAAATTCACGTTCTTTTTTTGCGCATATAACACCGGAAGTCTGCATTGGAAGTTGTTATCCTCGAATATCCGGACGACTATAGACGAGATTTCAAAAAATATAAAACGAGTTATTCGACCTCTTCCGTTTTGACCATAATTTTCAGCCAATGTCGATCCTTTCACTTGCGACGAGAAATTGTCGCCGCGCTAGAATTGGCAGGTGTATAGCCAAATTTATGCACGTCCATATACACAGCACGTGTGTATGGTCTATAAAAAGAGCAGTTGCTGCCAACAAGGAACGAGATGTGAATTCATTTCTCACGCGACATTGAAATTTTCAGTCAAAGTCAATTTCAGTTTTGGACATTTCCTCGTGTGCACAACGGCGTGTACACCTTGAAAATGCAGGGGAGGAAGTAGTCATATCCGGTGCTTCGTATAATATGAAAAGACTTTTGGCAGGAAACGGGAAATTCCCTTTAATTAGACGTACCCGCTAAAAAATGTTGAAGAATAACTTTAACGGAATCCTATACAATTTATTTATTATTTTACGCCAATAAGACGACGTGCAAAAGAAATTGCGCATCGTCAAAGGTTTCGGCGAAAACGGACGCACATAAAATCCCGTGGGGGGGAGGGAATAAATAGTTGCAGCTGCTATTCACGGAGTTATATGTATAGCGACGTAGTACAAATTGTGTTTGTTTGTTCAAAATTTTAAAAAAAGACACTAGAGAGCAGCACTGTGTGTATATAATCTCCTTCCGCCTTATTCATCTCTCGGCCAACCCAAATCTGAATTCGAGCGACATCACAGCACAGCAGCAGCTTATAAGGTCGTCGCCACACACAATGATCCGACTCTAAGGATCGTGACTATGAGAATCTCTCGTTTTAATAACCATTAAGGGCCGATGAAGGCCATTAAATGACGCAGCAACAATCATCCCAGCATGGCAAACATTTCTGATGATGCCAAGATGAAACATTCAATGGCCGGATATTCGCTTCTATTCTTTTTTGAATGGTATATTAACTAATCATTGTGCTGCTGCTGTCCTATCAGTTAAAAATACTTGCCTTAATATTATACATCCGCCCGGTGGAAGCGCAGCTGCCAAGGATCGGCCGCGTTCAGAACCGATCAAAGGCATCGGCAGGATCAAACGACACATCTGCCAAATCTTTTTTTTTTCCATTTTTATTTTAAAAGAAAGAAAAGAATTTTTGGCGAAAAGTGAGCGGCGTCACGCACGATTCTGCCAAATCATTTGACCCGAACGTAAAAAAACCAACGTCCGCCATGGATGTCGTGCATAATAATACAAGACGGACGCCGACTCGAATGTCATCATTGCATGTTCAGTTTTATGTTTCCCGTGATGTGTACAGAAAAACGTATTATTACTGCTGCACATACATCCTTTGTGAATGCTGTTGGCCATTTGTTCATGCGTAGACGTGAAATGACGAAAGCTCCGGCGACTATATAAGATTGTAAACATAAAAGCCACCTAACGCTTGGACCGCTCACTACTTTTATGGCCCATATCTTATACCCTAGCTCTTTCTTAATCGGCGGCTACTATTTTCGTATCGTCAAATGTAAATCGACGCAATTCATTAATATTTAAAAACGGAATTTCAACCGACTTTGAATGTATTATTAAGATTACTGGACAGATTTTATGTCGATGTTTCGTAATTGAATTAGGCCCCTAGACGGCCCCCCTATACTGCCTATATGGGCCGATCTTTTTCTAAGGTTTCTATAACCCTCATATTAAATAATCCCGTATACATATTTATCAGTTTGAAGGCGATGATTTAATTATTCATAATTTTAAATCCTATCGACTTACACACCGTGTATTTCTTTTTTTAAATCCCCCAAAAAAGATATGGTGGGTTTTTACAATAGGAAAGCTGACTCGTTCAACCGGATTTACCTCCGAGTTTGTCCAAGCAATTTGCACTTCATCACCTGGGACTGAACACCTTATCGGTGCTGCGAATTACGACATAAGCAATTACAGGGGGGGAACCCCGTTTCTCCAAAGATTAGACACCGACGTCGTAGATAGAATAAGATTGTAAACACCCGACGAGTCGTATAACAATTCCACGACGTATTGACAAGAGTCACACGATGATTGAAATAAAGGCGATCATTGGCGAAAGTTGTCTGTGATGCCAGTAGCAAATATTATCGTGAAAACTTAGACGAGGCCACACAGAGCAGCACAGAGAAACTGCTGTGAGAATGTAATCCCTGAAAATATATTAATGGAGGAACAGATAGGAGCAGCTGCTGTTAAGGGCATAACACAACTTTGTCCGTCTGTTCGTCCGGCAGGCGTCCCTGGCCTACTTGTGCGGTCGAGTCATAGTGCAGTCATCACACAGCAACAACAATATCACCAAGTTGACTTGACACACTACCGGGTTATTTCTTATAGGCACAGCACATGATCTGTCTGCTGCTGTGCCATCGGAACCCAATTCGAGGACGGCCTTGCTGTCGTGACTGTTGGACGTTTCGCAGAAAAGAGATAACAGCCGCTAGGCCATGCATATAAATTGCATAACAGAATAGGGAACGAAACTAGGTTGATGTTGTTGTTGTTGTTCTACGGCATTGGGGGATGACGAAAACTGACAATTATGAAGCACCTGATCCTGCCAACGTTTTCACTGCGCCTTTTGCTGGGTCGTGACACGCGTGATCGAGTAGCGCTTATCCCCACGTGATGTAATTCATTTGATTTATTTCGTGACGGCAGCAGCAGCAGTCTGTGACCTCGAACGTTTCCCTTTTTTCTTCTCCCGCAAGAGTGTACAAACCGGTCTGCCCCGATGATTAGCATCATTATAGTATGCACACACAAGAGCTGGAATCAAACTAGGCCAACAGTCCCACCGGTGAGGGGAAAAATAGAGCGAAAAGGAAGTGATCGATTGGTCGAGTCTGTTGTGTTATGCAGTACTACCTCAGTTTATATTGCGGTCCATATTTTCTAGGATGATGATTGGCGAGTCTCTTAAGTTGAACAGGAAGTGAAATTTCCTGATTGTTGCCGATGGGAAATTGGGTCGGAATTATTCACGACGAATGTCTATTTGAGCTAATTATTCTCAACCGCAGCAGCAGCTGAGAGAGACTCATCTTCCTGCATGACAAGCAAATTGTGCAAGTCTATAGCAGCAACCAAGGTTATCGTGCGTCTATATTAGAGAGAGACGGGCGGCGGCCAATCGACATTTTCGTGACCCAATCAACATTTATGGCGGAAATTTCCAATTGCATCAACTGGGATCATGTTTATTATTCAATTCAACATTGACGCACTTGACGCCAACCCCACCAAGATATTTTCTGTTCTGGTGTGATGACGACAACAACGTTCCCTCCCGTCGTGAGGGATTTTCGACGAAAAGTCACGCGGCCGTGAACCGAGCGAGTCTAAACCTTGAAACCTTTTAGTGATGTGTGCAATATGTTGTGCCCTAGTCTAAATAGGTTTTGACAAGAAAAAGAGTCTTATGTATAGTTAAGACCAAGTATATGATGAAAGCCTTGATAATAATAATGCAATTTGCATACATCAAAGTCACACACAAAAGGAGAGAAAAGTGTGTGGGGGTGGCACTGGGTCCTTGTCATCGCTAGACACATTGCCAACAGGATCAAATGGTAGTGAAAATCCTCTTTTTGCTGCAGGGCTTCTTCTGATTTGATTATGAGCTCCGGTTATTATTATCTATTATTCCTTAGGAAAAAGCCTCGCTCGCTTTTCTTCTAATAGCCTCTAGATATAGTATATTATAGAGTAGGTCTACAAAACATCAATGGCGGCCGAATGACGTCACGGGGCTCGTTTTCCTTCCAAGCCGCCGGGAACGCCACTACCGCCTCCAGGCACTACTAGGCCACACCCCCTTTAAAAAAAGGATGGGAGAGAATACCCCCTACAGGGTCCACAGTAGCCAGTCAGTCGTCCATGCGTTCGGTTCTCTTCATCTCCTCTGGTTATTTCTCTCGATGGTGAAAATCAAATTCTATTCTCCAGTGTGTGTGTGAAATGGATTTCGTGTGTTGTTGAAAAAGAATGGCCATTTTTTTGCTAGTCCGAGTGTGTCGGACGTGAAACAATCGCGTGTACAGTTGGAGAGTAAAGTGACGAGTGTATAACGATCGATTAAGTTTTTGGGTATATTTATATCCAACACTCATATAACCCCCACCGTCCGGTTTTTTACACCCGGATCTAAAATTAGGTCGTCGGCTCTACTGCACTGCCGATCGTTTCGTTTTCGTTCATTTCTGTGTTGTGTGTGCACAGCTGTTATTCGTGTTGTTGTTGCAGTGCTGCCCCATTCCAGTCCAACAGCCCAAAAAGTTTTCAACGAGAAACTGGCTGATTATGTCTCTGTTGTTGCATAGTTTCCATCAAGGTAAATATTGCGTTTTTTGGGTGGTTTAATTATTGTGTTTTTGAATTGGCAAAGTCGTGAGCTCAGTGGAGAGTGTCGTGAGCAGTGCGTCGCCGCCATGGCGGACATGGCCAGAGTATTGATCCGCTTCTTCTACACACACACACACTGCAGTCTCTGTCGTATATAAGAGTTAAACACACACAAGTTAATAATATTAAGTACTACACACAAAGTATAGGCGTGTGATTTCCAGGGAATGTCAATGCCGTTGATCTCCAGTTATAATTCTGTTGGAGAAAAGAGAAAACCTTGGCTGGGCCCTGTACAAGGCGATGGCCGACTTTCTATTGTTCATTCATACATGTAGATTCTCCCTTTTTTGTTTTATTTTTATTTTTTATTTTGGATGTTGTTGGCGAGTGGTGGGAGAGAAACGGGACGGAACAATCCGGACGCCATCACCGCAACCACAATGAAAATATTGTTTTGTTTTTCCACTATTTTTATGAGCATTTTCTCTTTTTTCGCTTGGCAAAGATTCTTGTGTCATCCAATTGTCAATTGAACCACAGCTGCACGCCAAAACAGTTGGCACACAACAATTAGTAAAAAATCCGTTCCGCGACCCCGAGTCTCACAACGTCGCCGGAAGGGCTGGAAAAATAATAATAATAATAATAAAAAGGGAATTTCCCTTTGCCAGAAAATATGGCACAGCCTAATCAATAACAAAAAAAAAGGGAAGTCCCCTTCTTGCTCCCAGGCATTCCGCAATTATTAGGAAACAGAATTTTTAACTTTTTGAGCAGATTCATCCACTTCCGTGTAAACTTTGTTGACTTTGGAAGCCAACGGACGGAATTTGCTGGTCCAGTCCTCCTATTTCTAGACCGGGCCAATGTCGTCATCCGATTACATTTGAAAGAAAAAACAGTCCAGGATGTGGCGCAATTCCCACCCAATGTGCACACATGATTCCGCCTTTTTCCTGTCCGTTTCATTGATTCCGCTTTTCTCTTTTTCTCCCCACAGGCACAGAGGGAAGCAGAGTCGTCGGATGCGGCCGTTTCGTCTTGTCGTAAACTCCCGACCGACATGAAGTGCTGCGATTTACTGGTCAGCGCCAGCCGACTGCTCCTGACTCCTTCCCAGGATTCGACGGCCATCATGTCGTCGTCGTCATCGACTCCGCCGACGACGGCCAAGGAATCCATCAAAAGTCAACAGTCGACCATTTGGTTGAATCAGCCAACGTCGACGATGAAACGTCGAAGTCAAACGCTTCCCGATTTGTATTCAAATGGCAACAACAACACGACGGCCTCGGCCGCTGCTCTCGAACGACGACTGTCGAGTCACGGGGGCGTCACCCCGACCCACAGGAGGCGTCGCCGGAAAGACGTCGTCGCCACCGCTGGAAGTACCCAGGAACAGGTGATGGAGAAAGACGAGTCGTCGGCTGGTACAATCATCAGTGACGTCGTCGTTGACGGCCCTACGGCGGTGGCACAAGGCACAAGTTTTATCAGTGACAAGGGGCCGGTAGTGAAGCAAGAGCAACAGATACCGCAGGTCCATTGCTCGTTTATCGGCGGGAGTAGACGGGACGAGCTTAAAAAAGTGGCGGCCACCACCACAAAATCGTTGGACTTGTTTATCCGATCCGGTCGCCATTCCAGTTGGTCATCCAAGACGTCGCTCCTGTCCATCCACCGTTGCTACAGCCAATCGGCGCTCGTCTTGACTGGCCACAATCCCGAAACGGTTCTCGTTCGTTCGTCTTCTTCCGCCTCGACAGGGGATGATGGAGGTCTTGTTGATTTTGTGACATTGATGGACGATGACAAACGATCCGGCAGCAGCAGCAGCGAGACCGTTCATCATCATCCGGCGAGCTCGACAGGGCGACGATTGCTAGGCACTTGCAATTCCGCACCAACCACTCCGCATTTGCAGCCGCGCTGCCATCAACAGCAACTAAGAAATTCGAAATCTTCTTACGGATTCAACGATCCAGTGGCAGTCGTGGCGGCCAGCGCCACGATGGCCGTCGAGGACCAAACGACGACCAATTCACCGACGACGCATAATGGCCAAGACCCAAAATCTTGTTCTTCTTTAGTTGTCCCTCCTCATTCCTCCGAGACTCCAGCGGAATCGTTTCCTGGACCTCCGCCCGTCCTCCATCGGCGCTTCCTCAAACTCTTGTCGGAAGGCGACATCCAGCTCTGCCGCGTCACCCATTCCGGCACCGTCATCGGCAAGATTCTGAGCTCGAAATTCTTGCGACGCTGGGAGACGCACCACCTCTACCTCAACGACGCTCAAATCTCGTCGAAAACGGTACCGTCCATTTATCTCATTTTTTGAATTAAATAATTGAATGACATTTTTTAATATTCATTCGGGTGTAATAGCCGTCGGGTTTCATGGAAGAGTCGACGCCTTATTCTTCCATGAAGGAAATTAGTCTTGTCGTATCATCTTCCTCTTCCTTGACTTCATCCGGTTACTTGTGGGATCGCAGCTACTCGGATGCGGCCGTCGGTCCGGCAACGGTTGAAACCCAAAATTCTCTTCTGACGGCGGCCAATAATTCGCCGCAGCACTGCCTGATCCGCATCGTCTTGCCGGAAGGATGTCTCCTCCTTCAGGTAGTACTACTACGCACTTATTGCCAACGCTCCTTCGATTGATTTCGGCGTGATACCCTCGTCTATTTTTAGTTGTAACCCATTACACCCCTACGTTATATCCGACAGGATCTCTCACGTGTTTGACTCAAAAAAATCCACCCCGGGTTGCAGATGTAATGGCGTCAAAACAAAACTTTGCCATTTCCAGACATAGAGAAAGAGATAGAGGGAAGACATTTTGTCTTTTTTTTTTATTATTCCCGGGATATTTTCGTTCATGCAGTTTCCATGGAAATTACCAGTGTGGGTGGGACGCCGCGCCGTTTGACGTCGGAAGAAATGACGCTGGCGGTTTGGGAGTTGCTGGTGTAGTAGGATCTGTTCTAGACGAAGCCTCTTTTGATAGCTCTTTGATCTTTTTGATTGAGTTGCTGCACCAGGAGCAAGAAAGACGTAGGAATAAATATAGAGACAGGCAGGCAGGCAGGCCGTGTGTGACCTGTTGGTCTCGTGTGCAATCTTGGGGTTGGCTGGTAGCGGGAATAGAATCACGGGTGGTGGGTGGAGGGGCTATTAGTAGTCAGAGTCCATAGCTTCTTATATAGATTCGCTGCTGGGCGTGTTCTCTCTGCCTAGTATTTATAGAGTACGACGTGGTGTTTAGTTCCATCCACTCACGAGCATGATTATTATAACACGACGCGCATCATTTCATCTTCTTTTTTATTGACTTTCGACGGCCCGAGAAAAAATTCGTCGGATGGCGTGGCAATCGAATAGATTAAACGCCCAGTGCAATATGCGACAGAGAGATAATAATAATAAAAAAGGGAAAAAAACAAGTTGGGACTGTTTATCAGCTGCTGTAGACGTCAACTCGTGGCGAGAGCATAGCACACACACATCATCTCTCGAACCGGATATGAACCAACACAGGACAAAAGGGTCTGCGCCCGTAAATGCTCCGCCCGTCGAAAAATGTCTGTGCACATTCGGTGATGAAGGGGGTGACGCAAGGTGGCCGACAACCAAGACAACACGCCAGGATATTTAATATATATAAGAAGATGAAACGAACAAAACGACCAGGAAAAAGATGGCGTCGGCTCTTAAATATACATTGGCCGGGCGACGTCACGGCACACGCGAGATGCATTGACGTCAGAGAGGAACCAAAGTTGAGCTGCTCCCCTTTTCATATCACGACGGACGACAAATCTTTTTTTTTTTTATTTCGTGAGTGAGAAACCCGTGGGCACGTTTCACATTTCGTCCACCACCGCAAATTCAATTTGCCTTTTCCTTGGAAATGATTTGTTACTGTGTCCGACTTGTCAATCAACAACTACCCCGAGCTCACAAATGAAATGTTACGTGAGTGTCTGCGTGTGTGGAAAGGTCGAACGTTGGGGAGGATATCGATTTCCGATGGAATCCACCGGGGTAAAATAAACGGCCCGGATCGATTTAGTTTTTTCGGTACTTTGGCGACCAGTTTGTGATTTTCAAACACACGCCCATTTTACAATCCCTTTGCAGGGCGACCGGAATAAATAAATAAATAAAAAATAAAAATAATAAAAAAAAAGATGTCGGATCAATAATTTCCTTCCAGCCCTCCTTTACGTGTGTAATATCCCCAACAATTTTCAACTCTCTCTCCACCAGCCCGCCCCAATCTAAATTCTAATGATTTTTTTCCTTTTTCTTTTATCCAGGCCAACAACGCTTACGTGCGCGATCAGTGGTACCACTCCATCATTTGGAAGGTATTTCCCAGCAGCTTATTTTTAATACGTTTTCTTAATGAGAAATTATTTTTTTCTTTAATGTCTTTATCTTTTTTATTAAAGAAAAATCTGTTTCGGTACCATCAAATTACGCGAAGGACAACCAGACAGGAAGTGTTACTTAAAGAAGTCAAGGTATTACAATTATTGTAGAGAGAAGATAATGCCCAACAGGACATGACAATGTGTTTTTTTCCCTTCCATTTTGTCAATTAGAGCATGGTGGAATTGGCGACTTCTACCCCGTTACAGGATCACTGCATCGCTCAGGCGCCATTCCAAGTCATTTCGTCGCTGCTCTCCACCGTCAGCGTGAGTGCCACCGCTCATACATATCAAAATATATATAGCGCGGCCAATGACGTCAATGGGCGCAACCTTCAAATGCTTTTTCCATAGAAAAGCGATAAAAATGAAAAGAAAAAAAAAGATGAAAATGTTTTGATCTTTTCCTCCGCTCGCGGTTTAATATAGGAAGAAAAATCTGCACATCATCAGCAAAGTCGTGTCTGCATCGGCATGCCCGGCGGCTGTTATTATTCTCAAACGGTCCTAGAGGATTTGCTGTTGACCTTGTCGCCTCTGCTGGAACGCCAACCGCCATCGCGGGAAATGTGCACAGCCTTCAGCCGACACTGTCGACTCCACCCGAGGTCCTCGCTCGTTCGCGGATTGTTCACTTCCGTCGTCCATCGCATCCTCAAACACAACGTCGTCAGTCATTTCTAAATCCCTTTTTTTAGCCAGTTTTTAATTTTATTCAAATTTATTAATTCCATTTTGACGCAGGATTTCGGGAAAAATCCGTTTATGCGCCGATTCGTTCACGACTACATCCGGGTCCTCTACGCCCACAACGACGGCCCACAAGCCGTCCGCGACTTTGTTCGCAAGTGCGTCACACGAAATTTTGTTTTTCATTCGAATTATGAATCCTTATAATAAATTCGATGATTTGCATTTGATTTGACAGCGCCCACGGCGAAGGAAGCGCCTGCCCCCATCCTCGAGTCCTTCCCAATTTGGTGGCCGTTTGTTTGGCCGCCGTTTTCAGCATTTACGAGTATCGACGCCGACGTCAGCGCCATCCATCCGACTGGGTCAATATCCAAGCCAATCATCCCGTCGATCACAATGAAGACAAAATGACGCAATCGTCGCCCGTTCTCCCGGATGAGCGACCAACGTCATCCGCCAGCAGCCAAGACCATCGCCAGAAAATTAACAATAAAACCAGCAACATTGGCAGCAGCAGCAGCAGCAACAACAACAACATCTGGGATATGCAGTGTTACCTGGCCATCATCAAGACTGCGTCAGTTGCCCATTTTCTAAATATTTTATTGTCCTTATGAAAAACCTTTTTCAGCTTTTGTTACGACGTTTTCTTTATGGCAATTGACGTCATTTAGTTGCGAGTTTGAAGACTGGCGTCCCGGATTAGCCCAACTGTTGCAGCCGGTTCCGTTCCCGGACGAAGCCCTGGTGGACGACGTTTTCATCAAGTAAAAGTTTCCCATCTCGAATTGTTTCCCCCTTTTAGAAATTGGGGACAAATAATTTAAATTTGTAATTGGATTTGCCAACGTCACAGGGGAATGGGGATTGTGGTCGGGGCCATAGGTAACGACCCTCGATGTGCCGTCCATCAGTGCGTGCTGGGCATCCGCGAGGGCAAAGAAGGCTGGTTCCACGTCATTTGTCCTTCATCCGCCGCCTGCTCCGACGACGGATCCCTTTGGGCTTCCATCGTAACCAATTAGAAATAAATACGACAACCATTTTGACGATTCGGGAAATGATGAAAAATTCTTTTTTTCCATTTTGACAGTTGAAGACGTTGCTGAACTGCTGTTGTCGCCGCAAAGCATTTTTGGCTTCGATGACGAAATTGGTGGGCGCTTGCCAATTGCTGGCCCTCAGGGATCACTCGTCTGCCCAGGAAACCCTGTGCCTCATGCTCGAATGGAATCTACTTGAAGTCGCCGACGAGAATAATTCCAGCCATCCATCTGGCGGATGCGGTGCCGAAGAACGCAATTCGCTTCCGCTTCAAATTGCCACGACATTGCAGAGCACCGAGTCCGGCCGGCGACTCTATTTCGAACTCTGCGATCGCCAACTTCACTTGAAAGAATTGGTAATTTTAAATATTCAAATGTTTGTTATTTATTTATTTTTCAACTTTTGGCAATGACAAATAGCAACAAAAAGGTGGACCGAAAAAGTTGACATTACCCAACCGATCGACGGACGAGGATTTATCGAAATTGCTTCTCAATTGCGGCTCGCTGGGTAACCTCGAATGTCTGAGTTTGGCCTTCACTCAGGTGACTAGCGCCTGCGCCCAGCATCTCATCAAATTGCCGTCGTTGCGTTACCTCAATCTCTGGTCCACCCAGGTAACGTTTTAATCACACCAACACCTTCGTTTTCCAAATTGATCCAGACGGCCGCAACAATTGATTTTATTTACAGTTTGGTGATGCTGGCCTTCAGCTGATTAGCGAACACCTCCACAAATTGCAGGTGCTCAACCTGTGCGAGACGCCCGTCACCGACAAAGGCCTCGCATGTCTGGCCAGTAAGTCGTCAATAATTCGTGAATTTCACTAGTCGTATAGTATTTCTTAATTTTTATTTCCAATTGTCCACCGAAAAAGGCATGAAGAGTTTGCGCAAGTTGAATTTGAACAGCACGACCCTGTCCGTGTCGACATTCGAGAAGTTGAAGCAGAAACTGCCGTCCCTTCAAGAATGCGACGTCCGCTACACGGACGCCTGGTGACAAGATGGGCCGAGGGAACAACATCAGTCAGGAGGTGGACAACAGTCCACTCCAATTCCCTCGAATGCCCAGTCTTTCTTCTGCATCCGACCACCACAACAACATCCATCGTCGTCGATGACGTCATCGGCCGCCAATCCCAACCGCAACGCCAATCTCTTTTTCTGCACTCGATATCATTCGACACGTCAAGCACCGGCCAACTTCCTCGAATTGGCCGATCAATTCCGTTGAATTGCGTCAAGAAGAGAATTCTTATTTATTTTGGTTGGATGCCACCGCTAGTCCAGCTTGTCCGTCGCTAATAATGTGAGAACTAGCCCAGACAACTATACTTCTTCCCGCCCTACTTTTTTTGTGTATCACCAAAAAACAGAAAAATCTCGTCATTTCTTATTATCAAATCCATTTTTCCTACCAGCGGCAGCTGTTTTGCAGTTATAAATATTTTATTTATATATATATATATAACTAAATTGGTGCGTTTATATATGATCATGTCAAAAAGGGAAATTTCTTGTTTGGCTCTTTTTATTTTTTAAATGTTTGGTCCTCTTTCAATTTTTGATTCGCCCCCGAAAGTGTAAGCCCTCAGTGATGGGCATCATCGCGTACAGCCTTTTTAGCTGATGTGTTATATATTATATAATTCTTTATGATTTCTCTAAATTTACTTTTCTGTGCGAGCTTTTCATTTCCTTGTTCATCATCTCCTTTTGTGCGAGCCTCTCTGAATTTATATACTCTCTCCAATGACAAGTCAGTCCCCCTATCTCTCTCCTTTTATCACGTATTCTAATATTTAACGTCATCTAAGAAAAAAAAAAGCCACCAACCGATTGCAAGAAAAACAAGATTTTGTTATCTCTATTTTTTGATTGGAGGAAGGAAAAAAAGATTCGTGGGAAATGTGAAAAATGAATCTATTTTGGTTGATCTTCTGAACGCGTTGCTGTACCGATTCACTTCGGCACTCAATACAATTTGGTACAACAAAACAAGCAAAGATTCCGCAAACATTTTCTTTGTTCATCTTTCACGCCATCACTCACTCGTCGCCCGCCGAGATAGAAAAAAAGTAGTCGACTGCATCCGCAATAACACAACAACAGACATCCGTCATTTATCCGTTAGATGGCGGCGTAGATTGTGTGATTATTATTGTGTTTTTTTTTTCGAGGGCACAGAGATATGTTGTTGTTTCTTGCCCATCTCAGAGTTTCTTGCCCATCCGGGCGGCCCTGAAGCGACTGACGGGTCGGTGGGTGTTGACAGATTCGTCTCCTCCTCCTTCTGCTGCTGCTCCGACTTGTGAGGATGCTGTTTCTCCTCTCTCCTTGACCTCATCACCAACGGCCGTTATTTGTTGTTGTTGTAAAAGGCTCGACCGATCTGGATCTGCAGCTGGACCGCTCGCGTCTGGTCCCTCCTCCAGCAGCTTCTGCTTTTGTTTCTGTCTCTGCACAATCTCAATCACCGGCGTCGTCGATTTTTTCACTTTCAATATCGATTTGGGCTCGCTGCTGCTGCTGCTGCTCGGCTCCCCACCGGAAGGCTCCGTCGTGTGGCTCCTAAACTTGCGAAAGATTTCAGACGGACTGGACACCACCGACGACGACGACGACGACGACGACGGATCGGCCTCGGCGATAAAAGAGGCAAACTTGGCTTTTCTCTTGTTTGAACTGGCCGCTGCTGACGACGACGACACGGGCGAATGTTTAAAGGTGATTTTCAACGTGTCTTGGTTCTTGTCCTCTTCGTGGCCGTCGTGGGCGGCACCAGGAAGGATCAGCTCGTCACGCCGAAACTGTTTGACAGCGTCAGGACTCTCTGACCATCTCACGCTCTTCTTTTTATTTTCTTCTTCCTGTGGTTCTTCTTCTTCTGGTGGTTCTTCGACGCTAATGGCTTCGTCTTCTTCTTCTTCTTCTTCTTCTACCAACTCATCCCCCCAGTCGATATCGCCATTTCCCACACCTAACCTTGATATAAAGTCACGCAGAAACAAGATTCATTTGGCAATCGTTAAGAGAGAAAGTGATTAAAAGACGTTCAAAATCGTACTTGGCCAGCTCGTCTTGCAGCTCCTCTTCCATTTCCAGCTCGTCCAACCTCCTAAACAATTCCTCCTCTTCGGACCTTTCTTGAGATTCCTCGGCTGATGCTTGTTTCAGTGCGGCCATCTTCTGCTTGTATTCTCGGACTCGCTTTCGGTGCTCCTCTGTGACAAGGCAAATAATCAGTGTGACTCACTGCCACGTCTAGACAGCAACAACAACAAATCATACCTCTCCATTGTTCGTCCTCTTCCTCTGTCTCCAATATGTTGAGTCCCTGATTGAGGTCCTTTTTGTACTTGTTGGCCTGATCACACCAGCTGTTCACCGATTTCAGCTCAGCGTCAAACCTTTTCAGAGATTCATTGCAGCCTAAGTTCAAAGTAATGAGCAGTTGGTTTAATTAGATTGGGACTCTTGGGATTCAGATGATCTGGGGGGTTACCTTGTATCCTCCGCTCCACAATCTTGGCGGCCTGCTTGGCAGATCTCTCGACAAACCAGTTGTCACCCAGCAGACAGAGGATCTCGTTTGTGTGCTTGACTCTGCCAGGTACGAAGGCCAGGCTTCCAAAAGGGACCATGACTTGGTGTGAGACTTTGTCAGGCAGTGATTCCAATCTGGCTTTGAGGGCTTCATAGTCTTCCTTGAACTTTGTCAATTTCTTCACCTTCTCCTTGACGATATCCGCTGCCTGTGGGGATCAACAAGATTAATCGGAATCATCAGACTTGCGTCAGTGGAGACGACGACGGGTATAATGTAAACATCAAAGAGATACCAATGTTAATGGATGTCGTCACCCAAACATATTCGACTCACTTTGGTTTGGTGTTGAAGCAATTGGACGAGAGGATTACTACTACCGGATGTGACTGGCGAAACCTGCACATCGTCGGCCGTCGCCATTGTTTTTATTTTATTAATTAATCTATGTTATAATGTCTCTCGTGGCTCTTTTTTATTATTTCAAATCCGATTCTCCAGCAGAAGAAAAAAGTGTGACACACACACCGAGAGCGACGAGTGGCAGTCAGGCGTTGCCGCACCGGATTCCCGACCGCAACGAACGTTCGAGGAAATTGAAATTACAACACGTCATTCTCTGCCTGCGATTCCGTCATGTGCTTGCGGAATGATGAATCACGCGTTTCAATATATATATCATTTCACGATCAATAATAAGCACATCAGCAACTTTGTTCATTTGGATGAGTCACAGTGCCAAATGTGGACGCTAGATGACACTCTTGCCAATTGGCGCAATCGGAAATATTTTGGCTGGACGGATTCGGACAGGAAGAAACGACGTTTTTTGGTCGAGCCGACCAAATTCGCGCACAGGGAATTAATCGCAACCACCAGATACATACCACAGTAGTAGAAAATAGAGACGACTGCAAACACACACACACACACACACATTGTGTGTGGTGTGTCAGCCAAATCCAATTGGGTGGCGCGCGGTCTTTTTGAATGGGAAGAAGAATAAAAATAGAAATAAGCTCGGGCGGCAGCGCCTAATAATATAATACAGGACAAATAAATCTATACACTAAACACAGAGAGAAAAGAAAGAAAAAGGAATATAATAAAAAAAGAACAATTTTTAAAGCGGGGACTTGAAGGGAGTGTGCCGATCGACTCTGGAGACTGTCGCGACGTCCATCCGCGAGACTCTGAAAAACAAATTCCCGTCGCCTTTTTCATTGTGTTGTGTGTCCACCTTTTCTATTTCTTTCCTTCTGCTACCAAGGCACACCGCTACTGTCAACTCTAATCAAGTGGAAAAAAAAAAGTTGGAAAATTGATTCATCTGAGGGGAATAGAGGAATGCGCGTCCGATACAAAGTTGTGGCTTCTTTTTTATTTTCTAATAATATTCCAAATCTGCGCTGAAAAGTTCAAAAGGTTAGAGCCCCAAATGGAAATAGTTCGTGTTACATATTCGTAGAAAACAACACGACGACTCGTGTCCATCGATAATGGCGACGGAGCAATTGGTGGTGAACGGATTAACGACGCTAATCCCCCTTCATTCGCTAATCCTGGGCTGGTTAACATGCGTGGTTAGCAGCTTGTTTGCAGTTATTGACGATGACCAAGCAAATTTGAGTTCAATTCGCTCAACTCTAGTTTAAATAGAGAGATAGTAGACAGATAGAGAAACAAGGAGCTTGTGTGCAGTTACGGCGGTTAAGTTGGTGGTGGGCAAAAGGGACTGTGAGGGGGTTAAGCGGCTTTTATTTGGTCGACGGCCAATGAGAGGAAGGCGGAGCTTGTTAAGAGAGAAAGGAGGCGGAGCTTATAGACTCTCTCTCTCTCGTGTGTGTGTGTGTGTTAAGTTTAGGCAGCAGCCAAAAGACTAGCAGCAGCAGCAGCAGCTCTTTGGGTGTGTATACGTAGTGGCCGTCTCTCTCTCTTTTACTTTTGGGTTGGACTGGTGGTCGGTTGGTCCTTGTCCGTCAGTTGGGGCTCAACATTGTCGGCCATCGGACGGGACACGTCTCTCCCACCCAGCACAGCACACACGAACTCTCTCTCAATCATTCCCCCCCCCCTCCAGCTTCGTTCAAACATTTTTTCATTTCACTTTTGGTCCAAACGAATCGATCGTAATGAAGTTCACGTCGTGATTGTGCCACCGCGTTCCAGTTGTTGTCTCGTCCCGTGTGTTGTGTCCCGTGTTTTTTTCTTGTTCGACATTTTGTGCGGGTGATCAACAACATGCGACAATTCTTCCTGTTGTAACAACAACAACAACAACATCGACAACAAGTTGAATGTTGGGTGAAAGTTTCGTCAGCGATGAACGACGGGCAGTGCCAGTGCCAGCCAATCCCGTTTTGAACTGAGAAAAACTTGAAATTCACGATCGTTTTTTTGTTGTTGTGTTGTTGTGTGTGTTGTTGTGTTACCGAGAAAATAAAAAACCTGAAAACTCGTTGGCCAGCACTCTGAATTTCGTGTAAACTTTGAATTCAGAAATTTCGACTGGGGCCAGAAGATTATCGGATTAAATTGTCGTCGTCGTGTCCGGCCGTTGGATTCCAAAGTGAAAAGAAAGAAAAGTGTGTGTGTCTCGTTTCGTGTTGTGTGTTTTGATATTTTCACGACGAAATAATAATAATGGTGATGGCCGTGAACGCCGGTCGCTGGTTGGTGTTGGCCGTTGTGTTGGCGACGTCGTTGATCGGCGGCAAACCGTCCGACGCCTTTCAAATCGGTCAGTTTTGTCTTTACTTTTTCGTTTTCTTTTGTTATTTGGTTGGTTGGTGGGCCTACATATTTTGGCTGGCCCTGCCGCCCGTCTGCTGCTGGGATATGTTGTTGTGATTTTCAAAAGGGGTCAGGTGATATTCATCACGGAGCACAAACAACAAGGCCGGCGGCGACCTTTTTCTTTTCGTGAGCTGCTGCTGCTGCTGGGCTGTTCCATCAAAGAGCAACAGCACAGCACAGACTCTCTTCATCATCATCTTATCTCCTTTTTTTCTTCTTCTTCTTCTTACTCTTCGTCTCCCATCTCCCAAGGTTTTGGTTACCTTGGCAACCGGCCGCCTTTTGATTGCCAAAGCTTTCGCCCGACTGCAGTCCAGTCGGTACTACTTTGCTTGTTTGTGTTTTCTTCTTCTTCTTCTTCTTCTCCTTCTTCTGCTTTATTCGTCCAGCAGCAGCACAGCAGTATACAGCAGACACAGGAGCAGCATCAATCAAAAGGCATCGCTTTTGGCTGTGCTGTGCTGACGTTGCAGCCGCAGCAGCAGCACAACGGCGGCGGCGGACGGACAGACGGACTTGATTTTTTGGCGAAATAGACTTTTACTCGGCGTGAGCGAATAATCGAATTGCGTCGGCCGGCTAGCAATCGGCAAGGGCGCCTGGTTGCGCAATTGGGCGCAGAAATAAAAAGAGAGAAAGAATAGGAAAGAGAATAAGAATAATCAGACGGGCAGGAATAATGGATGACGTCCCAGCGCCAAGGTCCGCGGCGTGAATCAATCAGTGCGACGTGCTGGCCAGTGGGAGATGCTGGGCAACCAAACGTCTAACTGTAAACCACTTTTTTCTCTTCTTCATCTTCATCTTTTTCTTTTTGTCGGGCAAAAGGAAAAAGTTGGTCGGTCGGTCGGTCGGTGGTGGCTGGGCGGACTGTGTGGCTCTTATTAGTGGCTGCTGCTGCTGGCCTCCAGCAGGAGTTGGTATAAATGCACACGAGAAGTAAGAACGAAAGAAGAAGGAACAAGTTTTCTCTTCTTCTTTTTCCAGCCCAAGTCCAGCAGCAGCAGCAGCGGCGGCTATGCAAATTGCAGCCCGAATAACACACACATCGACACGGAGCTGCTGCTGCTGCTGCTGGCCGGGATAGGAGAGGATAGAGGAGGTGGGCAATAAATACAGGTGGGCAGAGAAGGAGAAGGAGAAGGAGAGAGAGTTGAGCGAAAGAGGAGAGAATGGAGGAATAGAATGGCGCTAGCTGTTCTCTCTCTTTCCTCCCGACCAACTCCCGACAGTCCCGTCTGCACAAGACACGACCCACAACAACAACAACACCAACAACCCTCATATAACCATCTTCTTCAACCCGGCCAAGCAACTTCCTATATATCCATTGTGTCCAGCTACAAGCAGCAGTCTTAGCCTGGCCAGCAGAGAGCGGCTGATGGCGGCCAATAAGCCAACAGATCGCGGGAGGACGGGGGGACGGGGGTGAGAAAACTCACGTGTGTGACGTCAATGGGCTCCCGGCCAATAACAAGAAGAAGAAGAAGAAGAAGAAGAAGAAATTTGTTTTCTTCTTTATTATTCTCCCGCCGGCATTCACGAATGAATCTGATTAGAATTTCAGTTTTTGTATTTTTATTTATTTTCGGTTACAAAACAATTCCGGCCTAAAATAATTTTTCCGATGTTATCAAACGGATGCAGATGTCTTTATATATTGAGAAAAGAAAAGAGAAAGAAAGAAGAAAAATGTGTTTTTTTAGTGTTTTCGATGATGCGGTGGTGATGTGATGGAATTCACGCGGGAGTGTTATAAACTTTGGCTGGCCCGTCGGCTGCTGCTGCTGCTGTCATCGGATCCGGGTCAAGTCGAAAAAACTTTTATACGAGAAAAAATTTGTATTTCTTCTTCTTCTCGTCTGTTTGGAGAAAAGGAAAAAATCCGATCGGGAAAATTCCCAATGAACTTTGACAGGAAAAAATTTAAAAAGAAAAAGAAGAAAAAAAGGGAAAAAAATTCAATTCGTATCGTTCGTTCGTTGCTATGAGAGACGCTGACACGAGGACGACATGTGACTACTCCCGCCGACGTGTCGACACCAATTTCTTTTTCTTCTTCTTTTCCCTTTAAAAGGACTTCCGCTTTTGGCGGGCGGCTGTGACGTCATCGCCGCCCGCCATTCCGCCAATTGAAATTCCTCCTTTTACCGAAATTTTGTCGCAGCTAATCGTTCGGCGTCCGCTGTCACTTTTTTTTTTCTTTTTTCCTTTTTTTTTTTGTAAACGGGACAAGAAACAAAACAAAAAAATCAGCTGCTGCTGCTGCTGCTGTGCGTTGCCCGCCAGCTATTTCGGGAGTCGCATTTTTTTTTTCTTCTGCCGGGATGCCCAGCTGTTGCAGCCAAAAAAAGTTTCTTCTTCTTCTTCTTCATTTTGGCATATCTCCGTCGGTCGGTTTCGGGACCTGAATGTCTGATCAGCTTCTCTCTCGTCTCTCTCAGCGGGAACTTTTTTGCCCGTTTTTTTTTCGTGAAAAAACGGGCAGCCGCAAAAAAAAAGTCAACGCGCACGCGCGGGACTGGAGATCTGAAGAAGAAGAAAAAAATGTTTGGGTTTTTGCTGGCCGGCTGCGGAATGCGGCGGGAGCCACACGTCGCGGGTTTTTATTTTATTTATTTTTTCTTTTCATTTGACACGAGAATTTCGCCAAAAATAAGAAAAAGAAGAAAAATAAGAAAAGGGAGAAATTTGAATAGGCAAATAGGCGCGGGCGAAGGAGAGGAAGTTGTTGTTATTGCACACAAGATCCGTGTGTCGCACATTTGCATGGCGTCGTTAATTTTTCTTCTTATTTGCGATAAGAGCCTGTTTACGAGATTCGGCCCGCCGTGACTTATCGGCCATAAAAAGACGGACGCTGGAAAAACGAGAAAAATGTCCGGCCAGTCGACATTTATTCAAATGAGGTGGTGGTGGTGGTGGTGGTGGTGGTGGGGGAGAGCGTCGGCCGGCCAGCCAGGCGCCGCCTGCTTGTAAGAAAAAGTTAGGCAACCGGCAGCTCAACAATTACGTTGATGGATTCGCGGCCGTTGAGTCTAGAGGCGCCAGTTGGCTGACGTCAGCCGCCGTGGCCATTTGTATATTGGCGGGACCGAGCGGCGATTCAAATTCAAATTCATCATCGGCCGCCCTGCGCACCGACTGCGCCGGACTGCCCGGACCGAGAGGCAATTTAATGACGACGGCGACCGCGGGAATAAAGCAAGAAAAAAAACCAACAACAACAACAACCAGTTATTTTATTTTTTTTCGGTTTGGCACGTCCTTGCGCCTCTCAGTTTTGTGTTGTATAAGACGGTCGTCGGTGTAACCTCTCAAGGCCGTCACCTGATGGACGACGACACCTTTGTGTCCGTTTCCTCGTCCGTCGGTTGGTGTGCTGGGTCGGCGGCGGCGTCCGGTCGGTCCGTAGAGAATGTGATTATTTATCCATCCATTCAATTGGCGTGACACGCGAGGGGCGCCGGCCTCTGCCGCTGCTGCTGCTGCTGCCCAGTCGCGCTGTTTGGCTGTTGCAGTTTGTCATCGACGGGGTTGCCGGCCTGCTGTCGTCCCACGCGCCTCACGGCACGGCTGGATGGTCGTGAAATATCCTGGTCGATGCATCATCATCATCTTCTTCTTCTACCACTACCAGCACCTTCCACATTCCACATTCGCCAATCATTGATTGATTGTGATTAACCAAACTCGGTCCGTTTTATTTCATTATTTGGAGATGATGTGATTTGAGCGAGAATAGCTCCGCCCAGCTGGAACAAGGCAGGAACAAAAAGTTGCAGGTTTTTCCAGGGGGGTTCAATTAGTTGTGGAATTTTGATTCTGCTGGGCGTGAAAATTGTTTTTTGTTTTTCGCGGAAGAAGAAGACGGACAAAATGTCTATACGCCGATTATTGGGTCCTGTTTTTTGTTTGATGGGAAATTGTTGGTTGTTGGAGGTTGTTGGAGGTTGTTGGAGGTCGGCTCCTTTTTGATTATTTCGGAAAAGAGAAGAAACAAAAACGGGAGGGGGTGAGTGTGGGGGGGTTGCGTGCATACCACAACTAAAAAGAAGAGGAAGAAGAAGAAGAAGATTTTTTTTTCCCAGGCACCGCGGGATGACGTGCGTGCACGCCATCTATCAGCTCAAAGAGCCGACACATGATTGAAAAAAAGAAAAAGGGGCCCAGGCAAAGAAGAAAAGACAATAAGTCTCTTCCCCCTCCTCCTACTCATCGTCAAACGGTTGAAACGACCGAAACAAAACCGTGAAACCTGCAAAGAAAACCAACCGATGAGATGGAGAGACGAGTAGGGGGTGGATCAGTGGGTTCGACCTTTTTTAAATTTTTCTTTTCCCTGGAAAATTGACTCGTTTTACCGTAAAGGTAAAAAGAAGCGGCGGCTCCTTGATTGTTTTTCCCCCTCTTTCTCTCTTATGTAATAATAATAACCAAATATAATAAAAAGAGTTACCTTTCTTTACCCTCTCCCCCCTCTGTGTCTGTGTGTGTGTCTAGCGGTGAAATTTATTTTGTGTGCGCATGCGGTTTTTCTCTTTTGAGAAAAGAAAAAGAAGGGCGGAGCCGCCCTGGAAGTAAAAATGGAAATTGATTTTTGTTTTCTTAACGTTTTTCTTTTTCTTTTGTTTTTCCCATAGCGAGTTTGACGGCGACCAATCAGAACTGCACCAACGAGGGCCAAACGGTGGTCGTGAAAATCGTCGAGGAATTCATTCCCTGCATGACCTGCATGTGCAAGGTAAAAGAAGAGCCCTGGCCGGCCCGTTTGAAAATCTTTTGTCTTGTTGCCCAGTTATTGTTGATTGAGATTTGGGTGGTCCCATTTTTTTGGCCCCTGGGCGGCGGCTGTGGCGGCGGCGGCGTGAGGGAACATTAGAAAAAGGAAAAAATTTGACCGACGACAAAATCATCCGGGGCGTCCGCCTCATTCCTCCCGGATGAATCAATGCGGAGCAGCTGCTGCTCCTGCTGCTGCCCTTGGGCCATCGTCTCCTGGTGGGGGTCTTTGTGGGTTTTTCAGTGGTTGTTTGGCGGTCGTGACTGTGACCTCTTTTATCTCCCGCCGCCCCTTGTGTTTGCCAGTCTAAAAGTCACGCTTCTTCTTCTTCTTCTTCTTTTTTAATATTATTTTTGGGGGAA
This sequence comes from Daphnia pulicaria, assembly GCF_021234035.1. Classification (NCBI taxonomy): domain Eukaryota; kingdom Metazoa; phylum Arthropoda; class Branchiopoda; order Diplostraca; family Daphniidae; genus Daphnia; species Daphnia pulicaria. Next base: position 577,981 of record NC_060923.1, on the reverse strand, counting down.
ATTTTATAATTTGGTTGTTGTTGTTGTTGTTTGTGGTTGTTGTTCCGGGATGTTGTCACTAAATGGTCGCAACGCCTCCCTGATTAGTTTTTTCCGAGTCGAGTCGAGGGATTGTCGAGGGGGGAGGTGAAATGAGACTTGATGAATTTGATTTTTTAAAAAATATCCGGGCTCTTTATTTAGACTCTGGTCGATTTGAAATAGTTTTGAGTCGTGTGTTGTGTGTGGGGGGCTTGAATGAATGAGGGATAGGTATAGGCTTGGCTAGGCCGGAGTGGATTTAAAAAAATAAATCAGGTGTGTCTAAGCGCCTATAGCTTCTCTTTTTCTTATTCTTTTTTTTTTAAAATAAGAAGAAATAGAAAAAGGGGAGAATTTGTGTGTGCGGTCGGTGCTGGGTGGATTGGATGAGCCCCCCATCCATCCATCCATTTCTCTTCCATTCTCCGTGTGTGTTTAAGTGTAGAGATGAGCCGTCAGAGGAATGAGCCGAGCCAAAGGAATCAGAGAGAAGAAGAAGCCCCACCATTTCTTCCTCTATAGACTCGGACACCCAACAACATGGTCGAAAGGGAAGATGGAAAACCCATTAAAAACACTCTTCTTCTTCTTTTTTACTCTTCCATTTCTTCTTCTGGTGATAGATAGCCATCGACCAGAAGAACACAGGACCCCTGAGTGGGTGGGGAAGGGGAGGAAAGGAAAAAAGGGGAAAACTAAAAGCAGAAAATCATATCCAATTCACCTTCTTTTTTAATTCTTTCTTTGAGTTTCTGCTCATCTCTACTCGCTGATGAATGAGCAACCGATTGCGTCATTCCGATCGGATGACTCCCACGTCGTCATTCCTTCGAATTGCGCCATCGACCGAAACTCGTCCAACACCACCACGTCCACCACCACGTCCACCACCACGTCCACCAGTGTCCAATTGAACATATAGAGCCCCCAATGACACGCCGATTAGATGAATCATATACCTGACTCTCTCCCTGTGTGTTATTGGATATACAAGAAAATAAAAATTAAAAAAAGGAAAGAGAAAAAAGGGGCTCAAGGGCGGCGTGTTTCCGCATTTCAACCGTTTCCCTTTTTTCTTCTTTTCTTTTCTTCTAAACTCCAAACTGTCAACTGAGCAAATAGACACACAGAGACACAATAACCGCCCAGGCTGCTACCCTCCCCCACCCCCAGCAGCCCAGCTCAGCTCAGCCTCAAAGTCTTTTATTTAAACCGTCTTAAGAGTTATTGGCCGGCCTGCTGCTGAGCACTGCTGGCCACAGTCGAGATAGAGAGAGCCTTTAACCCCCTGCCAACACACACACACAACACGCACAGCCTATAGCTGGAAAATCATCAATTCATATTCCACCTGCTGGGAAAGAGAGGCATGTGAATAGAGGGGGGAGAAAACAAAAAGAAAAGAGATGGAATTTCAATACAAAAGAAAAAGAAGAAGAAGAAGTAAAACGATACACAGATAATGTAAATAAAACACACACACAAATATCTGATGATTTTGGAATTCCTTTTGTGCTGTGGGTTCGATCCACTTTTTGGGTGTGCGTTCCTTATTTCTTCTTCCCCTTATTGAAAATGGTTTGGTTCTTTTCAAATCCGGTTTTCTGTTTCAACAATCCGGATCGAATGTTGTTCGGGTAGTACTAGTAGATTATATACCTTGAAGGATTGACCATCCGGTGATGGCCGGCAGAAATAGATAGATAGAAGGACGACGTACGTACAAGGGCCCGCCGCCCGTTTCAATCAGATGAAATTACCAACCACCGCCGCCGCCCCATTTGTGATGAACTGGATCTCCTGTTTTTTATTCAGTGTGTCCTTGTGTGTGCTCAGAAAACTCTGCTAATGGAAAAAGACTCTAATGTTCTTCTATTTTTTTCTATTTTATTTATGCGATTGTGAAACAGGATGGCCACGTCCAGTGCAAGAAGGAGATTTGTCCCAGCACGGGCAACTGTTACGTGTTGCAACAGAACAAGAGCGCCGCCGCCAAGTGCTGCCAAGTTTGCAAAGGTAAAAACAACAACAACATTTTAAAAGCTTCGCGACCACTTATAGACATCTCTAACCACTTTTTCTCCTTATGTTCTATAAATAATTGGATTGGATATATAAATCCCAATGTCTTTTTTTCGGTTTTAACTTTTAAGTTGCACAATTTCGGTTGAAAAATTGGTTTGTTTTTACAACCTTTTTGGGGTGGTGGTGGTGGAGGGGGGGATTGTTTTGTTACGCCTTTGTTGATTGTTTCCCATGGCATTCCACGACTAGAGCGGATGACCTTTTTTGTCTTTTAGCTCCGTCCTGCTGGATGGATGGATGGAATTTTTTTGGGTTTGTTTTCTATAGTCGAGAGCGACAACTAATTAGAGACGAATTGAAAGTTATTGTCGGGTCGTGTGGTTTTATTGGATCGGCTCCTCGTTTGATTTACGACCGTCTGCACTCAGACATTGAGACGCAAACCCCAGAAAATGAAACTAAAAATTTGTTTTTTTTCCCTTTTTGATTTTGCCGCCCGTCTGATTGCAGGTTGCCATTACCAAGGTGTTCATTACCAGAGTGGCAGCCAATGGAACGATCCCGACGATCCTTGTCAGGTAAATTTCATTGATTTTTTCTTTTCTTCTTTTATAACCGAATAAGAGCAAAAAGTGGACGGGCCACTTTTTTTTATTTGACTCGTTTTGGCTGGGCAAAAAGAAGAAAATGAGTCACCGACGGGACTGGTGACTCATTTCAATTTCCTTTCCCCCGAGTCAAATAAGCATAAATTAGCATAAAATTGCACGCAGACAGACAAAAAAGACAAATAAAAATGTAATCTAATGTGACTCGCTTTGATCCAATTATTGTAGACGATGACGTGCCAGGGCGGCGTGGTGACCCTGTCCCGTCAAACGTGTCGCTGGAATTGGCCAGCAGACGGACAACAAATGGCCAGCAGCGGGTCCGAGCCGACCAGCAGCCAGGACGGGACTTGCCATCATCTCTTACCGCCCAGGACGGGCGAGTGCTGCCCGCGATGCAAAACCTGCAAGTGGAACGGCGGCGGACGCAATAACGTGACAACAACCGACAACGGCCAAGGCCCAGTCAGTCCCGACCCGCAAAAGGAGCCGTGCACTCTATGCCAATGTCTGCCAAACGGACAAGGCATGACGTGCACCCGCCAAACTTGCCCAGTCTTGCCCTGCCCGGCTAATAAAGCCCTCCTACAACCGGGCGCCTGTTGCCCAGTCTGCCAGGGCGTCCGCAAGGAGATTGTCCCGTCTCCGCCGTCGGCCATCAGCAGCAATTGTCACATTGGCAAAAAGACGTTTGAATTGGGCGCCAAATTTCGGCCGGACCCTTGCACCAATTGCACGTGCCAGGCCAATTCGACGACGGTGTGCGTGCGGGACAACAGCCGACGGCTGGGCGGCGGCGTCGGTTCCTGTCCCAACGTCCACCCGGCCACCATCACCGTGGCTCCTCCTCCAGCAGCAGCCAGGACGGGCGATGACACGACGACGGAGCCGTCGGCCTTGCCCGTCGTCGATTCCTTCCAGCGGCAACAAGAAGCAACTTCGTCGTCTATTCCGGCTGGTAGTGGTAAAGCCATTGGGACGGCGGGAGTAGCAGCTGCGATGGCGACGCCGACGGCCCTGCCGGCCTCACGACCTCTGACCTGCGCCTACCGCGGCGTCACTTACCAGGTACGAGCCGGCGTCTCTTTTTTAATAATAATTATTATTATTATTCTTCTTCTTCTCATGGACGGGCGGTGGAATTTGTTGGGTGGGTGGCGTGTAGAACGCGGGACGGACCACCCGGTGGTGGTGGTGGTGGGGAGTCGATGACGTCGTTAAGAGAAGAAGATCAAAAACTGGGGCCCGTTTGTCTTTTTCTCGTTTGTTTTGTCTTTTCATCCTCGCCGCCTTCCATTTTATTTTTATTTTTCTGTACAGTCACAAATGGGTTGTTGGGTTGTTGGGTTGTTGTTGCTCCTTTTACGAGACGATGATTATCCACCACCACCACCTAGCGTGAGAGGGGGGATTTCTTCTTCTTGTTCCGTGTGCTTGTGGACAATTATCCACGGCGGTACTGCTGGGCTGGGCTGGGCCCCCTCCTGTCCATTGTTTTCCCTTTTGTGTAAACAGCCGAGTATAAGTCGACTGGCGCGGTCGTCGTTCATTTCTCTCTCCCCACATTTTTCCAAATCATAATAATAATGACTCTCTTCTTTCCTATACCCCCCCTACACGCCGACACACACACACACAAAAGACAATCGTGGGCAGCAAACGCCGAACAAATATTTGACCTTTACCTAACCAGAAACAATTGACTCGACACAACCCCTAAAACTACAATTCCCCCAACCAACCGAAACTCAATTTCCTCAATTTTCTTTATTTAAAATAAAAATAAAAAGGACGGAGCTGGTTGGTCGCTGGATCCGTGCACTCAATGCAGCTGCGCCCAGGGTGAAGTCCGCTGCGCTGTCCAGCAATGCCCAGTCTACCGGCCCAAGGATCACAACCCGAACCGGCGCAAACACAAATCCTCGTCGTCGTCGGCCGATTCTCCTTCCGACTCGTCCGCATCCGCATCTTCTTCTTCTCATTCCGGCAACAACAACAACGTCCAGCCGACTCTGCAAGGGGGAGGTAGCAGCCAACCTTGTCCGCCTGGGCGTCATCCCGTCAAGGAGCCGGGCCAGTGCTGCCCCAAATGCGTGGAGGACGACGCCGTGTGCACCGTGTTTGGCGACCCGCACTACCGGACGTTCGACGGGCGGGTTTTTAATTTCCAGGGGGCCTGCAAGTACCTGCTGACTTCCGACTGCCGCAACGACAGTTTCTCCGTCCGGGTCACCAACGACGCCCGTTCCTCACGCTCCTTCTCCTGGACAAAGACCGTCACTCTCACGGTAATTTTAAAAATTTCAAATTTCCCGCCGCTTACATTCGACTGGCAGCTCATTTTAATTTTGTTTTTTATTTATTAATTTGAAAGATTGAAGATTTGAAAGTGACGCTGGGCCAGAATATGAAAGTCAAAGTCAACCACAAACGAGTGTCGCTGCCGTTCGTCAGCCTGGGCGTCCTCTCCGTCGTCCAGGAGGGTTACAGCGTCGTCGTCCGGACGAATCTCGGTGAGTTTAGGCTCCTCCTTTTTTTCTGTCCATCCGCGTTGTATCCATTTGGGAATTTGTGTCTAAAATCGGTTGTCATCCAATTTGTCCAGGAGTGAAATTGCTGTGGGACGGCGAGAGCTTCCTGGAAGTGACGGTGCCGCCGGCGTTCAAGCGCCGACTCTGCGGCCTCTGCGGCAACTTCAACGGCCGCCGGCGCGACGACCTCCGCATGCGATCCGGCCAATTGGCCCAAACCGTCGAACAGTTTGGCGCCTCCTGGAAAGTGGGCGGACCCAAATCTTGTAGTCCCAGCGCCACTTCCAGTTCTTCATCTTCTCCTCACCAACGGATAGAACAGCCGTCGCCTTCCTCCTCCCTGGAACACAACCAGCGGCGACTGCAACTCCAACAACAACAACAACAACAACAACATCCCAACCAATTGGCCAGTTCCTCTTCTTCTTCTTCTTCCGCCATCCGGAAAAAGACGACAGTAGCGGCGGCAGCGGCAGTGGCGGCGGCGACGGTAGTGACACCGGCGGAAGAGCCGCTGTGCCAGAGGCAATGGCACATTCGCATCCGGGCCGTCCGGGAGTGCAGCGTCCTCAAAGCCGCCACGTTCGCCCAGTGCCACCCTCAAGTCAGTCCCGTTCGGTTTTTCAAGTAAGTCCTATTTTTATTTTTAAAATTTTTAATTCAATTTGGTTCAATTTTAATTCATTTATTCATTTTTTAAATTTAAATTTGAAAACAGATCGTGTCTATTGGACATGTGCGAGTGCCCGTCGGGAAAGCAGTGCTACTGCGAGGCTCTGACGGCCTACGCTCACGAATGCGCCCGTCACGGCGTCACGCAGATCGACCCCAAATGGCGGGAGGTGACGGCCTGCACCGGCCACCACCACCACTCCTCCTCCTCCTCCTCAACGACCAGCGCCCTCGTCACTCAACTCTGAAAAAATTAAACAAAAATTAAACAAAAATAATTAATAATAATTAATAATTAAAATAATAATAAAAAACGACAAATTTTTGTTCATTTTTTCAAAAAATGCCAAAACTCGTTCTCCTCCTCCTCCTCCCCCGAGCGCCATCTTTTCTTGTCTGTCCAATTTCAGATTGGAAAATTGTTTTTCTCTTTTCTCTCTCTCTCTCTCACCCAGTGGCCATCAGCAAATTGTTTTGACAAACGGACAAAAAAAAGTTTCACGATTTTACCCGATTCAATTTTAAGAAAAGAAAAGAAATATAATCATAATCCGATCAATTGTTTTTTAAAAATCCCCGAAAAGAAAAAGAGAAAAATTATCGGTCCAATGCGTTTTTATCATTCTATACTAATTATAATTTGATTGTCCATATGAATATAAAAAAATTGGCCAATCAGCTCCTCCTCCTGTGTCTGATGAATCAAGTCAACTGCGTGTGGCTCTCGTCGCGATCTCTTCCCTCCCCCCTCCCGCCCCCTCCTCCTCCTCTTATTCTTAATTATTATTTCATTATTGATGATGTAATATCATTTTATTATTTTTGGCTTTTTTTTTTTTCAATTTTTTTGTTCCAGCCCCCAACATTATTTGTTTTGTTCGTCGTCGTCATTCTCATAATTTGTGCGTGTCTTTTTTGCTGGGGATGTTCCACATTCAAGTGCTGTAAATAACTAGGCCTCTTTTTATATATATTATATATATCAATTCAACCAACATTTTCTTGGTGTTTTCTCCAATTATTTCATCTTATTTCCTTTTGTTTCTCAAATTTTTTCTTTTCCTTTTCGCCTGGGAGGGTCTTTTTTATTTTTGGTCCTTTTTGGGTTTTTAATTTTTTCCAAAAATCGAAAAAAGAAAAAAGAAATCCGCCCATTTTCTTTTTTCTTTGGACAAAACAATTTTGAATTTGACGCAATTTGATAATAATAACGATTGGATTTCTCCTTTGTTGTCTCAGTGATGTGTGTGCTCTTCTCCTAATAATTCTATTTGGCTGCGCTGTAAATACTTTGATATATCTCTATCAATATATCTTAACCGAGCTCTGTACAATTAAAAAAGGAAAGACAAACAAACAAACAGACCGACCCAAATTGCCTCGTTCAATTAAGCGACGTGTCGCCTACAGAATCGGGAGAAATAAGAAGACGGACTGACAGACGGGCGGGTGTGATGAATGAAACATTGGGTGCCGTTTTCTTGCGCTGGATGTGTCCGGAGCTGAGCGACGCGTCTCTTATCGAATTCATAACAACAACAAGAGAAGAAGAAGAAGAAGGAAATGATCAAAGGAATAGGGGGGGGGGGCCCATCTACTAGACGAGACGAAACCAGACGAGACCGGAGACGAGGTCGAACAAGAAGAAGAAGAAGAAGAAGAAAAGACATTACCAAATCATCGGCGTGGACGATTATTTTAATGGATGGGTGGAGAGAAAAAGAATAAGAAAAAAGACACTTAACTTTTTCTTTTTCTTTCTATGTGTGTGCAGAGAGGACGACCCCCCTCACATCTATAGGAAAAAGGAAAAAATGTCCGTCTCTTTTTTGTGTGTTGGCCGGGCAAGAGCACTTAAGTGGGGTCTAGAGTCTCTAGCTGCTTTTAATTGGTCGGAAGAGAGTCACACACGTCGAGAAAAAGAGAAAAAAAAGACAAGAGATTGAGTGAGAGAGAAGAAGAGAAAAAGGTCACCCACAAAAAGTGGCCACTCTGCCACTGGAATGTTGTCGCCGCCCTTAACTTTTTTTTTATTTTTCTCTCTTGTCCTTTTTTATTTTAATTTTTTATCTTCTTCTCCACGGCATACTGCTGCTGCTCCTGCTGTTGGCCAGCACTAATAATAACGAGTTCAAGTGAACAACAACAACAACAACAACAGTTGATCCACGTTCGAGATTCTTTCTTGGGTAGTGGTGTTATTGTCTTATTGGCCAGCAGCCCCGGTTTATTATTATTATCCACCAACCCTCATATCCTCTTCAGGCTGACTGGCTGGCCACTGTACACCTTAAAGACACAAAATAATAAGAAAAAAGGTCATCCGGAAGGGGTCAGCTATTCCTGCGACCGACCGATGATGATGGCGGTGGTGCTGGGCCCACCATCTGTCGTTATTTGGAAAAGTTGAAGGGTCTCTCCTCTCACAGTTCAAAACTCTTAACCTGAAAAAGGGACGCCAGCCTACATATAATCATATCAACCAACTGCTGGGCATTATTTAGTCACGATGCCAATGTTCATAAAGACAAGGGGGAAAAAAATCTCGTCCAAACAGCACGGAATAATTTCTATTTTGTCCGTCCATGTCATTTTTGAGGGAAACGACATTGGCACGTCAGACGGACAAACAGAAAAACACGTAACCATTTTCTCTTTTTAATTTTTTAAAATTTACTCCGTCCGATTACCGAATTTTTCCATTTTTCCAGTTTCGTATCGCCGCTTTTGTTTGGCTGGAAAATAAAGAAAAAGAAAAAAGAGTCTTTTATTATTATTTGTTCACGCTGCTGCTGCTGCTGCTGCTGCTGCGACGCGACATCTGCTCCTCTCTCTCTCCTTTTCGTCTTTTTGCGCCGGCTGGATCGTGTCGGCCCGCACGTCTCGTCGAACGGGAGAACGTGACTCGAGCCCAGCTGCCGACATTCTACACGCTCGATCAAATATCAAAAACCTGCACCGGGCCAGTGCCAGCCTCTCTTTTTCTACTAGAATTAAAAGAATTTTGAAAAAAAACAAAATGACTTTTTTTTTTCCCGCGTGAAAAATTATTTTTAAAAATTTTATTTTATTTAAAAGAATAAGAAAAAGAAATGTCTGGGTGAAATGGATTCAGTCGGATGCTGATGAACATTCCGACAATTTCAAGTTGGGGCGTGACACATTAGATGGCGATGACTGGGGTGTCGATTGCACACGCGGGACCGGTAAGCGTCTCTCGTCGCTCAGACCCGTCCGTCCGTCCGTCGCAGCAGCCGCCGCCCAGTCAAAACTTCACGAACCAACGCACCGACGTCCGACGCATGTGCTGATGGGGCGCGGCTTCATTTCACTTCTTGCTGCCCGCCATCTCGTCTGACTCATTTCAAAGTCCTTGGACCAAACTTTTTTTTTATTTTTTCAATTTTATTTTATTTTCGCTTTTTATTTATTTGGTTTTAGTTTTGTTGTTGGTTGGCTCATTACATTGACCGCGCGTCTCTCCAGCAACTCTCGGGCCGCGCATCTCCATTTCCATCCATCACCGACTTTGTTTCCTAGTCGCATTTTCGCTGATTATTCGGAATTTTCAGCTTTTCCTTTTCTCCCTTGTCTTATTTTTCATTTTCGTTTAGTGGAGCGGATCTTGAACCCCGTTTGACAAGCCTCTGCCCAGAGCAGTCGGATGGCCCGTCCTTCCTCCCCCGGTGCACATTGAAACGGGAGAAGGCGTCTGGTTGCAATTGAGTTTCGTAATACTTATTCCATAACTGCTGCTCATTGCCTCATTACGACGTTCATTTCGTCTTTTTTTGATGACTTTTCAAATATTTCGCCACTTTTTTTTGTTTTCGTGCTCATCCGCATCGATAGATGGCGTTGTACTTGTAGTTATGGAAACGACCGCTAGGTAGCGGGCGCAGCTTGGCGTTTTCCAAGGGGAAAAGAAGAAAGCTCTCAGCTCTCTGCTGGGTTTTTTCAGAGTTTTTGATCAAAACATCTTGGTCAGCTGTTCAGCTTTTCCTGTTTTTTTTTCTTTTTCGTTTCCACTTCGCCATATCTTTTGGGTGGGAAGAAAAGGGAAAAGGACAAGCAGTGCCACCCTCCCATTAGCACCGAGACGACCCCAGTGAGTCTCCTCTCTCTCTCTTGTCTGTTTTGTGTGTACACAGTTTTTTGGCAACAAGGGCTCGCTCGCTCCACCATCATTCGACTCTGATCGCCCGTTTAACCTACGTATTTTATTTCGCCCCGTGCTACCACCAATTAGGCACGAACGGAAATTTATTTAACGTCGCAGACGAGGTCGAGGAATCGTGTTACAAAGGTATACACGTAAAAGCTATTCTCATCGAAATTCGATGTTGCTTTGTTTGGGGTCACTCTCTCCCCCCCCTCTTTGTCCTTGACGGCTGCACTTGCACAGACACGAGTAATGAACAGTGGCGAAACGTTCGATTTCTTTTCGAATCGGCACTTTTCTCTCTCTCTATTTTGATGTGCGTTGCAAATTCGTCCTCGTTCTCTGATTTTGCAACCCATTTTGATTGGACTTGATTGATTTCTGCTTTGTATCCTTGACCAATTGACAATCATCTGTTGTGTTGGCCATTTCTCTAGTGACATTTTCTCTTTTTTTTTCTTCAATTCAGCAGGTGTGTGAGTGTCTCTTGTGTGTGGAAAAAGTGTTGTGGTGGACATGCAGCCTGCTCCCCGAAGAAGTTGAAGACCTACAACACCACCCCCTACTTACCAGGGAGAAGAGATTGACGGTGGCTCCTCAACTTGGGCAAGATTCCGCGTAAGGTGTCTGGCATCCCGCCGTCTCTTGAAGGAAGAGCAGCGTGGATTGGTGAGCAACAGCAACTTGGTGGGGAGGCGCAGTTGGCCGGTCATCTGGCCTCACTAGGTCTCATTACTTGGCCCCAGTTGCATCAGCCCTGGCCTCTGTTCTAACCCCCCGTTTCTCTCTTTGTTTTCTTTTGCCTTCCTGTTCAGGCCACGCCATACTGGCCTCGAACAGTGAAGAATCCGATGAAGGTGGAGCAGCCCAGCCACCCAAAAAGAAGCTCCGCTCCTCACCCTGCTCAGCTCTACCCAGCACCAATATGCAGCAGCAGCAAGCTACAGCAGTACGATATATATGAAAATCAATAGGCTCACTGCCTGCGTTCCTAATCATCTCTCTTTTCATGCAGGCCAAGAATGGCTGTTCATCAAAAGATGCCAATAATGGCAATAAAAACGAAGACGGAATCGAGTCGCTCTACGGATTGAAGGAAGTCGACGGCGTCGTGGGAGGCATCAAGCATGGATTACTTCATTCCGACGCCGATCCCAGTTTCGCCGAATTGGATGGGCTCATTCAGCCCAAAAACGTTTCGAAAACTGACCAGGAGATTGTGCGCATCATCGGCCAGCATTTGACCTCGATAGGACTCCAGTGAGTTTCCCTTAGTAACGTGTCAATGTCGATTGATTTTATAAAACTATTTTCCCATCCAGTCGGAGCGCAGAGGTGCTCATGCAAGAGTCGGGGTGCAGATTGGACCACCCGGCCGCCGCCAAGTTCTGCCAGCACGTCATGGATGGCGATTGGAATAAGGCCGAGATGGATCTGAGCGAATTGAAGAATGTCCTGGTTTGCCCTCAGAATTTGGTGGAAATGAAATTTCTGCTCCAGGAGCAGAAATACCTCGAGTGCCTGGAAGACGGTCGTGTTATGGAGGCGCTGAACGTTCTGCGCCACGAGTTGACGCCTCTCGGACACAATGTGGTACGCGTTCACGAGCTCTCCGGTTTTATGATGTGCTCCACTGGCGAAGAGCTGCGCGAAATTGCCCGATGGCAGGGCAAAGGACACGTGTCACGCGGAGCTCTCATGGAGAGACTTCAGCGCTTCTTGCCCGCCTCAATCATGTTACCTCCTAGAAGGTGAGTGTTTCTATGCCATTCAAGTCTTATTGATCTCATGTGGGTCGATTGATTGATTCAGGCTCCAGACTTTGCTGACGCAAGCCGTGGATTCCCAGAAGGAGCGCTGTCCCTATCATAATGTGAAATCTAATGCCCCTTTTGACAACGTCTCTCTGTTGAGTGATCACCTGTGCTCCAAGTAAGAGGAATATTGTCTTTGTTGCCGTTTGACGTGCGCTAATCGTTTCATCTCGTTTCCTTTTTCAGGGATCAGCTTCCATTGGAGACGTGGCAAGTTCTCAACGATCACTGTGATGAAGTTTGGTTCTGTCGCTTCTCCCCCGACGGCACCAAACTTGCTACCGGATCTAAAGACACCACTGTGATGATTTGGAATGTTGATCCGGTTCGTTCAATTCTCATAAATATCTCAAACATCTGTCTGGCAGCAGCTTTTTTCTCATATTTATTTTCTTCTTTTTAAAATTTCATGACAGGAAAACTGTTCGCTGACGCATTTGAAGACGCTAGAAGGCCATTCGTACGGCGTGGCTTATTTATCGTGGAGCCCAGACAGCAGCCACCTGGCCGCGTGTGGTCCAGACGATTGTCCGGAACTGTGGGTTTGGCAAGTGGAGACGGGACAACTTCGGGTCAAACTGTCACACGCATCCGAGGACTCGCTGACGTCGTGCTCCTGGCACCCGGATGGAAGACGCTTTGTGGCCGGCGGTTGCCGTGGCCAATTTTATCTTTGCGTAAATGGGTTTTTCTTCTTTTATTGTCTCTTCACCTGACCATCTTCACATTTATTTTATTTTGTTATCAAAGGATTTGGAGGGCAACGTTCTGGAATCGTGGGAGGGAGTTCGCGTCCAGGCATTGGCCTGGAAGGCGGACGGCAAGACTGTGTTGGCCGCTGACACGCATCATCGCATTCGTGGTTACAATTTCGATGACCTGACCGACTGCAACATGTGAGGATTTCCTCCTTTCATTACTGCTCTTCTACATTTTATAATAATTATTATCTTCGCGTTAAATAGATTGCAGGAAGACCATCCCATCATGTCGTTCACGGTCAACAGTACAGGCCGTTTGGCTTTGCTCAACGTTGCCACTCAGGGTGTCCACCTGTGGGATCTTCAGGTTCGCATTTTCTTGTTATTTTATTCCCCCTACAAACGTCAATTTCTTCTTTTTTTTGTTCAGGATCGCATTTTGGTACGCAAGTACCAAGGCTTGACCCAAGGCTTTTACACGATCCACTCAGGTTTTGGTGGACTAGGACAAGAGTTCATTGCCAGCGGCAGCGAAGGTGACGGTTTCACATGAAATTGTCAAATGACATCCAACTAAAGTTTCAATTAATCAAAACAGATAACAAGGTCTTTGTATGGCACATACGTCGCGAATTACCTCTGGCAACACTGACGGGTCACTCCAGAACGGTCAATTGTGTTCACTGGAACCCGCGTTGGCCCCATCTCCTCGCTTCAGCTTCAGATGATGGTACAGTACGCCTGTGGGGCCCGTCACAGGAGTGCCGAACTGCTGCTGCTGCTGCTGCTGCTGCTGCTGCTGCCGCCGCCACCGCCGCCAGTACCCAAGCCACTACTAATAATTCGGCCGCTGCTCCAGGATCGGCCGTCACTAATCATTCGTCTGGTAGCCCCAAACCATCGTCTAACTCAGGTCCGTAATTCCTTCATGTCCTCGGGGGGGCCACGTTAAAAAAGCACGACTCTGAAATTGAAATAAAAGAATAATAATAATAATTTGCTATTATAAGAGAAAAAAGAAATCGGACTATTTTTTTTTTGTCTTTTTTTTTTGTTTATTCGTGAAAAAATAATAAAAAAAAAACCCTTAAAAATCAATCGACTGAGTGGCTTTTTTTTTCTCTTTTTGCATTGTTTTCTCTATCTGATGTACAGGTCACCCAACTTTTATTGGCGGTGCGTCGAATGGATCCTAGTTTAATGTATGCAAATGTTTCTGTCTGCAAAAAAAAAGGAGATAGTGTGGCGGGTTGCTAATAACCAGTTCTCTCCCTCCCGTTATAGATGTTTATGTACATACGACATTCGAGCGATTTGGCGATGGAAAGTGTATTGCAGAGAAAGTGATGCATTTCTGGGAAGGGGAGGGCCACCATTTTGCTTCACTTTCGATGGGCGTCCGTCAATTCTTAATAATAAAAGATAACTTGTTCATTTTTTTTCTGCTATTGCTAGGCGCGTCATTTTCTGTCCCCCATCACATCATTCAAAACAGTCAAGTCGAAAAATAGACAATTCGAAGTTCACTCATTTGGACGTCTTGTGTTTGAATGTCTTCGTTTATTTGACCGTTCATCCCCTTTGATGACAAATAAAAGTAATTTGGAAAACCAATGGGACAAAGTGAAAAAGTTGTTTTGTATTCAATGCCGATTTGTAAACAAAAAATTTGTGAAAAAAGGAAAAATCTCAATGTAGAGGAGGCTCACTCGCTGTCGCTGCTGCTTCCACTGCTACTTCCACTACTGCTGGCACTCGACGACGAGGACGAACTACCGCTGCCACTGCTGCTCCTGTTTTCCCATCAGAGAAAGAATTACATTACAACGTGAGAAGTAAAAAACGGGTAAAATCCTGAAAATACTTTTTGTCACGCGGTTGGTCCTCAACCTTAACTGGTACAGGTGAGGCAGATCGGTGAGAGGAGGCTGCACTAGATGACCGTGAGCGACTGCTGGAACCTCCGCTGCTGGCCGATCGGGGAGATTTGGACTTGGATCGGGAGCGAGATCGAGAGCGATCGCTTTGAGCGTCACTGTCTGCATCTTCTTTCCCTTCGTCTTCTTTGTCGTCGTCCTTGATGACTCTCTGGCCACCGACAGCTCCTCCTTCGTCTTCGTCAATTTCTTCGTCATCCTCTTCCATCTCCTCTTCATCTTCAGCTTGATTGGCTGGTTCCAGCTGCCTCTCTCTCTGGCGGAACATGCGATGCTCACGGGATGTCAGCGAACGATGTTTGAGAACCAGACGGGTGTTTGACGTGGCAGGCTCGCCAGGCTTGGGTCTCCTCTTGGTCAATCGAACGCGCGTCTCCAGCTCGTTGTAGTAGACGGCATCGTCCCGGAAAACGATAAAGTAATTCTCCTCGTAACCTTTGGACGCTTTGCTTTTGACGTTCCAGTGGTACTGTCGGGCCATTTTGTAGTCGTACTCGTCGTTGTCGTCGTAATCCACCGACTGGGAAGCGTCGCGAGCTCGCTTCGTCAATGTCTCCGAAGTTGGAAGGAAGTAGGCGACAAACTGTTCACCAGTTTCGTCCATTACACCTCGAATCATGGCCTGGGACATCTCCTCCACTTGTATATTGGATGGTCGATCTACAGGTGCCGGATTGGCGTCGAAGATGACCTGAGCGCACGGATACTTCCACAACTATTTAAGAAAAAAGAGACTCCACAGTTTAGCAACAAGTTTGAGGTAAGTTGTGATTAAGTCAAGGCAAACCTTGAAATCGGGAATGACAGGCAAGACTTCAACTGCAGTGACACCCTTTTTGGTTGAGTGTTCCAAGATGGGTTTCTTGGCATCAGCAAATGTCTTTTCAATGGCTTTGAGCTGGCTCTCATGATCCATGTAGGCATTCTCTTCCTTTAGAGCCTTCTTCATGCTGTATCCCACTTTAGCCTCAACCTTCTCAATTGACATGGGCTGGAAACGTGTGGCTTCAGTTGAAATGTACTCTGTGCGCCTCAACCAGGATACATTCTTGGCATGCTGTGCTTTCCTGAAGATGGAGTGAACATGAGCCTAATAACAACTGATTTAAAATATGGAAATTACCTTCTGGCATCTTGAGGTGCGTGGTGAGTATCTTCTTCAAGCAATCTTTCATCAGCCGGATCTAAATGGGCATTTTTCTCTTTGGCGTAGGCTTCAGGGTTAATAAGATCAATGGTAATGCCAAGATCATATTCAGCAAGTAACTCATACTTGTAGCTTTTTTCTAATGATGTAGCATTATAATTGATAAACCTAGGAATGAACATTAAACATCAATGTTTACCACTATAAGTTTGTTTGTAGTTTTAATCAAGAGCTTTTTCAGTAAGGATTTCGTTCTACCCCATCTAAAAAGAAGATCAATAATAATAAAACAACACATACCGATTAGAGTCGAACGGATAAGTTATGAATTTAGGATCGAACGGAATGTCAGGAAGAGTGTTGCAGTATTTCACTCGACAGACAAGATCAGTTCTCCTCTCTCCAGGTGCTGCTGCTGCTGCTGGGCGTCGTCGATCTCTATCCGCATTTTGCGGTGGATTTATCGTCGGAGGCATTCAATAACTTGTAAGTTTTATTCCTTGAAGAAAACGGGGAAGAAAAACAACTAGAGTGAAAAAATACAGCCGAATGAAATGAGCCGACAACAGCAATATACATACGGTTGCCAGATTGTAGTATTTGTTTATCAAAAATAGTTTTCGAGGTTAGTAAAGTCAGTTGTTATTATATATAGATGGTACACTTGAAGACTAAAAAATTGGACTTAATTATCTATAATTTTGTATTCATATCAATTATTCGTTAAAAAAATTATTTCGTTGAATATTATCATACGTTTTAGGAACAACAGATGGCGTATAGCATTAAGAGTTCACGACATCGCGTGGCACGCGTGCCAATCTAAAACATTGTCGCCGTCTCGCCACTATAAAAATTGACGTATAAGCTCTTTATCATTTAAAAACATTGAGAATTAGTGTGAGTGTAAATAAACAGAGGGGCATTGACGTAAGAATATCGTAATGGACGTCATAACAGACTGAAAAATGACTGGAACTACGCCCTTGATATGACTAGTTAAACTTAAAATAACTGTTTTGAAATACCGCCCAAAGTTTTATTTATACAACAAGATTTTTTAAATGAATATTCTACCCAGTCCGTTATTATGACTTGCAGCTCAGCAATCGCAACATGTCAGCAAAGCTGATGTTAGTGAGAAGTTGCTTTCGGAGCGAATCGCTTATCGAAATCTTTAAAATAATAATTCATTGGTTCCCAAGTTGTTAAGTTAAAACTAAATTATCATTCCTACAATAGTAGAATCAACTATAATTTATTGACTTTCAACACAGAGTTGTCTGGGCGGGGAGAATTTCGCTTTGACGTACTCTATTGGTCCCTATTTTCCCGCTACAATTTTTATTTTTAAAAAAACGTTCTCCAAGAAGAGAGAGTTGGTTTTTTCCAAATCCGGCTGACGTCACGATTCCTTGTAGTCACGTGACCTGCTCAGCGCGATGAGATCATCGCCAAACATAGTAAAAGGAAAAAAGAGAGGCAACTTTTCTGTGGCCCCTAGACGCAGCGGCTATTGCCTAGACTGGCGAGACGAAGTTGGAAAAATGACGAACGCATAGCGAAATACGACTCGGCCATTGCCTCCGGCACAGAGTTGTCGATGCTCTTTTATGCTTGACCAAAAGTGTACCCAGGGAAAATAGTGGAACGTATAAAGGCTTCCCCCAATCGTACGGAATTATGAGTCACCCTCTTGTGTTGCAGTAAAGTTTGTTGTGTGGATAACGAACAGAGTGTTTTTCCAACCATTCATACTAGTTTGAACTTCAGGGATTGTATCAAACATAAGCTGAGTAAGTAAATATACCAGACCTTCTGTTGAAAACCGTCGTGTTTCATGGCTGCCAGGAAGGGTATGATCATGGCCTTGAATTGTCTTATCGAAATAACCGTGCTAGGCGTCACTAACATCTGCGTCTTAATAATTAAACTTAGTCTTATCAAATAGAATATATCAGTTTTTTAAATGAAATGTTTGTGAATCTTTGCAGAAATCATGTATTCAGCACCTCACGAAAACCATGATGCCACCCGTCTGACTGTGGCAGACATCCTCTCCACAATGGCCAATTCTGTTGACGCAATGACACCTACTACGGTAAGACTGTCTCAACAATTCAATTTTGTGTGCAGGAAACATGATTGATGTTCCATTTATCTTCATAGCTGTCTTTACTGGATGGACTTACCGGTGTGCCTACTAGAACAACACCCACTTTAACACCTACAACACTTAGAAGCATTGAACAGACTTTCTTGGACATGGCAGCCAACCAGATGTCTCATGATAGGGAAGCTGGTTTTGTACCACCTATGGTGCCCTCAAATTCATTTTCGTCCACAGCTTCAAATTATACTGTGACTGTTACAACGTCAACTGAGCAAGGTATAATTTACCACAAAAAAAAAAAACATGAAACAAAACAGCCATTTTATTCTGACAAATTCAAACTTACAGATGTGAAACCCCAATGGCCTGGAGCCTCTTCTGTTCCTAATAATAATAATAGTGATTCACCACCAGCAGGACCAAGAAATACAGGAAGACGAATGAGTGTGGGCAGTAACAGCAGCAGTAGCAACAGTGGCTACAGCAGTACAGCAATGAGCTTCACTTCCGGTTCTGCACGTCGTGGTGGTGGTCGACGCAAAGAGGATCGTGACAGAGACGAGGTAATAATCGAGTTGATTTTCTATATCATTGAAATCAAAACTAAAATTACTTTCCATGTTCTTTAGCCCGGTGAGGACTCGGGCAAAAGGTTGATGCGGCGCGAACGAAATAAACAAGCTGCTGCCCGTTGCCGTAAACGACGTCTGGACCATACGATGGCTCTCCAACAGGTAATAATTATGCCAGCGTTATTTGTAGAAACAATTGCAAACTTTGTTTTCTTTATTCCGTCAATAGGAAACGGAGTTGTGGGAAGACAAGAAACAAATCTTGCAGAATGAGATCCGTCAGTTGCAAAAACACAAGGAAGAGCTGGAACAGCTTTTGGATTCTCATAGACCTCAGTGCAAGATGATGAGAAAGACGGGCCATTATCCGTCGAACAACAAAGCACCTCTACTTCCCGCTATGCCTAACCTAATGCCGATACCAAATGTCCAGCAACCCCAACAACAACAGCAGCAACAGCAACAACAACAACACTCCCACGTTCAGCAGCAACCAATCAAAGAGGAACGTCACGAAAGCGATGAATCTTCATCAGACGGCGTCGGCTTAATCGAGTTCACCCGACCTACCATAGCACCACGCCCTCGTCCTACAACGCTACCCGTCGCTTCCCCCTTTACAAATGCTCCACCGCGTAATTCTAGTTGGCATGAAATCGCCGGTATCGCAATCACTACACCTTCATCCGGAATCCCTGGATTCAACTTTGACTCGCTCATGGAGGGTGGGACAGGGCTCACTCCCGTTGTGCCTAGCCCATCGTGTGGCACTCAGCAACAACGTAGTAACGCAGGAAGTAATGGAACAACTCTGCCCGTTGATTTGTCCAGTCCTGAGGCTGTAAACCGAAAACTGGTTTCACTTTGATGCGTTTCTTAGTAGATAATTATAATCTGAAGTTACTTTTTTAGGGGAAAAACTGGGTAAAACTTATATGAGGTTGCAAATAGATTTGTATACCTTTTGCCCCCTATATTTATTTTTTAAACAACTGAAAGAAAACAATTGTAGTATGTTACATACTAAAAAAATTCTTCAAGCTCATTCAATCACTATCGATTGACCTATGCAAATCAATGTCTTTAAAAGCCTTAATAATTGCGGGAATCGCTTTTAAAAAATTTCTTCCTACTATTTCTAAGTTTAGTTTTTAATCCAACAGAAACTAACATTGGGTTGTTTGAATTCACACGTGGTTTACCCCTTTGCTCTCCCACAGGACCCTTTTGCATTCCCGTTGCTCCACTAGTCTCGAGCGACTCGATAACGAGCGCCGTTTCTTCTCCTTTTTTTTTGTTAGCTCCCGTCCCTTGGTTTTTTCCCTACGCAGAATTTATGTAGATTGGCTACAACGAAGTCTATTGCCAATCCATGCCTTTATTTGTTTTCAAATTGTATTTTGTCATAAAATCGAATGCCACCCTTGTATAATCCGCTTACATTGATGCAATAAACAACATTTGATAGCTTCAATTTTGAACGATTCTTTGTAATTACTTATTAAACTCAAATTGAGCTGAATTGAGTCGCTCTATTCGAATATATTTGGAAAACCTAGGTTAATGAGTCATCATGAAGCAAGCTGATCCAGTCATCCGCATTCCGCTGTTTAAGAGAAGTTTTAAAAAAATTATCGTCGTCTGCTAGTAGACATTTCCCACGTGTTGTTTCAATCTCTTCATCTGCGACATTTAGGATTACATTTTTCGAAGCCCACAGAAAATGCCAGAAGTGTGTCGAAAGCAAGTAACTCTTGAAGTAGAGCTATCCCTATTGGATCCTCAACTTAGATCAACAGATCTGACACATTTATGTGATGGTGAGTTTAATTAATGTGACAGTGTAGTACTCAGTTAAAAAATGACATGATTTGACAGCTGTAAAATTTCTTAGATCTCAAAGACCTGATTGAACACATCCAAAAAGGAAACTTTGAAGATGTTCTAAAGCACTGTCCAATTAGGATTTTTGGAGCAGGTATTCAACAATCGTCAATCAAAGAAGCAGTTGAACGATTTTGCCATGATAATTCAAGTGATGAAACCAGGTAGAATTGATATTATATAAATTGAACAGCAGTAATTCTTATATTATGATTTTGTTCAGTTTATTTCAGTTGCTTTGCATTGGGATATCTGCCTTGCAGCGGTTTATTCAAAGTAACTGGCTTGGATGCAACAAATGTGAAATGTCATCTGATGATGACATGATAGACAGTGCATCCAAAGAATGCTTAATTATTGATGCAGAATGCTTATTTCCCACCATTAAAGACCTACAATTGCTCTTGGCTGCAAAAACCATCTTATTTGACTTCAAGGAACAGTTCATGCACTTCAAGGTTATTTAAAGTTGTTTAACAAATTGAATAGCAAATTGATTCTCATTGTATTTTATGAAAAGCTTTCAGGTTGGTGGCTCATGAGGTATTTATATGTCCACCAACGAGTCTTAGAGGAGTCATCCCAATTGCTGCATTCTGCATTCCTTGAAAACATTATTGGCAAGATTGATCAGCTTGAAGAATCACTTGGAGGTAACTTGCTTTTCAACTCTCTGTTGCAGTTGGAGCTCGGTTACACCTACTTGCTGTATGGTGAAGTGCAAAAAACCAAACTTCATTTTGAAAAAGCTAATGAGATTGTTGGTTTTAGATGTGAATGGACAGGTAGGTTACAAAATTTAAAACATAAAAGACACCCCAAATATGTTGAAAATGTTTGTTTACTATAGGAGCAATGGGGAAAAGGACGCAGTATCAACAAACTCCGCTACCCCAATTAACTATCAGAGTTCATTTCAACATGGATGAGGCGCTGCTGACAGATACTACCGGACGAGCAAGTGATCTGCCAAGAGACGTGCGATTAGAGGATGACACCCGTTTGAATCAGATCGCCTTTATCAACAAAGATGACAATATTCTCCCTGATCTTCCTCCTCTGTACCAATCTCTTTTGATTGCTCATGCGTAAGGAAAATTCTAACTTTTTTTCAGTGGCGTAAATTAAATTTATGGATTCTGTTTTAGAACTCAAATTGAAAAATTCCATCCTAAAGATGACCTTCTTGGAGAAGAACTATCACCTTTACTAAACGTGAGACAAATATTTCCATTTTTTTTACAGTAACATTGAGTTGAAGAATATGTTTTACAGTGTATCTTAGGCTATCCAAAAATCTGGTCTTTTCATGTCAGCTCTTTGGTGATGCGCTCCAAGTTGGAGTCTACGCAGCGCCGCGCTGTTGAACGAGCTCTTTCTCAGTTGCAAGAGCTAGCAGATTCTCTAGCAAAAGTCAGCCCTGATGCACATCGTCGAATTGAATATTTTTATGTTTCGCGAATTCCGCTCGAGTGTGAACTTCAAAGCGAATTGGCCGAAGTTCTTAAAAGTCTTGGAGCAATCAGCAGTGCGTTAGACATTTATATTCGTCTCCAGCTGTGGGATGGTGTTATTGCTTGTTACCAACAACTCGACAGAAAACATAAGGTAAACTCGTGTTGTATCAATAAATCCTCAGTAGCTTGTAAAATTTAACATTTAGGCAGAGGAAATTGTCCGCCAAGAATTGGCAAAAGGTGAAACACCCAAGCTGTGGTGTCTACTTGGAAATTGCACTGATGATGTGACATATTACGAAAAAGCATGGGAATTGTCCAAGCACTCGAGCGCTAGAGCTCAACGAGATTGGGCAATGCACTTTTACAACAAAAAACAGGTCCGATTTTTTTTTAAATTTACTTTTACGAAGCTTTTTTACTTACATTAAATTTGTCTTTGAATAGCTTCGCGAAGCTATCCCCCACTTTCAAGAGTCCTTAAGAGTCAATGGATTACAGGAAAATATCTGGATTCGATTGGCCTTTTGTGCTATGGATATGGAAGACTGGGAAATTGCCGCCTCTGCATACCGTCGATATTGCGGTCTGAACTCTGAGGTATGTGCTCTAAACGTTCACAAAAAATTAATTAATAAATCGTCAACGTTTACATCTTCTTAGTCGTTTGAGGCTTGGAATAATGTAGCCAAATGTTATGCCAAACTGGGCCAGAAAACTCGGGCTTGGAGAGCTTTGCAGGAAGCCGTCAAGTGTAACTATGAAAATTGGAAGATTTGGGACAATCTAATGATCGTATCCATCGATTGCTGCGAATATGAAGAAGTAAGTTGCTTTAATCGTGTTGCATCTGCACAACATTTTATCGAATGATCATATTTATAGGCCATACGTTCATACAACCGTATCCTTGAACTGAAAGAAAAACATGTCGACGTTCAAGTGCTGAAAATATTGGTTCAAGCAATCGTGGAGAACAAAGAAGATAATTACGGCCAAGAAGTCAATCGACTCGGTGCAGTTGTTCAAAAACTTTTTGGCCGCTTAACTTCACAGGTGACCAATGACGCACAAGTTTGGGAAGTGTATGCCGACCTTTTGGCTGGCAACGGAAGTACGGAAACAACGACGGCCTTTCGAGTGGCTCAACTCATGCAAAAATCCTATCGAAGTGCCATCCAGGAAAAGAACTGGGAAAAGGATATTCAATCTTGTACGTTTACTCTTAGGTTGTGTAGAAAGTACGTAGAAAGTTGTCTAGACTTGATGAACAAGGATTCATCCAAAGAAAATTTTCAACTTGCTAGTTCTGCAAAACTAAGTTTAAGGTCTGCTATAAGCCAGGTTAAACTTTGCTATGAGTTGGACCTTCCAGAGGAAATTAAAGAAATTCTTGATGCCCTGGAAAATCTACAAAAAGATTTACAAAATAAATTAACTACTAACTAAATTTGCTACTACTGATATTGCAGTGATTGTATGTGAATAAACTTGAATAAAAATTTTATATAACACTTTTTATTTTCCACCACTGATTGGATATGGGAATGATTGGACAGGTCATTGGGTGGCTGTGGCTTTAGATTTACGTTTTCCCTTTGATTTTTTCTGCTTCTTCAAGCCATCCATGTTAGATCTAATGGTGGAACTGAAGGCAGCTTGAAATTCTGATAAAGCATTTGCAGTCACCTATATAAATGAATAAAAAATTTGAAGTTGTTCTAAATACATGTAAAATAAAAAGGACTTGTTTACAATTGTGCTGATTTTCTTGCTGGCTAGTGTAGCTCTGAAAATACAACTGTACTCTGGTTCCTCATTGTTGGCTGTAGCCTCAACTCTAGGCACTGGTTTTGTCCGTCCATCGTCTGAAAAAAATATGAATTTTGTTTTAGAATTTGGAAACTTAAACCCGATGTAAGTGATTGATACATCTTTTCAGTGTCACTCGCACAGATCCATGTAGCCTGGCTTTCTGGTACATCAAAGTGAGCGACGTCAAAAACTAGGAAGTTGAAGATTGAAAGAAAATCATTGGCATATACTTTAAATGTGATTATTTAACTCACGGCATCGTTTTCGAGAACAACCATGGCTTCAAAATACGGTTTCTACTTCAAAATTTCAAAGAATAAATTTACTGGAGCCAGCTGGACATGCAAAATCTATTTTCAGCAGACAACATGTCATTGTACGTGGTACTTGGTAGATATTTTCATCGCTAGGTGTCACATTTCGAGACCTGACACGATAGCAGACGAAATAAAAAATTCAGGTTTTCTTGCTTCAAAATGCGCGTTTTCCGATGTGATCGTTTGAATGTACACGCAAATAGCACTTGGATTAACAAGTATCAGTATACTCTTTATCAAGAAAGTGGTGCGAAGGGGTGCAGAAAAAGTAACCGACAAATTGGACCTAGCTGATGTGTTGCAGAAGACACGTGACCAGTGCACCCAATCTTGAAAGAAAAAAAAATGCATTTTTTTCGAATAACAATATCAGTTTTCGTGACTGTCCAGTTGTTTTTATTAGTCTGTTGTGATTTCGAAGATGACGATACATATCCGGAATTTGAGTTTACCAACATTGATCGATCTAATTATGTTGATCCTCATGATATGCTCAATTACGATAGACCCAAAATCAAAGCCACTTCAAAGGAAACAGCTGAATCAAGAACACATTGTGATGAATGTACTGCCATGGTGTGTAAACCAAGTGACCAAAACTTGGATTCCCAAGAAGAAACTGAACTTCCAGCTTTGGTTGTAGGTTCTGAAAATTCCACACAATTAAACCAAGAGGGCCAGGAAGCAGTTAACTGTTCAAAAAACACAACATTGATTGAGTTACCTTTTCTTGGACGATTTGTTAAAACTTTAACAGTAACACTACAAATAAAGGTTTGTTGCAATCTTATTGCTCTTTAATATCAATACTTTTCTTAAATTTTGAACATTGAACAGGATAAGCTTATGGAAGACAATGATGTTCTGTATGTACCTCTGCTAGCAGTTGTAAGTAAAAGAACACAGTTTATTCTAAATGAAATCATAAAGGAAGGAGAAGGTATCCAGCTCAAACACTTGGCTGATTTGGATGAAATTCTTACCAATCTTCTAATACTAAATGAAGAAAAACAAGATTCACCAGATCTTTTTTCTATTAAAAGCATTTTCAGCAGTGATTTACTCCAGCCTAAGGTACTCAGTTATGAGATGTGTTAAAATACTTTCATCTTTGATTAATGACAAATGTTATTGTAGGATTGGATTATGGTTATGTTTGTCTTTAGCCTTTGGTTTGTGTTGTGGCTGACGTTTAAGGGCTATTCGTATTCATATATCTTATCTCGATCGTTTCTGCCGTTCTTCACCGTATGTTGGTTCTGGCACTGGCACTACATGCAGCAGGTACTTCAACCATTTATTCAATCATCTATTTCAAACCATTTATTTATGATGTTAAACCTTCACAGGTGGTTTCTGCTAAACGACATTCAGACTTGTCAAAAAATGTCGATATTCCTGTAGAATGTAATCTGGAAAAATTAACAGCGTGGGATACAATGAGGCTATATATAAGTAAAAATGTTTTGAGAAATCCTGATCCGTGTGAAGAATATTACCGAGTTTTGATGACCGACCCCAGCTATGAAGTAAATCCGTTTGTCGCGCTGATTGACATGCTTGTGATTGGAGTATTTCAACCTTTGGAATACATCGGAACTAAAATTGGGAGCTTTTTCGATGGACTTCTTAGTAAGTAAAATTCAAACTCTTCGTAATTGTGTCTCTATTTTAATCCGAGTTTTTACTATTTTCAGCGTCAACAGGATGGCTGTACAAAATCCCAGTTTTAGTAGTCGTTCTTCTCATAATTCTCATGATTCTTCTAATGTGTTTTAATTATGAAATCCGTCTTCCATTTGTCAAATTGGCCCCCTCAGCCCCATTGCCTTTACGGCCTACAGAAGCTACTAAAAGTGTGCAGCAGTCTATAACAGGTTCTCATAATGTGCAACAGGTTCCAAGATTGGCGCCTGAACATCACCGAATAGTAAGTCATCCAGCACTAAATGTGGCTATGGGTGATCCCAGGCATCAGTACGTCTATGAAGAACAATCTGTTACAATAAAGCGAACATATTCGCAAGTGCAACCTGTTGAACAACGTGCGCAAGAATCAGTTGAGGATTCTCCAGAAGACTCTACTGTTCCCTCCGGAACTATAGAAGAGCTTGCCGGTAACACACTTCCCATCCTGAAGGCGAATGATGTAAATAATCGAAAACTCCCCCAACCTGACGAATTGGTGTCCGCAGATTTGGCAGAAGGGTCTGAAAAAATATCTGAGGATTTCACATCAACTGAAACAACTTGTAAAGGTATTGATCCCTGATTTCATTAAATCCGAAAACCATACGTTCAAAACTGCTTGCCTTTGTATCCGCTATAAGCAACTTCCAATCACAAATTTTTATATTCATGTAACTCAATAAATGCTTTTTACTCAATAATTATGTAGCTTAAAAAATAGAATGTGAAGATGAGTGTATTATCAATAGTCTTAACTGTTTATGATTAAGAAGAAAAGTAAAAAATCACAATCGATTTCATTTCTTATTAACGCCAAGTCGATTGAAAACGCTAGAAGACGTCGTCGATGAGCTGCTTTTAATAACAGCAACAGATCCTAAACGTTGTTTCACTCCACTTGACTGATGTTTTATTGATGACGATGATGATTGAGGTGGCCTGACAAGCCGTTTTTGTTGGATCTCCTGTTAAAAAAAAATTGTGGATGACTTAACACATAATTTAAATTAAGAATAAAAATAAAAACCTTGGGTGAGACTATAGTTCTTATGGGATTTTTTGGAGCCACCTTTGTAGAAACGACACTTATCTTGGAGCTGCTTGGCCTGTCAAGCCCAAGTCGCTCTCTTGCACTCTGTTTAATAGCTGAATTTTCGATGTCCATTCTGAGGAAAGACTTACTCGAATCTACGATAATATCACTAATTTATTATTATACTCATTGACAGAAAAAACCTAAGACAATTACCTGACGCTTTGCTTGGTTTCGTCGCGACTTTCTTAACCGTTTTGCCTGGTAAAGTACTGATCAGCGTTCTTGTGACGGCTTTGACGTCCATTGGAGATTCTTTCTTCTCTTGAATACCACCCAATCGGCGAAAAACTGAACTCGGTTGTATCTATTTAAATATAATGTTTCATGATTTGAATGCTAGATACGGATTTAATATTGCGATTAATTACCTTGGAGGCGGCAGTGGCATTAGTAGGAGAGTCTTGAATTTCAGGAGTGGTGCTTGTCACGTTGCTCTCTCCTAGGCGGTCAAAGACTGAAGTCTTTTTGACCACTTTAGTTGGATTCACAACTGGTGCAGCTTTTTTAGTAGGCAATTTGGGAGGGATGACTTTCCTCTTAAGTTCCTCAAACTCTTCTACCTCCTCTACCCATTCAATTTCTTCTGTATCCTTTAAGACTTCAGGTTTGGTGGTTTTTAATTTTTTAGGAGGAGAAGGCCTTGTCACTGTATTGATTTTCGGAACTGTCAAGGAAATAAAACCATGATTAAAAAGTTCAGAGCTGACCTTAAAGGATATTATTACCTGATATTTTAACATTATTAACTACCGATTTGGGTATATCATCTTTTAGCAGCATTTCATTCAAATGCTTTGTTGCTGAGGGAAACAAAATAAACATTATTTCTTTATGAAACAGGACATACAATTATAACTATATCATTACCTTTCATTACTGAAGTCTCTTTGTCAATAGCAAGAACTTTCTCTCTTGCAACCTAGGTAAAAAATTGTTGGTAAACTTTCCTCCCCTTCAATGTTTCTACACGTAAACAAATACCTTCTCATGGTAACGTTTGGAATGCTTGAGAATGGCAATTACATCCCCTAAGACAGTGATTCCCATATCTTTGAGGTATTCCTTGGTTAAATCGAGCAGCATGTGTTTTTGAATACGATTTTCTGTGAATATTATGGCGTAGTTTGCTGCAGCCGCTGGAGGTATTCCAGCTTCGACGAAAAATGAGATCCAGAATGCTGTGTAGGTTTCAAACATGTTATTTAACAAATGGTTTAATTTAACTAGAAAAGAAAATCTAGTTACTCACGAGCAGTTACTTCCTCGTCCATTTCGTGATAAAGTTGTAGAAAAGGGTGAAACGAACAACTTCTATTTTTAAAAACAAGCCTACCCGAGTTTACGTCTTCGTCAATTTTGCAGACGTCTGTAGATGGCCTTGTCTTCGGCGTCAGTTTTGAAAACGCTCAAAATCTAATTAATTTTAAAAAACAATTTAACAATGTGGATTCATAGAATTCTAATGTTAAAATAAATATTTATTACAAATTTATGTTTAAAAAAATAAATACAAATCGTTCATACAATTTCAACCCATTTCACCAACACCCAATATTACCGAACCGGCAACAGAGCAAATTCAATTTTGAAAATGAAGGATGAGAAATCATCTGTTGAGACAGACCAATTTTCACAAACGACACAACGGTTTAGCTCTTACAACTTTAAATACCTTTGATTTTATTACTCTGAAATAAATATTACATAATCTATCATTGCCGTTGTTTTAAAACAAGTTACATTTCTATCAGTGTTAATTTTTTCTATAATAAATCAGGTAATACTCAGTTTCCAGTGTCTCAAATTCTTTTGGCTAATTCAATCCACATCAATCTTTTATTCTATCAATTTTTTATTCTTTTATTTATTGTAAGCATTTGAATTCATATGCTGTACAGACATTCCTTATATAATTTACACAGAAAAACAAAATGAATAATATTTATCGAATCAGATTTCCTTGTCTTGACTTATTCTAGGTTTTATGGTTTTAAAATGGGATGTAACATTCAAGTTGACATTTATGCTTAACTTTTTTGATTAACTTTGTATAAAACGACTTAGTAATTCACATCTTGTTTTATTGTTACAGGAGACTCGTCCAGACAGAATGGACAATCTTAGTGTAAGGTGAGTCTTCCAGCCATGTTTGTTTTCTATTTATGGATGCTACTACTTGATTTTTTGAAAGGAGTCTGCTGTTGTGTTTTGAACAATTTTCACCTTAAAAAAAAGCGAAATGATAAAAGGCTTTGTTAAAGAATTTAGAATTTCACACCCAGTTAATTCTGTGTTTGGGGTTGTTTTGGGGTGGTCCACTCTTAGATTGTTAGATGAGACCATTAGTGATGTGTGGGAAGTTAGATTAAGAGTAGTTGAGTGATGCCCTGTTGTAGGACCAATGTTGAGCTTGAACGTTTCGGCCGATTACGTATTTGGGGGGGAACGAGAGATAAGCCTGGCTGGCCTATGTTCAATAGTCTTTAAGCAGCTGTAACAGTCGGGTGTTTTCCTCATGCTGGCCTTCCTCCCCACCCAACCCCGAGACTCACACATACCGATACTACTACTGCTGGTTTCTCTTATTTTGCCTCTCTTCCGCTAGCCCCTCCTCCCCACATCCGCGCGCATTCTCTAGGCGGCGTCGACGCAGATGCGGCCTCTGGGAAGTTGTAAACCGAGAGATGAGAGAGGGGAGAGTGCAAGATGAAAGACATCTGCTGCAGAAACAAGACGTCGAAACGCGAAGAACATTTGCTGCCACCATCGAGTGTAGATCGCGATAAACAGTTGTCTTCTTCTTGTTTTATATCAGTTGAAAAGTGCGAGTCTTTGCGATTGTGTCGCTCGGTATTTCTTGCGTGAAATGGATAAATTCGTCTTGACCACGTGACAGTTGAGAGCAAGTTAACTGAAAATTACTAACTGATGGCTTCATTCCGGCTTGGTCCGTTGAAAAGTCCGAATCGACGCTTGTTGAGTCATCAAAACACGCCGCCGTTTAGGTGAATTGAAAAATAACTATTTTTGCGGTTTGATTGTTTTTGTATTGTTCGTGCGCAGTTCAGCTTGACGTCACTCGTTTTCTGCACAAGTAGCAGATCGATAGCGGCCCAGCTGTGCTTTAATATGTGTGTGCTGGCCTAAATATTTTCCCGTGAGATGATGTGTGCAGCTCTTTCTTTTAAAAAATGTATGGGACTGCCAAGCCTGTCGGAAGTGGGAGAGGCCGACAAAAAAGAAGAGAAAACGGTCTGGGGGACTAGTAGTAGTAGTAGTAGGTGACATTTCTGGAACAAGACGCCCCAAACCTTCCCAATTTAAAACTCTCGCAAGGTCCTCTCTTTCTTTCTCTTTGGCACCCTATACTACACACCATGTGGCCTTCTCTTCCTGCTCCCAGTCCACTAGTATACTCGAGGGTATTTTTATAGTTTGGTGGGACCCACCATCTCTTCTTCACATGCTTCCAAGCATGAGGATGGTGCAACTCTTTTCCACAGCCGTCAAAGTTCGTCATCCCGACTAGCGGGAATGTCGCTATCATTCCTCACTCATCAAACGACACGATACACTTGATTCCCGTGGCATTTTTGGCAGCCCACATCTTCTTTGACACCTGATTTTTGCCACATCACGATATTATATGCGTTACGTTGCGGACCGGTTTGAAGTCTCACTTCAAAAATGTATTTCTCATCGTCTCCTCTGACGTGTTGTCCGGCGCAGCCCACCAAAAAACAAATAAAGATAGCTTGGGCGATAATGAACTCTAAGTATAGCTTCTCTGCCTTTTCTTTGCGATCGTCATGCGTAACGTGCGACACGCACAGCATTCTCTCGCGTAGACCGTAAATTGCAAAAATGGAAACAGACTAGGGCGTTTGAATCGGAGCCAGGTTACGTTAGATTTATTTATCTTGTCTCGAGAGAGAGAGAACCACAACAACTGCGTGTTTGTTTTTTCTTTGCTCAAAAGACTTTTAGTATTCATTTGGTTTTTTCGCTGTTTCTTTTAGCATCGATCCTTCGCAATTGCAAGTATCTCTGGAACAGACACAAGGTGCTCCCCCGACGCCTCGTAAGTTGTAACTTCTAGTTTCAACACGAATTTAATTTTGAAAAATTCTTCATCGCGTTCTTTGTTGTTTTTGTACAGAGGCCAATAGACAATCCTCTGGCAAGTCATCTCCGTTACGAGGTCGCTGTGTCAAAGAATACGAAGAGCAATTGCAGCAGCTGCAGCACGAGAATTTCAACTTGAAACTTCGCGTTTTCCTGTTGGAAGAAAGAGTGGGCAAAGCTTTGGGTAGGACCGATGCGGCCGATATTATCAAGAACAATATTGAATTGAAAGTTGAAAACGAGACATTGAAAAAGTCTCTTGCTGAGAAATGCCAGTTATTGGCTCAAGCTTCGGGCGCTATCGAAGAGCTCGAGAATCAACAGCGCGCCTCTCTAGCTTCTCATCAGGCGGAACAACGATCTCTACAGCAGCAACTGCAGCATCTTCAAAAGGTAAATAGTCACTAAAAATACCTTCTCATGTTAAATGCTTAAATTTCCTGAAATATTTAGGAGTTGGCTGAAGCTGAAGAAGCTCGCGTCAATGGTCGGATGAGTCTCATGCCGGATGAATCCAACGACTTGTATGCCCAAGCCTTTGGCTCCTTTCTATTGAATCCGAATCAGCCAACCTGCAACTACTCTGATCATCACAGCAAGAAGGAGATGGATGAGCTGCAAGAAAAAGTGGATCAGCTCGTCAGTGAGGCCACTGCCCGTGTGGAAGAAATGGACAAGTTGAGCAGCGAAGTGAGTCAGTCGCAGGTAACTCCATTATACATCTATTCTTGTGATTTTGTCAATTAATAGCCTTGATTGCCTTGACATATTTTTAGGGTCAATTGAAAGAGTTCCAGCAACGAGTCCAGGCTCTCGAGAATGACATCACTCAAATGGAGAACAATCGAGTTGAAAAGGACTTGAAAATAGCTAATTTAACTTCCCTGCTGGACAACCAGACTAAAGAAAGCAAAATCCGTCATCCGGCTGTCGAAAAAGACAAGATAATTGAAGAGAAACAACATCAACTGGAACAGCAAAACAAAATTCTTGTCGAAATTCAGATTACTTTGGACGAGAAACAAAAGCAAATAGCTGAACTGGAAGGATCCCTCAACGACAAGAAGAAAAAGGTTGTCGAGTTGGAAAAAAGCCTATCAAAAGCTGGCCGTACGCTCCAAGGTTTCGTGACAGACATCCAAAAGAAAGAAAAAGAACTGGAACATTTGAAGGTTGAAGGCCGCAAAAAAGATAAACGCGTCAAGGATTTGACGGCCGAACTCAAAGAAGCGCAAGAGTTATTCAACAAGACGAAATGGGAGACGGAGGTGTCCGGTAAAGAAGACAACATCAAAGCTATGGCTGAAGAAGAGAATGAGCGTTTATGGGCCGAATTGGAGGAGAAGAAGAAACTTTTGATTGCCGCCGAACAACAAAAAGCACGTCTACAGCTCGATGCCGATCAACTGGCTTCGTTACGGCTAGAAGTAGGCCAGAAGGAGCAAGCTGTTGCGGAAGCTGAGACGCAGATTGCCACCCTGAAGCGCCAGATGATGGATCTTCAGCAAGAGATGAATTCTCGAGCAGCTATTCCTTCAAGCCATCGATCAGAACTGAGATCTCGACATTCCTTGGATTCGACAGAACAACAACAACAACAACCTTCTGCCCTCGCTGCCCAGTTGGCAGCCTACGTCCGTGAGCGCCAGGATCTTACCGAGACTGTACAAAGTCTAAAAAACCAGCTGTTGGCCTATCAAAATGGCAATGGCGAACCTACAGAAGCCGCGTCATGGAAATTACGCTATGAAGAATCGCAAGAAAAGGCTGAGCGTATGGATAAGGAACTGCAGCGTCTCAAGGCGGAGATTCGCAGTTGGAAGAAACAAGCAGAAACGAGTTTCAACGGGTCTGTGCGGGCAGGTGATCATGAAGTGAGAAGCTACAAAAAGGAGTTGACTGCGTTACGACAACGTTTGGCAGATTCAACCAATGCCTGTGATTTGTTACGTACGCGTCTTGAAGAGATGGCTGACTTTTTGGAAGAGATTTTGTCGATGAGCCAACAAGAGCTGCTCAATCTGAGCAATTGGTCGGCTGCCAGTAAACGTCGACAAGCGTTGCAGCATTCCATCCTGCAAAGCAGAGAATTGTCTCGAACTCTTTCGCAATCGCTGATGATTGGCGTCGATCCCGACGACCAGCAACAACATTCGAGCAGTTCCCTCTCGACTACGAGCAGCAATTGGAGCTCTCATAGCAACGAACAGCAGCTGAAAATGAGTCGAGAAAAGTCTGTCGACAGTCTACCTCCGCCTTGCTTAGACACGGAAGAAATCGGTTGCCAAGTCCAGCTGGAACTCTCGGCGGCCAACGAACCGTCTCGTAAGATGTTGGTGGATCAATTGCGTGAAACGGTCAAGGAGTTGGAAGACCAGGTCAAGCAGCGCGATGAAGAAATTGCTCGAATGAAAATTACCAACAACACTGTGGCTAATAATAAATCCATGCAGACAGATCGACTTTCGTTAGCTACGCAACCTCAAAACAAAAACTTGCTGATCAGCAGCACGCCTTATCATCGCCCAGGGCAGTCTGGTGCCACGTTCTTATCTCCGGTGGCAATGACGAGAGGTAAAACGCAGCCGACAGCTTTCTCTGGCGGAGAACTTTTCCCTCCGGAACCAACAAATTCGATTAACTTTTCGGCAAAGGAAAGCATAAGTCCTCAGAAGGCGCCGTTGCAACCTCGTGACGTCGGGATGTCGGAATCTGAGGCTTGGTCGGAACCAGATCGAACTGTTTCATTCGCCCGTATTGGCTTACCTGTTCAGCATCAAATCGAAATCAATTCGATCGCCGCCCTCCTTTCGAACAAGAAACCCATCGCACATTCCAACGCCGGTCTCCTGACTACGGTCGACAGTAGTGATTCTTCCAAGCGGACAGGTAACACATGATAATTTGATAATCTAATGCAACTAATTTGATTTTATGTGTTCTCATTAGCGAGACGCTCGAGGTCTGATCCCTGCGAAGTCAAGCGCACCGGTAACCGACTACGATCGCTGGAGCAGGAAAACAGTAAACTTCGCTTGCAATTAGCGGAATTGGTCAACTGTCTGCGTTCCACCTATGACATCCAATTTTCCAAAGACGAGTCCGTTCTGTTAGAAGATTCGCAAGATAAGGAGGAATCGATCAATGCCAGTGAAAGGCGTAATTCCATCGATGATCTGGCTGGTGCTGGTGACCTGACTACAGCACAATACATCATTGATGCGCTGAAAAATCGTCTTCTGAAGATGAAGGAAGTCATTAAACGGAGAGAATCGCGATTGCGCGAAGCCAAGGATTTGAATACGCAACTTGAATTCAAAGTCAGGGAAAAGTACTACCGAGAGTGTGAAATTCAATTGCAGCTCAAAGAGGTACAGGAGAGACTTGGCGACAAAAACCGCGAAGTGGAGCTGCTGGAAGCTCGCTGGATTGAAGCGCAATCGCAATGGATGTCGACCACCGCCGCCAAGGATCGCCAAGCCGCTGAGCTCCGCAGCGCACTAGACGCCCGTGAAACTGAGCTCCGCACTGCTCTGATGAAAGCTCAACTGTGGGAGACGTCTTACAATGATGGACAGAAAACTATGCGTCAAGTGGAGAGTGAGCTGAAATCGCAGCAGGAGCGTTTGATACAATCCATGTCCTTGTTGGAACAGCAAGTCCGTGTGTTGAAAGAGGATTTGGAATCGGTCAGGGAAGATCGAAGTAGGCTGCAAAAGGAATTGGAGATGTTTAGAGAACAAGCTGCTAACGCTGAATTGTCGCAAAATTCTCCAATCCTCCATGCTGCTCTCCAGTCGACATCACGTCGGCGTAGTAGTCAAGGAATTCAACGTCAGGCTAGCCAAATGTCGGATTACGTGTCGGATCAAGCAGTTTCAGAAGATCAAGCCCCTAATCTCGTCATCCAGGTAGAACGAGTTTACCTTGCCTTGTTGAATGATGTGGCAATTAAAAGTATTTTACTTTGACAGGCTGGAAAGAATAATGAGTCCAACGCCAGTGCAAATGCTTCAAGACCTTCGGCACTTCATCTTTCACCAGATTTGGGAATTGATTCCGATCCTGGGCGGTTCTCCAGTTTGGAACATTCAGCTGTGGAGCATAAAGATGCTCATGGCTTTAATTCGTGGGCTACTAATAAAGGTAATTACTTTTTATTTAATCAACGATATTAGCGGCAATCTTACATTTAAACCATTATTCCGTAGTGAGTCCTAAGCAAAAAGAAGCGGTACTTCATAAGGATGGCCTTTCGCCTGATGTTTTGAACTCTTCCAGTTGTGTCAACTGTAACAGATGGGAAAATAAATATATCAAAGCTAAACAAACGTTGGCAGCTACGTTGGAAAAACTTCAAGCCGCCAATGTGCGCAAGGAAAAGGTTGATCGAGCTTTAAACAAAGAATTGGGCAAAACCCACAACATTCTCTGTCAGGTAAACGTTTATCGACTTAATTAATGTAAACACATGTAAACATTTCTTTTCTGTTTTGCAGGCTAGAGGCTTATTGGAACAGGCTAATCATGCCGGCAATTAATTTTTTTTTACGTACTTTTACATTTCGGAGAGCCTTTAAACATTGGAAGAATGTGCCTCATGTTTTAATGTGATTCTTGTAAATGATAATAATTCACCTTTTTTTTCTATTGTTCTATAAATTGGATCTAGGTATATAGAAATTCAGTCGATATTGAATACTTGTTTTACATCGCTTTCTTGTCTCGTTGTGCGGAATACAATCGGTATAATAACGTGCGCAAACAGTGGTTTATCAATTTAAAATATATTTATTTAATTAACAAATCTCCTTTCAGAATTTCAATTTTTTTTGAAAATTTTTTGGCATTTCTTCTGTCTTCTATGTGAATCATAGTTTGGGATTCGTTTTCTAGAGATAGGGAGTATATTAATAACTGATCTTCAGCACTCTCTCTTTCATGAGATTCCCTAAGGAATTGCTGGACAGTGTATATAATGGTAATGTTGGTTTGCTTCAATTTTTCAATAAGGCAGAGTAGAAGAGATTGGCAATATTTGTCAAGGCTTTGCATTGTAGAAGCTGACAGTCGGTCTTCCCAGTAGAATGCTGATAGACTATTAAAAGGTAGAATTAATAATACCCCTTAATGTTTCATGCTAAAAATATTACCTGTCAAGCATCACAACCGAAGACTTAGGGTGGGAGAGAATGTAGGTTTTTGTAGAACAGAAATTAAAGAGTAGCTCAGTCTTATTAAAACTTTCATACACAGAAAGTCTTTTGAGGGAATCCTTGACAATTTCTTCAACTATGGAAATCCCAGAAGCAGGTAATAATTCATGGTACTGACGAAGATTTCTTTTCAATGTCCTTTCAAGCACAGTGACTAAGTTTAGAAGTGAAAAGTGATGATCAGTAGAGAGGAAAACCACTCCCACTTCTAGTCCACCAATTTTTATTCCTTTCCATATTGATGGAAGAATACACCTTATGATCCATTGAGTCAACAAAACAGTTTTGAGGTTTGTATTCTTTTCAGAGATCTCTATCACGTCACCTGGTTGGGGTCCATTTTCGCCAAAGACTTCAGTTTGTAATCCTATGAGTTTAGGCCTGACAGAGAGCCTTTGCAATAGATCGATACCACTTTCTGTCTTGACAATATTTGCCATTTAATTCAAATTGCTAATTACAGAAAAAAGAAAAAGACCATTATTAACCCAATCAATCATTGTGCAATTAAGCAGACGACAAAATTCAAACAATAATAGAAGCAGCGGCTGTGCGACAGGATCGTGATTCGTGAAGTACAAACGTACATGACAAGCCATTCAATAACTATTTCCAGATAAGAATTTATTTTTTTTTTCATTCACGAATTCAGTGGATTTAATTTGTTTAAGAAAAAAACCACTTAACTCTATTTTTCTCTTTATCTAAAATGTGGCAACGTCGCCCTTTCCTCTTTTCTGGGCCTCTGGCATTCCGAATGGCGGAGCCCAGGTGAAATGTCGTTTGTTGCTGTCCTATTCCGTGGCGTTAAATCATAAAAGTTATTTCTTTTTGTTACAATCTTACATGCAATTTCAAAATCTAAAGTCACCTCCATTATCGTTTCAGGTTAACCTGTGCCGCTATTCCATGGACTGAATCCATTGGTGGAAACTGACGACAAATCAGTGACAACTGACTGACGTGATGTCATTCAGCAATACTTCTCACATGCGTGCCCAAAGAGGCAAAGACACGGGGGAGTTGTGCCTGCTTCAGCTACGAGGCCAGCATAATTCGACTACCCAACCGACGGCCTGGTGGGTCAACTCACCCATCACTGACTCCTACTACCCCTGCTCTCAACATAGCAAAGGACAACAATGTTGTGAGTTTTGTTTTTTGTGTGTGTCTTATTTTTTTTGTGGTTTGTAGTTGGGTGTTGATGAGCTAGAGCAGGGATGCTTTCATTTTAAACATATCTTCTTTTGACGGTAGATGTCTATAACATGGCCTTAGTTCATTTCTCAGCTGTCAGTTGCACCAGCTTCTTATTTTGCACTTTTCTAAAGACAATTATCAGAGTTACTGAAAGATAATTTTGGGTAATGTTTGAAAGTGTATTGTTCAAGTTTTTTTTAGTATTTAAAAGACTCATCTGCCCATACACCCACGATGTTTAAGAGACGAGTTTGAGTGTATACTAGTAATTCTTTAATTATTCTTTTAGATCATAGACGTCAAGCACATTGATCATTAACACAAATTAGAAACAAGGTGACTTATTTTTCTTTTTTTATTTACAGGTTCTAAACTACAGGTTTCTAAATCTGCATGACAGAATTTCTGAGAAGTCATGTCCTTTGAAGAGAAAGGACAAAAACTATACATTCAACAAGGTCCCTTATTTGGTAACCAGTTGGCTGCTACCATTAAATCTCCCTCTTTACTTCCTTCTCGATTTGAGGTATTGCTTTCTGTCGATACAATCTTATTCAAAATTATTGTCATCCAATGTTTATTCTGCTTACAGGGTAACTCCTTTGCTACTTATCATGGACTTCATCCATTGGTGAAAACGACAGAAGAGTGTTGTAATTCAAGACTGATAATTTCTATGCATTTTGTCGATATGTCGTCTCTTGCTACCTGTACCGCCGTTGAGGTAATGCTTGATGTACAGTCTCATTTAATTATTGTCTAGGTTAATATCTCCGTTTTCATTTCAGTTGATTCGTTCGTCGCCGTTCCTTAGACTTGATCCAGTGGTGAAACTATGAAGACGTTACTGAAATTCAAGATCGATATATCATATAAATGTTCATAAATTACAAGTGCATATCTGGGCTCCCTTCTTCAGTGGCCCCGTTTCCCTAAATAACCACTAACCAACGCCCGCCGGTGGTCACTCACTTGCTGCGACAACCAGGAGGAAGGGAGATGTTTGGTCGAACGGGGACTTGCAAGGCGCATGATTCGATGAAATCTGTTGGAGGGTCATGAGTCTAAGCCGGAAGCCTACTATGACACACTGCTCTCATAATAACTGCTCCTCAGCTCTCTTCGCTCTTTTTCCGGTTTCTCTTAACCATGGCCGGGTAATCTCCCTGGTCGAGTCAGTCGCGCAGTGTCTCCCCCTGCTCGACTGGCAGCAATTTGGACTGGACGGTCTGTTTAGTATATAAACCATGCACAAAAATTACAGTTTCCTCATTGTATAATTTATTTTTCATCATATAAATATACAGACTCATCAAATTTTTATAAAATAATTTATTAATCAGACCGTCGTAACGATGTAAACATGGGCGACATCTGTTGTATTGCCGCATTTTTTAAATAGTTTTTAAAAATTTCTTTGTATGCGACAGTAGAACTCCATTTTTAAAAATTATTAAAAATACCCGACAATAGAACTCCAGTGTCGACAGTAGAACTCCAATACGCGACAATATAACTCCGATAATTTGAGCTGCGAGTCTGCGACTGTGCAACCAACTTCAAAACTCATTTACCAGATGTCGCTAGTGTTACCATTGTTGTTTTTGCATCGTGAAACGAGGCAAAATAGGCGAAACAATTGGATGCTAATTAATACTTATATTCCTGTGATTTCATATACCAAATTGAACTTCGTAACTTATGTAGGTTTATCTTCACCTAATTTCCTTATTTTTATACTGTACCAACTTATTTCTTCAAATTCTAGATGCATACTGTCAGTCATTCCAAAAAGTTGACTTAGCGCTCAGTCACTTTCCATCCAATAGACCCATCATGTTGTCAAAAGCCTAAAACTAATGTGTGAAGCTCACATATCGTGGAATACAAATGTGTGGAGACAAGGTATTTCCCCATTACTGCTACCACACCAACCACACCAAACCAATCGCCTTACTAAATTCAGCACAAGGTAAGCATCAATATAACCTATCGCCACGCTACTGCAATACTTCATGACACTTTTTTTAACATCAGGAAATTTACCTCAACCTAAGGAGTAAGGCTGTTGGTTGCTGTGATTTCCATTCTTACGATTTTTATCATGAAAACTTCCGTGTGCTTGTTAGTATAGGTAAAGATTGAAATGCTTTATTAACTGTTATATTTTCAATTCATTAATGCAATACACTTTTTTTACAGAGCACATAATAGATCCTTAAGCCAATGCTGACCTTTGTCCATGAAGGAAGAGGGACATCAAGCAACGTTCTGCTCCATCCTTATCTTCCCAACGTACGCTCATCTAGCTTCACTGCTTTTGCTGCTACAACTTGTCTTATTACTTCACCGACGAGTTGGAACACTTCAGTGGTCGCTACCCTTTGCTGTTACACACCTGCAGTTACTCACCACGGGATTATGCCCAGGTAACCGACAATTGACTTACTTTCGTAGATTATCTACTAATAATCTAGTTGCGTTAAACTCTGTGTCTATGCAATAATTCCAAAATCAGGCCCTTCTTGCGCGCAAACAAAGTTTTACTTGGAGGTTTCTTTTTTCTAACGCTAGATGGCTTTTTGAAAATTTGCAGCTGTCAAAACAGTCAGTTTCAGTTACTTTGCACATCTTTTTAAACATTTATTGGCAGTTATTTTGTTGAAATATTTAGTTATAACTAACGATAACTAATCCCCCAACAAAGCTCATTTGGTAGATTTTTAAAAATGTGTTTTTTTTTCTACTTCCGGTTTTCTCATTTCTGTCAGTAGTTTAGTAAATATTCATCTGACGTATGAAAGAACCACAAATTCGTGATCCTCGTCAAATTTGTGGTAAAGTTCATGTTTTGTTTTTTACGTATTCGTACTTCCGGTTTCGAAAATTTTCCTGAACTATATATAGTTCAGGAAAATTCTCGATTTTGGCCAAATTTTGGATTTCGTTTAAATTACATCTAATCGACCCTAAATTTCATGGGGATCACGAATATGTGATTTAATTTGACGACAGCTCAATGGTTGAGGCGCTGTGGCTACTTCCGGTTTACTTCCGGAATTTTTTTTAAAGACTAGCAAGTGAGCTTTGTTCTGTTAACAGTTCTCAACATTGCAAGCTTGATTTAAACTTTAAAAAATTGCATATTTAAATCTTTGAGCTAAAAAACCTGATTATTGTTTCTTTCTGTATTATGTAACTTTCATTGACATGTCAGTAAATAAGAATTGTTGTCTCTTTATTCAGGTAATGCAGAGGAAATTTCGAGAAGATGGACACCATAACGTCGCCGGTATCTCCAAAGTGTCAGCGCGGATCATCATTTGTTGTTGGTAATATGTGTTCGTTTGTGTTAGTTAACCCGTTGTCTGCCACGCCTTTGTTCTCCCCTAGCTCCTTTGCACGGGCCGCGCTGGCCGGCCTCGTGGATTTCATGCCGCGAGGTCGGAGTGTCGCCAAGCCCAAAATTTGCCGCAAGGCAAGCCTGTTAGGAAATGCACCATAGGGACTTCCCCCTTGTCGATACGGTGATGGATTCTCCTGTCACCGTGTCAGCCCGGACTTGTCAGCAATGGCAAGTCCCACCTTGGCCATGGATCCTTCAGACGTGGCGCGTAGAGTAGTAGAGTACAACCTACGGGTTGTATGGCGTGGCAGCCAACGGGTTAACTTAAGTGTATGTATGTATGTGATTGTAAAATGTGGTGGAATTGTGGGTGGAGGTGGGACAATAAAGCAATTCCTTTTAATGTTTCTGTTGCTGTGTCTCATAACTTATAATAAAAAAATGTTTAGTTCACGACTTGTACATTTTTTACAACTTTGAAGTTTTACATGAGTTATGGGCAAGTGACTGATCAACTCCAGACCCTTCAAATAAACTTCTATGAGAAACCAAACACTATATACAACTCCTTTGTCCAAACACTAGAATACGTCGGAGCTTCAGTGTAGCTGGTCGGAGCAGCGTGAGTAGTGGTACTCAGGTGCCTTGGTAGCGTAGTACTTAGGTGCCTCGGTGTAGTAGCTAGGTGTAGCGTAGGTTGTGGTGTAGTAAACTGGAGCCTCGGTGTAGTATTCTGGTTCAACGTAGTACGAAGGAGCAGCAGCCGCTGTGTAGTAAGTCTGTGTAGCTTGAGGCAGAGTAATACTTCGGGGCTTCAGTGTAGTGGCTCGGGGAAGCATAAGTTGTGGTGTAATACTCTGGAGCCTTGGTGGTGTAGTATTTGGGCGGCTCGTTGTATATTCAGCCGCTTTGGTGGTGTAATAAGTTGGAGCTTCGGTGTAGTAGCGAGAACTGAGTAATACTTGGGAGCCTCGGTGTATAAGATGGGGCAACATACGTGTAGTACTCCGGTGACTTGGTGGTGTAGTACTTGGGAGCCTCGGTGTAGTACTCAGGATCTTTGGTGATTTAGCTCGGGGCAGCATTAGCTGCGGTGTAATACTCTAGAGCCTTGGTGGTGTAGTAATTGTGGTCCTCAGTGTAGTAACCAGTTGGTGCGAATGTTGTTGTTGTGTAGCAAGGCGGCGGCGTGGTGCTTTGGTATCCGCCTTACCCAGGAGCCACGAGTACAACAGTGATCGACCCAACCTTCAACGATACGACAAACGGCAACAGCACGACACTACAATCAAATAGGCGGTAATTGATTTGAACATTAATACTCAATATGGTACATTAACAGATAAAAACAAATAATTGATGCAAACTCCATGAAACAGAATATTTACCCGATTGCGTACTGATAATACGACGAAGAATGAACTTGGTGACAGTGCACTGCAGTTGTTCATCCATGTTTCGTTGCCAGTAGTGTTCTCTCCAGCAATCGCCCTGATACAACAGCAAAGTGATGATGTTCCGTACCACGCAGCCCAATTTGATATCACAAAAAGACGTAACATCTCCAGCCTAATAAAAAATAAAGTCCATACCCAATAATTAGAATCTAATTTAACAAGAACTTCATATACTATCTAACAACAACATCAGAGCAGTCAATGTTGGTTAAGTTTCAGTCACAAGTATTACAATTTATATGAAATAAAATGTTCAAGAATTCTTACTAACCAGACGTTCGATCGTGCTTCAAGCTCGGTATTGACTCGATAACCACCAAAATTGGAATCTATTTCCGAACCAGAAACGACAGCCAAATCCGTGAAGTTTGCGTCCCAATCGACAACAGCGACGTTATGGCCAGTTTAAATCTGCTGAAATGAATTCTAGATTTTAATTAACATCGCTATAACATGTACTGAAATAACTGTTTACCTTTTGACCATCGTTTAAAGTCAATGCGACCTTGTCTTCTTTCAAAATTGCACCCTCAACATTGGCTTTGGACAACACATTGACACCTTGCGCTTTCACCTTCTCGGAAGTCGATTGGCTCAAATATTTAGGGAGGACTCGGCCTATGTTACCGCCATCGATGTTGCGGAACAGCATTACGTGCTCGTGGACATCTTTGAGGGCACCGCTCAAAGATTTTTGTTACCACCTAACAAGAAAATAAAAGCCATTTTTAGAGTGATTCGTAACCACAGAAATAAATTGCTAGCAGTTTAAGTAGACTCTCCGATACTATCAAGCAGGAGATTGTCAAAGTTGTTCAACATTCCATAAAGGAGTAATCATTGAGACTTTTATAGATGAATTTCGTTTGGCATAAAATGTTTACCTGTGGCAATAAGGCACTTGTCGTAGACTTATGGCACGGCCATCGTCAAGTTCGGCTTTCCGACCGACAATGTCAAGTTTAACGACGCGGTGTACACGTACGAATGCTACGCCACCGTTATCTTTGCTATTCGATTAGACGGGATTGCAGTAAATTCGTCCGAAAAACAGACAAGGAAGGAAAACAAGTCATTAGTAAATGTTCCAAAAAAATTACAATAATAAAGAGCTCACCCTCACTCTTTGTCGTTCCACTGTTTGAAACGAATATTATTCGAAACTTCGGGGCTGCCGTGTTGCGTGTCGGAGAAGCTCACTTGACTGACTTCTATCGTACTTGGGCGCTCCAGTGTAGTATTCGACAGCTTTAGTGGTGTAATAAGCTGGAGCCTCGGTGTCATAGGTTGGGTCAGCATACGTAGTTGCGTAGTCTCAGTAGGTGCCTCGGTGGTGTAGTACTTAGGAGCCTCGGTGTAGTACTCTGCGCTTCGGTAGTGTAGCTAGGGGAGCGGCACAAGTTGTGGTGTAATAATCTGAATCCTTGGTGGTTTAACTGTAAACCCAACTGTGCAACCTCGGTGTAGTAACTG
This sequence comes from Daphnia pulicaria, assembly GCF_021234035.1. Lineage (NCBI taxonomy): Eukaryota > Metazoa > Arthropoda > Branchiopoda > Diplostraca > Daphniidae > Daphnia > Daphnia pulicaria. The sequence continues at coordinate 534,603 of NC_060923.1, read as the reverse complement.
GTCGTTGCGTATGTTGTTGTGTAGTAAGGCGGCGGCGGCGTTGCGGTTTGGTATCCGCCTTATCCAGGAGACATCGGTACACCAGTGGTCGACCCAGCCATCAACGATACAACAACCAATAGCAGCACGACGGCATAGTTAACTAGACAATATTAAATATTCAACAATAACGGACATAAATGGAAATTGATACAAAATTCCACGTAGAAATACAGATTATTTACCCGTGATTGCGACCTGGTAATACGACGAAGAATGCAGTTGTTGCAGGGTCGGAGATGCTCACTCGATTGACTTCTGTTGCCTTTTCTCTTTCCTTTTTAAAGATTTTCTCTCGTGGTCGACATCAACGATACAACACCCAACAACAACACAATGCCATAATTACCTATGCAATAAACAATCGGAAATTATTTTTCGAAGGTAAACTAGTCCTATCAACAACTAATGACAAGATAGAATAGATTTACGACTCGAAATAAAAATGAACATTTACCCGTGATTGCGAACTGATATTACGACGAAATATGGAGTTGTTGCCGTGTCGGAGATGCTCACTCGACTGATCCCTGTCAACTTTTCTCTCGCCTTTTTATACAATTTCTTTCTCACCCCTCCTCTTAAGCCTAATAGTTATTTTACCTTCTTGATAATGAAGCAAAACGTCCCGTTCTCACCCAACCTTTACACCAATGCCTGACACCTTTTACGTAATGATATCCATGACCTTCGATTGAAATGCAAACTGGCCTTTCCTTCTGCAGGTGACTTTGCCGGGGATGGGTCTACAATAACCAATATCAAAATGAATACCAAATTGCTTACACTTGCGGCTATTGTACCTTTTAGATAATGAAGCAACACGTGTCATTCTCACCCAACCTCTACACCACTGCATGACACGTTTTACGTAATGATCTCCGTGACCTTCGAGCGTCAAGGTCATAGAAACTGACCTTTTTCTTTCTGCAGGTTGACGTTGCTGGGAATGGGTCTACAAAAACCAATATCAAAATAAATATCAAATCATAAATGATTATGACTTAAATTTTAGTTACTTTAAAAATACCACATTTGAGTCATTTGACTCGTGTCTTCGGTGAGTGAATTCCATTTCGAACCGTTTGAAGGACTGTCGTTATTTTTTTTTTTTTAATATTCTACCGTTCTACACTTTTCTAAGTTTCAAACACATAATCCTTGCACCTGCGGTCGGAGAAGAAAATCTAAAAAAAGGATAAAAAAAAGGTAAATTATTAATATAAAAAAATACAAATCAAAGCTTCTCATTAAACAGTTGAATAAAATCAATAAAATAAGAAATTAAGACGCAATTGCTTAAGCTCGATAGACTGTCAGAGTTCGTCCGCTACGTTCACAACGCATAACTAAAAAATTAACTTCAATGATCCTAAGTAAACACCCAGGAGAAGCGAGGGGGGGGGGATCGTATTTCCACAACTAATTTAGGAGCATCTAAAACGCAAATCAAATGATTGATTGACAATGCCTGAACTCTAGGGCTATGGATTTTGTAACCGCAAATCAACAATGAGATCCTACTAGCAGCTATTTAATAACATAAATGAATAGCATTTACAGGAGCTACCCTTACCCTGTCTTTTACATTGACAGGTCTATCATCTTGAATAGTTGATTACCGCCAGAACCTATCGCGTGTCGTTTGATGCTGCTTCAAAAAAAGGGAAAACAAATTTCACCCTGTTACATGACCAACGCGTTTCTGCCACAATAAAGTATGTACAAGTAAAACAATGTTTTGACACTCGCTTTGTTTTCGTTGCTAAGCAGTAAAATGTGTTAAATTCGGGTTTTGCTCTTCACACCGAATGTTGACGGAAAGGACTCGGCTCGGATGTATAAAGGATCGTTGGCTGCAAACAAATTCACATTATTTTCTGCAAAAGCAAAAGCTTCCTGTCGTATCTAGCATTACCTTTTTTAATATATATATATTTTTTTTCATTTGGTTTAGCGTTTCGTTCAGTGACTCCTTGTCACCAAAACTTCTCAATAGGAAACACCCCCGCGTCATCTGGTAATACAAACAATTGAATAAGTAGCTTTAGCAATTTGACTAACGTGTAATTACGTAACCTCGTTTAAGCCTCGATGGAATGGCAACCCTAAAGGTTTCAGGATAACCTAACCATAGTAGGCTTCCGGCTTAGAGAGACTCATGACCCTCCAACAGATTTCATCGAATCATGCGCCTTGCAAGTCCCCGTTCGACCAAACATCTCCTTTCCTCCTGGTTATCGCAGCGAGTGAGTGACCACCGGCGGGCGTTGGTTAGTCGTTGGTTAGTCGTTGGTTAGTGGTTAGTTAGGGAAACGGGGCCACTGAAGAAGGGAGCCCAGATATGCACTTGTAATTTATATACATCTACATAATTTATTGATCAATCTTGAATTTCAGCGACGTCTTCTTAGTTTCACCGGTGAATCAAGTCTAATGAACGGCGACGAACGAATCAACTGAAATGAAAACGGAGATATTAACTTAGGCAATAATTAAATGAGACTGTACATCAAGCATTACCTCGACGGAAGTACAGGTAGCAAGAGACGACATATCGACAAAATGCTGCCGATAAAATAAGCCCGACAGCCATAACGCAACATTGACTATTTTGCACAACAGTTCAACACTGCATGGACACCAAAATAGGAAAATGACACATTAAAGTATGATGTCCAACTGCAAGTCTGCACAAGCTCCATTTCAGCGCATCTCTCAACTGGAAAAATGTCTGCAAAACCACTGTACCCCAAACAGCAACACCGTAAACAGCTCGTAGAACTGCCCATGGAAATCTACAAAGCAAAAGAACATAAATGAACGGAATTTCTGTTATGTAACATCAACAAAAGTTTACAACTCTTTACAAAAGCACAAGCAGAAGCACAAAATTAGACGTCACTTGTCTTCGACATCAAGAACGAAATGTTAACCTACTTTGCCCCCTGGTGGACACAATTTAGGGTTCATAGTTAAATCATCTGGAGTGTTCCTGGATGTGACAAAAGCTACAACCGGTAGCAAGGTTGCAAGAGGAACACCTTTCGCCAGCTGGCTGCAACAAATCCATGTACACGTTGGACTGCAATGAAGAAGCTCAGACTTCACCATGCTGTTAATAGAAAAATAATTACTATTTAAAAAAAAAAACACCAAATAAGAAAATGTGTAACCTAAGGGTTAAAAAGTTAATCAACATAATTACTTTTACCTTTTACTGTTCTGAAGTATTTCCCCATGTGACGAACAAGAAACGTACAGCCGGTAATGCAGCAAGAGAAAAAGTTAATCAACATAATTACTTTTACCTTTTACTGTTCTGAAGTATTTCCCCATGTGACGAACAAGAAACGTACAGCCGGTAATGCAGCAAGATACGACATTTTGAGAAAATGTACAGCAGTTTCAGCCCAAAGGATCAGATGGAATTGCCAAGTAAATTGCAGGCTATGTTACCTGTAAATTCACCACACAAAAATGTATATTTGATAACCTTAAAGAATAATAGTAGGATTTACCATTAATATGAAGAAAAATGTCGGAAAAAAGTGTCCTCGTAATAACTAACGTGTACATTGTCGAACTTAAGAACAACAAGTCTCGTTAAGAAATGGCAGACTACATTTTCTAAAGAAGACACCCGCGCCGTCTAGCGGACTTAATTTTGGCCACCTAGTGACAGCCCATTTATTTTTTGAATTTTAAATCAAAATAGCACATGACTTATTATAGTCCGGAAAATTAAAAATATCATTACATGGTGCAATCAGCAAGCCATGTGCTATTTTGATTTATTAAAAAAAAATAAAAAACAGCCCTTCGGGTACCTCTCTAATGCAGGTAGATGACAATGGCGAATGGGAACAACAATAATGCGATTAGCGCCATCTTTTGGATGTTTCCATTAAAGGAGAAAATGTTAAATTTTAAATGATAAAATCAATGATGCAACGCATTTCACACTCAAATGAAATATTAATTTGCTAACAATTATAACGGCTGTTCACGAAAAGTATAAAATGTTTTATTCAATATTATTTTTCAATTTTTACAAAAAAATGTGTTTAGGGAACTTTTCGGTATTCATATGTCTTATTACCGAAACCCGTTCTTTAATACCGACTGCGCACCGCCTTGCAAATAATTTCTTTTTTAAGATTATAAATCAAAACTGAATACGAGCGAATCTTTGTAATTCATTATTCAATTCATACTTGGACCAAACCAACACCCCTTCGATCATGTGACGCATAAGTGACTGGAGCCTGCGGGAAAGGGAATTCCAGAGGGGCACCCCCGCGGACGTGAGAAGATGTGTTATTCCAATTTGGCCAGCGAAACTGAAAAACAGATTCAGTGTCGTGATAACACCAAACAAGTCGAAAGGAAATTGCGAAGGAGACAAGAAACAAGTTGGCTCATGCAAATTAATTCTTTGGGTGTGGACCATACAAGGTGAGGATCATGCGGTTTCAAACAACAACTTGAGGGTATAAAATGATTCACCCCAACGATGGAAAAGACACAGTTGATTGCAGTTGATCGTCAAGTATCACCTCAGCAACTCTCCTCAACATGTGCAAGTCAATGGTAATTATTCCAACTTATATATTCTCTTCTTACCAAAGAGTGTCATGCGATTAAAAATGTGCCATCTTATCCATTCCAGCCCCTTTTGGTTTTGGTGGCTTTGGCCACTTACGTATTCGCCATGGAGGGTCATCAGGATCAGGAAGCAGCTGAACAATACTACCACATCCATGGTGTCTACCCAACCTGGTCCTTGGCTGTTCCAGCTGCTGACGTGGGTAAATTGGTCTCCTTTCTGCCCAATCAACCTTATCCGGTGGCCGCTACCAATGGAGCCGCTGCTTCCGCTTCGTCTTCTTCTCGTGGCAGCAAGAAAGACAAGTCTCACGAAAAATCCAGCAATGATAACATTCGTTTGCCGCGGGACGTCCTGCCTATTCGTTATGATGTCCGACTCTTCCCCGTCTTGGAGAAAGGCAACTTTTCCATTTTGGGTCACGTGGCTATCGACATCCAATGCAAAATGGAAACGGACCGCATTGTCCTCCACAGCGCTGACATTGTCGTCGATCCCAAATCCGTCAAGGTAGAGACGGCCCAGTATATCCAGCAGCATCTAGAAGATAATGAGGGTTATAATTGGAACATTTTATTTTTCTCTCCCAGGTATTTGAACAGGGAAAGCCTGGAAAAACCCTAATGGTTGCTAGGGACGGCATCCACTATGATACGGATATGGAGTTTCTCGTCATTCGTCTTATAGATAAGGACAAGCTGGCCAAAGGAGCCAACTACACATTGTCGATGAATTACGTTGGTAACCTGACGGATGGGCTGCGGGGCTTGTACCGCTCTACTTATAAGGAGGATGGAGTTGAAAAGTAAACACACAAACTACTATTACCTTGTCTTCAGTCTGGCTCACCCAATTCAATTAATTCGTCCATTTCTTTGATGGGAAAAGAAAGCGTTGATTTTGATTTTCTCTTCGACGTCAGGTACATGGCCGTGTCTCAGATGCAGGCGACGGATGCCCGACGAGCATTCCCGTGCTTCGACGAACCCAACATGAAGGCAACTTTCACCGTCACTTTGGGCCGTCATCGGGACATGATTTCACTATCCAACATGCCGTTGGTTAACACAACATCAATGCAAGTCACGCTCCATAATTAGCCTACCTATTCAATATTTTTCTATTTTACGATCACGTTGTTCACGCCTAGATGATTAAGTAATAATATCCTTTTAAAATATTTGACTCGACAGGGAAGGCATGGAAGGATTTTATTGGGACCATTTCGCCCCTTCAGTTCCCATGTCAACTTACCTCATCGCCTTCGTTGTGGCCGATTTCACGAAATTTGAGGCCGACGTCGGCAACGCAACGTGGAAGTTCAACATTTACGCACGCCCTTCGGCTCGCAACCAAGCCCAGTGAGTTTATTCCTTCCTCTTTATGTTGACTAATCAAATTTTAACTCCCGAATTTTAAATAATCTCATTTGTCCGTACTCAAAGATACGCGAGCGAGATTGGGCCGAAAATACAAGCCTTCTTTGAAGACTATTTCCAGATTCCATATGCTTTGCCCAAACAGGATATGATTGCCATTCCCGACTTTGCTGCAGGTCTTTTTTCAATTGTTCGACTATTTGGGTTTTTGACTGAAATTCGTTTGCATTTCTCCGAGTTCAGGTGCCATGGAGAATTGGGGATTGATTACCTACAGGTTTTTAAATTGAGAAAATTCTTTGGCATTTTGACAACATAATTCTCATTTCTGTTTTGGTAACCCAGAGAAACTAGGTTGTTGTACGATGAAAAGAAATCGTCGGTTAGCGACAGAGAAAAAGTGGTCGAGGTTGTCGCTCACGAATTGGCCCATCAGTGGTTCGGAAATCTCGTCACAATGGACTGGTAAGGATTGGATATTTGCCATTTGAATTATTAATTATTAACTTAATAATTTAAAAGGTGGACGGACTTGTGGTTGAACGAAGGTTTCGCAAGCTACGCAGGTATACCTTAATTTGCTATTATTCCGTACTTACCCTATGATATTGTTTTTTAATTATTTAGTTTTTGATTTGATGCAGAGTATCTCGGTACCGATCACGCCGAACCAGGGTTGAAATGGCCGCAGCAGTTCGTGACTAGAGATCTGCAGAGCGCGATGAGATTGGACGCCCTTGAATCAAGTCACCCGATCAACGTTGTCGTTCACCATCCGGATGAAGTCACTGAGATTTCCAGCAAGGTTACTTACGAAAAAGGTGCCACCGTTATCCGGATGTTGGCCGCATTTCTTGGCGAAAAAACCTTCAGACAGGGACTTATAAACTATTTGAAATCACGGTAAGTGGCCTAATAGTGTAATAATAACCTGCTAGCTGTTTTAAGACCTTCTTTAGCTGATTCTGTTTGTCGTTAAAAGCCAATACGGTAACGCCGTTCAAGACGATCTCTGGGACGCGCTAACTAAACAAGCCAAAGTCGACAAGGTCCCACTGCCCACTGGTGTGAAACAAATTATGGACACTTGGACTTTAAAGATGGGTAATTTGGCGTCAAGCTCTCGAATGTACATCAATGTTGTTGTTAAATGGTGTTGTTGCAGGTTTCCCGGTCGTCACGGTGACTCGAGAATACGAAAATAGTTCCGTTTCCCTCAGCCAGGTAACACTAATGGCGCATAAGATTTGGACAGGCAATAAAATGTTTATCAAATGGAAATCAGGAACGCTTCTTGATGCAACGCTCCAACGCCAGCAGCCAGGACAAAACGGTTTACCTTTGGTGGGTCCCGCTGACCTACACGACAGACTTCCAGACGGTAGGATCCACCTGGTTGGCTGACGGACAGACTGGCAAAAAACACGAACTGAGCATTCCTGCCGATAAAAATCAATGGGTCATTTTCAACGTTGACCAGATGGGTAATAAGGCTTCCGCAAATAATCCGTCCGGATTCATTACTAACGCGCATTAATTCCAGGTTATTATCGCATCAACTACGATTCGAAAAATTGGCAGATGATTGGCCAGCAGCTGATGAGTAACCACTCGGCCATTTCCGTCATCAACCGAGCTCAAATTATGGACGATTCACTGAATTTGGCCGAAGCCGGCCTGCTGGATTACGAAACTGCGCTGAACCTGACGCGTTACCTGGAACACGAAACCGAATACGTTCCGTGGAATGCCGCCCTTTCCAGTATGGGTTACATTTCCTCAATGATGTCTCGCACTTCTGGCTACGGGTTGCTGAAGAAACATTTCCGCACAATCATCACGCCGCTGTACAACCTGGTAGGGTTCGACCAAAAGGTCGGCGAGGATCTTTTAATGACCATGTTGCGTACCAAAGCCGTTTCGTGGGCTTGTTCCATGGGCAACAAGGACTGCATCAGTCGCGCTGTCAAATCCTACGCTCAATGGATGGCCGATCCTGAGAATATTGAGTAAATAAGAATTATTTGAGTAATTTAGTCTTGATTAATTTTTATAATTAATTTTTTCCTTTTATAGTGTTATTTCACCTGACCTGAAAGGCACTGTGACGTGCATAGCCATCCGGGAAGGCGACGAAGTTGAATGGGAATTTGCTTTGAACCGCTACATGGCCAGCAACGTGGCCAGCGAACGAGACTTTCTCCTTTCTTCCATGTCGTGTTCAGAACAGCCCTGGATTTTAGCCAAGTAAATTCAGCCATAAAATAGAATTTGATTTGATTTTTAAATTGTTTGACTGTATGTTAGGATGTTGGAGATGAGTCTCGACCCGAACTCAGGAATCCGAAAACAAGACGCTGCTCGCGTCATCAGCCAAGTTGCTTCCCATTCACTTGGTCGCTACTTGTCTTTCAACTTTATTCGTGAAAAGTGGACGAAATTGCGCGAAATGTAAGTGCTTACTACTGCCAGTATCCTTCATCCTAAAAAATTTGTTTGATTTACCATCAGGGTTCCGACCAAGTTCTTTCCTGCCATCATCACAGCAGTGTCGACGTCGTTCAACACTGAACTTGAATTGAAAGAAGTAAATCAAGATGCAAAAATTACTCACTGATCAATTCTAAATTTCCTGTTTGATGTGCGCAATAGTTGATTCAGTTCCGGGAGGAAAAGAGTGACGTATTTAGCGGTGCGGAACGAGCTACTCGGCAATCGATCGAACAAGCCAATAACAATCTCAACTGGATGAGACAAAATTACCAGAAAGTGGTGGATTGGCTTCAACGCGTCTACTAGAGTTGGCAATAATCCTGATAAATTTCTACAGTATAAATCTTCTCACTTTTGGCCTTTTCTCTTTTTGGTTCCCCGCAACATTTCACACCTCCCAACTAATAATGATGACGGATCAAGTCATTGCCGATTTTCAGAGGTGATTCCTACTAGAAATTTTTAAGGAAATCAGGAATTCCCTTTGGTTGATTACCTGTCGTAAAAAAAATTTTGGAAAATGGAGAGAAATTTTACTCTAGGTTCCAAAGTTATATTTGAGAATCGAAGAACGGCAGTAAACGGTTTTCACGGTATTCTTGTTAAATTGTTTCCCTTAGCGTTAAAGACCAAAAAATAGGTTTATCTGGGACATTCGACGGTACTATGATAAATGACATATGATGGATAATGCAACAACAAAGGCAACTACTGAAACTATCAAACTGTTGATCCAAACCACAGTTGTGTTGTTGATATCATCCATAAGTGAGATGTAGAAAACACATGGTCTAAGCTATGTGCGATGATCAACTTACCCTGACTGAAGGTTTCCTTGGACCCAGAAGAGATGAGTAGAGGAGAGATAAGAATGCCCAGAGCAACACGAGATGAGATTAGAAGAAGAGAGCTGCACAGGATGGATCAGTGGAGATCAGAAGACTGGAGCATGATCCACTCATGATCCAATCGCTGTCAGGTGTAATCTGAAATGAAAATTCTGAAGTCAAATCCATATTACTTAAAAAAACATTTGACAGACAACAACCTGCACTCGCAGTACAATTCTAAAAAGTTATCAGTTGAATTATTTACAATAGGTATACTACTAGTATGATCTAAAAATATTCGTACCAAGCATCATACCCTGAGAATGGATAGAATGTTCAATGTTGGCAATTTTAATAATTGTTCAGTTTATCCAAACTTCCATGTGCACAGAAAATTCGACCATGGAAATCCGAGGCAGGGAAAGGCGGGAAATGTTAATGGCACTGAAGGAAGAAAGAGTTAACTGCCAAAGCCGAAGTCTTACAATTTGCAGTCCTGCGAGTTTATAGGCCTGAAATAACCTGCGTTACATATCATTTTCAAGTCACTTGCTATATACACGCCATTTTCTAACAAGAGTACAAGACACTAAGACAGGATAAGAAGAAAAATAATCACACAAGATACAGACCGCAACACCGCATCCGCATGCTATGGACCACGACAGCAATAAAGTAATGGCGGCAATTGGGCCAACCACACAGCAGACGACAAAATTCAACATTTCGTTAGTGAATGTAGCAAAACGAGGAAGCAGGAAAACGAGCTACTTCATTGAAAATAAATGCACAAAATGATTTCTATTAAGCCCTAATATCTGTCAAAATCCTAATCGGCTCTGACGTGATGTGGTCCATCATCGCTTCGTCTCTATTGAAATCTGAGATTACACCAGTGGGCGACACTCCATCATTTTTCAAACCTGTAAAGCAAATAACCTATCTCTGAAGATTTTTTGGTGGCAGATAGCATTTATTTGGACAATCCATATTTTCCTTTATTTGCATCATGATACCATTGGCATATCGGTTCATTTACCGTCTACCAATTGCCTTGTTTGGACATCACCATGCATCTTCGTTCCGTATTGTTGCTGGTGTTTTTGTGCATGGCCATGAAATGGGTTCCATCGAAATCTGTGCCATTTGTTATTCCATATTACGGCCGCTGGATCCTTCCAACCGTTGGACAAGTGTGGCCGAAACCACAGCAGCAAACATACAGTGAAACCTTCTTCGTGCTCAGGCCCACCATGTTCCAATTTCAAGTTAGTAGGCTCTATATTGTATTTGTTAAATTTTCTGGGTTTAAAACTTGAAATATTAGGTAGTCGGGGAGCGATGTGATATTATTGACGAGGCCGTCCAGCGTTATTATCAACTCATCTTTTATCCCGGAGCTGCTGCTAGTGCTCCGTTGGCTTATCCTCCGACACTGTCCGTCATCCAAGATAATCCACAATTTCGTGCATTCCTCGATTCAGTCGACATCGATTTGAAACAACCTTGTGAATACCTCCCGTCCGCTGACATGATTGAAAGCTGTAAGTATTTTTATTTATTTTTAGTACAATTAAAAAGACAGAAGAACAATCAAATTTAGATATGTAAATAGAGGAATGAAAATGTTCTAATCCTAATGTTGTTGTTGATTTTGTGTGAACAGATAATATCAAAATTGACACCCCTGATAACCCGCTGAAAGCCACCATCAGTAGCGATAGCGTCTGGGGTATTTTGAGAGGCCTGGAAAGTCTGAGTCAACTGGTCTACTCATCTACCGAGACTGGTGTGGCTGTAAGATCAATTGGAATAACAATAATAAGATTTTTTAAAATCATTCAACATTTTTCTTTATATAGTATCAAATAAATGCGACCGAAATAGTCGACTTTCCCCGATTTTCGTATCGCGGTTTGATGATGGACTCGGCTCGTCATTACATGCCATTAAAGACGATCAAAAAGATGACGGATTTGATGGCTCAGAACAAGATGAACGTCTTACACTGGCACTTGACCGATGACGCCTCTTTCCCGTACGAAAGTACACTCTTTCCCAACATCAGTCGGTACGGATCGTTCCAGCCCTTCAGTCACATTTACACGGCAAACGATGTTCGCGAAGTCATTGAATATGCACGAATGAGAGGCATCCGAGTCATCCCTGAATTTGACAGCCCAGGTAGCCTAAAACAGCTTTTACTTCCCACCAACATGCAAATGCGTTTAATATGCCTCTATATTTAATCAGATCATACCCAGTCTTGGGGTCGTGGACAGCCAAAATTATTGACCGAATGCTACGACGACAACGGAGTCCTTAAAGTGCCAGACGAGTACGGCGCTATTATGCCAATTCGAGAGGAGAATTACGTGTTTCTGCAACAATTTTTCGGCGAAATTTTTAACACGTTTCCTGATCCTTTTGTCCATCTTGGAGGAGACGAAGTTAGCTATTACTGCTGGTAATAATAAATGACTTGATTAAATATTTCATAAAAATAATAATAATTCTTTTATTTTTTACTATTAAAGGCAAAGGCATCCAGAGATCAAAGCTTTTATGGCCGCCAATGGATGGGGAACTGACTTTACAAAGTTGGAGCAATATTACTTTGATCGACTGACGGCTGCCACTCAAGAGATAACGCAGAATCAGATGCGCTACATCGTCTGGCAAGAACGTCTGTATTCCTTCCATGTAGAAATATTTATTCATTTCCTAATGTCGTTTCCCTTGCCCGTTAGTCCTCGACCTCAACATTACTCTACCGACGGGCACCATCGTCGAAGTATGGAAAGGAGCTAAAGAAGAATTGAATTTCTTGGACGAACTAGCAAGAGTATATTTAATTCAATTCAATTTAAAGCATCAAAATGAATCATATTTAAATTTAAACAGATTACTAAATACGGATATCAAACAATTCTATCTTCACCGTGGTACCTTAATTATATTTCCTACGGATTGGACTGGGAAAAATATTATCTAGCCGAACCGCTGGATTTCGACGGATCGGATGAGCAAAAGAAATTGGTATTACCATTTCTTATTCCGAATCAACGTCGTAATACGCTTATTATTATTCTGGTATAGGTTATCGGGGGCGAAGTGGCGATGTGGAGCGAATACGTCGACTCTGTCAGCGTGATCCCGCGCACATGGCCGAGAGCCTCTACCGTAGCCGAGCGACTTTGGTCGGACCGTAGCGTCAACGACACAACATTGGCCGCACTTCGTTTGGAAGAGCATCGTTGTCGATTACTCAAACGCGGATTCATGGTCGATCCCAGCAATGGTGTCAATTTTTGCGAACAAGAATGGGATATGTAAAAATGCTATTCGAATTCCAGCTTGACGATTGTATAGGAAATTTTCCTAAAATATGGACATAGATTATTAAAGCAACAAATATATATATAGTCATGCAATTCAAACAGTTTTTTTTTTTATTTTACGTTCTTTTCTTCGTTGTAGCCTTACATGGGATTTTCATTGTTCGATTGCGATTCATAAACAGTGTAAAGATAAAAGATTACCAGTAAAGCTGACTACGGTGCATCCGGGATCTAAAAACTAGGCAATAAAATTTAAAAACACATCCCATCCGCGCCGTCGTTAAATATGTTTCACATCGTAAAATTTTTCTAGAAACGACGTGAGAATATTAAAAAAAAAGCGTCCAACTTTGTCAAATAATGTGCCTGGTAACTGCTGCCACCTGGATGCTTTTCCCGTTTCAAGAAAACAAGCATCATGTGATTTATAGAACAGAATCGTGTACTCCATACATGGAACATCTCTTTTATAGGTTTTTCAGTGTTCCGCGTTTAACAAAGTCGGGAGATCGTGATCCCCGATAACGATGAACGTGTCTGATAAATTATGCAACAAGGCGGATCTATTCGGTCTGCACCGTACGGTTATAAAGTTGTTACCTCAAAGTTAAACGCTTTTTGATTTTCACGCTATTGAAATATTATTTTTGACAGTGAGGTGGAAAACGTAACTATATTACAAATAATATCCCTCAAGTATAAATTGTTTTCAAGTTGTATTGTACGACATTTCGAATTTTACCCGGAAGCTGGAACTAATTTTAAAAGTTGCCAAAAAAGAGAATGCATTAAGAAAAAACTAACTGCACAATATTTGGATAATACTTTCAGATTTTCGATTTTATTTGAATTTTAGAAAAAGAAAATTGTCGCAGAAATTTTTACACTTGAATGCTTGCAAGAATTCATCTGGCAACACTGTTTGTTTTGATTCTTAGAAGAATTTTAAAATATTGTGCCATTGTGCTTTTACCAATCTGAATGATGAAAAATTATTAAATTAACAACGTGTTAATCTATTACAAATTGAATATGGATAACATACACATACCAGATGACATATTTCATTATCTGGTTACATTTTTAACCCCGGTAGACTGTATGTCATTTTGTTTATCTGGCGTTTCTTCAGGCTTTACAGATTTTTATTCCAGGAGACGGTAACGAGAAAATACTTATGATTGATGCAATCTATTCTAAAATAGCTGAAATTTGATGTTCCCTCATTTAGGAATTGGAAACTAAGTCGGTGCTTTTGTTTAGAGCCAAATATTTTTCAGCAGTATTTTTCCAAATGTGTGGTGTCATCCAATGTCCGAGTTCTTGACATGAGCCACTGTTTCTGGCTTCCAGAGACTTCCCTATTAAATGGTTGTTTTTCTTCTAAATTAAACAACTTGACGGAGCTCAATGTACTTGATACAGAGCTATCATTAGTCTCTGTTATGATGCACGTTATGCCTAAATGCCAGGGGTTGACGAAGCTGTCTTGCAACATTGTGGAGCCAACATGGAAAGCTTTTCATGACAAAATTCAAGATCTTGCTGACACCTATACAGATAATTTTAAGAAGATAACAGATCTGAAATTATGTGCTAGTAGCAGATCACCTTATATTTGGATCCTTTTATTTAATGTTTTGGGGTGAGTTATTAAGAACAATGCAATATTTTGGCACAAATTTTTTATTTTCATGTTCACTTTTATTTACTGTCACAGATGGTGCAGAGATTGTGTTCAGCTACAGATAGAACTGTTCAAACCGAAAACTGTTCGGCGTGGTTCTCCATGCGAATGCCACGAGTCAAAAACGGCGATTCAATTGGCAAAGGAAAATCTCTACAAGGGTATGGAATGGATGATCTCTTTGAAAGGATTGTGTGTCCTGGCCAATCAACCGGACCAATGCTTTGACGATTTCTGCCGTTGGTTACTGCACGAAATAAATCCGCCCACCTTGGAGAAGCTTTGGATTCCATCCGTCCAGCTGAGTTCGCCACCCAGCACATTCGTGCCGGAACCTCCGCTCAGATTTCTCAATTTAGGCCGTTCAGTTTATCAGTGCAACTTTGCATCAAACGTGTTTACACAAGTGACTCATCTCGCCGGAATTCGAGTACAATCCGATTTGGTATTGCCGCAATTACGATTCTTTCGAGGGAACTTCCTATCAAGTTCGGTAAGTGTCTTGCCCATTCACTTTATTACCTCTAAAAGATAGATAACAACTATACTTTCATCGGTGATTTAGGTTTTAGATCAATTTTGTCGCAATCATCCTCAACTGGAACATTTGCATTTCAATGATAATTGCATCGCCAGCAGAAGCCAACAGACGCAAATCAAGTTTCAATGTCAATGGGCGTTGGCTCACTTGCGAACTTTGATTTTTGCCAACACCCCCCACTCAGGTTTGTTACTTTTGATATTCTTCTAAAACATGTGTCGAGTCAAAACAAAACATAAAGAAAACCGGCTTTATTTCTTTTTTCCGCATGCAGATATTCTGAACAAGTTTATGCAATCATGTTCAAAATTGGAAGAACTGCATATTGGGCAGGTAACCTCGAACATTTTCCTTGAGCAAGAACCGGCCCACGACGCTTATCGCTCCATATCAAAACAAACGCATCTGAGGAAGTTGACTTTCAGCGGTCTTGAATTCACTAGTGGATCCTTTCTCCAACAGGTACGCCTTTTGTTTCTCTAATGGCTTAAGCAGCTCCTATTCTAATTGCCATGGCAATCTTGTATTTATTATTCAAATGCGAAGGTGCTGGGCAGCTGCCAAAAGCTGGAAAGCCTCCACGTCGCCGGTCAATTTGAAGAAAGCGACGGTTTCTTTTCCGATTTATTAAATTATTTGCCCTTGACGAAGAACCTGCGTGATCTCCGAATCCAGAAAGCAGACATCTCGGAATCACTTTTGATGGACATGATCCACAGCATTGGATGTTGCTCGACTTTGGAGCGTTTGATGATTTACCAAGAAGAGTATGGCAGCGTCAGCTCACCCTTTCAACTGATATTGCCCGATTGTATAAAAAATCTGGTCGCCAATCGCTTGACTCGATTGGTGGCTTTCTGTTTTATCTATTCCGTTTATTCTGAGACGGAAGTGGACATTTCTCTGGCGCTAAAGGATTTTTCATCTTCCCGCCCGTCTTTTTGGTTTTACGTTGACGACAACGATCTGCCTCGGAGAGCTCGGGTCCCGCGTGTCCATCTCGATGAAATCGTTGATCCGTTTCATTACATCGATTCTTTTCCTGTATTTGGATAATCTCCGATTCCCGTACGTGCTAAATCAAGTCAAATCAAAATTGTGATTTCTGTGTTATTCTCGTAAATGGAAATGTTTGCGTCGAAATAAAATCAAGATTTTCTTATTATTTTAGTGTTTTTTTTTGGGGGGGGGCCACGCCCAGTTTAGATGAGTTGAGTTCAATGACTTCCCGAAAGTGGTTTCGTGCGGCTTCTGTTGCCATTGGAACAAGAAGGGCGAAGTCGATTCACGAGATCCGCAGGCGATGCTCGAGGAAAACGGGAAACCAAAGAACAAAGCAAAAAGTGAAACTATTCAAGGCCAATGTCACGGCAATGCCAAATGCGGTGAAAAGAACAAAGCGTGACGAGTCTTTGGACGATGTTGTTGTTATTCATATTTGGATGTTCATCAAAGACGGGGCTTTGGGTGTGGTGTGATGATTGCTGGGTATAAATACGGACCTTCTCGAGACCCCCAGACATACACACAGCAATCTCGTCGTGTAAAAGCTCCTCTCTCAACTTCGCCATGTACAAGGTAAACAGTCTTTTATATTTTCATTTTTATTGGCTTGCACAGTTTGATGTTTCTAGCGTAATTTTATAAGTAAATCATTTCTGTGGTTTCTGACAAACGTTTAGATTGTTTTGCTTCTGTTGGCTTTGGCTACTATCGTCTTCGCCATGGAGACCCAAGATCAGGAATCTGCTGAGCAATACTACCGCATCCATGGCGTCTACCCATCGTGGTACCCATATGGAGCCGTTCGCGCCTTCGGTGGCTTCCCATACGGTTACAACTACGGCGCTTATCCCTTTGGTTTCCGAAACTACTACGGAGCTGCTTACCCCGGCTATGGCTACGGCTACGGTTACGCTTATTAAATACCTGAAACATGTTCCCTCGATTTTTTTACTCTGTGCTGCCCCTCAATAATATCAAACAGCTCATCACTTGATATATGCCGTATACAGCCTTTCACTTATTCTCGATTTGATTTTATGATAGAATTCGAATTAAGCCTCTTTGTTAGTACAACATCAAAAACTGTCGAAACATTATGCAATACAGTGACAATGTAACTCTTTGACTTGTGCCTTTTTAATCATTTCTTTACAAAGCATGATAATTTACGAAGAAAATATCACAATAGCCTGCTCCACTGCTGGCAAAGTGAAAATCGATCAAAACATTATTTTTAATTATGATTAAGAGGCAAAATAAATCTGAGATTCAAGTGTTAAAACCGGTTTTACCAAAAAGCACTTTATTTCACCACAAATAATTCAGAATATGACTATTAAAAAATCATCATAAATCCAGAACCAATAATAAGTATTTATAATAGCAGAAAATACATTTTCCTGTTCAAAGTTCATAAAAGATTGCACTTTGATGCGCTTTCATGATAATCATTTAAAACAATAAAATAAAATGCTGCTCATTTTTAATGGTGAGCTGATAACGAATATTATTCAATTTGACTTTTAAAACAAGGGCTGGGTCCTTTATTATTTCAAGGTCAGATCGCCGCAATAAAATTAGGAGTTGAAAGATGATTCGACTTTTTTTCCAACGCGTTCCAGTTAGTATACGTGATCTCAGTCAAATCGGGAAACAAAACCAGTCTGTGACGGACGAAGATTGGGTGTGGTTAAAGAGGAACCTAATATTGTTATCACAACCATCCAACACGTGTGTTTATACAGTATACTATGTGGATGGTATAAAATGATCCAGCCGGACGGTGGAAAAGACACACTTGATCGCCAAGTGCCAGCTCAACAGCAACTGTTCCTCATCCTCAACATGTTCAAGTCAATGGTAAATATTCTTTTCTTAAAATGGTTCTGTAAATATCTCTGGCTTATTGCAATTAAATGTGTCTTTAATCGTATTTAAAATATTATTCCATCAGACCCTTTTGGTTTTTGTGGCTTTGGCCGCATGTGTCTTCGCCATGGATGCTGAAGTCCAGGATCAGGCGGCTGCTGAGCAATACTACCGCATCCATGGTGTCTATCCATCGTGGTACCAATACGGCGTCAATGCCTTCAACGGATTCCGCGGCTACCCCTTCGCCGGCTACCCCTACCCCGGCTACCCCATCACCGGTTACCCATCTGCCGTCTACCCCGCTGCCGCTGCCTCCACTGTTGTTAAGAACGTCGCCTATCCCTACGGTTACGGCTACAACACTTTCCAATATGGCACTTACGGAGCCGTCCCTTACGTCGAGCCTTACGTCGCCCCTCCCCACACTTCTGCCCGCAGAGCTGCTGACCCCGGCTGTGGCAAAGACCCTAACCCTGAATGCTGCTATGGCTCTTGCGGCTAAATTGACATTAACACAACGGCCAGCATCCACATCATTTACGTCAAACGAAACTCGATCGATTTAACCAACTGTCTATACTTTGAAAAATGTAACCTTCATCGTCACTGTAATAATATCTCACTTGAAAATGTTTCATTGAGTATAAGGACTAGCAGTGCTGCGGTTCCCAACTCAAAAGAAATACAAATTCGTCAACAGTAAAACCATCAGACATTTTTATTATTTTTATTACTGCGCATGATACTGATGTGCTTAGATCTGCTTACAAAAGCACACGCAATTTGATTTCAAATGGCATTCGAATTCAATTGTCAAGTGCAAGAACACAAAACATGAAATAATTCTGCAGCCTCTTCATAGTCATTACGCTGCAGCTTATGTTGTAGGCCTATTGTTGTATTGAGGTAATTGACGCGTATAGATTAATTTATTATATGAAGTGGATTGAGCTTGTATTGCCCACATGCATTAAACGGAAGATTATAACCATAATAACACCATTTTCACTAACGGTGTTCGTATTATAAAGACTTCAAAATTATGTTTTGTTATCCTGCAATAATTAAAACGAGGCACGGAAATTCTCCTCGGGAGTGGTCTCGCAATGAAAAACAAACATTTGTCTCTGGTTTTTAGTAATTAACTAGCGTAGTACCTATTTAACTATTTACCCTTAAAATATAACTTGATGAAAATTTTCAGTTCACCACAAACGGATGAATTATGCTAATAGGAACCACGTTTGTTCTCATTTCCTTTCAAATAGAACATCTGCCAAACACACGGAACTTATACGTAGTATATTTACGTATTACTTTCGGTACTTTATGTATAGTTTTGGGCTCGTTTTCAACGGTTTTCAACTCCATTCCTTTCTCCAATTTTGTCTGTAACTGTAACTGTAAACTTTACGTTTTGTTAACACTGCAGCCTTTGTGCCATTAACAATAACCCATAGACTACAGCACACAATTTTAAGCGACATGAATATGCGCATCACTGGTGAGCTTTTTTTCCATTCGACAAATCTATTATGCTCCTTGGTTTTAAAAAACCAAACAAGACAGCAAAGAGTTGAATTGATTGGTCTGATTTATTTGAAGACATTTTTGTTTAAACGACGTTTGTTGTTGTTCGTCTGATTTACAAATTCTCGCAAAAACGTTTCCAAAGTTCGAATTTCGTGGTCAACACGGGTGATTTCAAGTGAGTATATTCAATTTGAGCACAGCTCAGCTGCTCAGGTCGATTCTGGGTCGATTATATTGGCAGATTTAAATGGCAGCGAATGTAGGCCTTGGCGGGAGCGGCAGCTGGGGCAGCGGCGACGTATGGGACAGCTCCGTAAGTGCAGTATGGGTAAGTGTTGAAGCCGTAACCGTAGGCGGGGTAAGGATAGGCGACGTTCTTAACAACAGTGGAGGCAGCAGCGGCGGGGTAGACGGCAGATGGGTAACCAGTGTAAGGGTATAGCCGGCGTAGGGGTAGCCGGTGTAGCCGGGGTAGCCGCGGAATCCGTTGAAGGCCGTGACGCCGTATGATGGAACATTTGCATTTCAATGATAATTATGACTGCATCGCCAGAAGCCGAGAGAAACGAATCATGTTTCAATGTCAATGGGCGTTGGCTCACTTGCGAACTTTGATTTTTTCCAACACCCCCCACTCAGGTTTGTTACTTTTGATATTCTTCTACAGCATGTGTCGAGTCAAAAACATGGATGTTCAACAAAGATGGGCCTTTGGATGTGGTGTGTTGATTGCTGGGTATAAATACGGACCTTCTCGAGACCCCCACACATACACACCGCAATCTCGTCGTGTGAACCCGAAGCTCCTCTCTCAACTTCGCCATGTACAAGGTAAACAGTCTTTTATATTTTCATTTTTATTGGCTTGCACAATTTGATGTTTCGAGCGTAATTTTATAAGTAAATCATTTCTGTGGTTTCTGACAAATGTTTAGATTGTTTTGCTTCTGTTGGCTTTGGCCGCTATCGTCTTCGCCATGGAGACCCAAGATCAGGAATCTGCTGAGCAATACTACCGCATCCATGGCGTCTACCCATCGTGGTACCCATATGGAGCCGTTCGCGCTTTCGGTAGCTACCCATACGGTTACAACTACGGCGCTTATCCCTTTGGTGTCCGAAACTACTACGGAGCTGTAGTAGCCACAGCCACGCAGCCAGAGCCACGCACCCAGATCCACAGCTACCCTGGCTGTAGCTGTAGCCCATACTGTGGCCAAGCCTCTAACCCTGAATCTCGCCCTGAATGCTGCGAATATGGCTCTTGCCGCCCCACCCCCCCTCCCCCCAAGGCATAAATTGACATTAACACAACGGCCAGCATCCACATCAAATACGTCAAACGAAACTCTATCAATTTAACCAACTGTCTATACTTTGAAAAATGTAACCTTCATCGTCACTGTAATAATATCTCACTTGAAAATGTTTCATTGAGTATAAGGACTAGCAGTGCTTGTTCCCAACGCAAAAGAAATACAAATTCGTCAACAGTAAAACCAGACATTTTTATTATTTTTATTATACTGCGCATGATACTGATGTACTTAGATCTGCTTACAAAAGCACACGCAATTTGATTTCAAATGGCATTCGAATTAAATTGTCAAGTGCAAGAACACAAAACATGAAATAATTCTGCAGCCTCTTCATAGTCATTACGCTGCAGCTTATGTTGTATTGAGGTAATAGACGCGTATAGATTAATTTATTATATGAAGTGGATTGAGCTTGTATTGCCCACATGCATTAAACGGAAGATTATAACCATAATAACACCATTTTCACTAACGGTGTTCGTATTATAAAGACTTCAAAATTATGTTCTGTTATCCTACAATAATTAAAACGAGACACAGAAATTCTCCGCCCCGGGAATCGTCCCACAATGGAAAACAAACTTTTTTCTCTGGTTTTTAGTAATTAACTAGCGTATTATTTAACTATTTTCCCTTAAAACATAACTTGATGAAACATTTCAGTTCAACACAAACGGATGAATTGATAGAACGGTTGTTCTCCTTTTCTTTCAAATAGAACATTTGCCACACACCCGGATCTTACGTAGCAGACTTTATATTGAGTTCTTTTTCGATATACTCCATTTCTTTCTCCAATTATGTCTGTAATAACTGACCTTACGTGTTGTTAACTCTGCAGCCTTTGTGCCATTAACAATAAATATAACCCATAGACCACATCACACAAAAGCGACATGAATAACATATGTGCATGACTGGTGAGCATTTTTCCATTCGACAGACATATTAATCTTGGTTTAAAAATTCAAACAACACAGCAAAGAGTTGAATTGATTGTTCTGATTTATTTGAAGACATTTTTGTTTAAACGACGTCTGTTGTTGTTCGTCTGATGAGCAGCAACATTACAAATTCTCGCAAAAACGTTTCCAAAGTTCGAATTTCGTGGTCAACACGGGTGATTTCAAGTGAGTAAATATTCAATTTGAGCACAGCTCAGGTCGATGATGTTGGCAGCTTTAAACGGCAGCGAATCTAGGCCTTGGCGGGAGCAGCAGCTGCGGCAGCGGCGACGTATGGGACGGCTCCGTAAGTGGCATATGGGTAAGTGTTGAAGCCATAAGGGTAGCCGGGGTAAGGATAGGCGACGTTCTTAACAACAGTGGAGGCAGCAGCGGCGGGGTAGACGGCAGATGGGTAACCGGTGAAGGGGTAGCCGGTGTAAGGGTAGCCGGCGTAGGGGTAGCCGGTGAAGCCGGGGTAGCCACGGACTCCGTTGAAGGCATTGACGCCGTATTGGTACCAGGCTGGGTAGACACCATGAACGCGGTAGTATTGCTCAGCAGATTCCTGATCCTGGGTCTCCATGGCGAAAGCGCAAGCAGCCAAAGCCACCAAAACCAAAAGGGTCTGATGGAATAATATAAAATACGATTATTTTAGACATATTTTAAAATTGCAAGCCAATGATTTAATAGAACAATGTTATATTTAAAAGAAAAGAATATTTACCATTGACTTGTACATGTTGAGGATGAGTTGCTGCTGAGCTGATACTTGGCGTTCAAGTGTGTCTTTTCCATCGTCCAGCTGGATCAATTTATACCCCTGAAAGTTGCTGTCCGAAACCGCATGATCCTCCCCTTGAAATGGGCCACACCCAAAAGTCCCATCTCTAATACACACGTGCATCCGCATCAGCCATCAACTGGTTTCTCGTCTCGCTCGCCTTTCTTCTTTTTTTCTTTCTGACTTTGGCTTGTATGACCGTTGCACGACATTGAATTTATATTCTTCAACGTGTATACAGGAAGATGATGGTGGCTAGGTTTCCCACCCATCTTGGCGGTTACAGACATTGGCCTTGAAATCGTATATATCAAACCATTTCGCTGTCCATATCGGAAAATGTATGTGTAGCGCGGATTGTATAAGGGCGTTGGCCACTCTTGTTGCCATGGCGTCAGTTGTTGCTCCCTCAGCAGAAGATTTGGCAATTTACAATAAGCCAGTCCCTGCAACCATAATACTATTTATGGGACTTTCTTGAATTAGTTATTTTCGTGGAAATTGACTTGTGTGCTGTGACGATTCTTTCTGTTGAAATCCCTAACTATGGACGACTCGTGCTGCTGTTCCATCTCGACACCTCATCCCCTTGTCGCTCTCCAACGATCGTTCCGAAACTTCTTCCTTTTTTTAAAAACAGCAAACAAGTTCCTCAATTTTTTCTTGTGCTTTTGGCATTGCGCATTAAAAACAGTTATGGTAATAAATCTCGTCTTTATATTATTCTTATAGCAGAACTGGGACCAGTTGTCGTTTCGAAGAAACTATAGAGAAAAACTAGCTTGAAAACTAGTCGGAATGAGACGTTCATCTTCTAGACCAAGTTTCTATGTCGGGAGCCAACGAACATGAAGTGCTGCAGTCGAGTTCATATAAATTTTTGGTTTAGGCTAAATGATTATTCCGTTATTACAAAAATAATTGGCTATCAAAATCTAAAATGATTTTTGCGGATCATTGCTTTGAAGAAGAAAAAAAAATGTAGTCTAGAACGATAAAGGAATTGTTATCGCAATTCCCAAGTATAACATGCCTATAATAAGTAACAAAATGAAATTAATTTTATTAGAATAAAAGTAAACCATAGTAAATAATAAAGTTCAAAGTTCCTATTACTTCCTACGTTGAAGTTAAAGTTGTTTTCATTTTCAGAAAAAATAAAATGTCTTTTTGATCATGCGTCATATTTATTATGTGTATATAGCTAAACTGTTATTACGCACAAAATCAGACAAAAGCTATAGCGAAAGTATATCTCGCCACTTCCTTTCCACCTGCACATCTGCCACACACCTGTGGGGCAGACAGACTCAGCAGTTCATATAATGTCGTCCCTTTTTTCTCGAAATGTTTCTGTTTCTGTCCTTGTGTGCCGTAGGAAAAACGCCAGAACAAGGGGCGGTTGCGACAAAGGAATACACAAAAAAAAAACAAACAGAAAAGCGGGTTTCATTCCAATTAAAAAAACCAAAATGAATGATCTGTTTTTTTTAAATTTCGTTTTCGCCCTTATCCTTAACGATGCATCCAGCATCTCGACTAACGGTGCGGGTATACAGTACATAGAGCAAATGCTTGAGTGCTACATTTTCATATTGCGGAATTGTCGAATTATTATGGGAATGGCGATGTTGCGGATGGGACAACTATTTGATGCAATTTTACAGACACTTTCATCTTGTGTATTAATTTTGTTTGAAATAATAGCAAATTTGTTCTGACAGCAATTGACTTTATTTCTAAATTTTACTTTTTACAAGAAATGAAGGAAACAACGGCGATACTAAGAAATCAGCAGCTAATGATAAAAGTGAGAAAACAAGTGTGATCAACTTGATGCCCATGGAGTTGGGTGTGGTCGGTTGAGGGGCGCATGAATGTCGTAAAACCCGGTTAGCAACTAACAATATTAGCCATCAGCTAACTGGGGGGTATAAATTGAACAACCCAGACTGTGGAAAAGACACAACACTTGTTTGCCAAGTAAGCTCAACAGCACCTCTCCTCTTCCTCAACATGTACAAGTCAATGGTAAATTATTCATCCAACTGATATTTTTGTGTTTAAACTGCTGTGTATATAATTCTCAATCTATCACTTGCAACTAATTCTGTCTAATCGAATTTAAAATATTATTGCGCAGACCCTTTTGGTTTTGGTGGCTTTGGCCGCTTGCGCTTTCGCCATGGAGGCCCAGGATCAGGAGGCTGCTGAGCAATACTACCACATTCATGGTGTCTACCCATCGTGGTACCAATACGGCGTCAATGCCTTCAACGGAGTCCGCGCCTTCCCCGGCTACCCCGGCTACCCCTACCCCGGCTACCCCATCACCGGTTACCCATCTGCCGTCTACCCCGCCGCTGCTGCCTCCACTGTTGTTAAGAACGTCGCCTATCCTTACCCCGGCTACCCTTATGGCTTCAACACTTACCCTTATGGCACTTACGGAGCCGCCCCATACGTCGCCGCTGCCGCAGCTGCTGCTCCCGCAAAGGCCTAAATTAACACAAGACAAACGACCATCCCCATCATTATGCGTCTATAAGAAAAATTGATCAATTTAACCCACTGTGCTGTCAATATTTGGGAATAGTGTGATGTTGATTGTCACATGGTAGCTAATAATAATTCACCTGAAAATGTTTTCATTTAGAAAGAACAAGCAGAGCATGTTCGAAACTAAAGAAATACAAATTCGTCGACAGTATAACCTTATAAGACCTTAAAATTGAATGAGTTGAGAAGGCATTTAATCGTGTGACATAAAATTGCAACGGTAGGGGGGGGGGCCTATTCGACATTTTGCAAATAATGAAACGCGCAATTTCTTTCTTGCAGTAGGCAGTCTATCTATTGGCACTGCGCTCTATTGAATGGCAATGGAGGACGAATAGAGACATCAGCAGGAACCTATTGCATTGCTGTTCCGCAATGCCCTCGGCAATGCCTGGTGTATAGAAATGTAATTGCAGTAGTACAATACACTTGCAGCAAATCAGCAAATAGGATTGATATGTTGGGTTCGGTTGAGTTATACACAGAAATAAGTCGTAAAAAGAAATAGAGTATATTATACAAAACTGGATTTATATTGGGAACCATATGTGTTCCCAATTTCTTTCAATTGAACATTTGTCACACACATAGAACTTAGCAGACTGTTTTTGCTCGTATTCCTCCCTTTTTTCTTCAAAGTTATCTGTTTTTCATCTCCATGTCGTTAACCCTGCCTTTTACGTCAGCAGATATAGTAGCTCATGCCAGATACCACAGAGAAAAGCGACTTGAAAGGGGATGCATTCTCGTTGGTCGTGTGCCGCACGGAAATTCGCTCATCTCCGACGAAAAGGCATATAAATTGAACCCTTCAGAGGGTGGAAAAGACACACAACACCTGATCGCCAAGTATAAACTCAACAAATATTTACCTACTATCTCTTCTTCTTCAATATGCTGTACAAGTCAATGGTATGAATATTCTTTTCTTGTGTAAATATCCCTTGCTTATTGCAATTAAATGTGTCTAATCGAATTTAAAATATTATTGCGCAGACCCTTTTGGTTTTTGTGGATTTGGCCGCATGCGTCTTCGCCATCAATGATATCGTTCAGGAGGATCAGGCGGCTGCTGAGCAATCCTACCGCGTTCATGGTGTCTACCCATCGTGGTACCAATACGGCGTCAATGCCTTCCCCTTATTCGCCCGTTTTTCCCGTCCCTCCCTCTCCCCTCCTCCCGCTAAATACCTCCGATTGAATGCCGATCGCGTCGATTATTCAGCTGCTTCATACCCCTCTGATTTCTTCGTCGGAGTCAGGAATGTCGCCCATCCTTATGCCATTGAAGCAGCGGCAGAAAACCAATACGGCGCAGCCACTTACAGCAACGGAGTCCGCGGCTACTCCTTCGCCGGCTACCCCCACCCCGGTGGTTTCGGCTACAAAACTTACCCATATGGCACTTACGGAGCCGTCCCATACGTCGCCGCTCCCGCCAAGGCCTAAATTGGCAAAACAATAACGACCGAAATTCATTTCCTTATTTATATATTAACCTTATAACTAATAATTTAAAATACACACACAAGATTAACCTTCGAATGATCTTCGTAATGATTGCGTAATAGTTTTTCATTATAAGAAGTCTTTATTAAAGGCGTTTTCCGATCGGTGCCTTCAGTCAAGACAACAGCAGACACGGCTGCATCGTCCTTATATAATGGGGCCTATAAAAGAATAACATAACTCGTTTCTAGATACAATTTGTCCCCGCTTATGCACGTTCCTTTTTCTTGCGCTTGACCGTTGTTTCAGCAGTTGGCAACAGCGAGATCCAATGGTCACATATCCCGACCGAGAGAGTGGTAACACAAGTACCCCAATTCCTTTTGCATTCAATGTCAACATCTGTTGACTGCAAATAGAAAACACACACACGTATGGCAAGTCACTATACAAGCACTACTACACTTTAACGACAACATTTTTAAAATTAAAGCCACAATAACATTCCCCGTCTTCCTTATATTAAACCATCGCCATTTGCGTCTCTACTGGTTTTTGTGACTTGTATTAGCTTTTACCACGTGAAAATTGCCACCCAACGCGCGTACAGTTTGCATAATATATTTTCCAATTTGATGTCATTTTACAACTGCCCACAATATGGAACCTGTAATTCAAAATGACAGAAACAAATCAGCAAAACTATTTGATTACCTACAACTTTTTTTTTAAATATTTCTAGCTCGATTAAATTACAAAAATACATCTGATATGTTTGAACACGGCGTTGTTAATAACCGGAATAAATGGGCGTATTTACACTTGATTAAAGAAAAATAAATGTTGAAGAAAAAACCTGTTGGATCGTTTCGGATTCAATGCGCTGAGTCATTTGAATTTCAAGTTTTGTCTCCCTTTCTCAGTCTAAAACAGCGAGCCGTTTTGTTTCTCGAGACCCTCGAACCAATACAAGTTGTCAAGGATTACCGAAGAAAAACAGCGATGCATGTCATTTGAAATTGATTGTTGGCTAGTTTGAAAGCCCGCCCGCGAAATCAACAGAAACCAGTTCGCCACCTAGCGGTCGAAATAGAAATCTCTCGCCGCATTCCTGGTGACCAGACTGAGGCGCCTGTCATTTACGTCGACTCGGCCGAGACCTCTGCAGACGTCAAGCATTTGCTGGCGCCTAAAACTCATCAAACGCTTTCAAGTGAAATAGTTTGATTCCTTTCCACTGTTCGATGAGCTTTCAGGTGAGTCGTGCATTTGTTTACAGTCGGCCCTGACCATCTCTGACGGCGTTTCTCGGTGGATTTGCTTGGCATTCGACACGGAAGAGCAAGGGCCCTCGCAACAAGCCGTCGACCCTGTGTGGTGCTAGTTGGAACGGGTTCTCTCTTACCTAAATTCCATCTAAAATGTTGACTCATTAGCGTCCCGAATAGGTGTAGCCACGATTCCCCCTGGGCCTCGCTTCTCTGGCTCTGCTGTGATTGCCAAGTGCAAGCCCTGGCCATTTCTCATTCGCAAACTCCTGTGACGATGTCAAAACAACAAGCAGAAGGCCTCTCACTCTCTCTCCGAAGGCTTGGTCAATTCTCCCATGACCCGTTGCCAATGCAGTGAAGGAATGGGGGGAGAGAGAGAGAGAGACGTCTGTGAAATGTGCACATCAAGTTTCGATAATTGAAAGCCCACATGCAATGGCCAAGTTTTGAGGGTTTGTGAGACGTGAAAAGAGTTCCATGAACCTGCCAACCTCCCCCGTAATCAGTTTGAGGTTTCCTTAGCTCCTTCCTGCCTATTCTGGCTGCTCATGTTTCTTGTGGTTTCCCGATAAATGCCAACATCCTACACTGGCATGTGTGTCTGTGTCTGTGTGTGTGCATTGTGTTGACCATCGATGTAATGTTTCTTTCTTTTATTCTCTTTTTTTTCCATTGTTGTTTGCATGTGCAGGACTGGCCGCCATGTTCAGCTTTATGAAGAAGGACAAGGCGGACAAGAGGGAGAAAAAGGAGAGAAAAGAAACGAAAAAGCCTCCGACCAAAGATGCTGCTGCTGCCTCCCTTTTCCACCAGCAGTCGTCATCTGGCAGCGGAAGTGGCGGGGTGGTGTACGGAGCATCTGCCGCCGCCGGATCCTCATCGGCCAACGTCGACAAGCTGACGGCCGACGAGCTGCTGCGATTGGACGAAGTCAGACGGAGTCTCAAGATCCGCACGCGCCGCAAAGAGAAGGAGAAACTGCCCAGCGGCATCACGGCCGACTACACGGCCCATTTGGGTCTCCACTTGGTGGACGGCGGCCACGCCTCATCCGGACCCTGGCCGGAACTGCCACACAGTCCCATCAGCGACGGGGGCAGTTGCACCAGCGACGGGACGCCCAGTTTGAATTCCCTGACGTCGACGACAACAACGACGGCCATGATGATGATGAAACAGGAGACGTTGTCGGTTTCCTCCCCCATGCCCGTGCCGCCGGCCCGTGGGATCCTCAAGGGCAAGTCCTCGTACGGCCTGGAGTCTCCGCCGCTGCTGGAACTGGACGACGACAACAAATTGGTGGAGAACACGTTGAAAAACGAGTTGATTATTTACGAGAAGCCACCGGCTGTGTTGGGGGCCAAGAAATTGCTCTCGAGTCCGTCGGCTGCGGCCCAGCTGCTGCTGCTGCCTCCCCCTCTGCCCAAGTCACAGCCTCCGTCGTCGTCTGCCAATGGGCAGCTGGGCTTTCAGCGGGCGAGGGCAGCAGCAGGAGGAGGAATGCAAACAGAAGAAGAAGACGCGTTTACTTATAGCAGCCCGCGACCACATTTGGCACCGCTGGATGCGGCCACAGCTGCTGCCATCGCCGCCGCTGCCGGTCTCGTTCCGGCCGACAATTCCAGGCCGCCATCTGCCGCCACTGCCAAACCCACGACGACGACGACGGTGGTGGCAGCGGTCAAGGTTTTATGGAGCGAACCTCCTGGTGAAGGCTCTGGCTGGCTGGATCGCATCAAAACCCACAAGAGTCTCCATTCTTCCTCCTCATCCTCTTCATCTTCCCTGCCTCTTCCTGCTCTCGTTGAGCCGGCCCTGCCCGAACCCAGAGATCTGACGCTGCAGCGCAAAGAGACGGGCGATTTTGGTTTCTCGCTCCGGCGGAGCGTCGTGGTCGAGCGGTCGCCCAACGATCCGTCCAGGTATTAAAAATAATATCTTCTCGTTATGATTGCTGCGGGGGCGTTAATGACGGGCTCGACCCCGTTTCCCCCATTGATTTCCTCCTCCTCCCCCGCCCGTCTGATATAATAATTTAAAAAATGTCCGTTTGTTTGTTTGTTAATTTTAGGAATTCGGTCAAGAGGACGGTGATTTTCGCCGAGCCGGTGACTGGCAACACGAACAAGCAATTGGATGCGGCTCTTTTGCCCGGCGACCGGCTCCTGGAAGTCAACGGTCAAAACGTTCAGAACACGAACCGCGAGGACATCATCGACATCATTCGGAATTCAGGATCCACCGTCACGCTCAAGGTTGTCCACGGCCTTTATTTTCTAAATGTTTTATTATTTTCATTGATTTACGGCTCCTTATCTCTTTTTTTATTTTTTTATTTTTTCTTTCATTACGTTTTACGATTATGACTTGAATTTCAATTTAAACGATTGCGCCTTGGCCGTTCATTGGGGTAGATAAGGTTAGATGGCGCTAGGGATTAACTTTGATGGCGCATTCCCGGAGCTTACCTGGGCTAATAGACCAACCAGTTTTGTGTAGTTTTTTTGGTGGGGTGGGAGACGATCATGTCCAACCAGAGAAAGGCCACAACGGAAAAGAAGAGAAAGAAATTTTATTTTTTTACAAGCGAGTAGTAATGTGGCCGGCAGCGTGCGTCACGTACTGCATAATCATTACGGGGCAGGATGCGACTGTACGCGTGATTTATGGCCGCGTGATTTATTTTCACGTTTTTGAATGCGGCCGCTCGCGCCAGCTCAAACGTCTCGAGCCTCTTGGCCTTGCGTGAAACATTCTGCCCGCCCGTCCTGCCCGTCTCTCCTTGGCAGTTGAGTAGAACCGAACCAAAAACACCTGTGGCGATGGCGGCGGCGTGCCGATTATCGCACGAAGCCTTTAATCCGCTGCCACGCCACGACCCGATTAATCTCAGCTTGCCCAATGTTTGACTAATCGCCAAAAGTCAAAACGCCTGTGAAAACGGGCCAGCCCGTTGCGAAACGGTTTCACGGGGCGACGGCAGCAGTTGCGAAACGACCAAAACGAGTCGCTCACGACGCCGACTGAAACAAATAAATAAACGACGACCGCCGAATTTAAAAAGCGAACGCGAACCAAAAAGAGAAGAAAAAAAAATGACCTATTCCTAAATCGGTTCGTGTGTGGCATTTGATTCAGTCACGATCCCGTCCAAACCAGTTTTTTGTTTTATTTCTTTTTTTGTTATCTTGAATTTAAATAAAAATTAAATGCCGGTGGGAGAAACTGGTCGTGTCGTCGTCGGACGTCTCAGATATAAAGTGGCGGCGTTGCTGTTGTTGTTGTTGTTGTGTCTTTTTTTATTGTCTCGATTTATATTCGATGATTTGAATTTTTTGGGGGGGTTTTGTTTTAACGACACAGGTGCAGCCCGTGGCCGAATTGGTGGAGTTATCACGCCGCTGGGCGGCCGACGGCCGTCAAATTCGCCTCAACGACGTCATCGCTAAAGGTGGCACGTTGCGCCGCACCGGATCCTTACGCCACCGCCATACAAAGGTAAACGACAATCGGCTACTACTTGTTCTTCTATTCTATCCAGTTCTTTTGAATCTTCTTCTTCTTCTTTGCGGTCCGTCGAGAGTTGCCCGTCATAATCGTCCACTCCCTAAACGGTCACCATCTTGTTCCTTTTGTTGTTGTCTAAAGCGGCCGAACAAACAACTTTTTTGTTTTCCTTTTTCTTTTAAAAAAAAATGGGAAAAATGGCGAATGAGAAAATATAAGAGAGAGACGGAATGACGTGGACTTGTTGCGTGTCTGCGGTCCGTGTCGTCCGACTCTCTTTGGTCAGCCGATTATTGGGTCGTAAAACGACGAAATGGACTTGTGGGCCTTTGTGTGTCGCACAATAACAACTGGGCAGGAGGAGGACAATTGTCGTAAAAAGAAGTGCCTGGTCAGCAGAGATGACGACGATGATGATGATGTGTCGTCTTGTGTAAACCAAAGTTGTCCAGTTTTCCTCTTTTTTCTTCTTATCAAATTTATTCGAGCGGAGAATAAAAGAAGAAGAAAGAGAATAAAAGAAAAATGTGCTGATGACTTGTGAAGTGAGGGAGGGAATACATAATGCATCCGCCGTCTCTTTCTTTTGATCCTCGTGATTCCGGCGGCCATTGACGAGTCTCCTCCTGCCAGCCTTTTCTCTTTTCTCTGTAGTGTTTGGGGAGTTTGGGGTCGGATTTTTCCATATTTTAATGAAATGGCCGACGAGTTTCGATGCAGCACCCAACAATCTGTCGATTGATTCAACGCTGTGCGCGCAGCTCCATCTTCTTTTATGGGCCGCCTGTCTCTCCTCCTCCGAATCGGGAAGAAACAAAATAAAACAAAACAAAAAAGGGGGTGCGGTCAATTCCCTCCCGGAAGAAAAAGGAAAAAAAAATCTTTAGGAGAAAATTTTTCGACTTTCAGGTTTGACGTATCGATCGAAGCTTCTTCACTTGTATACCGACTGCATGTGCCATGATGATGATGATTATTTCGACTTTCTTTTTCTCTCTCTGCGTGTGACTCATTGGCAGTCATCAGTCAATTGGAGTTGTCACATTTGCTGGCCGAAACTGTTTGCTGTCAACTGGAAAACGAACGAGCCAAAAAGAGATTGGAGACC
This sequence comes from Daphnia pulicaria, assembly GCF_021234035.1. Classification (NCBI taxonomy): domain Eukaryota; kingdom Metazoa; phylum Arthropoda; class Branchiopoda; order Diplostraca; family Daphniidae; genus Daphnia; species Daphnia pulicaria. Next base: position 502,330 of record NC_060923.1, on the reverse strand, counting down.
CAGTTGACATTGTTCTCGTTTGAGATTGTCCTGTTCTGCCGATGTTGGTTGGTTTGTTTATTCGAGTCGCCTTGACCATCTCATCGAGAAATGTTGTCTCTTTTTTCGGATGACCATATTTGCCGGGATTGGAGCGAGGACTCGATCCCAATTTCGATCCCCTTCCACCATAAAGTAAAAAACGTGTTTCTTTTCTAGTAGCAGCGACTTGAGAGAGATCCGATGGAGCGATAGGCATTCGCCGAGCATTTAACCCAAAAAGTGCGCACTCGCCGAGACGGAGAGAGAAAGAAAAAATGATTTGATTTTGCATATTCTCAAATGACTCTGGCCTGTTATTCTCTTTCTCTCTCTCTCTTCGTGTGTGTGTCCTGACGGCCTTGACCAGGCCGAGAGCAAAACAATGGAAGGAGAATGGCGTAGGAGGCGGTCGTTGTTATTACAGCATCCATCTCTCCGGCAAATAGAAAAGAGCCTCAGACCAAGTACAGCCAGTGAGACGAGGTACAACAACAACAACAACTCTGTCGGGTGATTGGCAAAAACGCGACCTCTCTTCTCTCTCTCTCCATATTTTCCACTTTTTTTTTCTTCTTCTTCTATCCCGTAAGTCGTGAACACACGACGGATCAAAACGGCCTTGCATTGCTGGCCCAACTCTCTCTCTCTCTCTCGGATCGATCGCACCATCTATGGGCAAGCGAAAAATCGTTTGGGAAATTTTTCGACTACCCGCGTCGTCAGTTTTTTTCTCTACTCGGTTCAAATCGTCGCTGAAAATGGCCTCAATTAAATGGCCCCGCATGCCACTCTCTCTCTCTTTCTCTGTCCGTCCGTTCAATTGCTCCTTTTGATTTCGGCTTCAGATGAAAAAGTGACGGACAAACGTCGTCAGATTGTCCACCACTCGCAAGGTCATAGTGGCTGTTGTTGCGCAACGACGCCGGGGCTGAATCGGCCGCCGTAAATGGCCCGGGCCGACCGTAACTCACACACCAACGGCCAGCCGGCCGGCTTTGGTCAGCATCTTTTGCCCATATTATTCTGATTTCTCCTCTCTCTTTTTTTCTTCTTGTTTCTCGATTCCGAATTCGTGTCCGGCTGAATAATAATCGACTGGTGGAATAATATCGTCCCGAATGGCCGAATGGACGACCCCCTCAACCACCCAAAAATGGTCGTCGTCTTTTTCTTATTCAAAACATTTTGTGCTGGCCATTTTTGGCGCATTCAACCAACTAACAAAATGACGAATAGAATAAATAATCAGAAGAAGATTCGGTTTTCTTGGTCAAACGTTTTAAATCACAAACGGACGGTGATCTTTTTCGTCGATTCCACTTTTTTTGTTTTCTCTCATCTTTGAGTTAAATGTGGAAGAAGAAGAAGGACGGGCAGACGCCCTTTTTTCTCTTTATCTTTTCTGGTTGTGTTGCTATTGGCGAGGCGTGTTCCTCTCTATCCTCTTCTTCTCACCTGTTTCTGCCGGATGAATTGCCCATCGCCTTTTCTTCTTCTTTTACAAAAAGTCGTCAGCTCGAGAGAGAAATAGAGAAACACCTGCTGCTGCTGCTGTTGCTGCTGGCCCGCGTTTGTGATTGTCCATCACGCCATTTCTGCTTATCCTTGGAAATGGCGTCGTCGTTTTGCTATTTTATCTCTTTTATTTTTCTCGGATTTTATTTAAAAATTGAAGCGCACGGACGGGCGAGCAAACACGTCCGTTTCGTCCACCAAAAAACAAACAAAAAGGCAAACACGATTTGGGGGGGAGAGATTTGTTATCATCGCCTCCCCTTAATTCGTCCCCCATTTGTATGTAGTTGTAGTTGTTGCCTTCAGTTATTGCTGCTGTTGTTGTCTGTTGTTATCTCGTTGGATGACGTGCCACAGTCCCTCGCCGGTATCATCATCTATAAATAAAATCATTCCGGTGGACTTTTGGACGATTTCGACAGCTGCTGCTCCCGTCCAGTTGAGTTCATTGTCGATTCGGGTTTTGTTTGTGCAATTTGATTTGTTTTTGAGAAGGTGACGTTGTTTTTTTCCTCCTCCCAGTCCAGTTGGGCTGGCCGGCTGGCCGCTGCTGCTGCTGCCCGGTGGCTGAGCAGCGCCACCACAGGCCGCCCGTTTTTCTTGTCCACCTGCAACCAACCACTCGGCAGGCAGGGACAGGGAGGGATAGGGAGAGAGAGACGTGAGAGAGTCGAGTCTAGTCACGACCGAGACGCGGCCGTGTCCTGTTAGTCTTGCGCCAACCGCCCGACCGAGTGGTACTACCCCACCCACTCTCTCTTTTCTTCTATTCTCTTCTCTTCTTTGATTTGATTTCATTTCATTTTGTAGATTTTTATTTCCAGTCGTAATTTTTTGTTTCTATTTTGTAAAATCGTTTTCTTTCTTTTACGGGTGCGTGCGACTTTTGTTTTGTTGTTTCTGTGTCAAATCGGGGCCGGTCGTTTTGTGCTCCGCTGCGCTGCGTTTATTTTGGGCCGTTTCTCTCTGTGTGTGTGTGTCGGTGGTTCGGTTCGCACGCGACCAATTCGGGACAATTGCAAGAAAAAGAAGATCGTCGTCGTGGATCATTGGGCCCGGAATTGATTGCAGCATCCGACAGTTACGACACACGTGTGTGTCTATATGTGCGGAGGGGTGCCGATGAGTCAGTTGGTGTGAGCCCCGTCCATCCAGTTGTTGCCACACACACAGCACCACAAACAGGTGGGCAAGAAATGACGCTCACCTCCGCCCAAGACAAAACCCCAACAACCGACACACAAACGCCCAAATAGGAAAAACTAAAACGACTGGCCCGGCCATCCGATCGGCCATCCTTCCATCGGAAAAGTTAAAAGTAAGAACAAGTTGAACAACATAAAAAAAAATAAATAAAAACGTGAGAAAATGGCGAAATCGTCGTCGTCGTCGATGGAAATGCATTTCCGCTCGTCGCTTCGTGACGCGGCCAACAACAAGTCGCCGCCGTGCAAACTCCACCGCGGATGCAGTGGCCACCTGCACGGCCAAGGAGTTTTAAAGGTCAAATCCAAAGTCGATCCGCCGCCCTGCCACAGGAGCCTGGCCACCGCCAGAGACTCGAGATCGTCCAGCCGTTCGCCCGTCTGCTACGACAGGGGAGTCGTCCCAGGCTACGAACTGCACCGCGGTTACAACAACCACCACAGCAGCCGGGAGACGGACGGGGGCGGCGGCCGAATGTCGTCCAATTCCTACGCCTACAACAACCACAACAACAGCAGCAGCCGGGAGACGGACGACAGTTGCTACAACAGCAGCAGCGACGTCGAGTCGTCGCCCGTCAGGAAAAAGTCGATGCTGGGACTGGGAAAAGTCTTGCCGGCCCCGGCCTCGGCCGAATGCAAATCGATCCTGCCGCCGCGCTCACCGCCCAAATTCCTGGCCTTTTCCAACCGCTCCCTGTCATCGTCCACTTGCTCGTCGGACCAGTCGTCGTCGTCCAGGTACTCGGGCAGCACTCCCTCGCCCGGCATCTACGACTACCCGTCGTACAGCAACCCGCTGCAGTGGCCGTTGGCTGCGGCCGCCTCGTCCGGCCTCTACCTGGAGGAGGTGAGCGAAGAACTGGACGACGACCTTGACCAATGGTCGGACCACCAGCACAACAACAACAACAACAGACGGCCGAGTCCTAGTCCGAGTCCGTGCTCCACTTTGGCCTCGTCCACTTATGAGTCTTCAATAGATCAAGGCCGTCGACTGGCAATGTCACCGCACCAGCTGAGACACTCGACCCCCAATCGGTCGCCATACACGGAGAGAAATCGCCCGTCCATTTCCAGCAGCAGCGGCCCAGCAACCACCACCACTAAGAAGGCGACGCCGTCAATGCTAAGGAGGTCGACCCTTAACAGCAACAACAACAACAATGGATCGCACAACAAAGGAGCGAACAGCAGCAACGGCCTGGACAGCGGCGTCGGTGGGAAGAAGAAATCGGCCGAGAGAATCGCAGCGACGCCGTTGATGAAGAACAAACGGGTGGCCGATTTGGCCAAAAGTGGAGGCCAGTCGTCGCCATCGTCGAGATGCTCGTCTCCTTCGCTGTCGCGACAAAACTCGGCCGGCAGTTCGTCCAGGAGTTCCTTGGTCAGCCAAAGGTCGACCCTGGACACTCTGCCGAAACGGCCGTCGCTGACGGCGTCTGGCAATCAGAAACAGCGGACGGTGGCGGTGGTGGCGGCCAAACCCAAATCTTCTTCTTCATCTTCGTCTGCGGCCATTAAGAAAACGGGCGGCCCAAATCGAAATTCGGGATCCAGCCAACAGCCGCCCACTCCCCAAGCCCAAAAGGAGGAGGAATCGAATGAGTCTGACCAGGAGGTAGTAGAAATAGAAGATGAAATTGACTTGGTTTTTATCCTCGTCTTTCTTTTGTTTTTTGGGGTTTTCTCTTCTCGTTTAAATTGTTGTCGGTTGTTGAAGAGTTCCGCCCTCCATCGAGTCGTCGATTGTTGATTGGCCAAGTTGTTGTTGGTTGTTTGTTTGTTTTTTCGTTGCTTGGCTCGCGACGGGTGGCCTGATTTGATGTCTCTGATTTCCTTATCGAGTCAAAAGTCAAAACAAACGGAGAAAAATTTGCCTTTTGCCCGTTGCGTTTGTTGCAACTCTTTTGTCTTTTGGGGCCGTTGATGATGATGAAAGATGATGATGATGATGGGCTGTGCAGTGGAGATTGGCAGCGGTGGTGGTCTCGGTCCAGCGGCCGGCCCTTCATCATCAACTTCCCTCAATCCAACCAAGAAAAAGCCGAAACGGGACCGAATGAATGGCGGAGCGAATTAAAGTTTTTTCCTGCCTGAGGTGACGGTGAGATATCGGCTGGAATGAAAAGAGAAAGAGAAAAGGGATATGCAAATGGAACGAGCGCCTCATCATCCCGACGACGACAGCGACGACTACGACGCAATTTCGACTTTTGTCGACTCGTCGTCACACGCAAATGCGTCAATTTGCCGTTCGCTTTTATTCCACGTTCCGCCGACGCCCAAAAGAAACAAAAAGAAAAAAACGTTTTTTTTTTGGGTTTTGTTTCTTTTGTTTCGTTTCAATTTTCTCCCGACTGCCGAGTTCACCGACGGCCCCACTTTACAAGTACATTGGCTGCCCGCCTTTGTCTTGACGTCGGCCGTTTTTTCGGCATTGGAAAAGTTAATTTCCTTTTGTTTTTGCACCGGCCCTTTTTTTGTTTTGTTTCTTTTGTTTTTCTTTTGGTTATGCCAAGACACGGACGCCCGTCTCTTTTTCTTCTTTTGGCCTTTTCAAACGAACGAACGAACGAACGAAAAGGATGTGAGACTAACGCGTCCTGACGGAAGACGGTGAGGGGGGGGGGGGGAGGAGGGAGTGGGAGGGACCACCCAACGATGCCCATCATCGTTGGCCAGCCAAAGACTCTTTACGTGGTTTTTCTTTGGTTGGCCTTGTTAAGGGCACCGACGGTCGACGTGCCGTGAAAACGGCCAGCAAAAGAAAGAAATTACAACCGGGACGAGAATTGTGGGAAAAATCAACTGACAGGAAATGCAACTCGGAAGAAAAGAAGAAAAGAAGAAAAAAGAGATTTTTCACTTTTTTTCTGTTTTTCTGTCGGTTGTTGTCGACCCCTACGGCGGCACGGCCCTGCCCAGCCGGCCGCCCGTCTCCTATGCACAACATCAACATCCCCTCAATGTAATGCAGTACAACACACACACAACTAGACACGACAGAAAATGCACGTTTTACTCGTTTGGAATGAGAGGGTCCAGTTGGGGCGAGTTGTGTGCAGGTGGTGCAGGTTTTGATGGTAGTCGTCGTCGTTCACCCCCTCGAGCTCTTTTACTTCTCCTCCTCTGCCTCTGCCACCGGTGGCTCGTGACTTTTTCCCCCTTTTTTCCCTTTTTGTTTTTAATTCCTTCGACTTCGGCTTCTCAGTTTCCCAGTCGGAGCCAAATGGAAATGAAGAATCGACGCGGTCGTGCCGATTGCTGGGCTGCTGGCCAAGGGTGGGGTACTCCTTTCTTATTGGTTCAAGTGGGTGGATGAGGGGTTGAAGGGTAGAGATGATGGGCCCAGTGGTACCTACGTAATTGTACGACGTACTCAACAACCCGCCAGAGTCAACAGGAAGCGCCGTCGACTTTGATTCCAGTCGTGACGTTTTATTTTTCGTGTCTTGCGGCGGAATGTTTTCCCTTTGATTTTTATTGCGGGTAGTGCGTAGTAGTAGTAGTACATCCCGCCCGAGTCCATTAGAGCCGATGGAATTGCCCCCGTGAGTTTTTGTCCAGGGGAATTTTTCTTCTTTTCTCGGTGTTGTTGTTGTTGTTTTTGACGTTGTCGTCGGGAGCGAGTCAACGGACGACGCGAGAGGGGGGGGGGGGGAAGTTGATAATTAAAAAAAGGAGGGAAAAAAGGCGACGAGCCGGCGGCTATGAGTCTCAGAAAGACACACGCGGGTGCTGCGGGATTGCGGGCGAGTTGAGGAGGGACGACGACGAGCAGACCACCGGCAGGTGAGCGCGGATGAGATTCTTTTTTGATTCGTCAAGAAAAGGAAAAGGAGAGAGAGAGAAAGGGGAATGAGACTTTTTGAGTTGGTGAATGGAATGGATGAAAAGAAAAAGAAGAAGATGATGATGGAGAGAGAGAAAGAGAGAAGACCTTCGAACAGGCAGAGAAGAAGAAGAACTTTCGATTGAGATTTTTATGGGTGACCCACTGCCAGATCATTCTACTTTTCCTCCCTTTTTGGGATTCCTTTTGACTTTTTATTCCCCGTCTATTTTGGGTGTTGAATGTGACGGGCATCGCCATTTTCCATTTCGTCTCTTGTGTCAACGCGACTGTCGCCCCCCTCCTTTTTTGGGCGTCGGTGCCACTTTCGCCACCCATTGACGACTCAAACGACGACTCAAACGACGACAATGGGCTGCTGTCTCTCCTCATTGTGTTGGCACGACAATGCGCCACTTGTGTCGCTCCCCCCTTTCACCTTTCCTTTTAGTTTTCCCTTTTGAGAGAATTCAGAAAAAAAGCGACAAGCGACTTTTCTCCTTTTTTCCTCCTTTTGGGTGTGGGTTGCCCCTCATCTCTTCTTTGGTGTCGAATTTTGGTTCTTTGGTTGACACAGCCATGGAAAGTGATGCCACTTCTCTTTCTGAGCTTCTTGTGTCTGCCAACCGGTGGGCGTTGTCGTGAGTGCCAGTTAAGAGCCACCACCGCAGCGGCGGCGACTGGCTCCTGACGCAACTCAAACAGGGTGGGAGATGTGGGTGGTGATAGAGTCGAGTGGAGAGTGGAGAGTGGAGTGGGGGCTACAACTACAAAGCCAAGTTCATTACGAGTTGCGTGAACAAATGCAAGTCGTGGCGTGTTCTTGATTTTTTGACTTTTTGTTCACTTTTTTACCTGTTTGGGATGGGTGGGATGTAGGAGGGGTTGGGTTTTCCTTGCTGGAATGAACGTGCAATCAAGTTCTTGATTCTCACGACTGGGGCGCCTCAGCCAATAACAATCTCATTATCAGATTGTCGTTTGACATGTTGCAAGTTCAGTCAAGACGAAAATGATCAAGATCAATCGAAAGAGACGGGCGGGAGAGGCATATCATTAACATTAACTGGACACATTGAATTAATTCATTTGCATTTTTTACGTTTGACCAATGATCGCAGGCCAAATCGGATGACGAATTGACCAAGGAGAAGGAATGGATCGAGTCTAGCAGAGTTTGGCTCCAGCACAAGGACGGATTCACCTCGGCCCGGCTCCACCCCACCATCGGCATCGGCAATGGCGGCGAGGAACCGGTCGAGGAGGAGGGACGGGTCCGGCTCAAGTTGGACGCCACCGGCGAACTCGTGTCGGTCGACGAGGACGAGGTCGTCAAAGCCAATCCGCCGCAGTTCGACCTGGCCGAAGATTTGGCCCAGTTGCGACACCTCAACGAGGCCTCGCTCCTCCACACGTTGCGCTGCCGCTACGCCGCCAGTTTACCGCACACCTACGCCGGCCAAAGTCTCGTCGTCATCAATCCCGTCACACCTCTGGCCGTCTACTCTGAACGGGTAAACTTATACATCCATGAAAATGGATTTCATCATCATTTTTAATTTCCAATTTCTTTCTTGTTGGTACGGCAGATGATCCAGCTGTTCCGCGGATGCAAAGCCGAGGACATGCCGCCGCACATTTACTCGTCGGCCCAGTCGGCCTACCGTTCCATGTTGGCCACTCGCTGCGACCAATCGCTCATCTTCGTCGGGCGCAGCGGGTCCGGCAAGTCGCACAACTTCCGCAATTCCCTCCACTACCTCTGCCTGGCCGCCGGCTGCCCGTCCAAAATCATCACCGTCGAAAAGCTCAACTCCATTTTCCTCCTGCTGGAAGCCTTCGGCAACTGCCGCACGGCCCTCAACACCAACGCCACCCGATTCACCAACATCTTCTCCCTGGACTTTGACCAGTCGGGACAAATCGCGGCCGCATCCATCCAGGTGCTGATGCCGGAGCGGGAGCGAGTAACACGCCGGCCCGATGGCGAACCTTCGTTCAACGTCTTTTACGAGCTGGTGGCCGGCGCCACGGGCGAGCTCAGACGCTACTTGCAGCTGGACAGTGTCAGCGGTGGCGGCTCTAACGCCGAGCCGTGCGCCTACATGACGCCGCTCCAGTCGGCCGAGGATCGCCAAAAGGCGGCCGTCAGTTACGCCCGTCTCGTCGCAGCTCTGGAATCTTTGGGCGTTGCCGAAACCGATAGTCGATGCATCTGGTCCATCTTGGCTGCCATCTACCATCTGGGTGTGGCCGGAGCCATGCGAGGTAGTACAACACTTGAGAAATATGGAAATTTTTAAAATAGTTATCGACTCATTAACACCTGGAAACTTTTTTTTTCTTTTTTTGATTTCATTTGCCCGGCAGGTGTTAGCAACAACAAGATCGTTTTCGCCCGACCGGCTGCCGCCCAGCGGGCCGCCATCCTTTTGGGAATTGGATCCCTGGAAGAACTGGCCCAGTTGGCCTTTTACGCCACGCCCGTCCAGGGCGCCATGATGAACGGCCGCTCGTCTTTCCGCACAGGCTCGCCCGTCCACAACGCCGACGGCGCCAAATTGTCGATGGTCGACAAACACCTGGATCCGTCCGAGGCCCTGGAAGGTTTCGCCCAGGGTCTCTACGTCGAAGCCTTTAGCGCTTTGGTGGCTCTCATCAACCGGTCCATCTCGTCGACGGCGCGGACCATCAGCTCCATCGTGGCCGTCGACACTCCTGGATTCCAGAATCCGGCCACCACCACCACCTCGACGTCGACGACGTCGTCGAAGGCGGCCACTTTCCAGGACCTGTGTCACAACTACACGCAGGAGCGTCTGCAGCTGCTCTTCCACGACACGCACATCACGGCCCAGCTCAACCGCTACGCTCAAGAGCACATCGACATCACCCTGGAAGGCGGAACCGGAGAGGAGGAAATGCCCTCGCCCGAGCCGCTGGTCGACCTGCTGGACAGGGCGCCGCAGAGCGCCGTCGCCCGCGCCCAATCGGCCACCAATTTGCGCGACGTTGAGCGACGAGGTTTCCTCTGGCTCCTGGACGACGAGGCCCTGGTCAGCACCACCAGCGAAGACGAACTGCTGGACAAGCTGTCGGCCATGTACAACGACCGGGTCTTTGAGAAACTCTTTACTCGGCCGGAAGGGACCGCCGGCTCCCGGAAGCAGTTGATGATCCACCACGGCCAGGGGACCAACAGCGTCCTGTACGACCTGGACGGCTGGCTGAAATCGGCCCGCGAGATGCCGACCACCCGCAACGCGGCCCTGGCCCTGACGGAGTCGACCAAGGAGGAAATGGCGTCGCTGTTCCGCTCGTGTCGCGGCCCTCTGCCGACGACGGTCAGCGGCTCGGTGGCCGGCATCGAAGGAAGCCAGTCACTGCGCAGGGCGTCGAGCATCCGACGCACTTTCACCTCCGGCACGGCCGGCATCAAGCGCAAATCGCTGGCCCTCCAGTTGAAGTTTCAAGTGGTCAGTTTTTTCTTTGGGATTTTTGGGATTTATTTTGTTATGTATCGATTTTGGCATTTGGCAAATAATTGGATTTGTTTTTTTGTTTTTTTCGTCCAAAAATGTAGGACGGGCTGATTGAGACGTTGCGCCGGACCAAGGCTCGTTTCGTTTATTGCTTTATCCCCAACCACCGGGCCGGTTTGGTGGACCTGAGTTCATCGACTTTCTCCGCCAACGACGACTCCCTTCAAGTGCCTCTGCTCCGCTCCCAGGTCTGTACAAATACCGAAACAAAACAAAATATCACAAATCAATCAAAATAAGCTGCTGCTGCTGCCCGGCCAACAAAAGGGACCCATGAAAAGGCATCGAATGACATTTTCTGCCCGTTTGTTTTTCTTTTTCTTTTTAAATTTCGGATTTGCAGCTGCGCGGATCTGAATTGCTTCCAGCCATCCGGCTGTACAGGCAAGGCTATCCGGATTACATGCCGCTTGGCGAATTTGTTCGCCGCTTCAACGTGTTGGTGCCACCGGATGCGTTGCCGGCCTCCCTCCTGACCGGACTCAACAGCTCGACGGCCAGCGAGAAACAAGCGGCCGAGATTCTTTTGCTTCACATCGACATGGAACGCTCGTCCTACCGTCTCGGCCTCAGTCAGGTGAGAGAGTCCAGTTGTGGCCGTCTGTTTTCTTTTTCCTTTTTTGGTTTGCGACCGCGGAAGCTGGGCAATTGTGAGGATATCAGACAAGGGGTCCATTAAAATGGGTTGGCCGTCGGTCCGTGTCCAAGTTGTCTGTTTGACTGTTTTGGAGTTAACGGAATTCCGGCGTCCATCGGCTCATCATCGTCAATTGCCTTTGTGATTGTGCGGTCGCATCCAATTCGGCCGGACAATTGATTGGCCGTCGTCTCTCTAATGGCGTTTTATTTTAAATGCCCTACGCCTAGTGGCTGGCTGGCTGGCTGGCCGGCCCTGGATGGGGTGGTCCAGCTGACAAAAATGGTAATGGAGCGTCGAATAACGTTGCGTCCATCCGTGACGTCCATTTTCTCTGGCGATTGACGAGTTTGAGAAGAGAAAAAAGAGAAACGACGGACGGAGATGGCCCGTTTTACTTTTCGGTTGTTTTGTGTTTATTTGTCCGTCTGTCGAGTTTGTTTCCATTTCCAAACTTTCGAATGAATGAAGGGGCCAATCGACAATCGACAATGGCTGTCTGAATCGTCTGCTGGGAAATGGGCGAATGGATTGCGATCCGGTTGACTAGCGGCCTTCCGGCTGACGCTGGTGGTGGTGGACATTAGTGTCACCCCGTTCCTCAATTTGAACGGCTCCTCCAATGACGTCATCCGCACGAGTGGAGCCGAAATGTGTGGCCGGTGCTGTCGGTCCGTACACCAAACACAAGAAATGGGCGATGGAAATGACGCGGAAAAAAGGATCCAGCCAAACGCCAGCCGGTTAGCGTCAGGCCAGCTCGAGTAGTGACGGACAACAATGGCCGAGTCGATTGCAGTTAGTCCAGCCCGCCCATTTCGTGATTGGCTTTTCTCACTTTTGCTTCTCTTTTGAGGCGAACAATTGGGAGGGGAAGAGAAAAGAAAGAAGAAGAAAAAGTTCCCACGTTGGCGCCCGTGAAGTCCAGTGAAGTCGTCCGGTCGACAACCCTTTCCTGGTGGCCGCTCACTCCACCACCACCACCACCACCACCAGCCGCCAGTAGTCGTTGTGCAAAAGAGAGAGAGAAACAAACAGCAGCAGCAGCCGGGCATTAAACGGAACGTGGCAACTACCTGTGGGGAGGGTACGTTACACAGTCGTGTGTCCAGTGCTGGGCAGCAGCCAGCAGAGTGCCCTTGAGGGCTGGAGGAAATGTGGAATTCGTACAGGAGGAGGAAAGAAATTAATGAGCCGCGACAAGGTGGAAGAAGAAAAAGAAGAAGAAGAGAACGGCCAGCGCGGCCCTGGTCACTTATTCGCCCAGTGTCGGATGGAATCGCCGATAGACAAGACGCGTCACCGTGTGCGCCGTGTGCCCAGTTTCTTCTTCTGCCCTCCTCCAGTTTGCATTGCCCCGTTTTGAAGAGCCGGAAGAGTTGAGCCGCCAGGGAAGATGAGGATCTCGACGTCCAGTTGGAACTTGACGGGCAATCCCATCCACGACCGCCGTCATCAATCGATGGAAATGGAACACAACCGCAAGGCCAGGGAAAAGGATCGCGGCGCCAGTACTACTCCGACGGTCGATCCGCTGGATTTGGCTCCGGCCGTGGCCGATCGGATCAAGGCCTTTGAGGATTTGATCCGTCGCTCCAGCCGGTTCGACGCCGCCTCCGCCAACGAGGACGACGAGAACGCGGGCAACAATCGGAAGAAGCGGAGCCAGTCGTGCCCGGCTCGCAACGGAATGCCCAACTCGGTCGACAGTCGATCCCTTCAATTGACGTTCCAGCAGGACCAGCAGACGACGATTCCGCACAAGCCACTTTTGCGACGCACCGGCCTGCTGGACCACAGCAGCGGCCGCAACAGCAGCAGCCATTTGAGTTTGTTTACGTGTGGCAGTTCGTCGTCCGGTTACACGTCGACGACTCCGCCCAGTCCCGAGCCGGAATTGTCGCCCAACCGCTACATTTTCTTGATGGCCCAGCCGGCCATTTCGGGCTGTTTCGACAAAGACGACGGACACGACGACGGGCAAGAAGAAGAGCTGGAAGACGAGGACAAGCAAATTGAGCTGGAAATCTTTAGCCGCCATCCGTCGAATGCGAGTCAGGCCGGTCAGATGGACCGTCGACTCTTCTCCGCCACCTCGAGCGACGACGAGGCGGACGTGGACGAGGAGGACATGGACGACATCCGCTGGAGCGACTTGGAGAGCGAAATGGATTTGGACCAAGTGGTCGACATTCTCATTCAATCGAAAACCTCCAACGAGGTTAGACTAGACGGACGGCCCCACACTTCCTGGGCGAATTTCTTTCCCCCCCACCTCCCTGGGATTATTTCAATTTGTTTTCTTCTTCTTTCGTTCTTTGATTGTTTTTATGGCAAACTTTTCTGTTTGTGAATTAATTCATTCATAATTGGAATTTTGGTTTGGTTTGCTTCACAGGTTTTCTTCCGGCCGGGTGTCTTGTCTCAACTGGAAGACCAGCGGGACGAGAAAATCACGAACCGCGTCATCAAATTCCAGGCCCAATGTCGCGGCTTCCTGGCCCGCAAACGCCTCAGCAAACTCAAGGTGAGCTGAATTGGACAAAAGAAAATGATTGAATTTTTGGTCTGACTAATTTCTTGGCTGTTGTGTGTGTTTTGGCAGGTGCAAGATGTTGCCATCCGCTGCATCCAGCGCAACGTGCGCAAACTGCAGGCCGTCCGAGTGTGGCCGTGGTGGCGCCTGATGCTCCGCTTGTCTCCTCTGCTCAACGTTCACCGGACCGAAGAGGAGCTCAAAGCGAGAACGGTAATTGAATGGCTGTGGGCAGGGCCAGGCCGGCGCTAATTGCTATTGTGCTGGCCATTGCCGTTGCCCACGGTGTCATTTCACATCATTCTGATTCCTTTTCTTCCCTTTTTGTTTGGCTGATTGACGCAGGAGGAAGCCGAGAGTCTGCGCAGTAGAGTCACCGCTCTTGAAAAAGAGCGAGCCGATCTCAAATACGTCGCCGATCGACTTGAAACCAAGGTAGTACACTAGTCATTCATTCACCGTTAAATCAACTACTTCCCCCCACCCCAACCCCAACCTCAAATCACTCGACAGTCGCTACCAACTAGCGCCGCTTTCCGGCTGACCGGGGACTGGCTGCTGGCCAGCCATGAATCCATCCCGGTTCGAAATGGAAATGTTTTAAAAAAAGGGCGACGACAAACTGGCAACCTGGGTCACATCTTTCTTTTTTCCCCCATGTTTCTTTGGGGGTTGGAATGGTTCGAATTTTCCCGCTTAGAAAATAGCCCGCCGGCCGCGCTGTGGTACACGACAACCAAAACAACAACATCTCGATCATCCCTGGTTGGGGCGGTTGGGGGGGGGGGGGGGGGATTCTTCTTTTTTCTTGTCACCGTCCCAAAGCGGAAATATCATGTCGCCCGCCCTCCTTGATAGGCCGCGTCTCACATCAATTCACATCCCACTAGAATGTCCTCTTCCTCTTCTTCCCCTTTAGAAAAATAAATAAAAACTCCAAAAAAGCGGAATGCTTCCACCCCGCCGTCCGCCCAGGGGGAAACGCTTGTAAATGTCGTTTGAAATGTCGTGAGAAAATGCGCTGAGCTCTGCACTTTGCCCGTCTCGTCAGAGAAGAAGGTGGAAAGAAAGAAAAATGAAAAGAGGGACGATGAAGAGCAGCAGCAGCCAGTGAGTGAGAGAGAAAGACCTGACACCTATAAATAGGGACCTTGCACCGCACAGTCAGTTGGGGTGAGGGACCGGGCAGGAGCGGCCGGAAAAAGGGACGACCAACAAGAAGAACAAAAAAGACGGGCAACGTCATCGCCACAGCAACGCAACGCAAAGTGGAGTTGAACGCCAGCCAATTCCGCACGTACACAAAAACAGAAAACTTTTTCTCTTTTCTTTTCTTCACTGGCGTTTCTCTCATTCCTCCTCGTCCATCCAGGACATCTTTGTAGCGGCTTGGCGTGCGCCTCTTTGCCCGTGTGTGTGTGTTTGTGTCGTCGTCGTCCAGGGCCCAGGCCCCTTTTAGTTGTTGCCCATGACTCGTGCCGTTCAAAGGTCTTTTCTCTCCTATTCTTTCCCCCCTTTCTCCTCCTCGGTTTGCATTTTGTGAATATTTCGCAGTGTGTGGTGTCTCTTGGTTTTGCCCTCCCTACCCCCCCACAACGAATTCCGGCGTAGGTATTGGCCCCGCCCATTTAATCGCATTTCCGCCAAATCAAATCGCATCGGCCGCCGCCGCTCCTGCCTCGACGATGAGCTCCTTGTCGTCGCACTTGTCGTCCAAACGTCGACTGGAAATCCAGGCCCAGCGCGACCACAGCCAGACGCAACTCTCGCTGGCCCTCTCGCCCGTCCTCACTTCCGGCTATTACAGCGAGACCCTCTCGCAGTCCGTCTCGGCCAGGCGATCCTCGTCCCATTCGTCCCACCAGCAGCAAAATCGACGCTCCACTCCGCCGCCGGCCCCACTGTCCGCCCGTGACGAAGGAGTCGTCATCCAGGCCGGCATGAGCTTCGTCCTGGGACACAAGGCCGTCCGATCGGCTTCCGTCTCGGCCATTGGACCAGTGGGCAGTGGCCAGCGCCCCAGTCGCTCCTCGACCACCACCACTTCAGCCGCTGCTACCACCGGCATCCGCCAACACTTTCGTCCGCTTCCGGCCCACACGATGGCCGACACGACGTCGTCGCTGCTGACGCGGGCCATTCGCGACTTCCTGGGCCGCACCGACCACGTCATGAACGAGTGGAAACATTTGGGCAAAGACGGCCCGGGAGGAGTGCAGCGTTCACGCTCGTCGACCCGATCCTACGTGCCACCCCGCTCCAGTGGCCAGCAGCAGCAGCGTCGCTTCTCTGCCCGCTCCCTGTCCAGCAGCCGCTACTCGTCGTCGGAGAGTCCGTCGTCGGGTGGAGCGGGCGGCGTCAACGAGTTCGTGGTGGTGAACGGCCCGTTTTCGCGAGTGCCCAGTTTCCAGTCGGTCCGATCGACGGCTGACACGGACTTTGGCTCCTGCCAAGATCTCAATGACTACGACGAGGTTTCCACTTTCATCTTCCCACCCATCCGCCCGTTTCATTTTTTTTGTCGGTTGTTGTTGTTGCCTGTTTGTCCGTCCCTGTTGTTTTTCTGGTTGTTTAAAAGTCGAATCGTTTGACACGCTCGGCTGGTGGTCGTTGATCCCCCCGGCCCGTCCGCTGCTGTGAGATTCACGATCTCTGCGGGATGTTTCTCGATGATCGGCCTCACGCTTCGTTAGTCTCCGTGTGTAAAAATTCCTTTCCCCTTCCCCCCTAACAACGACTAGGGCCTCCCTCCCTCCTGTTCTTAAAAATAGGCACCAGGGAAATGGAATTGAAAAGTAGAAAAGAAGAAAAGAAAAAGGAGGAAAGAAGAAGAAAATCCAATAAAAATCGGCCCGATCCGCCCGCCCACCCACGAGAGAGAAAGAACGTGAACGACGACACACCGACTGCCGATATGATTGCACGCGCGCGTGTGTGTAGTTTTGTAACCAACCAAAAAAAATGTTGTAGTTGCAATAGTTGCTCAACTTGACTTTTGCCCAACCAGCCTCTTCCTGGCTCCTGGCTCCTGGCTCCTTGCCCTTTTCCACTTGATCCCAGTGTGATTCCTAGTTGTTGCTCGTTCCTCTTTTGTTTCCTTTTTTTCGTGAATCTTGTTGCATTTTCGCCGGGAAAATGCGGGCGAAAAAAGCTGAGCGTTGGTTGTTGGCTTGCGGCTGTAAAAATAAACGCTGACGATGTTTTTGTTGTTTGTTTTTCCCAACAGGTCAGCGAATTGACTGCCGACTTGGCCGAGGAACACTCGACCGCAATCTTGGCCACGGAACGTCTCGAAGCCGAAACGGCCCAACGGATGAAGCTGGACAAGGATTTCAGCGAGTTGGAAGTACAGTTTTTTGTCATTCATTTGTCTAATTCATTCAACTTACGTCATTTTATTTGATTTAATTTGATTTAAAGGCGAAATTCCGCAAACTGTCTGGCGACCACGAGAAGATGGAAATGGAAGTGTTGCTGAACCGGTCGGCCGGCCTCAACGGCAGCGGCGGCGGCGGCAGCGAGTACAACATGATGATGAGCGGAGCTGAAGACGACGATGAGGAAGATGACGGGCAGCCCAACGTGTTCCGTCAAAAGTGCGAGCGTCTGTCGCGCGAGCTGGAGCTGGCCAAGCAGCGACTGGCCCAGCAGCACGAGGACGACCTGGAGCAGACGGTGACGCTCAAGAAGCAGCTGGAGAAGAAACTCAACGACGCCTACGAGGAGGTGGAGGAGCAGCGCCAAGTGGTGGCCCAGTGGAAGCGCAAGTCGCAGCGGCTGGCCGCCGAGCTGAGTGACACGCGGCTCCTGCACGAAGACCAGACCAACCGCAACGCCGTCCTCGAGAAGAAGCAGCGCAAGTTCGACACGGAGTTGCAGCTCCTGCACGACGAGCTGCGTCAGGAGCGGGGCAACAAGGAGCGGGCCATGAGGGATCGCGACGCCGCCATCACCGACAAACTCACCTCCGAACAGACACTCCAGGTCATCATCTTCTTTATTTCTCTCTGACACACATTTACAACAGCAGCCACTTTGGCATTTCAGACATTAGACTGTTGTTGTTGTTGTTGTTGTGGGCGTGTCAACCTCATTTTTTGTGGGGGGGGAATGAAAAAAGAGACGGACCGGTTGTTGCTGACGGCTCGTATGGCATTGCCCAAGAGTTTTTCCCACTTGAGAGAATGGACGTCGGCATCGGGCCTCGTAGAGCCCAACTGGAGAGCAGCACTACAGCCGACATTCCGAGGTCGAGTGCCACGGACATGATCAGACATAACACGTGTCAGCCAGCCAGAACAACATGAAGGGCAGAAACTACTTTGAATTGAACAAGTGAGAGAGGGAAACGAGTAGCCGAGGCTAATAAAGAAGGTATGCCGATCGGCTCCTTTTTTGGCTCGACTCGCAGTGTACCCACGGTCAGCCCCTGGGGGTGTTTCTTGCGGTACCTGACAACCAAACAGATAGGCCCTGCTCCTCCTGCCCTGTTGGTTGTTGTCGAAGAATCACAAGAGGGGGGAGGTGGGAAGAGGGGGAAAAACACACACACACAACTGGGCAATCCCCCACGAGTTCACAGGGGGTGGAATTCAGTTGGCTTCAGACGTTTGGAGGTTTAAGGGTGACGCGCTCAACTGTTGTAGTAGTCGGTTGTGTGTTGTTCCTGCTGGTGACACAACGGTTGCGTCTCGTTTGTTTGTTGTCTCTGTGCCACCACCACACATCATGCCTCAGTTTTACGTAGGAATAATAATGCTCGACGATTCTTTTTCCTCGCCTTTGGCCTTGACTCGTTGAATATTTAATAACGTTATTTGCGTTTTCCTCTTTCCCATGCAGAGTGTGCAGCTCGATTTGGAGATGAGGGGCGAACGGTTGGCAGCCCTCACCAAGGAATTGGACGAAATGACCACAGAAGGTCGATCCGATGCTGACATGACCGCCCTCAGAAGAGCCAAACACGAACTCGAGATGAAAGTCAAAGATCAGGTGAGATCTCTCTTCTCATTGCATACGATGGAAGTGTGCAGCAATCACCAACTTGTCGTTTTGTGTGTTTTTCAGGAGGAGGAACTTGACGAATTGGCTGGCCAAGTCCAGTTGCTGGAGTCTGCCAGGCTGCGACTTGAAATGGCCATGGAGCAGATGAGGAAGGAGAACAAGAAGGAGCTGGCCCAGAGGGAGGAGGAGATGGAGGACACTCGCTGCAGTGCCCAGAAGAAAGTCAAAGGTGTGTGCACACACTCACTGCGAGTCAACAGACATGACTCGCTCCCTTTACACAACCACTTTTATTTTGTTTTGTTGACATGACAGCGTTGGAGGCCCAGTTGGAGAGCGAGCATGAGGAGAGAACACTACTGGTCAGGGAGAAGCACGAACTGGAACGCCAGCTGCTCTCCATGGCCCAGCACGCGGCTCACGCAGCCGACGACGACACGATCCACAAGCTGAAACGCGACCTGAAACGCACCAAGGCCTTGCTGAAAGACGCCCACAGCCAATTGGAACGCTGCAGATCCGAGACGCCCAGCAAAGTCCTGCTGAGGCAGTTGAAAAATCAGCTGGAAGACTCGGAATTCGCCCGCACGGCCGCAGTCAAGGGTCGCCAACACGCCGAGCAAGAATTGCTCGAGGCCCAGCAGCAGCTGGACGAAGCGTTGAGACTGCGAGGTGAAACGGAAGACAAGTACTTGAGCTGCAACAGGGAGCGCAGCAATTATCAGAGTCAAGTCAGTTTTACCCCCCACCCATTCGTTCGCTGGATCAGATGAAATCAATTTAACTTTCAAAATCCATTTGCAGGTGGATGATTTAGAAGTGGAGTTGAACGAAGTGATGCGCAAGTACAAAGCTGCCGTGGCTCAACTCAGCGTTGACCAAATCACCCTTCAGGATCAGACTGCTCAACTGATGACCCTGGAACACGAGAAATCCACACTCAAGGAACAGGTACGACCGGTTTTGGGGCCTTCCCTCTCGCTCCATGGCATATAATCGTTTCGTTCTTATTTATCTTATTTTATTTATTTATTTTTGAACGGCTGAATCCACAGGTGGCCGAACTGAGCGCCCGACTCGAGTGCCTGGAGATTGACACAAAGTCGGTCCATACCCAGAAACGTATGGAATTGAAAGTCAAGGAACTGGAATCGAGAGTCGAACTGGAGCAGACGTCCAAGTCACGATTGGAGGTGAATAATGTCGTGATTGAACAAACAGCCGGCACCATTTTTGACATTTCCAAGCCGACTGACCTGTTTTTTTTCCTTCTCTTAACACAAAATTTTTTGTTTGTTTTTTCCCTCTTTTTTCGTCATTTAGACGCAAGTGTCACGACTGAAGGAAATGTTGGATAAGAGCAACCTGGAATTGGATTCGCTGCGCTGCAAGGAGCAACTGTCGCAGGAGAGCAGCAAACGCCTGCAGCGGCAGTTGCGTGACGTTCGCGAGGAGTTGACGGGGTCGGAGCAGAGAGACGCCGACACGTCGCAGCAATTGCGGGAATTTGAGCAACGCATCGAACTGCTGGAATCGGAGAACGCCACGCTGGTCAAGGATTTGTCGCTGGCCCTGCGCCGCATCGAAGACCTCCAGGTCGCCATGCAAGGCGAAATGGACACGTCCGATTCGGATCAAGACCCCCATTCTGTCGACAGGTTCGATTATTATTTCCCTAAATTAAAACTTTGGTTCATTTGGCTAATTCTTTTCTTTCAAATTGGGCAGCGACAGCGATGACGATTCAGACACGTCGTTCCACACATTCCTCAGTCAACGCAAGTACGGCAGTACTTCCGGTGTCAGTTCGGCCTCGGATGCCCGCCGCCAGTCGCCTACAGGTCTCGACAGTCCGTCCAGTAGTCGCGTTGATTTGACGTAAGCGAAAAACATTCTTTCTGACCATCCGGTCCAGCATGACCCCATTCCATTATCATTTTTTATTTGTTTTCCTATTGTGATTTGACATTTCGTTTTGTTTTTTCATAGGTCGTCGCTAGATAAACCAGAAGACGAATCTGTGGCGTAAACAAATGGGAAAAAGAGCGTCGCATCGGCCACATTTACCCGTATAATATAATAATTATAATATTATGGAATAATTTAGTTATTTACTTTCCCTCCTTGTTTCCCCCCTCCTCACTATCCTTTCCACCTTAACTGCCTTTTTTCAACTAGCGTCACTACGTGTGTATATATAATTAATTAATTATCGATGGGACAACTCGTTCTTCTCTTTATCCACCATCCGCCTTGATTAGCTTCATCGTTGATAGATTAACCTTGTTGGTCTTGTCGCCATTTTCTCTTCTAATTTTTCCCTCCCTTTATTTTTTTTGTTTCCTCTTGCACCTTTGTTGCTCCAGTATTCAGTTATTATTATTATTCATTATTCAACCAGCTGCCAATCAGCAATTCTGCCCCTTTCCTTCCCTAACCCAACACTTATGATTATTTGATCCGTGTATGATAGACAGACTTGCTCATACAAAACAAATTAATATAACGAAATCCCCCAACCCCAATCCCCCACCCCATACAAAAGTAAGAAAATAAATCCCGATTTTTTCTTTTATATCCTCTTGTTGTTTCAACGGTACCAAGAAAAAGAAATACAAACCAATCTAATATTTGATTGACGCGGCGGTTTCGCCTGGCATTCTTGAACGTCTCGGATACATCAGCACCTCTCATGTGCCCTGAAATTGGTATGAAGTTGATCCAATCGGCCATGAGACGATATGAAGTAACAAGAGTACAGAGTCTGTACTTGATCAGAGGGGGTTGTTGAGCTGTGTGGGAAACCGGGTGGAATTCTACTGTCGACATAATCCATCTGGCGGCTGCGACCAATACTTCATGTACGACTACCATAAATTTTTGATGATTACTTGGTGCAGTCTGCATAGTGAACTATTGGTCTCTGATGGCGCGCCAGTACGTTCCCTACCACACGTTCTTTTATTTGACTTGCATTTGTGATTTTTCACTAGCCCGGTCGAATTTTAGCTGCGTGACGATAAAGAAAAATCCCAAACAACTTATCTATTATCGCTTTTATCCTGTCTCTTGGTTTGTGATTCTTTTTTCTGTATAAAAAGTAAACATTTAAAAAAAAGTCTACCGGAACCGGAGCATTAATTAAGATAAGAAGATGTGCTGAACAGCTGAAGTGTTTTCTTAATCATAGAGATTCTATAGACTTGTCACTGTTGATCTCGGATCTGGAACGAGTTTTTCTTTATTAAAGATTCTAACACAATCTTTATTTTTAAATGAGTCGTCAAGCCCAGCCGGTTATAATGCTGGAACAGAGAATATTTTATATTCACAGTTCACACTTCACACAGTCAAACTTTTGGCGCTTTGGCTAATTGGCTCTTAGCAGGGATGCCAGATGCGGACGTTTTTAATTGTAAAACTAATAATGGCAATGTTGCGCCTTACTTTCAAGATGGCTGCTGACAGTCTGACAGCCTCGACGATCGAAGTCAACTCAACTGATTTTCCCTGACATTATTCGTCATAAAAATGGTAACTTCTGCTTGGATTCATTTAAGACTATTGAATGCAAATTTTTTGTGTGGTGCATTTACAGATAAAATAGCCTACAATTTAAACTTGCCAATTCCATCTGATCAT
This sequence comes from Daphnia pulicaria, assembly GCF_021234035.1. Taxonomy (NCBI): domain Eukaryota; kingdom Metazoa; phylum Arthropoda; class Branchiopoda; order Diplostraca; family Daphniidae; genus Daphnia; species Daphnia pulicaria. The sequence goes on along the minus strand of NC_060923.1, from coordinate 480,393 downwards.
GTGTCCTGAAACGGCTGTTTCTCAAAATGTCGTCTCTTGCTGCACGTACCAGCTGTGCGTTTCGTCACATGTAGAAACACTTCACAACAGTAACAGTGATCATGTTGGTGTAACCCTAAGGTTACATGTTTGGTTTTAGATCACTTTGTTGTTTTTAGATTTTCTTGTGATCTATCTTCAAAATATTCTGAAAAAGCGAATTAGTTCAATTTATTGGCTACTCACAATTTTTTTAACACATCTCCTAAATAATCAAGCTTAAAGAATCACAATTTGCACCAGTAGACTAGATGCAAATTTTTACATGAGATTGTTGAATTAGAAATTTTGTAACCGTCTGACGAAATTTCCGTGAAAACAAACTATCACTTTTTGTCAAATTGGGTGGCGGATTACTTGCTAAAACTCGCACATGCAGTGTCGGCGTAGATCCAGGGAGATTACCTGGAAATGGAAGAAGAGAGAAGAGTGCGAGGCAAGTTTTACTGGGGAGCGATTAGTCATAATAGGCTTCCGGGTTAGACTCATGACCCTCTAAAAGTTTTCGTCGGATCATGCGCCTTCCAAGTCCCCGTTCAACCAGAGCCCTCCCCTCCTCCTGGTTTCACAGCGGGTGAGTGACCACCGGCGGGCGTTGGTTAGTGGTTAGTTAGGGAAACGGGGCCGCAGAAAAGAAGGGAGCCCAGAAATGCACTTGTAATTTAATCTAACTACACAATTTATCAGTCTTGGATTACAGCATTCTCTCGTCGGTTTTCAGTTTCACCAATGGAGTCCATGATCAGTAGCGAAGGATTACCCTGTAAGTAGAATGAACATTTAATTGGATGACAATAATTTTCAATAAGATGGTAGCGACAAAAACCAATACCTCAAACCAAGAGGGACTGTGCAAGGAGCTAAATGGGGAGATTCAAGGGTAGCAGCCATTGGATTAGCACACAAGGGAGTAAGGGACCTCGTTGACTTTCTTGAAAGAACATTACTTTTCATATTTAGGAACCTGTAAATGAAAAAAAAAAAAAAAAAAACATTTTTAAAATAAGTAAAAGAATAATTAAACAGTTTTAAGTATACAACTCACGCAATATTTTTCTCGCCAAAATCATCATCTCGTCCAAGGAAACGCCATCACACATCGCGAACAGCCAAAAATCTAAGGGTAAAACTCCGTGCTGTGTTGAGAGCAGGGTAGTAGAAGCCGGTTGGGTAGTCGAATGATGCTGGCCGCCTAAATGATGTTCATGTAGGCCGCATCTTCTCGGTCATTACCTAAATGGCTAAATCAAGAAACAAAATGTAAACAAAATTTAAACTCAGTGACATGACAATGAAGTTACACAGGTAACACCAATCAGCTTTCCTAAGCAATCCAGAAGATGGAATGAGTCAAGTTCGATGACAAAGCGAATGATCCGCGTTGAACGTGTGGTCATTGCCTTATTTTGGAGGGATAACCAGATACCCCACATTTGGTCTTATAGGCAACATCTAAATAAGAAACCAAACAATCGTTAAAATTGCTATTAGTATGACAACTTCTCTAAATTCAATGTAAACACAACTTACAATGATGGTAGTATGATCACAATATTTAACCTCTTTTTTTGTTGTTGAAAAATAGGGAGATTCATGGGTAGCAGCCAACAAGCAATCATCATCATAGCAAACAAGGAATCTTGTTGACTGTAAGTCCTTTTCTTGGAAGGACATAACTTCTCGTATGGTCAGTCATGCCAATTTAGAAACCTGTAAATTAAAAAAAAATTCATATTAGACTGCAATTAATAAAGTTCAGTAACATGACAAGTGAACTTTTATACACATGAAACCACAAATCAGTTATCCAAGATTCTCTATAAGATGGAATGAGAGATTGTTCCATGCTGGGGTCGGTGATCTAGCAAGTTCAATAGAAACAGCCAATAATTAAGATTAATCCTAATAAAACATGAGAAGAATATATGTTTTAGCATGAAATAAAGCTAGTGTTGGTTTTTACCTGTATCATTTCGATCACATTCAGTAGAATACACTGAGTTTGAACAAAATAGTTGACGGTAGGTTGCACGACTTTCACGTTTACTCTGACTGTGAGTTGATGAAAAACATTAAGGTTATCCAACATATACACGGAATACAACACATCACCGACAAGTTATTACAGACGAAATCACTCGAGTTTACCTACGAAACATTGGTAATTTTCGAAGCTAGCTTAACGTTGATTGAATGATTGTTGACTCATCAGATGAAGTGATTTTACAACTTCTCACGTGGGGAAGGGAATTTTGCATGCAGTTCTATATTTGACCGCTAGATAGCGTGGCGAAACTTTTTTTTTTAATTTAAACATTTTGTTTGGGACTCTTTCGGCGTGCCATAAATTATGAAGAAATTCACAAAGGAAGACGTACCGAATGATCAACCACCATCAAGGCATCAACCTAAACAAACAGGAAGTCACGCGTGATGCGTGAAGAAGCAGACGACAGAATAAACTGGATTCCATAAGTAGTACCAAATTTCTTTACCAGGTGCCTCTGATAAAGAAAACAAATTGTGCGGTTTTTTTTCAAAAACGGTGAGTAGCTTAGTTTCAGCTTTTTGCATTTCACATCTGAGTTTCGAAAAAAATAGTGTGGCATTGGTATCGTGATGAATGACGCAGATAAAGCAAATTATGGCTAACGTTGAAGGCCCTTCGGCTTAGTTACGTTGTCAGAGTTAAGAGAAAGCTTACGTAAGCTTTCGCAATTAGCGACCTTACTAACATTCAATTGATGCAAGTTGCGAAAATGTGTGGAAAAGTGAAAAAAAAAAAAAAAAATAAACAGGTGACTTTGGTCGGAGTATATCACGAGATTCCGGCTTACCAATTTTAGACTGTACCACTAGACTATCGATCAGGTAATGTGGAATACAAGCGCGGGAATACAGTTTAATTAATCATTCATTTGTACAATTTATTGTTTCGCAAATTTGCATCTCCCTCTTTTATAGTCTCCTAAGTTTCATGGAAACAAACAAAAACGCGTCAAACTCCAGAATCCAGCCAATACGGCCATTATCAAAGCGGAAAAGTTGTCAAGGTAAACACTGGAAGCTGTCGAAGGAGTGGTGGCAACTGTCGAAGGAGTCGTGGCAACTGTTGGTTGTGTGGTCGCAGCAGATTGTTGGCTCTTGAGCCAATTGACGATGGTATCGTAATGTTGTTGAACCCACAGGACGTTGGCCTCAGCCACTTCCATTCCTTGGCTGACTGATTTGGAAGAACCCAATTCAGCCGGATGATCGCTCCGCAACTTCTTCAACTACACGATGGGGACGATAACAAACATGAAAACGTGATTGATATAAATATCTTAATAAACAAATAAGAGCATCAACTAAATTTTGATTCAAATGAAAAGGCTATACCTGATTCAGCTTCGCTTGAGTGTTGACTCGATTGCAAAGAGAGCGAAACAGTCTCGCCATGGTCCCTCCGCCGAAGCCTTGAAAGCCGCCGAAACTGTGGACAATAATTGTTATTTAACAGAGTCGCACTTTCGTAAATGTCGATGTGCTTACTAAGCGGAGGTTTCATTCCAACGATTGGTCAAGAAATCCATCGCCACTTGATGTCCCACTGGATTGGCAGCAATGTTGCTGAAAAGGGTACTGGCGTCTTGAAGTCTTATATCCGAGTTGTTAGTAATCATCATAACAAGCATTCTGTGTCATCCAACGCATCCAGTGGAAGGAAAGTTTTAATTTGAATAAATTCAAGTGAAATAGTCATTGGAAAATTATTGTTGATTATTTACTCGTTGAGAATGGTGACATTCACGGTGCAAGTGATGGCTCGGAGCAATTCAGTTTTCTCGTTGGGCAAAGTCGAATTCACGTATTTATCGAAGCCAAATTTCCATTCGGGTCGACTTCCGTCAGCAATGGCCGTGCAGGAAATCAATCGGCGTAAATTCGGCGACAGTCTGCGGTAAAGATTCAACACATGAATTGTCCGCCAAATTTAGCTTTTTAGAAATGAATATACTCATTGGCGTCGTTGGCCATCTACGCATGGTAATCTCTATCGGCGTTCTGGACACAGTCGGATATGTTTAATTTGCTGCAAGCCCAATAGACGGCTTGAGACCGTGTGAAAACTGTCAAGTGAATGTCGCTGGCACTCTCGGTATATTTTACGTGATTGTATAGAGGCGTCACCAAACCGGTCATGTAATCCTGGATAAATGGAAATCGGTAAAAGATTAATCAGCTGTAAAGGCAGGTATTTTAAAATTCCAAATAATTATGAAGCATACCTTCCAGTCTTTTTCATCGCGTAAACCATAAAACATGACGTCAATATAATCGAGAGCCACAGAAGCAGCTGTCCACGGTGCGTAGTCGTGTTCGTTGGTGAGATAGCGGGTTAGTTCCATGACGGATACGTAGGACGTCAGATTCGCCCGAGCCATGTTCAAATAATCGTCCAAAATTTGAACTCGATTCTTTTTCGAAATGACATGTGGCTCTTCATCAGTTGCTCTCGGATCATATTTAAGTTTCGTTCATCGTAAATCACCCGGTAATAGCCTGTGAATTCAATTGAGATATTTTCACCAATTACATTTGATTTATAGACGGGTATTAAAAGTACCTTCTTGACCAACGTTAAAGATAATCCAATTTGATGATGAGCCAGGGAGTCTTGAAATCTGAATCGAGTCATTACGAATTACGAGGAACAGATATCTGTCATGGGAGGGACATAACACATTTGCAAGGAGTATTGTTGAACTATGCAGTATCTCAAATCATGTGAAAAACTTTACTGAGATACTCAGTTGTCAAGATTTCCTATTTGTTAAAAAAAAAAAAACTTATGCTACTTAATATGGTTTCAATTAGAGATAACCCAAATATTTTGTGGCAACATTCCCTGATACAGTGATACTTATTGTTTAAACAAAATTTTACACACAACTAGATGACCCATTTAAGATTTAAACCCGATCTATCTTGTGTACAACAAATAATTTCACTTTTCACAACCCTAAACTAGATACATACAATTGAAACAAAGAGCTGTTGACTTGATGAAAACCTGAATTATTAAAACTAAACAACAATGGGAGCAATGCTTTGTTTCTGACAACTTCTTTAGTTTTGCTATCATCTCAACACTTAAACTTCAAAATAAACTGCATAAGATTGTCACCTTGGTGGTCTGTGTACATGTTATTGACATTCACATCTCACTAATGAGAATTCCACGCAGCCTGCATAATTGCATACAAGTCCTAGATTGGAAGCTTGAAGTGAAGTTCCATATTTTCAAAGGTGTCTGCAATCAAACATTACAAACATCATTATCAAAATTTGATTTAGTTTAATAAATGAATTTTACCATTCAGAACATTTCACATGTAAAATGTTACTCATCTTCTGGACGTGGGGAACAGCATGGTTTTCAAATCCTTAAGCTTCAAGATCCGTCTACAATAAAAAAAAAAGGGCACTTAACACTCTCGAGGTTACTCTGCGTCAAAACCAAAATTAATCACGCTCACCATCGCCATCCCAGCTCACCATCGCCATCCCATCACAGGTAGAAATACATCATCCAAGCAATGCAGCTAACATCAAAACCCCCCAACAAACGACAGTAGCGTCCCTTTCTCTCTGAACCATGGCCATCTATAGTTCACGGCCCATCATCGTACGCTTCTGTGTGGGACAAATTTTGGGTTCCCTGCCCCTTTCCTGTTGCCATAGTACATAGCCAGAGGGTCGTAAGTATCGGTTTTTGTTCCACATTTCCGCAGATTCTTTCCACCCTTTGGATGCCTGTGTGTCTGACTTGTATTGCGATATGGTCAGAATTGTTCGAAAATAAGCGATTGTTAATCTAGTGGTTAGAGCGGTGGACTCCCACAAGAGAAGCAATAGGTTCAAATCTGAGTAAATCATCTTCAATTTTTCATAATTTTTCCTTGTTTTTCTATATTTTTAAAGGGAATTAGATGGAATGCCTAGATTCTGTAAAAAATGCGAGTTTTTTCACATTTTTTTAACAAAATCTAAATTTGTTTTCTTTGGCAAGAACTTAGAAAAAAAAACAAATTCAGATTATTATAGGCATGATTATTATAGGATGATATTATAGGCAGCTTCATAATCTATGAAAGTAACTAACAACACATTGACTTGCTTACGAGAACTAGATCATTTACTTGTTCATTTAACCTTTAACTTTCAATGTAATTCACTCTTTTGAACATGAATTTTGATGAAAGATGTCATAAAATCAAAAACAATGTTTAAGGAATAGTTGGAATTGACAAGCAAAATTAAAAATTGTGCCCACACGACCCCTCCAACCGGAGCTGCCTCCAACCAACCGACTAAAATCTACTCTAGTCATACAGATGAATAAAATAACATAAAATGTTAGGGCTTTAAATGTAGTAAAAAGAGGGATACTTGTAATTATGAAGATATTCACAAAGGAAGACGTACCGAACGATCAACAACCAGTCCGATTAAACCATGAATCATTGTAGCCACGCAGCCCACGCTAAGAAGGAAGCAGACGACAGAATAAATTGGATTCCATAAAGCAGTACAAAATTTCTCTACCAGGTGCCTCTGATAAAGAAAACAAATTATGCGGGGTTTTTCAAAATGGTTTTACTAGTTTTATCATTTCACATGCACATGAGAGATTCGCAAGAAACAGGTGCGGCATTTTTATCGTGATGATAACACAGTTAAAACAAATTATGACTCACGTTGCAGGACCTTCGGGTAAGTTACGATGTCAGAGTTAAGAGAAAGCCTCTAAGCTTCGCAATACCACATATTGATATCCAATTGTTGGAAGTTGCGAAAATATTTGGAAAAATGGAACAATGGGTGACTTCAATCGGAGTTGAACCCGGGTCTCCGGCGTGCCATGCAGAGACTATACCACTAGACTATTGAGAAACAAAGAAGGAAGAAGATAAATTGTTAGATATGTAGCCAATACTTTTTGAGGATATGATCTATTTCCGGAAATAGTTAGATCAGGATATGCGACCATGATATAGTGGTTATAGCATCTAGTGTTGTACGCAAATGTCCCGGGTTCGATTCCCACTTCCTCCACATTGTCCTCCTGCCCCTCACATTGTCTCTCATTGATCTTCCCCATATCGCTTTGTATAAAATTAATATGTATGCATGTATGCTAACCCTCACTAACCACTACTACTAACTATTAATATGCGCTGCAGCATATTGAAAAAAAAAACACTTGAGATAAATTCGTTAGGGCAAGTCAGATCGATTATCATCGTAAGACGTGGGACACTCTTGTACGCCGTAGTACTCGAGGGTTGGCTACTGCTGTAATAGACCGGTATGAGAGCAGGCGAACCCTGAACGAAAAAATCCTTTTAATTCTAATTTGTTTTTAACTTTGTAGTAAAAATTGAACTGGTTTCTGCTGCACCAAATACATTCATTCTCGGCCAAAAATGGTTTGGCTGGTGACTTCTTTAGACAGTAGACAATCTGCACGCTAAATAAATATTGTTAAACACCTTTAGCTACCTTTAGCTTTTAACAAAAAGTATTGGTGAACTAGCTAGCTATATACAGTGAACGTAAATTTATGTACAGGTTACTGCAACGACTGCAGCTCTTTTTCCCATATTTTCTGATGAGGCACCCCAGAATGCGACAGATTACTTAGCATTTCGTCTGCTTGCTTTGACACATTCGCGTCATCTAGAAAAATAAAGATATTTTCGTAAGAAAGACTGGTTTTTAATTTTGAGTAAAGCTGGCCAGCTGTCACATAAAAACAAAACATGGACCTACTCCATTTATTGGGCCATGGCCTCCATGTTGGCAGTGTGTCAGTGAATTGCCTGACAGAATAACCGGACAAGGAATAACAAAACAAATGAAATCCAAGCTTACCATAAGCTGAAGATTAATTGGATTGGAATTCCGAAATGGGCCATTTTGACATGGATATAGCCTAGCTTAAGCATTTCAAGTGGGTAGGCTGAAACTTGACGTTTTAGCTCACTCCATCAGGTACTTTTTCTTCATTACTGGATTCCTGCCTGGAAATGTTGACAGTGGTGCACTTGTAGAGTGTAGATTGGAGTTCCTGTTATTTCAAGCAATAACATTATGGCAAGCCTCAGCAGTCCATTCCAGCAGTCCACTCAGCACTTAACACTTCACTTCACTTGTTCTTCACAACTGGATTCTTCATAGCCACTGGCATCATACCGCACTTTCTAGGCTTACACTTGTTGTGGCTGTTTTTTACGCTTCTTTTACCGACGTGATCTGGGAGACTAGGCAATTACCACAGGTTTGACTTTACTGTTTTGTTCCAACCACCTGTTGGGACTTCACTTGGGAGACCACAATTTCATACAGGCTCACACGATCGATGAAGCAGAAAACTTGGCACGAACACACATCCGTGACTGCAAACGTTGCGTCTTGAATAAGTCAATGAACCGTGACTGCAGCCATACCTATGTAACTTGAATATGTAACATTAAATTAAATTATGAAGCCAGTCACAAAGTAAGAACTACAATAGGAAACTAGGATACCAGTTTAAATATAAGTTGTATAAACTTGGATTTTAACACGAGACTCACACATAGCAGTCGAAGGCTATCCTACTTAGGTATTGTTTTGACTTAATACGATAAAAAAAATTAGAAAATCACCTTGACTCTCATTTAAGGCTATGATTTGCCTCCGGAAATAATTCAACCTGAATGTGCGACCATGGATATGGCGCCGAGTGTTGATACGACTCCCGGCCACCTTTCAAATCACTCCCCATATCCGTACATCCCAATACTGTTTTGCACTGTTTCCCATGTCCGTCTGTACTCTATGTCTGTATGATATTACCGACATACACGTAACCCACAGATCTACTAACACTAATGCACTGCATCTAAAAGAAAACAACATAAGATTAAGTTAACAGTTCGGGGGAGCCAGATCGATTATCATCGTAAGACGTGGGACAATCGTGTCACCGTAGTACTCGAGGGTTGGCTGCTGCTTTACAGCCCGGTATGAGATATGTCGAACCCTGAATGAATAACGTTTTTAATTTCTTATTATAAAAACATTAATTTTTTAAATAGACACACCCAGACTTTCTCCAGCGACAGTTGAACCATCGTTACTTGCGCCAATGATGTTTTTGGCTGGGCTTCGTTCGCAATGTGCCAATTGTCTACGCTGAAATCGAAGAACTCCAGTTGCTTCATCAAAGAAAAAAGACTGAAACAAACCAAATGTAAAAAATAAATACATGACACATATCAACTAATGGGGGGGAAAATTATTCTTTTACCTCATTACCAGAATGTGTTAAGTGTTTACTCTGCCAGTTCCAAACAAAAATAACCTGAAAAAAATAGGAAAATTGTTGTATTTAAATAAATTATTTGATCTTTAAAATATAATGAATTTTACAAAGTTCATGCCTCAGACTGGAGAGTGAAGAACTACTGGATGGTAGTAAAAATTCCATTCAGGTAGTGACAATAGTTTTGCTTTTGAGAGACATGAATGAAAACAAAGAAAATTCTAATTCTAATCGTTTGAATAAACACGAGAAAAGAAGCACCTCAATTTCACTGTGTTTGGTCCAAGGTATCCAAGGTATGAAATTGTTGAAAGTGGTAACCGGTAGTGATAGATAGGCCAACAGAATGTAATGATCTCTGAACAGAGATTTCAGCATTTCAACAGAATCTGAACATTAAGGTTCATCCAACTAAAAGAAAAGTTTTTCAAATAGTTTAATATTTCAAGCAACTCTACTGCACCTCAAATGCCCCTGCAATAGCTTACACTGTTCAATCTTAGAAACAAAGTGGTGGAAAAGTTTAGACGAACTCCTCTCCATCATCTATAAATCGAAAACTGTCGTGTTGGTACTGGCCACTTCATTTTTCATACCAGCAGCACCAAGTTGCAACGGCTCGCCCACACGAGGCCACAATAAATTCGATCACTTGATCAGGTTACAGGAACTTTTGATTTGACATTTGAAGAAAATGCGGATGGCCAGAAAAAGAAAATCGCGACACACTTGCTCCTCTACTAACAAAATAAAATGACATGACGAATGGCGACAAACGAGACATGACAATTAATGGCGGCCGACAGGACCCGGAGCCCAGACTGGAAAACCATGAAGTTCAATAGTTCAATCCCTAAACACACTCAAAATCAAATTTAATCTTCGTTAAGATAAAGAGATTTTTCGGAATGCGAAAGGAAGTTGTTTTACTTAGCTATTTGTAATAATTAAAAAACAAATTATTTACTTTTAAAAAAGTTTTCTTTTGTTCAAACAGTCCTTGCAATCTGTTACGTGCAGATGGCGTTTACGTTTCAAAACAAAATTGACAGCTGTCAGTTGATGATTTCGATTCGATTTCAAATATATTCGGTATAGACTCTAGTTGTGGTATAGGGTTTTTGATTTAATTATTGATTGAGGCGTGACTGGCTCTTTTATGAGCTGGGCAACAGCAGCCAGCAGGACATTTGATTGGTAGATAGGATATCTGACACAATCAAAATTTAATGAGTTGCCCGTCTCACATGAGAGGCATCCGCAACCAGTGGAAGCAGAGGAACGTCATGACAACGCGGGAGCATATCAAACCATTGCTACAACAAACCCTGGAATCATACAAAAGAGAGCAGCTAGTTGTATAGATCCTTTGGTTTAACATAACTCTGATATAAATTGAAGTCGGCCGTCAACTGTTCAGCTCAGTCAGACCCGGCAACTCGACCCACGACAACTTAATCTCTTCTTTATCCAATTATAGCCTTTGAAAAATGACTGGCGGCCAGCACTTTGTCGGTAAATACCAAATGATCAGCCAGGACAACCTGGACGACTATCTCAAAGCCATAGGTATAAATTACCATACTCCGTTTAATTGATTTGATTATAATTCATTTAATTTTGGTGGGTATAAAAAAAAGGCGTCAACGTTCCAATGAGGAACATGGCAACTAGTGTCAAAGCTCACATCGAATGTACCATCACCGACGACGTGTGGAACTTGACGATTCACATGGGCGCCCGTGACGTCACCATCAAATTCAAATTGGGCGTCGAGCAGGACATGCACACTCCCGACGGTCGCCAAATCAAGGTATAAATACGTCCCACTTCCGCCGAATAAATTAAATTTTCATTTTAACTGAACGGATAAATAAGGCGACGTACAATTTGGAAGGAGATAAATTGATTGCTCACGAGATTTGGGGTGACAAAGAAGCCACCGTCGTTCACGAAGTCAACGGAGAAGATTGGACAGCGGTAAAATTCAAAATCCAGTCGACATTTATTCCTGACGATGATGGGTGATTAACTAATATTTTTGTATTATTTAATTATAGACAATGACTTGCGGTGACGTCTGCTGCGTCCGTCGCTTCAAGCGTGAATAATCATCCGCACCCACCGGCGTCGACTTGGAGAAAAAATTGTTGTTTTAGCGCCAATTTTGATCATTCACGCGGCAGCACACCTATATGCTTTGATTGTTTCTCTGTGTGTTTAATTTGATGTATTACTCATCTCTGTCTCTCTAGTCGTATAAAATACACGTATTGATTCACCCAATGATTTATTATTGACTGATGGAGTATCGGCTCTTTATTGAGTCCGCCCTTTTGTGAGTCATCGCCCGGTGGCCGGCCGGCCGGCGCTCTCATCAATAGATAATGATGTAGTCGCTGGGAAGACGGGCCGTTGCCACCGGAAACTGCTGTCCCGTGTGTGTTCTGTTGTTGTTTGTTGTTGCAGAGTTGTATAGAATAGTATACGTGAGGTTGTCTTGTTGTTGCTAAACAACACAGCAGAGGTGCCTGAGCAGCACTGGCGTCGTCTATTTCATCGGTGCTGGACGTGCGCTGATGGTCGGGGCTAATGGATATATAAATCATAGACACGTAACAGGGGAATGGCCCAGTTGATAACGCCCAACTGTTCCATCGACACACTTGACCGGCAGTGTGCTGCGGTTACGTACAAGCCAATAATTATCGCCAGCACCACATAGGCCATCAATCTCAGCAGAATGGACGACAATAATCAACATGAGCATCAGCAGAAGCAAACGGATTTCATGGCTCAAGTCGTCGGCAAGTATCGACTAGTCGGACAAGTCAATTACGAAGAATTCCTCAGAGCCATCGGTAAGTTGCATCATCTTTGAATTAATAAATAATAATTGATAATTGCTTTTGATGGACAGGGTTGAGCATGGCCAAACGGGCCATTGCCATCAGTCAGGTGCCCCTGGTCGACTGTCGGATCGACGACGACGGCCAATGGATCGTCCAAGTGACGGGAATCAGCAAAGATTCCGATTTCAAGTTCCGGCTCGGCGTCGAAATGAAGCGGGTCACGATAGACGGACGTCACGTCAATGTCAGATGATCTAATAACTCACCATATTATAGAAAAATAAGAATGATTGAACGTACATTTAATGATTGACAGGATTTGTTCACCGTGGAAGAGGAAGGCGGCAAAATGAAATTAATTCAAAAAGAAATTTGGGGCAATAACCGCAGCTGCGAGGCCGTCATGGTGCACGAATTCGACGGAGACGATTGGAACATGGTAATAAAATTATACAACAAATTCAAATTTCTATAATCGTTTTATAAGGTAACGAGCGTATAATTTGTCATATTATTCCTGCTGGACAGACGATGACGTTTGGTGACGTCACCTGCGTCCGCCACTTCCGGCGTGAGTGAAACTGAAAATCGGTTGGGTATGAATTAGTTTTGGGTGATGATGATCTCTTATATAATAGATGTTGTTGAATTTTAAATGTTTGATTGTTTTATTGCGGCAATAATAATACACGCATTAGTGTCGAGTCTATAATGGCGACTGTTGATGCATTATTTCCTAGAAAACTAAAGCGATTGAAATGTGCAGATGGAGCTCAATAAAATGAGAACCCATCAGCCCATTGGAGATATTTATGACTCAACTTCCTGACAGCAGATAGCCTCCAACATGTAGCCCCAATAGCCTTGTATATAGCTATAGCTCTATATCGGCTTTTACAGATATGGACACAATCGATGGCCATCACGGAGGAATTCGACGAGTGCTGTTTTATATTTTCCCCTTCAAGTGTTTTCCAGTGTGGTTGCATATTCCATGGGTTGCATTGAGTCATCATCTTTCCCACCCCTTTTGGTAGTCTGAGACGAACCGGAAACCAAATAAGCCATTTGTCTAATCTCTCTTTTGGATATTGATGGACACATTTTCTAGACGGCCCCATATTGTAGCACAGTCGACTGATGGAAAGAATCAGCTGGACCCTGTCACTTGTTTCCCTTGCAATGGACATTGAATCGGTCCTATAAGTAACAATTGTTGTACTAATACTCAATTCATTTGGGTTGTCGATCAAACAAGTTAAGGATTTCATCGGTAGATGGGAGTCGGGAAAAAGGATGAGTCATCTTCATTGGTCGGTGGCGTGAATGCCGGGGGCATCGTGAAAATAGACTCGCGGCCAGCGCGCCACAATTGTTTATTCACACTCTGCAAATGATTCCGCGTCTAAGAAAATATAAAAGGGCCATCGCATTCCCAACTATTAAAAGTCTAAAATTCACGACGGGTGTTTTTGTGCGTGTTTTTTATTTTCACGCGAAATGGCGCGGGATCGAAATTCACCAGAGACCTTGAAACTTTGACGACGACGATGACGATTGAGCAAATAATCGCTGGCCGTTGGGTTATGGCCATCACGCGATCCGTCCGACAGGATGAACGACGGCATTTTTTCTGCTGATTCCCGATGAGGTCCCGACGATTTTTGATCTTTTTCTTTCCAAATGGAAAGAAATTTGATCTAGGCACCGCCACTCTTATTGTGTTGCTGCTGCTGTTGCGGACAGCCGCGCCCATCATCGTCGTCTCGGGTTGGCTCACCGTGACCGACTCTGCTGCTCGGTCCGCGGGATTGAAAACGGAAACTTCTTTTTCGAGGAGTTTGAAATTGGACTCGCCATTCTAGGCCAAAAGCAAAGCGCAGAATGAAATCAATCAATCCCATCATTCATTGAAATAAGTGAATTCCAACCAATTGGATTAATTATTGCTTTTATTATTGCGTTTTATAAATTGTTGAATAAAAGGGCAAGGAGCATAGGTAAAAGATTGTTTGCACGCGTGCAAGTATCAGTTAAAAGTCCAGTTAAACACAGAAAGTAACTCTTACCAATCTAATCTTATTGACATAAGATATTATCGTGATATTTGAAAATATCAAACGTTCTTTTTTTCTAAACTTATCGCCAAGATCAGCTGTTTTTAAAATGGACATGATCGAAATCAGAAGGGGATTCAGTTGGACCACAGCTTATAATAACTGCCAGCCACAGTTTAGAACGAGAGCGCAATGTCCGAGGATCACGGCCATATAACCACGCCCCAATAAAGATTGCGTGAAAAATAAACAAGGAGCGTGAGATCGAGCAGAGCAAAGAGAAATAATCCAGACGCGATTATATCGTGCCGTGTGCCAAATGCTACATATCGCACGTCTTTCGTACATCGTCACCTTGACTTTTATATTTATCTTTTCGGGGTTGTTTTTTAAATAAAAATAAAATGTTCGCCTTTGGCTGGGCATTAAAACCCAAACGAATCATCAACGTTTAAAAAACAAATCAAAACGACTTGTATTGTTGGCTTGTTGCTATACGCGACAATGTCAAGTCCATTTTGGTCTAAATTCCTTTTTCTTAATATTCAGGAAAGACTTTAATTTAATTATTTCCTCTTGTCCAAATTTTAGTTTTGTCTTTTTTTAAAAATTTTGTTTTGAAACGGAAAGCGGATATTTGGTATAACCTTGTAGAGTTGAAATGACGTCATTGTCAAACATGATTCATTTGAATATAGATGGATTAAAGATAATTGAATTTTCTCTATATTCTCATCCCCCTTTACAATATAAGCTCTAGAGTGGTGGGAGAGAGCCGAAATGAAACAGAAACAGAAAATAAACAATTCCAAACTTTAAAAGATACATAGAGCTAGGGGGATTACAGCTGTCAATATAGCTATAGCTATAGTACTATATACAAGGATGGGAGTGGAGCCTGGGGGAGGAGCAGTCGATCCTGGCTGACGGCTATAAGAGCTTCCAGAGACGTCAGTCAATTCCCGTTCAGTCTTGGTCGATTTCTGTGCTCAGCATCTTCTTCACATTCGTCCTTCCCAATTTATCGTCATGTCTTTCGTTGGAAAGTGGAAACTCACCACCCAGGAGAACTTTGATGACTACATGAAGGCTATCGGTATGATTTATCAATTTGATTTTATTATATCACGTCCAAAGGGCAGCAGTAGCAATTGTGGCCAAAAGTCGTAAAACTTGTTTTACGAGATAATTGGCTTGTAAAAAACAGTTAAGATCATACGGGCCGTTCATGAGAACAATTAACTAATAATATTATTATTATAGTGTCGTATATCTTTCCGTGTTTTTTATTGTGCCGCTTGATGAGTTGGTCAATCTTTTTATGATACAGCAGCGGTCAAAGAACAGAAAGTTAATTCCTTTTGCATTGAGACTGGCGGGTTTAATTATTTGCCTAGTCACTGGGAATGGAAAAAATACTGAAAATAGTTGAGTCATCACGTCGGATGAACGTATTTACAATGGGGCCGGCAGAGTATAATATAACAACCGGTCATAAATGGCAGCAAAGTCGGATAGTGTAAATATTAATCTCTTGGCCTTTGTACAACAGAATAAAATTGTCAGGCGACAAAGTATTATTTAATTTACTTTTTTTGAGAGGGGCCATGAAAATATTGTTTAAATTATTACGTGTGTTGTACCCTATGAACTCTGCTGGTGTTACTCACTAATTTATTTTTAATTTATTTTTCTTTTCATGACCTAATCATCAGGTGTTGGTATGGCCAACCGGTACGTTTTATTTAAATGTTTTCATTAATTGATTAACTTGTTTGATGTATAATTTTAAAATTACTGCGATTGCCGAATAGAATGCTGGCCAAGGCCGCCACTCCGCAGGTGGAATACACTGTGGCTGGTGACAACTGGACGATCGTGACGACCGGATTGAAGGATACGACGGCCAAATTCAAGGTGGGCGTCGAGCAGGACGACGAGACGACCGACGGCCGCAAAGTCAAGACCGTCTACACTCTTGAAAGTCCAACCAAATTGGTCCAGAAGGAGAAATGGGACGGCAAAGAGGCCACCCTCATCCGTGAAGTCAACGGTGACGAGCTCAAAGTGGTAAGATTTATTTTAATTTTATTATTATTATTTTCTCAATTCTAATCATTTTCTCTGTTTGTTTTATAGACCATCACTCTGGACGCTGTTGTTTGCACCCGCAACTACAAACGCGTTTAGATGTTCAACAGTTCAAGTTGGAAATTTGAATTTGAAAAAAGATTATCAGGATGCCGTTTGTGTGTATACAAAGATTTTAATACACTTGAAAAATACAGTGACGAAAACAAACAATTGCGCTTCTTTTTTTCCCTGTGTGTCTTTTGACTTTCT
Source organism: Daphnia pulicaria (assembly GCF_021234035.1). Lineage (NCBI taxonomy): Eukaryota > Metazoa > Arthropoda > Branchiopoda > Diplostraca > Daphniidae > Daphnia > Daphnia pulicaria. Next base: position 463,747 of record NC_060923.1, on the reverse strand, counting down.
TCTCTTGCATGGATAAGGATATTATTCGTGAGCTGCCTGTCAGTTTTTATTATTTTCATCTTTTGAAAATAATAACTGTTTGCTTAAATTCTTATCATCTTTTAGTTTTCTACTGGTGGGGGGAAAAGAAACTTTCACCGTTTTTATTTGACAGTTAAGTCAACTTATACGTGCACAAACAACCGACCAGAGTTGTTTTAAAAAGTTCAATCGTTATCGTTTCTGTTGGTAAGGTACTGGTCAATCTTTCCTTATCTTTATAGATGAATTGAATTCATTTGAGTAAAGTTGATCAAATGGGTGGCTGAGTATAAACGATGGACTACATGATTTGATATAGTTTTAACTGCCAGATTATAATTAAAAAAGAGAGCAAAGTCCATTTGAATGTGGAAAAACGTCGACCTCGGATACGGTGCGGTAATAAGAGATGGCGCGCCCATTCAAATAAGGAAATTCAAACTCTTTTCGCGACTGTTGCTAGGTGCTATATAGTTGTTGTATTTGCTGGTTTCATTGGCAGCGATAAAACGACGTGCTGTACGTATCAGTTGCCACTGCCAATATTCAGCTCTGCTACACCACCACCCGAGTTTATTAGTGTTGGGGTCTGGCTGCTGCTGTTTTAGCTGTCTAGACAGTACATGCAGTATACATTGAACATATGAGAGACGACGAGATACTAGATGCAACACAAAACACAGCAGCAGTGCTGCAGAGCTGCTGATAATAAACAAGACATTGTATAAACGCAAGTCGAGTTGAAAATAAAACAACGGGGCCATCTCAGTTGAACGTTCGATAAAGAAAGTCGAGCACATCAATCAACCTGTTGGGTTTGGCACCACACGTCAATGATTGTTTCTCTAATAGCTATAGACATTTGATACGTGTCTGACAGAATAAGGAACCGTTTCTTCTATTATATCACAAGAGAAATGGAACAAGGAAAATACAACATGTCGACAAATAATTATTCTCAATGAATTCAACTTTGCATAGCACTTCCATTTTAGGACCTTTTTTAAATGATAATTTCAAGCGCATTTTAGCGGCCAATTCTTGATGAATTTCTGTATACAGACGACACTATAAGAAATTGGCTTATTGACGAGTGGCGCAGACTTTCTCTCGTTCATTTTTATTAGACAACCGCATAAAATAAATTTTAATATCCGATGAGGGATTAGACGGGGGGTGAGAGGGCAGAGTCATTCGAGCAAATATTGGACCCGAGACCACGGGACGAAAATCACAGAACAAACTTTGATGCTTCGGGTCGTACCCGCGTGCATGCTGCTGCTGCCCGGCTGACGTGCCCTGGCACCATTCGTCAATGGCAATACAAAAAAGAACCAATGGCCGGCCAAGGGACGAAAAAACAATCAGGTATAGAAACTGTCATTTTGCTGGCCAGTGATGATAAGCGACGTGAGGTCCCAATCATTCCCTTAAGCTGCCACCTGTCTGTTGTGAGATGATATGACGCGTGTCTATAGCCCAGCCGATTTGGTGCTGATCGATTTTTATTTTGTGTATAAATAAGGGCTTGCGTCTGTGGTGTCTTCACTCTGTGCTTTCCCGTTTCACCTTCTCCACACTCCATTCCGAATTCATCCGCAGTCTAAAAATGGTTTACGAATCGACCGGCAAGTTCCAACTGGTGGAAGGAGACGTCGACAATTTTGACAAGATGATGGAAGCCGTCGGTGAGCATTCCATTTCATTCGTCTTCTTCTTTCTATTAGTTAACGGATTATATTAATCAATGTGCTGGATGATTGGGCAGGTGTTTCGGCCGAGAAACGCCAAAAGGGCCGCACCTTGAAGCCCATCATCGAATTCTCGCACGATGGCGACAAGTACAAGGTGACCGGATCTGCCGAAGGCATTCCCGAACGCACCAAGGAATTCGTCTTGGACGTCGAGCAGGAAGAGACCACCATCGACGGACGCAAAGTCAAGGTATTAATTCATTATATTACGTCTGCTGTAGGCCGTTGCCATGGCAATTTGTTATCTCATCTTTTAAATTTGAAATCAGAGCACTTACAAGCGTGAGGCCAAGGGACTGATGATCCAACATGAAGTCCAGGAGAACGGCATGGTGGTCGTCTACCACCGTGAAATCAAGGGAGACCAAATGCATGTGGTACGTTTCAAATTCATTAATAGAGTTGATATTATATAAGTTGCCAATTATATTTTTAAATCATTTGATGCGATTTACAGAAAGTCACTTGCGGTGATCTCGTCGCCAACCGCCTCTACAAGAAAATGTAAATCACATCAAGAACCTTTTTGACGATCGGCTAATTCCATCGGCTGATTTGATTGTACATCGGAAATTGAATTGCAATTTATTCGATTATTGTTCAAAGAAAGGCTCAGGCGGTTGAAAAATGAATAAATCACACTGCACAACAAACACATTTCTTCCTTGTTTGTTTGTTCACAATTCAATTTAGACATCTTTTAAATTTCTAAAATTGTCGCAGAGTTTCCAGACACATTCGGATTCATTTTTATTGTCAAAAATAAGAAAACTGATTAGAAATCACTAAATCAGTTGCCATATATCTGAAGGTCCCCTGTCAATTGATGGGCATGGGCAATAATAGATATTAGATTCTCGTCGTTTCAAAATTCCCGCCGTCAATATTATTTTGTCGCTCGTGATTCCCTTCCTCGTTAAAATATTAATTTAACTACATAGTACAATGAACAGTGCAATATGTGTGGATTATTGAAAAGAGTATAGGCTAAATTGTGCATCACCACCATTGACGCAAAATCCCATCCATAAACTGGCCCAGTTTTTATGTAATTGACAGTAAAACGAATAAAGTCCAGAAACAGTAGCACAGCACATGTGGTGAACTCTCTGGGACTTTCCAGCGATTATTATTGCCGAGTCAGGTTACAAAGTACATTCAGGCTGATTATAACCCGGATAATATTCAAGACTATCCCGCATCATCGTGGTTCGGTTTGCTCTAATGGCGTGATGGTTCATAGGGCACATCACATGCTGTCCCACGTTAAAAAATTTCATCACTGGTATAGACTGTAGAGACGCTTTGTTGTACACCGATCAACTGGTAGCAAGCGGTTTAGTTAAATAATAATAAAATCATTAAGCCGTGCAGATGACAGATATACTGTATAGTAGCCAATGTCCTGTACACAATAGGAAGAGTACAAGTGGTGAGTGTTCTTGTTAGGATATGTTGAATTATGACACTTGAGCCCACATAATTAATAACCATCAACAGATTAATGACAAGGAAAATATCAGCAGTGGTAGTAAAAGGCTCGGTAAAAGGTAAAAGGCGATAGTGGATAAGGTTTTTCCCATAGTCAGCTGCATGGTTTGACGCCGGCGCGACTGATTTGTAGTAATTTTATTTGTAATCTATTATATGCCAGTATATACGGTCAACTGCTCACGTATATAAATAAAGTCGTTTTCCCTTTGTTTTGTCACCGGCAGTCTTGCATCTCCTCTTGTCCACTCGCTACTTCACAAGTACCCTCCAATCCAAAATGGTTTTCGAAACAACTGGCAAATTCCAATTGGTCGTCGGAGATGACGACAACTACGGCAAAATCATGGAGGCAGTCGGTAAAGAATCAAATTTCATTTCAGTTCAAATGATTTCATTCTGCGTAATATAATATAACGAAAAAGTCAATTCATTTTTGAAGGTATCCCACCGGAGAAGCGCCAAAAGGTGATCAGCCTGCGGCCCATTTGCGAATATTCCCACGATGGGGACCAATACAAAGTGTCGGGATCGGCCGAAGGATTTCCTGAACGCAGCAAGGATTTCGTTTTGAACGTCGAGCAAGAAGAGACAACCATGGATGGCCGCAAAGTCAAGGTAACATATTAATACAGATTAAGTTGTATCCCTTTATTCTCTAATACGAATCGCTTTGTATAACAAATGCAGAGCACTTACAAGCGCAATGGTAAGAGCATGGTCCAACACGAAGTGCAGGAAAATGGATCGACCATCGTTTACGAACGTGAGATCAAGGGAGACGACATGCATGTGGTATGTTTGATTATTATTTGATAATTATTTAGTCACTTCAATTCTATATTTTAATCTCGTGCCCAATAGAAAATCACTTATGGCAACCATGTCGCCAATCGCGTCTTCAAGAGATTGTAAATGCGCTTATAAGAACGCTGGGACATTGAAAACAAGGAAACTTTTGACTATAGACCGACAATGTTGTAGAGACGAAAACTTAAAATTCGATTGTAATAACCAATGACGATTGAGAATAAATATAATCACATAGCACAGTACCTCATATGTCTTCATTATTTAATTCCTTTACTCTAGTTTGAAACGTATTATTAATGCAGCCGATAATAATAGTGAAAGTTGCCTGATGTATAATGAAGAGGACTGAATTTCTCTATTAAGTTCCTGCCAGAAGGCCATTCATATGCTTCTAGTCTTGAATCTATTGCCTCTGCTGTGACCGTCTTACTATTTTAAGCGAACAAGTAAAAGATTCTGACATCGCAAACGACGGTGCTGTGCTCTCGATGAAAAATTTTATCGCTCTTATAATTTTCAACTATCAAATTGAATGTTCAATTCTGATGTTTGGCTTGTTTCTATTCAAGTTGAAGTCGTGTTGTATAAAATTCCTGATATCACAATGGGCGACGCCCTTATATCATATAGACTTTTCTCTGTATAGCATAATTAGACCGGACGATCGCATATTAGTCTTGTAATTTAGTTTCGTACCAACACCGAGATGCATAATAATCTTATTCATCACTGATGGTCTTGGGAATTCTTCGCAAGCGATTTAAATGGAATTGAGCATTTCATTCAAAAGGTTTTGCGCTTTTCAGCACATGATGTCCTGGTTTCTGTGGCAAATTCAAAAGACAAATCTAATAACGGTCGTGCTCGCGCTACGACGATTGCACAACCGATAATGCTGCTGATTACAATAACGAAATCCTGTCAATGTCTTTAGAGTTTTACAAGAAAAAACTATCGGAAGTATTACTATATAGATGAGATCATATATGCGCTTATCTAAACGAGCTTATTAGTTCTACACCGCCCCTCAAAAAGTCAGGTTAAAACCACCTCAGCAAATGGCCATTAGTTTTATTCTGAATCAAACCAATAATCGGCAAGTGAACTTTGTGTTTGGGGATGACGACATCACGCCTTGTAAATCACTAAGCAAAGCTAATGCAGAGTGGCCACGGTGACATAGTGATTCGTCATTGAGGTACCACTAAATAAGCAAATGCTGTGCCCAGCACGGAGTATAAATAAAAGGCAATTTCCCTCATTGGGTCGCCAACAGTCTTCTCTCTTCTCTTGTCAACAGCATACCGACAGCCTTTCTGACTAACAAAATCCAAAATGGTTTTCGAAACAACCGGCAAATTCCAACTGGTCGTCGGAGATGACGACAACTACGACAAAATCATGGAGGCAGTCGGTAAGGAATAGAATTTCATTTCAGTTCAAATTATTTTTCCATCTGTTTATAACAAAAGTGAATTAATTATTAAAGGTGTCCCACCGGAGAAACGCCAAAAGGTGCGCAGTCTGCGGCCCATTTGCGAATATTCCCACGACGGCGACCAGTACAAAGTGTCGGGATCGGCTGAAGGATTTCCTGAACGCAGCAAGGATTTCGTTTTGGATGTTGAGCAAGAAGAGACAACCATGGATGGACGCAAAGTCAAGGTACTATAGGATAAATAAATGTTTTATTCTTTTCTTTATATATACTAATAAGAATCTCCATGTAATAATATCAAATGCAGAGCACTTACAAGCGCAACGGCAAGAGCATGGTCCAACATGAAGTTCAGGAAAATGGATCGACCATCGTGTACGAACGTGAGATCAAGGGAGACGACATGCATGTGGTATGTTTGATTATTACTTGATAATTTTACAGTCTGTTAATTTCTATACAACATCATTTTAAACCAATGTTTGATGTCTTATTTTGCCCAACAGAAAATAAGTTACGGCAACCTCGTCGCTAACCGCGTCTTCAAGAGATTGTAAATGCGCGTACAAGAACGCTGGAACATTTAGAATTTATAGTTGTCAACAATTTCATGTCAACCCGAAATTCTAGAACAAACGGTTATATTGGGAAATGAATAAACTCTGATCGCATAGCCATATAATCTCCTTTCTCATTCGTTATTCGTTTTTAGTATATTTCAACAGCAGTAAAATATTGCGCTAGTTAACGTTTTCCTTCTTAGCGAAGTCTTGTTGTATAAAAAAACCTCGTCCGTGTTCGCATTTCTGCTGGCAACTTCAAAACTCACAGTAAAGATTAGAATAGAGTAGAGTAGTTGAGATTAAAGTCAGCTCATATTATTATATACTGTACGGAATTCAAACTTCCACCTTCCTTGTGCCAAATTCATATTTTTCAAATGTATCTATTAGTCCTGCCCATCACCGTTTTCAAGTTATCGTTTGCTGTAGTCCAGGTATACTCACTTAAATTTTACAAAATTTCGATACATTTACTCTTATCGCTAGAGCCAACAGTTATTTTTTTGTAACTGTTCACAGCTTATAGTACCGCATTATTGGTTACTAATTTGATAAACTCCTTGTTTTAATCCCGGACTGTAATTTATATAGTCGCTGCACTATCTTGACGTGGTAGTCCATTTTACTAAGTCGTCTCGAAAATTAAATTTGAAAGTAAAATATGGGTTAAAGTCTCATTTATTTCGCAAGTCGTCGGCATACAGAGCCCTTTAACTTGTCCATAACCGCTGGTGTAGAAAAATTCAAAGTGAAGTCGTAAAATTGCTCTTTTTGGAAAGATAAGAAACATAAAAGTAAATGTGATTGTTATGCCTTTATGGTTGCACACCACAACTGATAAAGCACATCATTTGGTCGAACAAACCAGCAACTCCGAAACACAAATTAACATTTTATGGTACGAAAATGAGATCAACTTTAATGGAATATTTTATTGTTTTACTATATGTAAAAGGCCCATTTGTTTTAACTTTATTATAGCGATTTGAAAACATATAAATTCGGCGCCCAGCTCATATAGTCAGCTCATTGCATCTCGACACCCACCAAAGTGACTTTGTTATCCTTATTTTCCTGCGTGCGCATATAAAATGGCTGAACTCTCTGGTAAATTTCAACTGAGCGATGCTGACGAAGACAATTTCGACAAGATCATGGAAGCCGTTGGTAATTAAATTCTTTTACTGGAAACCCCTTCCCCGACATATAATTATGGCACGAAGAGAATTCACTTTTTGAATTGGCATCGCATCAGGCGTGTCGGAAGAGAAACGGGCCCGAGGCCGAGCTATGCGGCCGACGATCCAATACTCACGCAACGGAGACGATTACACGATGACTTACATCACCGGCGATGGCAGGGAACTTGCCCACACTTTCCAGCTGGGCGTCGAACTGGACGAGACCACCATGGACGGACGCAAAGTCCTGGTATATTAATTAACAATTGAATCAATTAAATCTATACATCCCCTGTTTCACTAAATTTATGTAACGGGAATTGCATTATTGGTGACGACAGAGCACATACAAGCGCGATGGCAAGAACATGATCCAGCACGAGAAACAAGAAAACGGACTGGTGATTGTCTACGAACGCGAAATCACGGGCGACGAACTTCACGTGGTATAATGAAACATTGATTTTCAACTATAAATCTGATGTCCGCTCTAATTCAAATATTATTCATTGATTAGCAAATTTCATGTGGAGATCTCAAGGCCCACAGAGTCTTCAAGAAGCTGTAAAAAACGCTATTATTAAACCAGTCGTATAATAATAGCAAGACACATAGAAAATCATGTACCCTGCATAATTTTGGCGTTAGACGTTTTCAACTATTTTACATGCAAATAAATGAAATAATAAAACGTTTAGCGCTTAGTTTGTTGGAATTTTATTTTTGGTTTGTTGATTTTTCTTTTTTCTTCAAGTCAAACGAAAAGTGAAAGTGGCCGAAGGAAAAGTTTGTTTGTCGGGTCAATATATGACGCCCACGATGAGTTAAGACAAGAGCTTTTGAGTTAAGTCAATTTTGATAAAAATTCGAAATTGGGTAAACAGCAGGTAAGAAAGCTATTGGGTTCAAAGTGTATTACACAAACTGCTGGGAAGCGTCGTGAGAGAAATGTCCTCATTTCAATGTTTGAAAAACATGGCGGGTGGCGCCAACATTTGAAACGGCTGACAACGATAAGAAAAGCCCAGCCTTTCCCAATCTTTCTCTTCCACTCACGATTTAGCCTGAGGGTAATTTAGACGATAAGAAATTTAGAAAAGAAACACAGCTAGTGATGTAGATATAATAACGAACGATTATTGCCTCATAACGTTTTATTCCATCAGTAAAAGATAACTTTACTGGCACGAGATCCTCTAATAGATAAAACGTGCGTTCGTTTCTGATAAGGCTATAGGCACATGCATGTTATAATAAATTTATCTATAGTGCTACACTACCCAGGTTGACGAAAAATATTTAATGACAATGCGCAGAGTGTATAACGAAATATAAGCCATAAACAATTGTATTAATCTGAACGTCTACTATAGATTATTCCAACATGATAATCAAGGTTTTACTAAATATCCCAAAGAAATCAATTGGTTAAAAGAATACAGGGCATTCATAGTGATGTTATTTATGACATTTCCCGCTGGTGTCGGTCCAAATTGTGCCCATCTTGGTGTCGAGGAGGTTGCAAAGAAAGAAAAATATGGAATAACTATTATTTAAATATGCGTATTTTTCGATGAAAATGTATTGTGGAAATAATTAGGATTTAAATCCGTTTATTCCGTTTTTTGAAAAATCAAAATTGGGGTGAGAAAGGTCTTTGTTGTGGGCCCGTATTCGTTTTGAATCCGTGCACGACTGGTCGACTGCATTCAATGACCACTTTGAAAAGTTTTACCACAAAATAGAGGTAAATTTAATTAAACAGTAGAGTTTATAGTCATATATATGTTAGGCCTAGCTCATTAATCATGCATCAATCTTCACAGGTCGTTCGTGTGACTCGTGTCTCGTGTCAGCTGTCCACCATTGATACAGTGATTTTTAATTCTAGTGTTCATTTCTAGTATTGAGTACTGACAGTTGTATAACAACTTTATTTTAGGTAAGGTAAGGTTACTGTCGTACTCGATGTCGATGCCCTGTCTCATGTGTCTTATTTATATTCTATGTAGGTTAATAATTTATATCTAGCAACAGGAACATGTCGGCAATGGGCCACAGAGTTGTTCGTGTTTCAAAATTTAGAAATGTGTATGGCACATGTTGGAAGAGAGACTTGTGCTATGATGACATCAAGTAAATACCTAAATTTAAATTAAATCAAGTCATATGCTAAATGTGCCCTTCGACAATTCCCAGAGTCTCCAAATCGTCATCGGATTCAACTTTCTGTACTGTTAATCAGAAATTCCTTGCCGTCATTGCTGATTCAGCTGGTGGAGGAGCATTTGTTGTTTTACCCAATCCCAAGGTATTCAACACTGTTTCATATTATGTCTGATGCAATAATTAGTTGTTAAAATTTTCGACAGGAAAATGTTGGGAGAATGAAATCTGATTGTCCTGTTGTCAGTGGGCATAAAGGACCTGTCTTAGATATTGCTTTTTGCCCTCATAATGATCACCTGATCGCTTCCGGCAGTGTTCGGCAAAACTATGGATCATTCCAGACGGTGGTCTTACAACGTAAGAATAATTGCAGTGAAAAAAGTTATTCGCTATACGCGCCATTATCTTTTATCAAGTGGTCATTGAATGCAGTCGACCAGTCGTGCACGGATTCAAAACGAATACGGGCCCTTAACAAAGTCCTTTCTCACCCCAATTTTGATTTTTCAAAAAACGGAATAAACGGATTTAAATCCTAATTATTTCCACAATACATTTTCATCGAAAAATACGCATATTTAAATAATAGTTATTCCATATTTTTCTTTCTTTGCAACCTCCTCGACACCAAGATGGGCACAATTTGGACCGACACCAGCGGGAAATGTCATAAATATGCAGAAATGCAGATTTGCAAGCAAGCGGTGACAAACAACGAGTTTAATGATTCATGGCGACACTTGGCTATCCAAGTTATCATAACTTTGTCAAATACTGAACCGGAAGCTACTGCAGCATTGATGGAAGTCCTCGAGCAACGCCGGGAGTCTAGAAACGATTCTCCACATGTAAGAAACAATTTACAGATATAATTTAAATATTTAATGTAAATGTTTTATATTTCTTCATTAGGTCCAATTTGTAAGAAATTATTCTTACAAATTCCAACAGCAAAATCTTTATGGATTCATGACTAGCTTTGTTGGAACATCATTTACCCTAACCTGTCACAAAGAACACGAACTTTACCATGCGGTATTGACCGTTTATGGTGAGGACACACCAATTCACAGTCGTGAAGAACTAAAAACAAATGCTGAACATCTAGTGCTATTGCGTTATGTAAACGACCTTTACGGAAATCATTACATGACACGGTAAGTTAAATTTTTTAATTGTATATTATTCAAATAATAATCTTTTATTTGTATTATTTATAGGAGATACCAACCAGGATCAAGATTTGAGGAGTTCAAGAACAGAATTCAAATTGGCTTAGCAGAAATCGGAAACTACCATCCACACGTTGCCGTCCTGCAATTGGAAAAAACTTTTCGACGTCCGGCGTTGAGATGCGAGGAGTGGCCTAACGTGGGATTCCCGCTGGGGGCAGTACCACGCTACCAATGCAAGTTGACAATCAGACCACCAAACACTAGTAAGTCATATTTTAAAATTTAATTAATTAAAAGAATTAACTAATTAATGTTTTTTTTATTTTTAGATGATCAATACGAAGAGATTGCGTTTGCTCCACAGAAACAGGAAGCAAAGGTGGCGGCGTTCACAAGAATGGCCATCAAGCTTTTTCTAGCTGGAGTAATTGATGCATACAGCCCACTGTTAACAGAGGAAAAGGAATGTGTCGTCCTCGTGTGGCCGGCGACACATTTCGGGCATCTATACTCAAGCAGATATTGACAGCTGTAAAACCGCTGCTTGGAAGACCAGAACGCAGTACGCGTTTGGAAGCCGATAGGTGCATGGACAGCCTTGTCCGTCACTTGCCGGCCGAGGATCTACAAGCACTACTGCGAGAAGCAAGTGACGAAGATATCCGTGAAAATCCAGAGCTCATCTGGACTATCAACGAAGTTTTGTCGATTTTGTTGCATGCTGGACCTCGACCAATGCAACAGCGTCCTGCTGAACACCGAGCCGTACAACAGCGTCCTGCTGGACTCCAGGAAATTCAACAGCGTCCTGGACTACAAGCAATTCTACAGCGTCCTACTGGTCTTCTAAATGTACAGCAGCAGCGTCGCCGTAATGTTGTAACTAACCAATTTCCACAAGGTATGGCACAAAGATCTGGTACGCCACAGCAAACACGTCAACCCTAATCCCCCCTCTTATCCGTGTTGGTTGTGTTTCAGTTTCCTAATTAAGTTTTATTGTTTACTTTATATTGCAGGATACTAGTCGGCTGACGTTCTCTGGGATGATAGCAAGTTTCAGGCTAACGACATTCAGATGCTGACATATTACCTCTATTTACCCGATGCACTCGCTCTGTGTCGTATCAAGCCCCATGCTATTATTCAAATCTTGTTGCTTTCCGTGGACGCCAGTAGTATGATAATTAAGAAATCTGTATAACCTTTTTTTTAAAACTGAAAGAAATCGTGAAGCTGTGTCTTCAACTGCTCTGCAGACACATATCGATTCAAACCCGGAATTTGAGTTTCATCTTTTTTCGATTAGACTTAAACTAGTCGCTTATTTTCCTTTTCACAAGTTAATTTTCATATTAACTTTTAGTAATTTCTCACATTTTGGTGTGAACGAATTAACAATCAAGATTAAGATTTAATTTTTTTGAAACCGCTTAACAGTTTTCTTTTTTGTGATTACCATGCTTATCCTGTTGAATATGTTGATCAAGACTTTTGTAATGGTTGTCTATTTTTGATCTCATGAGAGAAAACGTGTTCAACAAATCTGAAGTTCAATAAATAATCAAGCTTAATTTTTTATGTGTAATTAAAGTTACAAGTTTCGTTTATTTTTTCTGAACATTGAAAACGACGAAAGTTTGAGAGAAATTGTGTAATGAAATTTCGTAGACGAAGTTTGGTTCAAGATTTAAGGGGATCAACTGTCATTGGCAACCTGTTTTTGAATCTTCTGAAGACAATGTCACAACACATTGGGTGTGAGGCATATTTTTGCTATGCTTCTTACAAAATAATTCAAATTTGAGCGTCCACGAGGTGGCGCTCAAATTTGAATTATTTTGTCTACATGTGTATTATAAGAGAAATATAATTAGAGAAACTTATGTTAACTTCGAGAAACTTAAATTAAATTACGAGAAACTTAATTTAATTAAGAGAAACTTTATTTTATCTTCGAGAAACTTAATTTAAATTAAGAGAAACTGCATTCATTTAAGAGAAACATCATTCATTTAAGAGAAACTGCAATCATTTACGAGAAACTTAATTCAAATTAAGAGAAACTTAATACAAATTAAGAGAAACTTTATTCAAATTAAGAGAAACTTTATTCTATCTTCGAGAAACTTAATTCAAAACACGAGAAACTTAATACAATTAAGAGAAATTGCATTCATTTAAGAGAAACTGCAATCATTTAAGAGAAACTTAATTCAATTAAAAGAAACTTTATTCTATCTACGAGAAACTTAATTTAATTAAGAGAAACTTTATTCTATCTTCGAGAAACTTAATTTAATTAAGAGAAACTTAAAATAAATTAAGAGAAACTTGAAATAAATTAAGAGAAACTTAATTAAAATCACGAGAAACTTAATTCATTGACGAGAAACATAACTCATTTAAGAGAAACTTAATTCAAATTACGAGAAACTGCATTCAAATTACGAGAAACTGCATTCATTTAAGAGAAACTGCATTCAAATTACGAGAAACTTATGTACGTATGTAAATTGAAATATTTATCCAATATGACATCTTTTAAGCATAATAACATCGTCAACGTTACCCACTATTTGGTTTTTCGTTGGGTACTATTTAACGAGCTGCGCGTCTGGTACGTGTGGAGTACACCACATACCGTCGGACGCACTCGACGATTTTCGACATGTTCTCCCGCAGCGACGACGACAAACATTCATCGACGATGACGCTGGCGTTGACCGTCTTGGAAACGGCGTCGCAAATGACCTCGCCACTCTCCGTCACGATGGTGATGTACACGTAGGCGCTGTTGGATGTGTCGGGTTCGAATTTGAAGAAATAATTGGGGGCAATCTTGGTGAAGCCGCGATCTTCGGGCATCATTTCTCCCAAACGTTTTTCCCGTTCTTGATCCCGTAACCCGCGATGCTCACGCCAATATCTTCCTCCAGGTACCTCATGTCAGCCGTAACCTTAACGTGAAGGTTTTCGGTGTAAGCATTTTCGACGTGCGTTACTCGACTGGCTTTGAATAGTTTGTCTTCGGCCCATTTCAACCACGCCATTTCGACACTTTGATTCACTCACTTGCAATTACTACAGGAATGAATAACTGATTGCTTTCTCGTAATGAATTCCAACCACTTGCTAGATGATTGCATCAACAACTTTACAAGCACTCTTCTAGTCCGTTAATACTTTTTTTGTTGCTAACTAGCTGGCCCTCTGGTGGCCCGTTGGCGAAATAAGATTTTAGTTTTGCTTGACCAGGGTTGCCATGGGCGACCATCGCGAGCAGTAAACAGCCTATTTGACAGTTGACACTATAGAGCACTCCACGGACTCCGGTTTGCAATAGCTTTTACCTTGAGAAAATTGATAAAACCAACAATTAGTGACCAGCCGAGAGTCACTGACGCTTATTGAATCTTTCTTCTCGCTGTTACTGTAAAATTCAGGTTTTTAATTATCTCAACTGACTTAAGGACTTTAACTGAACTTCAACAAGTAGAAATGCCACGAGTGAAATGTAACACTCCAAAATCTCTAGTAAAAGGATGTGTTGAATTTATTGCAAATAACTTTGATATATGGTGTAAACAATCACCAATTGAACTATATGAAATTGGTCCCGAAATAGGCAGCAATCCCTTTGATCAATTACGTAAGTTGATAATATTGTTTCATTAATGATTCTTATTTAAAGTCAAATTTCTCTAGCCTGTACAGTTTTAGAACATATTGTTAAAGCAAACAGAAACATAGACAATATAGTTTTGCAGCATCTACTTACTCCACAACTCACTAGGGTAGTTCTGTGTGGCCAAGAACTTCTTGAACTTGCTTCAAATAGATGCCCTGTAAGTAAAAGTGTATAACTTACATGTTAACTTGCTTTGTTCTTAATATTTTTTTTTTCTAAAACTATTACAGCAGCTGAAACATTTGAGAATAAATGGTTGTAAATTGAATTTCTGGCCAAAATTTGAAAAACTGCAAGTATTACAATTTTCTTCAGGTGGAGCTGAAGATAGCTTTTTACATACTATTGGAACTTACTGTACCGATTTAAGGTACTACATTTTTTTTTCTGTAAATAGTTGTTGACTCATTTATTTCTCCTTTTGTCAGGGAATTGGATCTTAGACGCTGCCATCGTGTGACTGATTATGGCATTCAAGGACTGTGTGTCAGTGTGGATAATCTGGGTAGAAATTGTGAAACTCTGGGACAATGTAAATCCATTCAGTTATTAAGTCTTGAGCGCACAGTAAGGGTGACGAAGAAGGGTTTACAAATGGCGCTCAATAACATGCCTATCTTGAGAAACCTACATCATGACGCTACTGTTGAAGCCTTGGTAGAAATTGCAAACAATTCATTAAATGGCAGACTCCTGGATCCCCCCGAATTCGCCTTGTCCGTGCTACGTATGCCCTTCAACTCACCTGATTATGAAAGTGGTAACTTAAGATTAGCATTGTCCTTGTGCCCTTCCGTTACGGTGTTACGTATCGTAGAGGCAGAGGGATTTTCTAATATAGACCTTATAGGGCTATCCTTAATGGCCCTTAAAAGCATACGCGAGCTCTCTATATATGGAGATTTGAAATTACAAAATCACATCCACAGTAAATTGACTTTTAATGGGGGTGTGGTTCCACTTCTGAAAGCTATTGGAATTATGCTTAAGAGGCTTAAACTAGAAAATTTAAAAAATGTCAATATTGAAACTGTAGTAGAATTTTGTCCAAATCTTTTAAAATTTTGTCTAATTGACAATCTTAGTTATACTACAACTTGTCAAAAAGTGCAAAAATCTGTGATATTCCAACAAAGCAAAGAAATTTCAATGTTTCAAAAGCTTAGGATTTTGAACATAGAAATACTTCAATTTGAAGAATTCATTTTAACTGGACTTAGCAGCAGTGATCATTTGATGAAGTTGGAAACATTAGTTCTTCTATTGTCTTCTCCCTTGTTGAGTAATATTACTATTTTAAGTTGTGATTCTCTCACTGATCACGTTTTCTTTGCGGCCGCTAAGCTCCACCACTTTCAGAATCTCGAGATATTGTTCCTACAAAATTGCCATTATGTTACCAAATTGGGTATCGATATTTTAATGCAAGATGGCAACGTTCTGGAAAGAGTCGAATTGAACGACTGCATGAATGTATCTTCTGAAAAAAATATGCAGGATTGGGTTGGCCAAGCAAAGAAGAAAAATTGGATATTAGCAGTCGATTGTGATGAGAAGTCGATGTGGAACTGATAAAATTTGAAAATAAATGTGTGATTTCTTCGGATCTTTTGTCTTCACTGAAACGAGGGATTAAAAAAAAATGCCATGCGGGTTTATTAAAATTTGTTTTCGCACGATAACTGTTTTCATTTTCTATTTGCAGTGGTTAAAATAGTTCACATTCAAAGTTGGGGGTAATAAAAAGGAAGAAACACTTATAAAAATACTTAAATTGCACTTGACGCGCACTTCTTTATAGTCGCTCTAAAATTGTATGTAATAAAAATTGTTTTGCTCATCTATTTGCTATTTTCATCATTTGTTTTTTCCTCATCTTTTACCAGCTCCACGCTTATATAAGCATCTTTCATATTCTAAACGTAGATTCTAAACGGAGTTCTGTGAGTCACGTAAGCAGAGCCATTGGAACCTTAATGGCTCTTAATAGTCTATTAATGTAATATCCTAATAAATGAATCCTCTTATCTCCAATATTCATGCCATAGTGACGCCACGCGTCTTTATTTATTTATATATCTATTTTCAACTAAACCGCGATTCGCCAAAATCTACAAATTACGGCCATGTTGAAATTGGCAACGGTGCCATTGGATCTGTCAGGTTTATGAAGATAGTAGAAATTGCACGTTTGACTTTTAGTTAATCAACCGACATAGCCAAGGAGAAAAAGAGAAAAGGAAATATTGTGATTTCTTGCGATTATTTCGAGGAAACTCCCCCTTTTTCCTTTGAACTTATTCGACATTTTTTTCTGACAGCTGCATTGAATAGACTCGACGAGAGACAGGGTCAGAAAAAACCTTTTTTTGTTCTTCTTTCGTTACCATTACCCTGAAATTGCTGTCAGTTCTTGCTTCTTGGGCCAGAAATGAGAAAATGGTTTAGTCTGATTCCGGCAAATTTTTCGGGATGCACGTGCTCAATGAATCGTTAAATTATAGGTAGACCAAATCTAAATTGCTTTAAGATTGTGTCCACTGTATTTCATAAGTGTGAAGGGCTGTTGGATAAACCTTATGCTCGATCCTGTTAGTCTGACCAAGTTGTGATTTATGTGATCTTCTTATGTATGTTTATGTATTTCCACAGAGACATTTTTCTGTTAACGACTTAACGGATCTGCTCGTGTGCTGGCGTGCTGGACAACTGCTGTGGTTATTTTCCACCTGTTCAGCACTGAATGTGTGGTCCTACTACGAACTTCATCAAATGAAAGGTAAATTGGCCAACTGTTTTATTACTATTATGATTTGAAAATGAATTGGTAATTGGTAGAGGTGCAAAAGTCATGAACATGGGTTGAGCCATTTGACTAGGTTAAGGGAAGGCAATGATGTAGATTCTCTTGATGTTAATTATTGTACTGTTTAACATTTATTTTCTACCGGTTTAAAATATTGGCCTAGTACTAATAGTGAGAGACAGTTTATTTTGCATGCAGTTATACAAATGTTATTGCAAGTAATTGAAATGTTCAATTATATTTTCTTTTCTAGACATTATTACGAAATTTATTTTGAGCAATGCGTCGTTTATAATTCCTATATTTTCTGTTAGCTAAAATCTTGTTCGGCACTGCCCGGTGGCCTCGTTAAATTGAAAAGATGGGCTGCAACTGGTTGCACGATTGTCATTCACGCACTGTCCTCCAGCTTGCAAGAAGCTCCCGTTTCTCGGGCAGGTGAATGCCGGACTAACCGGTGGCCGCGTTTGTCCTGCAATGCTCAAATCTGGCCTGGATATCAAACGAATAATTTAACAAATAGGGAAAGACAATTTAGTTTCATCTCGACTTACACTAATGGATTTGCGCATTTATGGTTGACGCCTTGCCGAGCTCCAGTCCGACAGGGTTGTAAAAGTAAATCAATTTTCGCTGACACGTTAGATCCTGGGAATTGAAATATCCCACCGTTGTCCTGTCGGCGTCTTTCTTCTGTTTTACTTTTTGTATTTATTAAAACGTTTTCTTGATCCAACTTTAATTGAACTTTTCTAGAAGAATGCAGTGGGTTACGTGATTCAGAGGCCCTTTTATTGGACGATCCGTTTTGTTTTGGTGAGGTAATAAGGCTGATGATGTTGACGCACTGCAACTGGCGTTTGAAAATATCGTAACCCAGGACTTGTGAATTGTTTGCACAGAATCCCTGCGATCCTAATGCGTAGCAATCTCCTTTCACGGTCGGAACCAGTTGCTGCATTGGACTTTTGAAGCATTGACACTCGGCTGGGCCACAGAATAATCGACCCCCTTGACTTATCGTCACCACCTGTTTATCTGGACAGGGACCTTTTCACGACATTTCAGGTAAATTAATTTGTATGTGATATTCGATGGGTTTATTTTTACCTTGCTTAAAGAGTGAGACACAATCGTCTTGTGTGCTGTTGGGAAAAGGATATTGTCCGACTGGACAGTCGCAAATGGAATCGCCATACGCCGTAGTGTAAAGACGTCGTCCTCCTTGGCATTCATCGGGATCGTTGATGTCGTGACAAAGTCCAGTGCGACCCACGAAAACTCTTTGGTCGTCTCTGCAAAGACGAGGACTGCATTTTCCCTATAAAGGAATTATTACAATCTCATTTTTAGTTACAACAATAATGGAGAAATTGATTTAAACCTGTAACGATATGGGGTCGATGGTAACCCAGTGGTTTGTTTCATTGCAGGGTCCTCTGCTCAAAACAGGGTAACAGTTACCATCGGAAAATCGCACAGAATTGTCATCGCATCCATCTTTTGGGAAATCTAATCCAGTTACGGGAAACGGCAAACTATTGACAGGTATTTGATTGATGACACTCTGTTGGTTGTTGTTGTTTTGTTGATTTTCATTATTCTGTTGGTTGTTGTTTTGTTGGTTGTTGCTGTTTAAACTGACCACTGCAGCAATAATGGCCATTCCGGCCGATAATGCTCCGGAGACTCCCGCAGCTATTTCACCTGACCGTCCTGCGGCGACAATGGCAGACGATGCCATACAATTTGCTTCCAGTTTCTCACAATCCTTTTCATTGCTGACATAAATAGACCGACCAATATCTCGACCATCATCATCTGATGGTGCTGGAGAAGATGATGGAAAAGGTGGCGGATTAACTGCCTGCGTGGAATTGAGGTAAACGCAATTTTCAAAAATGGAAGTACGTGTGCAATAGCCACCACATAATATTTCTGATGACAGGCAAGTGGTTGTACAGTCCCCACTGGCAGTGACACAAGTGTATCCCGCATCCTGTCGCCGAAACCCAAAAGGACTCTGCTGCAATTCCAAGTTGATTGAACCTTCTATGTCTGGTAGTTTGATCCTTTCGTTTAATTCTGTTGAAGTCCTTTTGTGATGTTTTACATTGTTTTTCGGTTTCCAGAGCATCCTGTTCATCAGTTGCTGTAGCCATTCTGTCACCGTCACTTTGCTATTCAACGAGCGTGAAAGCTCTTCAGGATGGTCGGTAAGCTCGTGAGTTTGGTGCCTCTTTACATCGACATAGTTTTGTAATAAATCGTAAGTTGATTTTACTTTTCTTTTATTGCGTATCGCTTGATAAAATTCTGGTGTTGGTTGGTATTCTTCAGATTGATTCTTTTCCTTTGATTTCATCCCTACAGCCATCGCTAATGCAATACTCCCGATTCCAATTCCCGCCGATAAGGCAACAGCGGTCCCAACAGCTATTGCACCCGATTTTCTAGCCTCGGCTAATGCGGAAGAAACGACACATTCACTTTCAAGTATGGCGCAAGATGTTTCATCAATTTGTTCAAATTTCTTTGTCACTGTAGTCGAAATGAGATTCGACGTTCCATCTAAAGTTTCGAGTCCTAAAAAACGAGTGAAGAGAGCCGTGAAAGTGGTAGTGCGGGTGCAAATCTGTCCATTACATAATGTCTTGACAGTTGTACAGGTGGTGCTACAAATTCTCCCGTAATAAGCCGATTCCTGGGTTGTTAAATTTGGGTTTGGGTCAGCACACGAGCAAAGGCTTAAGCTGCTTTGTAAATTGAGATATTTTGGCTGGTCCAAACTGTCGTCAATTGATTGGGTTATTGAACTTTCTAATAGTGGAAAGTCATTTATCTTTTCATGTTTGTTTAATCGGCTCTTTGAAAGGGTTTCCCATTTTGAATTTTTGCTTTGCGTACTGCCATCCAAAACAATTAGCCATGACGTTAGTTTTCTGATCAAGGATTTTAAAAATCCCACCGGTTGATTCTCTATCGATCTGCGACGTTTGCGACTAAAAATTCGATTTTTGCCATTATCGATTAGTTTTCCGTAAAAAGGAATATTTTGTTCTTGATAATATTCTTCTGTTTCATTCTGGTTTATTTCTCTTGTTTTCACAGGTGTTGGCGCCAATGCAAATGCCACGGCTCCAGCGGCTATTGCTGCCGATATTGCACCTGTCACTACGGCGGATCCCGCTCCCGATTTGGCTGCAGCGACGATGGCTGACGAACCGATGCAGTCGACTTGCAGTTTATCACAATCACTTTTATCGACTGTCAGGAAAGTGCGAGTAGTTACGACGCTTGTTGAAGAAATGAGATGCACAACAGCCTGGAAAACGGCCGTTCGAGTACAAAAGCGACCGCTGATCTGCTCCGGTGACAGGCAAGTAGTAGAACATTCCTGTTGACCCCATAATGGAATGCTTACTTCACATGTACATTCCGTGTTTTGGCGCTTCATCTTAAGAAATGTTGGGACTTCCAGTTGTTCTTCAATCGAACTTTTTAATGCTGATTCAACTAATAGACTCCGCTTTATCCTGTTTTGTTTATCCGTGTCAATTTCCACCTCACTTGTGTTGAAATATTTTTGTTTTTGCGAGGTTGCAGCTAGTCCTATGGCCCCGACAGCTATTCCGGCGGATAGAGCGACAGCGGCTGCAGCTAATTGACTTGCCTTAGCCAATGCGGATGACACGATGCATTCACTTTCCAGTTTCTCGCATTCCTTTCCAACGACCTGGGAATATTTGGATGTGATGACAACTGAAAGAGGAACTGTACTGTCCCATTGCCACTGCTCACCGGAAAAGAGTGAAAAGATGGCAGCGTATGTAGTCAAACGAGCACAAGACCGTCCACAATGCGTTTCTGATGTTGTACAAGTTGCGCTACAAGATCGTCGCACAGTTCCTGCGTCTGGACTTGGATCAGAACACAAACATTCGGTATTTTGTCTTCCAATATTTAAAAAACTGGGCACACTCAAATTTTCCTCTGGAATCATCGAACCTTCCAGCGCAGCTGTTGTCGATATTTCTCCAAATATTTGGCCAACATCGGGTTCCATTTTTCCAATTAAATTTGTTGTTGTGGGTTTTCTTCTGCTCAACAGTTTGAGCAAGGATCCGTGTGGTCTTGCGTGATTGTTTGATGGAAATAATTGTGTATTGTTTGAGCCGGGATTGAGTTCACTAATCGAGATGAAATTGGCTATTGAGAATAACAAAACAGAAACAAGTCCTTCTTGGCGAATAATATGCATTTTGGCTAACAAGTGTACCTTTCGCTTTGGTTCCGAAGATGCAACTAACTAGTAGATTGTTATTTTTACTCTACATTTTTGGGCTTTGACAGTTGCTAGTTATTATGTAACAGTTCTCAGATAATTTATACACATAAAACCATGTAACATACGTAACACGAAACAAACTCGGGTAAAATGTAGCTAATGATTTTCTGTTTCTAGGTAACAGTGAAGACATGTTAAAATCTATGTAGCGGGTACCACGATTTATTTTTTGTTTGTTTGAAAATGACTGGAGTAACGAAACAATTAGCTGTGGGATTACTTTTCGTGGTGGATGGGCTTCAACACTACAGCGCCCAAGTGATTTAGACATATTACTGTTATACTCCAGTGAGCCAGACAATTACTAGTAGTTTTCTAATTTCGAGTTTGTGGGGAACATTACGGGAAAAGAACCGTCCGGTCTGTCTAACACAAACCAAGTCGTTTTTAACTAAACTTTCAGGTATATTCTAATCCTAGGTTTTAAATCATTTAAAATAAATTATTCACAAACAAGATATTTTTTCAGAACGAGCAAACATACTCATTACTCATTTTAATTCTAATCTATGGAAAATTGGAAACGCATTATATAACTGCTGGTCTGGAATGGCAATGCTGTCTCTTGTTGTTGTTAAAGTCTAAGCAGACGAATTCAAGTTATCTTATTCGTTTGCGAACACTCGAGTAGTCGCAACGAATTATTTTTCAGCTTGGATTCAATTTTGCTGTCAACCTAAACATGAATTCCGCACTTCGTACTCTGGTAAATCTGAAATATTCTTTTACTTTTAAACATCAAGTAACTTTTGGTGCCAATTGTAATATAGGGATTTGCTTTGTCTCGCCGAGCTGCTTTGCCAGTCAATGCCAGTTTGCCTCAACGCTTCCTACACACCGGTAAAATATTTCTATAATGCATTTTATATGTTGTCTTTGTCTTTGATAGTGACCGAAACTTTAAAGTTGCATATAGTTATGATTGATTTTCTTAAATAGTTGCTTTCTACTTCTTGCTTACTTGCAGGAAATAGGTTTAAGCAAGGCATTTTTGAATTATAGCATAGTGATTAACACAATGGACAAAAATATAAATTTATATTCACTCAACAGGATCTAGATTATTGGCAGCTCAGGTACAACTTCCAGCACCTGACTTCAAGGCCACTGCTGTTGTTGACTCAGCCTTCAAGGAAATCAGTCTCTCGGACTACAAGGGAAAATATCTAGTACTATTTTTCTACCCCCTTGACTTGTAAGTTGCACTTTATAAATTAAAACAATTATTTGTTTATTTAATTTTAATTTTTTACCCAGCACCTTTGTTTGCCCTACTGAGATTATTGCATTCAGCGACAGAATTCAGGACTTTAAGGCTCTGAATGCTGAAGTAGTTGGTGTCTCCACAGACTCGCATTTTAGTCATCTTGCCTGGATCAACACTTCCCGAAAGGTAGCCTCTTTCAAGTTATCCATTGAGCAATATAAACATACTATTTCTGCTAAATTAGGAAGGAGGTTTGGGTGGTTTGAACTATCCATTGCTAGCCGATTTCCACAAAACAATCTCTCGTGATTATGGTGTCTTGATTGAGAAAGCTGGCATTGCTCTTCGAGGACTCTTTATCATCGACCCTACGGTTAGTAATTCCTTTCAACAAATTTGAATCAAAAGGTATTCGAATAAATGACATTTCTTTCCATCTCAGGGTGTTGTCCGTCAAGTGACGATCAACGATCTGCCAGTTGGCCGCTCTGTCGACGAAACTCTGCGATTGATTAAAGCTTTTCAATTCGTCGAGAAACACGGCGAAGGTTTTTAAAACAAGAAATGTATAACAGAAGAAGACAGATTTTTAATTCTTTTGTTTTTAAATAGTTTGCCCAGCCAATTGGACTCCTGAATCACCTACTATCAAACCCGATCCCGTTGGCTCAAAAGACTATTTTAACAAGGTGAACTGAAAGGAATTTTGTTAGTTAATTGTTTTTGGTAACAAGGATCTTAGATACATTTATCTGAAAAAATATAATCAATAACGGGTTAACAATGGATTTGTGTTCCTTCACCGACTGTTTCATTAGGCCGTATACCCCTTTTCTTTCGTAAAGGGCATTAGCAGTACGGAACCGTTTTCTTTTATTTTTATCTCTTTAGCGCAGCAGACCAGAAAAATATTTCTACAAATTTATTCCGGGATACATGCGTACAGAAAAATGCAAGTATATCTGCGTTAATAGCCTGAAATTCGTTTTTTTTTTTTCGCATCGAAGATGAAGATCAATTTTTTAAAGATACAAAATTATGTTGGGCCTTTTTTCACGAAACAAGGTTACAAATTGAGGTAGCATTTGAAGTAAAGCCGTGAAAGGAATCGTCTGAAAGAAAGTAGTTGTTCAAAAACATTGAAAAAAGAAACCATATCAAGGTAGAAAGAATCTTGAATGAATTTGAGATAAATACAAATACAGTTGACCAACGTGAAGGACGATTCAAAATAATGGGGTCATTGGGGGTAAAGAAACAGTGGATGAAGAAAAAAAACAATGCATTGTTAAATATCATCAAGTTTGCAGTAAACCTTTGATAATAAATCACCATGGCAAATTTCTCAATAGTCCATTTGCACATGCTTACAATTGGCCAAGAATAATCTAGGGAACAAACCAATTGAAAAGGAAGTTCGTTTTCAACAGTAAATTCAATAACTTCTTCAAAGCTCAATTTTTGTGCTGATATTATGACTTCAAATTGTAACACTTTGAATGCTTTGACACTTAAACTGTTTTTGGCAAAAGAACCCATTAGGGAAACAAATTTGGTATTAAGAGATTTTTTCCATTCCACAACATAAGAATTATTCATGGACACACCATCTAGTACATCGCAGGGGGCACTGTTAAACTTTGAGATGCCACTGAGACTGTGTAGTGAAAAATTTATCCATGAGATAGCCATGCTACACGTTGCAATAACTGCAAGTAAATGTAATGCAGTGGGATTATTATACCTGATACCCCCAAAATAAAAAATAAATGTTAACTGATTTTGATAAAAGATAACTTTATAAACTTTATGCACTCACTGCTTTATCAAGAAGAATAGAAATGAATAAGCCAGGTGAACATTTTTCAAGAATTCAATCCAGTCAAAAGTTGCCTCGGAAACACTAGGAATTGGAAACTGTGACACTTTTGCAAACTGAAGATAAAAACAGAAAATAATTGTTTAATATTAATATATTTAAAAAAACACAGAAGATGTAAGATGATCGTACTTACATGAAAGCATAACTGAACTTGCAACAGTACAAGCAACAAGTTTCCAATCAGAAAACAATCCTTGATTTCTTTTTTCAAAATCCAATACTTATCTGGAACTCTTCCATTCTCAACATCCATTTTGATTGATGCTCTTAATCAAATTAATTTGCTAATAAGGAAGACTTTCGTAACGCGACTCTCTACTCCGCAACCAAATTTTCAACTGATTTCATAACGAACCACGAGGTTACAGCAGCCAATCAGGGGGGACTTCCCTCCCTTTCTGCTTCTCCAGGATTTCGAAATACATAAAACTAGGCACTAGGCAGACTTAAGTTTGTTTGGATAACAAGTAAATGGTCATTGGGAATTATTAATTTAAAATTTCCAATAAATAAAACGAAGAGGTTGAAAAAATACAGGATTTCGACATTTCCCGATTCCGCCGTGACCCGTGAGAGCGTTATTTAAGCGTCTGTTCTCCACCATCTGTGCGTTAGAGGATGTTAAATCTTACACACACGTGTAGCTAATTAAATGATTGACCACTTTGTACACTGCAGTCCCTATTCTTATTGTATTTTTCAATGATATCCGGGCCTCTTACTCACTTTAAAATTGACCTTGTAAACTGGTAGCTCTTTTTGGGGGATAGGAATGGGGGAGGTGACGCCATCATTACCTACTGGAGGCTATGGATGGACGCCATATTTGAAAAAGGAGGGGAATGATTGTTAACAGTTGAACTGGTCGGCAGTCGGACATCTTTCCCAGACAGAAGAAGAAGAAGTACTGGAAAGTGGAAGGAAGTTAATTAAAAATTTCAAAACGATTACATTCGCAGGTAAGACAGTCAAGGAAATAAAAATGCAAAGTTGTATGAAAAGTTTTGATTTATTATTTCTTGAAATCTGTAACTAATTTATGTTAATTGATTTAGTGGAGAAATTTTCATCACCATGGCATCCAAAGGGAAGCAGTTGTTGGGTAAAAGCCAAAAATCTTAATGTTTGCTTTCAATATTTGCTTAAAGGAAAAATTATTTCTGTTTTCTATCGTGTATATTTGTTGCACACAAATATTTTTCCATGTTTTCTCCTTTTGCATAAAGTGTTATGAAGTATAGCTGTTCAAATTCTTATTCATGTTGCTCTACACATTTTCTGTGCTAATAATCTATTTAAATTGTGTTGTAGCTATGGAAGACCAAAATGGTGTTGCTGAAGCTGTAAATGCACTTGGACCCAACAAACGACCAGCAGATACATCCTTTATGGCCCTTGCTGGACCATCAGCTAAAGTCAAGAAAGATACTCCTGCAGCTCCTCCTGATGCTAATGCTGCTCCTAATAAGGCTTGTGCTGTTCCCAGAAGTGGAAAGAAAGTATAATTTTCATATAACTGCAAATACTTATTGCCATCACCTTTATTTTAACTTGGTGTTTTTATTTTAATTTAGACCATCCCAATTGATGTTGTTGGAAAGCTTGCCGAGTTTCTTGCAACCATTAGGGGTCAAGAAGAAAGAGATGAGGCTTACAACAAAATGATACTTGAAGAAGTCAAGAAATATTTGGACACCTTGAGCAGACCCAATGTAATATACCTATAATACAACTGAAAGTTTTCATAATATTTTCCAATTTTCATCCACAATATTTTATAGATAATGAAAGCAGTTCCTGATTGTGTTCTGTCTGAAGATGCCCCAAGCATTTTAAATTTGCTATTGGATGGATTGGGGGAGAGTACGAAGCACGGCAATAAAATGGTGTTTGCAGTGATGAAGGCCATCGTCAAAAACATGGGAGACAGTGAAGCTGTGCCAAAAGAAAAATTCTCAAGCATTCATAAGGTTATCTATGTTCATAATCAATGTCAACTGACTATGAAGCAGCATTTTGAAATAATTGGCCTGTTATTTGCATTGAGGCGTTAATGTGCGCACTATACTGCCGAAAAATAAACTACGAGGTCATTTTATTTTTATTTGTGCGTTTATAAATAGCTAGCAGTATTTAAACCCAGCAAACTGTAAAATTAGAGTATTAGACTTTAAAATCTTTTAAAAAACACGCGTACTTTCTTTGTCTAAGCTCCTTGCATAATTATAATCCGACTGGGTATTTATGATAATCTAGGTTAAAACTTGAAATTACGAAATTATTATAAAGAATGTTAATGATTGTCTAATGATACCTATTAGCTTAATCTTTTTAAAAATTATGGCTAATGATTGCAAAGTAAATTAGCATTTTGACAAGTGCTGCCTCTTTCGGGTTTCGGGACTGTAGGTTTTTCCTTTGTTGCCAATTTAAAGCATTCGAATTCAAATAATTGAAGCAAATGATAACGAAATATTCACTATTTAGTAGTTATAGTTATGTATATTTGGGATTTCATTTACATGATGTGTTAGTATTAGTTTATTATCAACGTTATAAATTTTTTTCAAGAAGGCGTGGGGGCGTGGGTGGGACTAGAACGAAGCAGGCAGCCATCTTGTTTTTGAGTAAAAATGTGTTGGTAGGTTGGACTGCTTGATTTGCTTTCCTTATTTAGTCAGTTTTCCATTTGGAACAGCAGTTAGAGACAAGAAGAAAAAACAACAATAAACAAAAGGGTAAGGTAATATTTTAAACGTGGATACAAGTTTATTTTCATTCACACTTCTCTTCTTTATAGTCCCAAAGCTGCCAATCCTGCCATAAGTTAGTCAACAAATGGCGCCTACAAAGAAAAAAGGTGAGGGCATTTCTAGTTTGGTGCCGTGTGGAATTCCGTTAGTTTCGCTAATTTTTACCAAATTTAGATTAGTGTGATTCTGAAAGTTTACCATAATTATCATTAATTTGTCTCGGCATGTGCTCGAGTTATTATTTACGTTTACCACGTGTTCGTATCATTGTAACTATACATGGTGCCATTGCTGATGTAATGCTTACTTGATTGTTTTAAATTTCAACTAAAATGTATTATCTTTTAGTGAAAGAAGAAGAGTATGCTGTCCCATCTGTGTCAAGGAAAAGAACAGCAACTGCTGGCCCAGCACCCAAAGTTAAAAGAAGTGTCGAGTCACTTGCACCTTCTACTTCTAACAATAAGGATGCTGTTTCATCCAAGAATGCTGCGTCTAAGACTTTTAAGGCTGCCACCACTCTCAGAGTTGGGAAAACTGTAAGTTTGATTCTCGTGAAATTTTTAGTAATGCTTATCTTGAAAGCAATAATTTTATTTTTTTTAAGATGGAACCTGAGGTTGTTGTGAGAAAATTTGTAGAGTTTCTTGAAACAGTTCGATCAAAACAAGAAAGGGATGATAACTACAACAAACTAAAACTTCAAGAAGTGACTGCAACCTTGGACACGATGAGCAGACCTACTGTAAATAGCTAATGGAGTTCTATCAAATATGTTTAATCAGCACACTTATCAATCAACAGGTCATGAAAGCTGTGCCTGAATTTGTCCATTCCGACGATGCTCCAAACCTTTTGAACATGCTCTTGGATGGATTGGGGGAGAGTACGAAGCACGGCAACAAAATGGTATTTGCTGTAATGAAGTCGGCTATCACTGAGTTGCGTGACAATGATCATGTGTCGAAAGCCCACGCCTCAAGAATCGTTAAGGTCCTTAATATTCAAAGTGAGTGTCAGTTAAATTCTAGACAGATTGAAGTAACCACGGAGCTCACAAGATTATTGATGCATCGTAAATGGAAATAAATCTTGGGTTAACTTTTATTAAATTTTTTTATTTTATTGGGTTTCAATTATTTTAAACGATTTGGTGTGCGCCTTTCTCAATATTTCCTTATTAAAACTTGTTTTAGCACTTAACACTTTTTTAAGACGGTGTGTATTACAACTACGAATTTTAATTACTTTTGTGTTCCCCAAAAATGACCTGGTTGTGGTATTTACTGGACTCTTTACGGTACTTTAGGTTAGGCTAGCCGTGGACCTCGGAAAAATCCACAGGGAAAACCAGTCGTGTATTGGGTTTTTCTCGTTTTCTAGTGTTTGAATTACTCGCAATTCAATCGATAATTTCCAATGACGTTTCATTTTCAGTTACTGGGGGAGTTTGTTTTCCTTTGGTCATCTGACTCAGTTGCTCTGGGTTTTTACTGATTGTCTTGATTGACAAAGATATTTTCTCGTTTTTGTGTTTGAATTACTCGCAATTCAATCGATAATTTCCAATGACGTTTTGACATTTTCAGTTACTGGGGGAGTTTGTTTTCCTTTGGTCATCTGACTCAGTTGCTCTGAGTTTTTACTGATTGTCTTGATTGACCAAGATAACAAATTGTAATATAGACTCTGGATTTGTTTTTAACTTTGTCGGAGCACATACAACGCCTTCACTTCATATCGCTTCCCTTCATTCATTATCCACTCTCAATTGAGGTAATACCATAAATGTTTCATCTCAATGTATTGTGTTATTAATCTTTGCTTCTTTGTCACTTATATTGTTCAGTTATTTTATCTAAATATTTTTTATCCCTGAGAGATTTTCAACTTGATTGAAAATCTAGAAGGCTTTTAGCGGCATAAATGGGCGGGGAGGAACACAGGGCCAAAAACTATTATTTAAACCCAAGGGAATCAATGGCGCTCTGTGATTGGCTGAATAACAGTTTACAAACTGTGGCACAGGTGTGGCTCGCATGAATTGACGTGAGCCCTTGGCGTTAACTTTATTCGATTCCTTAGACGTTTGTCCAACTAACGCGCAAAAGTTTATAACGATAAGTCAAGTTGTTAATTAGTTACGAATTGTTGAAGGTGCAAAAGGGGCGGGAAAAAACGTTTTTTAAAGCTGCGACTCATATTCCAAGTTTGTTTGTTGTTGCGTGAATTCCTACCGATTCCCCATCAAATTCTTCAAATAATGTGCTAGATTTTATCTCAACATCTGATTTGGTTGATTTTACAAGAATATTTATATCTGTGAAATGGGAGGAGTTTCGTGAAATGGGAGGAGTTTCATTCACAGAGTGTGATACGGACTATTTCGTGATCTGGCAATGCAGGATATTACATCTCAAAAAAGAAACAGGACAATTACGCCTGCTAGTTTCGCAGTACCTACGAATCATTTAGCCGAATAGCCGGTGTTATTATCGCTACTAGTATTATGGAAAAATCAATAGATGAATTGGATTTATTTCATTTTGGACAATCGGAGATATGTAGTAAAATAATCTTTTTCAAGTCTATAGAATCATCAGTGAATAGTAATTTTTTAAATACGAACGACCCTCACAACAATAAAATCTCGAAGGCCGACACGCAGTGGCATTTTTCTCTTTACGAATTCATTGAGAATCCTGAAGAAATGACTCGTCCTAATAACGTGATGAGCCTGTTGGAGCAGCAGCTGTTCTGGAAAACACTCTTTGAAGAGAAGAAATTTGCCTCGCAATTACCTTCGCTAGCAGCAAATCACGTTGATGGCGTCACTTACGACGATTTACCAAAATATGGCAAAGTGCAAATCGTTGTTCAGGCAGCATCTAGTCTAGGCGATAACTTTATGAGCGACACCTTCACCATTTCGGCTAAAGTGACGCGATGCGACACGATCGAAACCTTGCAAGCATTCACAAAGGTATTTGTTTTATCTCTATTTGGTTCTCTTTGTGAAGATCTATTGAATATATTTTCCGTTTACCAGGTGCTTCCATCAAATCTGATGCTTCGCCTTGCGGCTTACGAATCCCGAACTCATCACCACGAGATGCACATGTACCTTCATTTCTTCAGTCTCTTGCAAGGAATGCACGCTGGACAACAGATCCCATTAGATATTCCGGACATCTACTACGTTAACATTGAAGAACTCATCCCTGGCGAGACGGACGGATCGGGTACTTGTATCGTCCTCGAGGATCTTTCAACGCAGGGCTATTGCATGTCGGATAAATTTGGCGGTGCTGATTATCGACACTGTCACTTGGCTCTGACTTCACTTGCTCATTACCATGCCATGACAATGAGTGCCGTGAGAAAATGGAAGGATCCATCGACAGACGAGTTGTCCAACTTGCCAGAATCAGTCAAGTTTCTTGTGAAGGAGAAAACAGTCTATGAAGTCAGCGCCGTCCAAATTGCCAGAGATTTTTCCAAGAAGATGATTGAGTTCGCGCAAGATGTCAAGCGGCCTGATGTAAGTGTTTTCTATTGATTTAATCATTTTTGATCCTGTTTTTCTTTTTTTGGCCACCAGCTTGCAGAATGGCTTACACAATTGATTGATGAACGTTTGTCCGAGGTTATTCTTGTCGACACGGTAAAAAGTTGCGGTCCAATGGCTTGCATTCTCCATGGCGATTTTTGGAACAACAACATGCTCTTCAAATACGCGGACGTTGAGGGAAATGAGACCGAATCGGCCGCTTCTTCTTCCATTCCAGTGTCCTTGAAGCTGATTGACTTTCAAATGTCAAGGATCGGCCATCCGCTCACCGACATCCTTTACTTTATGAACGCTAGTGCCAAGCCGGAAGTTAGAGAGCGGCGCATGATAAGATTGTTACGCCACTACTATGACACGTTGACTGCTGATTTGCGACTTCTCGGCATTCCTCTCGATAATTGCTCTTTGCAAGACTTCCTGAGCGAGTACAAGAGAAGGTCGTTGATGGGTTTGTTCTTTGGCGGCCTGATCATGTCGATGGGACTAGCCAAAGCTGTCGTCTCTACGATGCAACAGTTGGACGAAGAGGAGCAACTGAAAGAACCAGTCAACCGCACAAGTAAACAAGGTGAATTATATTTTAATTTGAGTGGATTGATTAGTGAAAACATAATAATAATTGCCATCTTTATAAACTTATTTAGTTGTGAAAACTGATTCAGAAGATTTCAGCGGGAAGAGTGCATCGTTTGAAGAGACTATCAAGAACATGATGGCCTCACACAAGTTGAGCGAAAATCCAATCCTAACTGACCGCCTCCTAAGACTCATCATCCAAGTTCACACCTTGAACACCTCATAAATAAGAGATAATTATTTTTCATTTACTTTTAAGGTGTTTGCTAGCCTTGGAAGCGGTTGAAACCAGTCTCCACCAGTATCGCACCCCACCTAATTTGTTATCATTCTTTATTGATAAGGACCAGGATGCGTTATATAATGTAGTTTCCTAATTCGTCAAGTGTTTTTAAGCCTGGACGAATTGTATAGATTTTACATCGATTTTGTATGGTGAAATTCATGAGTAACTATATATTAATTCAATTATATGTGCCGATCGATAATCGATAATAACTACTTGAAAATGAAATATGATGAAGGAATTTACGCTACTGTTCTTTGATGAATATTCTATACTGACTAGTAGGGCGATATTTACAGAAAACGATCACATGCATGATAAGAGTGATTGATTACTGGATCACGATAACAATTGAAATAACAAAAATAAACAGACGGACATGTAGAACTGACGGTTTATTTTAGGAAGAGTGAAAACAGATTGATTGTTACCGGCATCATCTGAGTGATGACGGCTGTTGATGCCTGATTTATTCCGCGCACCCTTATGTAACCTGCAAAGCTAGAAACATTTATAATACAAACCTCACTTGATAATTTATGCATATTTTCCGGAAGAATGGATAATTCCTTAACTTTGAGCTGCCATAGATTTTCCGGTCAATCAAGTTGACCCAAAATTTGATGAAGATCTCGATTACTTGAACTAAAAATCTATGACAAACGTGAATTAAATCGTGAATAAACGGTGAAGTTACTTAATCTACCGCCCGATGTCATGTTGACTTTGTATTTAATCAACCGCTAGATGTCCTATATTTCCTTTGAAAAATGTCTGCTACCAAGCCTACCATCACGGTTGCTGTGTTATCGAGTTACTTTGGATTTCGGTTACTTGGACAAATAAAAAAACACGTATTCCCATGTAAGTTCATCTGCAATATTTAAAACCACCATAGTTAATATTTAGACCCATATTTTACTCAAAATTTTAGATAAGTGTAGACCAAAACAGAACAGCAGATCTTGATGTTATTAAGCAAGCATGGGTATGCTACGTGAAAACCAGAGCAAAATTGTCTACCATAATGCTGAATCATGAATGTGCCTTTTAGTCACATATTCTGCTGAAAAAATGCATCTCCGTTGCTCGAAAATTATGGAATCACATGTATAGTACAGGTTAGAGTGATAAATTTTTGATTTACCACAACACAGTGGCACATTGATCAAATTTGACTCATTATTGTAATTTTTTGTACAGATTTATTCAGACCGTGGATGATGAATGCTTCTGTCATGCATATTTCAGTATACCTCCTCAGGAGATGGAGGTTGTTTGGGAGGTAAAGTAAAAGTGGAAATTTAAGTTTTGTTTTGGGGGGTTCTTGCTAATGCTTTCCGATTATATGCAATTTAGATTTTGATGACTCTACCTGACCCTACAAAGTGAGTGTCATGATTGTTCTTCAAGGCTGCCCTGCACAAATTTTACTCCACAAATTTTAGATAGGTGTAGACCAAAACAGAACAGCAAGTTTTCAAGGCTGCCATGCACAAACAAAAGTAAGCTGTTTTATAATCTACAAGTTTTTTAAAAATTAATTTTACTCTTATTGTTGTCATTTATTGTACAGGTTCATTCATGCCTGTGAATGATTGATGCTTCTGTATCATGCATATCTCGGTGTGTGTGGAAGTAGTTGTGATTGTGAAATTCTAAGTACCATACCATGCACTGTCATTAGAAGCCTTCCCTCAGCAGATGGAGGTAAAGTATAAAAAGTGGGATTGAGTTGTGTTTAGGTATTGCTAATGCTTTGCACTTAAATGCAATTTTGTTATTCTATGTTCTGTGTTTTCAGAGAGGAAATTGACGACCCAACATGAGCGAGACTGAGAGAGCGTCGTGATTGTTCTTCAGAATTAAACTGCACCAACGCCTATCAAAAGTAAGTTGTTTTTTACCATTTTTAATGTATTAACAGCTGTTTTAATTATTGGTTATTTCATATTTAGATTATGGAATGAGACTGAACGAGACTTTGCTTCCGGAAGAAAAACTGCGATGACAGGGGCCAGGCCTACAACACATTCAACGCGGATCATCTATTTTTGTTCTTGGTAATATGTTTGTTTGTTTGTGTTAACCCGTTGGCTGCCACGCCTTTGTTCTCCCTTGTATTAGCTCCTTAGCACGGGCCCACGCTGTCTGGTCTCATGGTTTACATGCCGTGGGGTCGGGCAGTCGTACCAGCCCCAGATTTCGCCGAAAGGCCCTGTTAGGCAATGCACCATAGGGACTTCCCCCTTGTCGATACGGTGACGGATTCTAGAGGTTGTGCATTCCATCTTCTCCTGTCACCGTGTCAGCCCGGACTTGTCAGCAATGGCAAGTCCCACCTTGGCCATGGATCCTTAAGACGTGGCGCGTAGAGTAGTAGAGAGCAACCTACGGGTTGTATGGCGTGGCAGCCAACGGGTTAACTATGTGTGTATTGTGTGTATGTATGTATGTTGTAATATGAAACAGTGGTGGAATTGTGGGTGGAGGTGGGACAATAAATAACAATTCCATTTTTAATTTCGTCTTTACTTTATTTTGTAATCTCATCTATAACATTAAGTATACACACATACACAACTAAGAATTATCACAAAATACTGTCTGATTGTTATTTTATTTTTCAAGCAATACTAACATTGTTGTACCCAAAAGCAAAAGAATACGTCTTCTGAGAGAACCTCCAATACATCACCAGAATACCTCACATTTGCAGATGACTACAAGAGACTGTCAAATGAACTGATGCCCAAGTGACTAAAACAAAACCTATTTTTCTTCTCTGTTGCACTCTGCAGGAATCTTTTACGTCAAAATTACTTTCGATCTAACAAACTGTAATTTAGTAAAAGAATCTACAAACATTTAATTGCGTAAAAGAAAACTGTTATTTCCTTTTTAGATTTCCCATTTCCGAAAACAAAACCTAAACTGGTGATAAAAACCCTTTCTTTTATTGTTTGACGCAAGTTCGCAAAACTCGGAACTTGAAATTAAATCAAAATCTATCCTCACTTTTTCCGACGACTAATATTATACGACATCGAAGAATTAAAAAAGGCAAATCTTGTAACTTTGATTTTTCACAAAAGAAGGATCTTAGCGTCAAATGCAAAATACTTGACGATTGTCGACTATGATGAAAACGACGGTCTGTTCACACTTGGAGAAACTGAAATGAACAAATTAAGAATTAAGGGGCATAAATTGATTATACATAACAATTTGTGAAAAACCTTCGGTAAAACAAGGTTGCAGAACCACGAAATGGTATAAAAACTCGAATATCCTAATTTTTAACCATGCTGTCAACATACTAAGCTTGCTGTAATTTACTAGAATTGCAACTGCTTTTATAAATGACCTTAAAACACTAAAAATTGTGATGGAATTTTCTGAGTTTTGAGCGAGGTTACACAATAAAGATCAAAAATTTAGAAATGGAGTATCAAAGTGCTCTCACTAACTCTCGGTAAAATCGAAAAACGTTTGGAAGAATTTTCAGCTTATTTTTATGAAACTAATCTTGAATAACGGTTTTCTTTTCTTTTGCAAGAAAGTTCACAGAAGGTTAACCATAATTACCAAAAGCCCAAGTTGATAAAGTTTTGCTGATGAAGGCCATGAGCAGCATTCTTTTTTCGAACAAATTACCCCTTCTGCGGCACATGGAAGATGTATGCTGAGAAACGATTTTTCTGAAAAGTAAATCATAGATATTATGAGA
Source organism: Daphnia pulicaria (assembly GCF_021234035.1). Lineage (NCBI taxonomy): Eukaryota > Metazoa > Arthropoda > Branchiopoda > Diplostraca > Daphniidae > Daphnia > Daphnia pulicaria. The sequence continues at coordinate 428,292 of NC_060923.1, read as the reverse complement.
AAATCTTTTTGGGTATGATAAACAATTCCGTCACTTGGATCTGTTGTCAGCCTGATGGATCGGTTAGAGGAACGCGCAATCGAGAGTTGAACGAATTAGTTGCAAGTTGAAAAGTGGTACAGGTGCTTGATCTTTCGACTTCATTTTCAGACGGGATGTGCTGAAAATATTAATCAATGCGTACTCCACGTGCCGAGACATAAAACGATTCGATACCTCAGTGCATCTCCATCTGAAATACATAAGTTGTGATTAGATTGCGACAATTGTACGTTAACACATACATTTTGAATGCCTTCACGATGACTGACAAGAATTTTTTAAAAAAAAAGCTCAAACTATTGAAATAATATTAAATACATCCAAGACGAAATCTAAATTAATGGACTTAATTATAGGTCTTTAAGAAATAGAAAACTAATCGAAGCAGTTTACTAATCCTCCACGACATGCCGGTGCAGACACAGCAGTGGATATCAACGTCACATAGTGACTCATCATTACATGAATGAGTTACTTCGTGTCAACATTTTCCTAATCTACCTGCAAATCAACTCAACAACTCACAGCATACCTTAAATTCACCATTAGAAAATGAGTGCAAGGGCAACATCAATACAGCAAGAAATTGGAAACCAATTAGAACATCGAAGCTCCACACATTTGTAAAAGGAATCAGAACCTGTATGAGGGAAATTATATTGCTATTATTAAGGATAAAAATATGTACCGTCAGTCTAGTACCATTCCCTAGCAAACATCATGAGTTTTGAAGTCTTTTTAAAAACTAAATTTAACCAATCAACCAGCGTAATCATTTACATTTCCTTCAACCTCAAAGTCTTCAGCTTAATAACTAACCAATCACATTTAAAATACCTAAATCTCCAAGCTCTCATACAACTTGTCACAAAACAAAATGAAGTTTACTTGCCTATGCTTCTTTCACCCAACCCCCCTCATTAAAAAGTAACTAATAACAATGTAGAAAAGTAGACTAGCAAAACAGGAGATATCTGCTGAGCAAGTAGTTTGAATTAAACGCAACATAACTTAAGCAAAGTTTGATTTCAAGCTTTTACAAGGTCAGGATTCAGGATCCAATCAATATTTGGTTGGCCATTAAAACACAATTGAGTTTTGATCAGTTTAACTTAATACGCAAAATTCTTCTATGAACCTTTTTACGTACATGATCGTTTACAATAAATTCGTGAAATACCGTCTGTAAAACGAGTTGATTTAAACAAGCAGCCATTTTAATTTTAACCACAGCAAACCACGCGACGCGACTGAATGAACTGAAAACGTGAAAAAGGCCCGTTGGCTTTCCAGTGGTGGCACTGCTGTTCACAACGTAAGTACACACAGCTAGCGCCATGGCGAGTTATCGTTAAGTTATTTTGAATGGTTTTGTTTTGTTTTTTTAAAACTTTCTTGTTGTATGGTTAAGTTAACAACGAAAAAAGTGTTGCAAACTTTGAACGTAACAATACGGCATTTAACAATTTAATAGAATAAGCGAAATTGTAACCGTCTAGGATGAAATTTCAAATTTCTAGGATTATCAGCAGTTTAAGGCTTTGACTTCATCCATGAGTTTAAGAATTCGATCGGACAAAATTGAACTGTCACTCAATTTGTATGACGCCATTGAGGTCTTCATCGTTTCTTCCAATTCAAGGCTTATTCCCATTTCTCCCTTGATCGGCTCCACGTCCGTCTCTGAATTGGATTTTAAGAACAAAATTTTTATGTTAATAATCATACCCCATATAAAAAATATAGCAGAAAATAAGGCATTCACTTGGTGTTGGTCCCTTAAGCTTCTCCTCTGCGTCTAGGTCTTGTAAATTACTAATGGCTTTCTTGTTTAGGACTGCCGACAAAACAATGGTGCCCATAAACATCCACATCAAGGATCTTTTCTTATAATCAGCCAAGAAATCTTCCCAGGAGTAATCGTCGAGGGAGATGCCAAGGAGTCGCAAGTCCGTCGTCAACGTGTCGAAATAATATCGAAGCAAACCCGGCAGGTACTTTTGTCTCGTTTCCGGCTTGGTGCTCGTGTACAAGAAGTACAGGACGTCGCTGAGTGGATGGCCGATCCTCGACACTTGAAAGTCAATCATTTTCAGAGAAACGGGGATGGAAGGAGATTTTTCGCCGAGTTGGGTTTGACTTTCATCGTCGTATTTGAACAGCATATTGTTGATCCAATAATCTCCATGCAAAATGCAAGCCAACGGACCGCTGCTCTCCAGTGTGTCGACGAGGATGATCTCGGCTGGACGTTGCTGCACTAATTCTGCTATCCATTCGGTTAGCTGGTAAATATCAAGTTTTATAAGGTTATCCAAGATATTATTTTTAAATAATTTATTCAAGTACTCACGTCAGGTCTTTCTACTTCTTGGGTAAATTCGACGATACATTTGGAAAAATTTTCAACGTATTTTACCATCCCATACTCGAAAAATGTTTTCTCGTCTACAAGAAACTTGGCCGGTGGAGGAATATTGGATAATTCGCCAGTTGCCGGATCCTTCCACTTTCTCACCGCACTAATCGTCAAGGCGTGGAAATGGGCCAGTGAAGTCAGGGCCATGTGACAGTGTCGATAATCGGCGCCTTCGACTTTATCGGCCATGACGTAACCCTCAGCTTTGAGATCCTCGAGGAGAGTACAAATTCCTGATCCGTCCGTCTCTCCTGGGACTATTTCCTCGATATGGGTGTAGTAAACATCGGGAACATCCAGCGGAATCGGCTGGTCGACGTGCATTTCCCGGATGAGTCTAAAGAAATTGTGGTACATGTTGATTTCGCGGTGGTGAGTGCGGGCTTCGTAAGCCGCTTGGCGCAGAAAAGAGTTTGATGGCAGCACCTGCAAAGGTAAAAACAAATCAATTTAGTAAATTATTACTTGGTATTTCATCCGACTAATGTTGATGCAATTGAATAAGGATATTATACTTTGACGAAAGTACTCCAAGTGTATGTGCAAGTGTCGTCTTCGGCATTAGGTCGCGTATTTTGAACCGTCACAATGAAAGTGTCACTCTGAAAATTATCACCAAGGGCAAGGGATGAGCCGGATTCCACCTTGACGTGTAAATGCCCGTACTGCGGCAGGTCATCGTACGTGATGCCATCGACATGTTCAGCCGCTAGCGAGGCAAGTTGGGACGACAACTTCTTTTCCTTGAAAAGTGTCGTCCAGAATTGTTGCTTTTGCGCCAGACTCGTCATTCCGTTGGCCATTTAAGTGTCGTTCTGGGTTTCACCTTGAACACAGAACGCTATATTAGTTTCTAACATTATTCAAGGATAGGAGATAAATAGACTTGAAAATTCTGAATCGACAGTGACAAAATGAAATTGAATTTTATTACGTTTTGAACTTAAATTTTACGTTGTTTTGTGTTGCATCTTACCTTCCACTGGCGAATAATAGTTGTAGAGTTGAACGAACGTCGCTTCTTGATGAAAATCCAAAATGATACTGAAATGAAATACCCACAACACAACGGGGCTTTGTGTAAAGAACCGTAAAGAACGGATGAGAAAGTCGGCAACAGCCTGTCGAGTGTCCTGAGGGTTAAACAGAATTTTTAGGTGCTGTCATAAGTGCTGACATAGTTTCACACAGAACTTTCTTTTCGTTTTATTTAGTAATTCGTTCCGACGTTCCCTCCCCTTGAAGCTCAACTCAAAACTGAGCGACGAAAAAACCCACATAGTAGCTTGTCTACAGTATAACGCACTGAATTAAAGAAATGCGTGAGGACATAGTGACACATCCTTTTTAACAGGACTAAACGCAGCAAATTGTGACATCATTTCCTTTTCATTAATAAAGCTCATGACAAATGGGGTCAAACCTGCGACTTGTTGGTTGCAGCTTGCTGACTACATACATTGACGTCAATGTTAATTCTATTAACAGCACGACGACGAACAAGTGAAAAAAGTTGCGGGTGGCCTGGCTTAAAATGTCGATGGTAATCTAGATTCATGACTAGTTCGTACAGTAGATCCAGATTACTAAACAGTATTTAGGCCGTCGTCTGATGGAATTAAATTTATTCGAGCCGTCCCTGCTCTTAGTTTCTGATTCTCTTTTTTTCAAAAACGTTAAACAAATAAAACTATTTTTCTTTGTATTCCTTTATTAGAAGAAATAATACAAATTACCAGATTTTTTAAAATAAATCCAGCACTATTTGTCAAGATGGTCAAGATATGTAGGGGAAACAATGTCAAGACGGGCCCGGTCTCCTCTTCTATGTATAATTTTACTTATATTCCTGGTTCGGTGCACGTTCGTGAGTGAATTCAGTTGTTTACTGTCTAGTTTAATGCTGTGGACGGGCAACTGGCAGGCATGTTTTATAGTCGAGTTTGTTTGGGTTTCGTATCGACTATTATTAGACTCTTAAACGATCGATTTTCCCCGTGAAACGTGAAAGAGACTCACAACATCATCGGTGTAAGACGGCGAAGAGACGGTAAGCGAACTTTTTCCAATTAATTTTGGTGTGTTATAATATCATAATTCTTTCAAATTTAATTGATGATCATTTTCATTCAACTGTTTTTTTTTTTAAAGCTTGGCGTTTAATGACGCGATGAGTGACGTGTGTTTGCCCCAAAAAGCTTTTAAAGCGCAAACAAATAATTTCATGGCTAAAAATGAACATCAAAAGGCTAATCTGCTATGTCGGCTATAAACTGACAAACAATTTAAAACGTTCAATAATTTTAAGTACACAAATGTGAAATCCAAAATTTGCCACAGATGAGTAGATAACGTCCGATTAAAGCGTGCTAATACACTTTCATTTCAGGGCCTGTCTACCTTCATTGCTGCACTGAAGCGGACAAAATGGAAATAAAAACTGAAGAACAACTGACTGCTCCTCGCGTAATCATTGTTATCCTAGTGCTCTTACTTCTCCTGCTGCTTCTACTACTCGTACTGCGATCCTTACGCTCCTTAAAGTAATTCAAAAGAATATTTTGATGCTATAAAACATGTTTCCTCTTCTAACAATATATTTGTTTTCCCGATAATTCCCGTCATTTGAAGAATCTACTGCACGAAAGCGGAAAATACTTTGGATGAGATAAAGACTGAAAGATTACAGACTCGCAACATCGATCCAGAACGGGACCGATATCGCCTGCAAGACAATTTACAGAAAATTTGTTCCGAGTTTAATGTCGATTCATGTCGCACCTGGACAGCATATTTCTGTGATTGATTCACTTGCTACCCGTTTGATTCAAAACGAGTCGACTCGATACGACAGCAGATTACGAAATTATTTGTTCAATGTTTTCACAATTTAATGCAGTGATTAACTCCTTTTTTTATCATCAATAAAGTATTAGGCCTACCATAGACACAACTTAATTGATGCTTAGCACATGCAGTAGTGCCTTGCATACATTCAAATGATAGCGGCAAAAAGAAAACTCTGTAAACCAGGCAAGTCCGACTTTAGGGCCTACTGTTAATAGTCTAACTCGACGCCATAACGGTTCGAGAAATTACTAGAAATTTCGGCAATTTAAATTTCAAGAGCAGTGTAACAGCTTTTTGGAGTAATTGCATCTAATTTTCTCCATAACAACAACGAAAAAAAAAGCTACACTAGTCTTTGGAGCGAGTATTTGAGTGACGACAAACGAAAATATACCGCGTACCAAAGTTGGCCTTAAATAAGGTGTCGTATGTTATGCTGCCAAGAACAGTCGATCAAATCGCATAACAGCCAGTATTCGGGAGGTGTTGTAACGAAAAATGAACACCACCAAATAGTAGGAAAATAAAGGGAAAATTCGGAAAATGTTTCTTGGGAATTACAACCTGGCATCTCCTAGTGCTCCATCTCTATCCGCAGGAAGTTGAACACGCCAGGCGGAATAAGAGGAAGGACGTCCTCGTGAATACACACATGAGTGTACACAGAAACAGAGGAGATTCAAAGGATTCCGGGGGAAGAAGCGATAAACTGCAAGCAGAATGATGGTTATTGGTTACCTACTTTAAACAAATTATACACAAGTTAGAAAATATTTATGGTCACGAGTAAGTTTCAAATGAGACGGCTAAGTATACATTCATTTTTTACAAACAAGAGAATGTACAGTTTCCATAGCGCATACTGTGCATAATCAAGTCATGCAAATAATAATTTAAATACGGTAAGACTGCAAGATCATGGTAAGATTATAAAAAATGAATACTCTACCGCTGAGGCTGGCATTATTACTGCTAATGACAGGTTGAATGGTGAAAAGCAAACATTGATGTTGATTATGATGGCCAGACTCAGGTCTGAATTCCAGAAAACGGGAAACATGTGCTAGTATTGCAAACATAAACATAGTAATGGCAAAATTATGAACGTATGAACTAGTTTGATTCTTTTTCCACTTTTAATTACAGCCCTCATTTTTTAGCTATTTTTGACGTTTTTAAGTTATTAACCTGCTGAACAGATATTAAAGTTAAACTACTGAAAAGTGAGATTGACTACGAGGCACGACGACATATTATGGGCACTGTACTGTCAGGCGTCAGCGCTGTCAGACGTGTCAGTATATTTTTCGAGCAGCCATTAATTTAACGCTGTTGCCAAATGTAATTAAAGAAGTTGATCCATCAGGAGAATAACGAACATGGTGTATTAGTATGGTGGGGGAACTTCGGCTATCTCGGCTGAAGCCAGTGGTCACCTATGATCAGCACTGCCTGGTGGACAATTTGGAGAATTGAACCAATGACATGCCAAAGAATTGAACCAAGAATAGGTGACCAGCCCTGCAATTGGCTTGCCTTTGTCACTAAGCTCCGCCTCTTGTCCGGAAACTGGCTTCATTCGAGATAGCCGATTCCAACAAAAGTTCCCCCACCATACTAATACACCATGTAACGATTAACGAATGTAACCAGAGCTATAGAATCCCTGGTCGGTTCTCGGCTGTGTTGGCTTCCCCATCTCGATTTTAGGGTAAACGTAAGCCGATTTTCAGGGGGTTTTAGGGCGGGGCCTGTCATTGGAAACTGGAAACAGAGCCATCTAGGCTCTCAAAAGTAGCTGAGCGTAGTAGCTGACACACTCACTAGAGCGCTCATTCCAGTTTCCAAATCGGCTTACGTTTACCCTGAAACCGGGATAGGGAAGCCAACACAGCCGAGAACCGACCAGGGATTCTATAGCTCTGATGTAACCACACAATTAGTCAATAGACCTCTTGCACAAAGCGGATAGCAGGATTCTTGTAGTCCGACAACGCTGCAATCCGCCATCTTAATAAAACCACACCCTTTTTTTACATGGTCTCTTATGGAAGTATTTTTTCCAAGTGTTTTTCTCTGAGCTGGATAACAACTTCGACCAAAGAAAAATATAGAAAAATACTACATCATTCAGGTAATCCGTAGCATGTAAGTTTTCCACTATTGAAGTAGTGGAAGTTATACTAATTAAATGTTTTGTACAGGGCATCCCCTAAAATTTCAAAGTTGGTTTTATCACAAGTGTGTTGTCAAAGGGTGTCCTTCTTCTTTTCTCCGCCCTGCGATCAATTTTAAGAGCTCATTAATGGGCTGATCTCCTGATTGAATAGCCAGTACCGTGTTTATATGTATTTTTTATGATTTCATATTCTCATTATTCTGAGGTCGACACTTTCAACTCAATTGCTGTTTCTGATCTAGGCCCTGGCTGTTGCACATGAATATAACAGTTATTAAACCCACAGCCAAATTGATACTTCTATTGAAATTCATTACTTTTTCTTTAATGCAATCCTAACATATTCAAATTTTTTTAGTTACAGGCTAGGGATAAACTCACAGCATTGGAGGTTTCACAGGAATTCCAAATATCGATTGTGTTGGCACAAGAACGTCTTTATTTCATGGAAACAAATGGATTGATTTGTAGAGATGATACTGTTAGAGGCCTTGTCTTTTATCCTAATCTCTTCTCAAGTTCTGCTTTTAAATAAACATTTAAAAATTGTATTAAACAAGTAGTGCACGTCTAATAATTCACACAGAAGGAACTCTATGGGTTAACTCTTGAATGTAATAGTTATAACAACAATCCGATATGCTGTACATATTTGTTGTGGATTGAAATGCACACAAAATGGAATGGAGAACCTGATAGATTAATGTAAAAGATGAGATGTTAGGCAATGAACAGCCAAATGGCAATTGTATTTTCAATCACAGCATTGTCCCTCAAGAGAGATCAAACGAGAAGTTTTTCAATTTCTTGTTGTAAAGACTGAATCTGTGGTTTCAGTTATGATCCCTCATGTACAGTCACAGAACAAGCTGCAATAACAGAACGGGAGACTCCACAAGCACGTCCAAGTGCTAAATAAAGAATGAGTTTATTATAGCACATCTAAACTAATAATTTTATAAAATTACCTTGCTTTGAACGGACAAACACATATGACATATGGAACGTTTTTGTCTTCACAATCACACAGCAATGGCAGATGCAACAAAATCTCCAGTTCAAAATCTCCAATTCGCAACATTAACTTGTTTTCCGTATCGTGTTTCAGTGTAAAATTGACACACACACACACATGACAATCTAAATAATAAGGAAAAATCAATTACCAAGTGTTTCAGTGGGAAAATGTTAAAAATTGTAAGTATACTATACATGTTTGGGTCCTACATATGTAAACAATGCCCATATGCCCTGTACAAAACATTTAATTAGTATGACTTCCACTACTTCAATAGTGGAAAACTTACATGCTACGGATTACCTGAATGATGTAGTATTTTTATATATTTTTCTTTGGTCGAAGTTGTTATCCAGCTAAGAGAAAAAGCACTTGGAAAAAATACTTCCATAAGAGACCATGTAAAAAAAGGGTGTGGTTTTATTAAGATGGCGGATTGCAGCGTTGTCGGACTACAAGAATCCTGCTATCCGCTTTGTGCAAGAGGTCTATTAGCAGCCGTGAGTCTGTGACAACTTCCAAGTGTTAACAACGGTTGACATAGAGCATATACAGTAGCTACACAAAGTTTCCGCACAGCTGAGAGAAGCTTATGGGAAAACGGGTATTTTGAAAATTCGCCAAAAATCGAGTTTTCGTCGGACGAAAACGATTTTTGGACAGGGGGTTCTTAGACTTAAGGTTTATAGCATATATTTTTTGGGTATTTTTTCGTTCACGCGAACGTCCCTTTTAAATTGGAAGTAAAAGTTTCCGCACAGTCGAGAGGGCCAATAGTAAATCGTACTACTTTGGCTCTCTTGTACTGGACGGAAAATAGGGCTAGGAGAGTTCTTTAGGGCTTAAAAAAAAGAATATCGTTAGCTCTATAACCTCATCTGCAATGTTGACCCCCATGCCATTTGAAAAATCACTTTAATTTCGATGTGAAAATGAAAAGTTTTCATTTCTCAGTTATTTTCCGTGTGATCCCCCCTCCCGTAGTTGCCGGTTTTTCCAAATACCAAGATTTTAAATGTTAGGGGCAGGGGGAGAAAAAAGACAGGCCATCTCTAGGACCTTTTTTTTAGACTTGGTTTTTGGAAAACCGGCAACTACGGGAGGGGGGAACAAAGGGAAAATAACTGAGAAATGAAAACTTTTCATTTTCACATCGAAATTAAAGTGATTTTTCAAATGGCATGGGGGTCAACATTGCAGATGAGGTTATAGAGCTAACGATGCTCTTTTTTTTAAGCCCTAAAGAACTCTCCTAGCCCTATTTTCCGTCCAGTACAAGAGAGCCAAAGTAGTACGATTTACTATTGGCCCTCTCGACTGTGCGGAAACTTTTACTTCCAATTTAAAAGGGACGTTCGCGTGAACGAAAAAATACCCAAAAAATATATGCTATAAACCTTAAGTCTAAGAACCCCCTGTCCAAAAATCGTTTTCGTCCGACGAAAACTCGATTTTTGGCGAATTTTCAAAATACCCGTTTTCCCATAAGCTTCTCTCAGCTGTGCGGAAACTTTGTGTAGCTACTGTAGACATACGAGTAAAAATAATAGAATTCGACCACAGTAATAACTGCAAGAGGGCCGGTAGTTACTTCACTAAAAGTATTTGCATTTCAATTTCACTGAGATTTTGCGATTCGAATTAATCGGACTAGGAAACCTCGACCCATACCTTACATCACTAAAAGAAATTAGTCAAATTACTAATTTATTCAAAAATGTTATTAATATTAAATCATTGAAAATGTTTAGTGTTACAAAATTGCAATCAATTATTGTCCTCCACTCCAGAACGGGGGTATATTGTGTGTTTCACTTTAATCTACTAGTAAAAAGCTTCAAAGGGGCATTTGTTTGATATGCGATGTATTATGAAGTAAAGCAGCTCAATAGCGCATTAAAAGACTTTAATGCATGTACAGTAAAACACGATCAGTAGAAATTTTGCACGAGTCATTTGTTTTAACAAATGGTAAATGATTATTCATGCTGATGTCGTCTTTTTACTTGATACTCAGTGTTTGAGAAGTCAGCAGCTGTGTTTTGGTAAGATTGCGAATCTCTTGGTTTCTGAGGAGGGTCGATAGGAGTAGGCTTACTTTCAATCGGTTTTCTTGGTGTTGCCTTCTTTTTGCTCTCAGGCGGGTATTTTATGTTTGAAGGCAACAACGATCCTTTGAACTTGGTGTCTTCCGTCTCTTCGGTCCCTTTGGCGTAAATAGACCGGATATTGGTGACGTTCGACGATGCTACCGGCTGAGCCACTAAGATGGGTTTTTCAGGAGGTTTGGGATTGTTACCAACCTCGATCTGTTGATTCCGTTGATTCTCAAAATGATCCCCCTGAAAATATTCATCTCGTTCAGCTCTGGGCGTATCTTTGTATTCTTGTACACCCTCTTTCGTGTTCTTCAATAGAGGGCTTCTGTAGACCGTCTTTCCATCATCCGAAGCAAAACGGATACGAAAATGAACAGGATTCAAAGCATCGACGTCCTTTGATGGGATGTTTTCGTCTACGTCAACATTGACGTGAACTGGACCACTCGAAACTTCGAGGAATTTGCGCAATTCATTTTCTACTTCCTTGTATGGTCCCAAATTGAGTTGAGCTAACATATTTACTACGTTGTTTTCTTTTCGGCCACCTCTCCCACCAATTTCAAAGCCAATTACGTGTCCAGCGTGTTTTCTCTGCTGGTCATTTTGATCTGTATTCCCATCATTCCCATCAGCCGTCGTATTGGGTTCTCCCCTTCTTCCTGCATCGTTCAAAGCTTTGTACATGGAATTGGTAACATTACTGCCACCACCGATGTTCTCTTTCGTTATGGTTGTTACGTAAGTACGAATCGTACCCTCTTCATCACGATGGTGGTAAATGTCAGACGGTTTGCTACCTTCTTTCCTTGTTCTGTTGCCCACTCTTAATCCCGGACAAGCTTCGCCCACTTTTTCGTCGTACAAATAACGAGCCATTTTGTTGCCAGTGGCGTGGGTTTTAACTTGATTCAATAGCTGGTCAGTCGAACAATTCTGGAATTTGGCGACAGCATCGTAAAGGCATCGGTTGGGTGGGGCAGGCTTGCCGTTGGCGTCAACTGCGGGCGGTATTTCAATTTCTTTCCCATCAGGTCCGATTAAGGTGACATGTTTGGTACCGTCTTCGTTGGCAGTGTACTTGACTTGAATTGTTCCAGTCGCCTTGCCTTCCGGATCGATTTCGAATGATCCACTTCCGTTTTTGGCAAAGTCGCCCACTGTGTCGACGATTTCAAGTTTGCAATTCAGGGCATCGGCAATCATTTGCATTTCGAGAAGGCCGGCCGTTTTGCCACCGCCTATGCCGTCGACCACTTCTTCGTATGTTTTCGGCTCGACAATGGCATTGCCATTGCGATCCTTTTGAATTTCGCACCCGTCCTCACCGAGCGAATCTTTGAGTTTCTCGGCATCGGCCTCCGCTTTCCCAGCGCTGGCCGTTTGCTGGTCTCCTTTATTGTTTCCCTGGTCAGCAGAATTGCTCGTTCCCTTGATGTCTGAGCCCTGGCACATTGAGCCGATTGCCTGGAAAGTCTTTTTGCCGTAGTGCTCGACCACGCCTTCAATTTTGCTTTGGAGCCACGGTTGAACCCAGGCTCTTGTGACGCTGTCAACCATGTACTTGGAAATGTCTCCTTCGACTCGTCCCTTGACTTTTTCCTTGAACTCGTTAAAGTTTCTCCTCTCCGTTGCAGCAGTACTGAGCATAGTCGATTCAGTCGCATCGTCGTCGTCAGATTCCACTTCATCCTCCGATTCGAAACTTTCACTGTCACTTGTTATTATTTGGTATTGGACTGCAGCAGTGGATCGCTTTTTCTCCTCTTCAATCTCAATTTCATCCTCTAGCTTTCTTATCTTTGCATCCAGCGTCTGATTGACATTGTTGACATATTCTGGAGCAAAGCTGACCAGACCAACAACTTCTGCTCCGTTTTTCAGATATTTGACAACTGTCTTGGCTTTTTGGGCGTACTCGACGAATTTAAAAGATGTCTTCTTGCTGTTTATTCCTACCGCATCGTTCGCTTTAAATTCTTCTGTGCCCTGAGCTTTCCAAACACCTCCTGACTCGGCGAAACAACCGCCGATGGAACTGGTTAGTGAAGCAACTTGGCCGACAACACGCCGGCCCCAAAGTGTGCTCAAGTCTGAAGTGCTAGCTTTTTCCAGGACGGCATCAATCAGTCCGATGGCCTCGCCAACTTGACGTCCGAGTTTCTTCATCAATGCCCATATTTGCTCCAGCTTCTCTGCCAATGTATCGAACAACGGGAAGAGCAGTTTGCTGATGAGGAACTTGATGTGGACGATGATGTTTTCGATGATGAATGTTTTGAGCCAGGTGAGAAACTTGTCGACACCCAAACCGGTCAAATACGAGAGGATGGCTTTGCCGCATTTGGCCAGCGCATATTTAGCTGCGGCAAAGAAGAGGGATAATCCAGCTCTACCCTGGAAACCAGTCATAGCCGCCTTGCCCGCCATCGCTCCTTTAGTCAAGTAGGAACTTAATCCAGCAGTGAGAATAGTCATCCCAACGCTCCACAACTTGTGCCAGCCGTAACTTGACCAGCTAAAAGACCCGGACACACCGTTCTGGATGGCGAACATCATATCTCCGACACCTTCAGCTATTAACGCTCCACCTAAAGTAGACAAAGTTCCACCGGAAAACGTGATGACGGCCACGCCGGCTGAGATTTGCGCAACGGCGAACATGGCGACGAAGAAAACTCGCCAATCCCAATAATCTCCCCATGATTTAACTGCCTTCAAGGTGATGACCCCGTCGAACGTCTTGTCTTGGAAGCTCTGGATCTCTTCGGCCGGGAAACGTTTCGTATTGGGATCAGACATGAAATACTTGGACAATGGCTGGAAAGAGGCCGTCACCCTCGGAATGGTCTTGAGTTGCCCGATGCTTTTTTCCAAGGCCATATTCACTTCGGCGCGGTAAGCATCCAGATGTTGCTTCGTCTGTCGCTCTGTCTTCCATTTTTTCATGTTCTCTTTTTCACGATTAAACAGTTCTTTCATAGCAAATGGATTTATGGATTCGAAGGCAGTGGTAATGGCTGACATCTTATTATCGGCCAAGTAAGCTGGGATATCGGTGTAGGACACTTCCGTCACGGGTTCTGGGACAGGGCGGTGTCTCCTACAAATGTCATCAATCACAGAGGACAATGAGGTATCGAGAGTTGTTTTTATCTGATTTTTCCGCTCTTCAATTTTGTCCTTGTCGGATCTCAGTCCATGAGAGAATACGATTTTGCTCTCTTTGATGACGCCCTGCTCGATCAGGTAATTCCATAATTGGTCGACTGCTTCCCTACTGTCCTTCGGGCACGGAAGGTCTTCTCTAGACACGTCGTCGTCGATTTCCATTCGAGCTCCGTCAACTGATAGTGTCCAGGCTGACAAGAGACAGTAATGTTTTCTCAGTTTTTCTGGTAGGACGCTATCGGATTTGAAATTTAACATCTTCAAAAGTTTCCCATGACGTTCATCCACGTACAACAGGATCTTGTTGGTTTTCAAAAATTCTTCTAGTACTGACGAATGTTCAGGGCTAAGTCCCAATGTCCCCACTGCTGTTGCATAGTCTTCACCCTCGTGACTTTGAAGCCAATTCACCAGGAGTCCATTGTAACCAATCAGTTCTTTAGGTAAATTGTCCAGTAGTTTCTTGGCTGATTCATCGTCCACCTGTTGGTCCGCCCAACGAATGATATGCTGCTGAATAACTTTCTCTTGACCGACAAAACCTTCTTTAATAAGCGTTTCCCACAATTGATCTCTAGTCACGATGACACTTTCCAGTTCCTTTTTCTCGATTGCGTAAGATTTCTTTTCGCTTTTTTCCTTGATGAGGTGAATGGTTTGCGTCTGGCAGTGGTCTAGACATGACGGCCATTTGACAGTCTTTTGAGTCTGGTGGTTTCTTTTGATACAAATGGTTTCATCATCGTTGTCTGTTTTGAAGAAATTAATTTTCTTGGTCAAGCGATACGGTTTGCATAAACCTGCACCTGCCTCGATGACATTCAACAAATCACGAAATTCCTCTTCTTTCTGGAACTGCATGCCCAGCACCTGACGAACTGGTCGGCCGAGAATGTCCTCCACCGCCGTCAGATGAATTTGTAAAAGACTCAACTGGTTGGTGATTTGTTCTTCGAAACGATTTTCGCTCGGGACTGCACCACCGGTCTTCTGATTAGCTTGGGATGTGAGTTTGACAAGTTCGCTCGTGGACGTTAGGAACTCCATTTTCTGTTTTATTAAAGTCTTGACTCGTTTCAATAAAACTTTTGCTTCTTTCTTTGGATCTAAAGTGGCCTCCTGCAATATCAGTTTAGCCTTTCGGATCAAGGCGCCTTCACAGGCATTGGGTTCATCTTTTATGACCTTATCATAGCACAAGCCACTTTTGGTTACATCAGTTTTTACTTTTGGAGAAGTTTCGTAGAAATCTCCCAGCAACATTAGCTCCGATGGTGTCAGTGCGAATGCAAGGGGAAGAAGGCGAAGGCCCTGACATTCTTTCTTGAAATTTTGAAAATTCTGCTCGACCACATTATCAGTCTTTTTCAGGTGAACGTTGTTGATGTGCTCGGCGTTCTCGTCGAGCCACAAAGCCCAGCGATTTGTCAAAAATTTCATCTGCATTTCGCAGTCAGGGTTGGTATCCAATTCATTTGTCATTTTGTTGTAAATTTCTTGATGAAATCGATCAAAGAGCTTCTCCTCCAGGTAAATCTTTTCAAGTCCGCGGTTGCGAATCGTTTCCAATCGGCGACATTCTTTATCGTCTCTTTTCACTTTGAGTCGAAGGAGCTCAGATATCGAATCTTCTTTGCTCTTGACGCTGGAATGGCAGAGGACAAATTGAAAGCTGCCCGGTTGCCCGGCTCTTGCCACTCGTCCTTCAATTTGGGCCTCGACTCGAGCGTTTGGCGGCATGTACCCGATGACGACATGCAGACCGCCGTTTTTGGCCAGTTGCTCATTGATTTTTAAATCGGTTCCCCGTCCGGCCAAATTAGTAGCCACAATCACGTCACCAGGACCCAAAGCGGAAACGTGTTGCTTCTTCTGGAACTCTGTGTCGAAGGAACTCACGTACATGACAATCTTGGACGTCTTTGCCTTGTCATCGCTTTGTAGTAGCTTTTGGTAGATTGCTTCGGCTGCTGCAATGTTCTCGGAGACAATCAGAACAGCTCGTCCCTGATCCAGTTGAGTCTGAGTCGCTTTGTTGATGTTTGTCAACCATTTACCTTTGGAAGAAGCCAAAAGGGGATCTTCCTCGAGGCAGAAGCGTCGCTTGAATCGTGGCATCTTGAAGAAATCGACGTTGAACACGTCGTGGAGCAACTGGCATTCGGCGGTCGAGCCCAGCGTGCCCGTCATGCCGTACAGGGCCGCTCCTTCGTGCTGTTTGAAGAAGCCAATGTTGGACATGAAAACGGCTTTCAGTGAGACTGGACTCAGTTTGAGGGTGTGTTTCAGCTGGATGAATTGGTGCAGCCCTTGGGACCAGTGCATTGAGGCCTGTTCCACGCCCGTCTCTTTGTCCATAATGACAATCTGTTGGCCACGGCCGTCGCCGACATCGTCCACTTTGTAGGAATCTTTGGTAGTCACCAGGTTTTTGGCACGGAAAGCGTTGCGGGTCCATGCCAAAAGATGGCGATGGACATAAGTGTCCAGACATTTCGGGATCGCAATTTCGCCTTCTTCTAGTCGCAATTTCATGTAACGGTAGACTTTGGCTTGGGCGCTCTAGGAATGGGAATAACATCATTATATTAATTGATGGAAATATTTATCTTGGAAATACCTCATCGCTCATGGCCACGTCAGGTGCGTGAACGGCATTCCAAATTTCCACAAACACCTGGGTCAGATCGTCCATTTCTGGGATTTTATGCGACAAGTAGAGGATGTTTTCGCCCTTGTCTAGCAGCATGCTGTCAACCTTTTAAATAAAAAAGAACCTCAGTAACTTTATCATATCAATCAGCATAAAAATGTGTAAAGAAAAGTTATTGCCTCGTCGACGACGATGGCTCCAGTTTTTCGACCGCCGGTGATTTTTCGTTCGGAGAAGAAATTACTTAACAAGATGTCGCGCTGGAAGCTGGACATGTCGCCATAAATGACGTCACTGTTGTAACGTTTACAGCGAAGGCTCTCGTCCCCGGTGCAAGCTGCATCGCAGTTGTTTGCCACCACAATCCCAAAAAGGTCAAAGAACCATTGCATCTCTTTCACATTTGCCTCGGCTAAAACCGACGAGCTGGTGATGATGTCGACAAATCGCCGGCCGTTTGACCAGTTGTCCAGCACGTGATACACAACCAATAAGGCAGTGATGAGCGTCTTCCCTTCGCCAGTCGAAATCTGGGCCATTCTACGTCCGATTTCAGATCTACTTTGCTGGTTAGCCGAAGAGACGAAGATCAAAATTGCCAAAAGTTGAGCGTCACGCAAATGATGTTTTTCCTTCAACTGTACAGCCAGAAAAGCGACGGACAAGAAATCGGCAGGATCCAACCGTTCGGATTTTGAAACTTTCTTTCGATTTTCACTCCATTCTTTGATTTTTGGGTTATCCCACGACTTCCGCTCTTCCAATGCTAAACGTTTGATTTCTTTCACCTGCTCGATGAGCTTTTTTTGTTGTTGGAGGCCACCAACGATGGCACTGCTACCACTAATGTCGTTCTTCATCATGTCGATGATTTGACAGGCGTCTAAATTAGCCTTCGAAGCCTTTTCCTTGTCCATTTCAATCAGTGTCCGATTTTGAATAAATTCCCATAGGTGCTGGTCGTCCTGTTCACCAACTTCTTCGTTTGCCAAGGCAAAAAACTGATCAACAATCCAAGGGTATTTGGATAGGTTCTTGAGCATATCGTCTAGAATCTTTTCGTGGTTCCGTCCATTGGCATTTCCTGACAGACTTTCACAAAATTTTGAATTGAACCGCTGGAGGAAACGGTCGGTTTTGTCATGGCCCAAGCGCCGATCGAGGATAGTCGTCAATTGATCAGTCAAAGAAGACGGCCAATCGTCGGCAAGACGGGCGTGCCGAATCAGCCTCACCCATTGTCTGAGAGAAGTTTCCTGGAATCGTCCAATGTCGTCGATGCGCTGCAGAGCTTTTATATCAGCGACCATTCTAGTCACGAATGATAAATCGATGGGATCACCCGCTGAATGCAGCTTAGCCTCTTGTTCCAACTTGCGGAGGAAAATTTTGAGAACGGTCCTTCCTTTCTGTTGATGGGATTTCAAGCAACATTGCAAATCAGACTTGAGCGAATCTATTAGTTGATTGCCACCAGCAGCATTTCTTGTCGGCGGTTTTGTCTTCAACTGGACTGTGGAGTTGATGATGGAATTGACCAAGGCGTCGTCGATCCAGCGGTGGGGTCGGCTCATCGTCGTCCAACTGAAAAGTTGCTCGGGTGTGAACTCGATTGAGGACAAAAGGATTTCGGTTACCAGAGCCAATCCCACTTGGTCCCGAGTCGAAATGATGGACCTCAACACGGTTTCTTGCAACCAAATGAGCCACTCGAATTCAACACCTTCTCGTTTGGCAAAGAAATGAGCTCTATTGAATGCTCGCTGGAATTCGTCAATGCAATTTTGCTTGTCTTGCGAATCCATCGGCTCATTTGACTTTGGGTTCTGTGCCTCTGCGGTGCTGGGTTGACGATCTAGCTGGTCTATACTCTGTTCATAGAAGTGTCGTAAAAAGCTTTGGTAGATCTTTTGAACGGCCCTCTCTTTCAAGACATGCATGTAAGACAAAGGCTGTTGGGTTCGTAGCAACTCCTCTGCGACATTTCTGCCTACGATGACAATGTACCTCTTCTCTTCTCTGGTAAATAGTTCGAAGCCCACCGAAGAAAAAAGGCGATTTTCATTCGTCTTCACTGCTCCCTTCTTAACGGATTGAAGTTGCTCATAGAGATCTCGGATACGGTCGTTACTTTGGAAGCAGGACTTGGTCTGAAGCCAGCGCTCTACGTAAGCCTTTTCCAGAGTAGTGAAAACTGGCTCTTGCTGCTGATTAACCTTGTCGCCGTCGTCCGAATAAACAACTTGGATAATATTTTGCTTTTTTAGTCCGTAAGTTTTGATCGCCCCTTTGTCACTATACAAGTGTCGAATGTATTGAGCCACGAATTGCAATGAATTAAGCTCGTCTATAACGGCATCCGTGTTGGTTTTAGCCAAGTGCATTAGGCCACCAAAAACGAGCAGGTTGGCTTGAACCTCGGTCCGGCCGAGAAAATGGGCAGCGACACTCAATTGATTAATTATCTCCTTGTACTTGAATTCAATGGACTTTTTCACTTTTTTCTGCTTAAGCCATCGTCCTATGAATGCTGTAAGGTGACGAATGAGGCAGATTTCAACAGCTACCAGCCGACTGATGATTTCTTCATGAGTTTGGACTTCCGACCAAGTCGAAATTGTTGCTATTAGTCCAGACCAACGTTCCAGCAAGGCCATATCCTCCAAAGGTTTCATATGCTGGTCCAAAAGTTGGGTCACAACAGCCAATCGCAGTTGGAGCATCGAATGAGACGACGAAGTTAGAAGCACCTCCACAAATGCAGCAGCGCTCTTGATAGTCGAAGAAACGTTTATTTTGTTTGGAATTTTTTCTTTCCAACTATCCATCTTCAGCAATTGAAATTTTTTCTTGGGAATCAACTCACTGCTGTCAATCGTCGGCAAATGAAATTTTTTCTCGGTAACACATTCTTGCCAAATGTCAATCTGCTTGTCCACCAGTAATTGCTGATCTTCCTTATCCTGTTTTTTGCCAAAGGCGAGACGCCAAGGGCTAAGGTCTTGGCCGTCTTTCAAGACGAGGACGGTCGCTCTGCAGATGTCCAATTTCTCAATTTCATTGGCCATAAACAAGTGGCCAATAAAAGATTCAAGTGAGGCAGTTGCCCTTTCCACTTCTTGTCGATTCTGCTGATCTTTGTAAGTCAGCTCTTCAATTAAATACTCATCGTCAGTGACGGACCAAAGAACAAGGTGCAGCATTTTAGACAAGCTCTTGCAAATATCGTCTTTTGGGTTTTCTGCACTAGTTCGGTGCTTTCCCATAATGTTGATTGTTTCCTTCCAATCTTCAAGTTGAGAGACGATGTTGGACGTCCGTGCTGGGTCGCTGCCGTCCAGCTCGACTTGGCATAGAATTAGCAATTCCACATCGGGCATCAAAGTGGAGAGACGCTTTTCATTTTCTGATCCTTCAGCACATTTTGTAGCAACAGTCACGAGTGAATCCAATGCTTGTAGCAAGTTCTTTTCTGATTCTTGATAGTTTTCTGCTGTAATCTGTAGTGTAATCTGCTGATTTTCGGACTCTAGCTTTAGGGCAATTGAAAGTTGATTGATTTTCGTCACGACATCATCCATTAGTTGTCTGAAAATTGGCGAGAAATCTTGCCATATTCGCGTTTTGATGAGATGCTCCAAGTTTTCTGGTGGCTCTTCACTAAGAGACTGCCATTGCTTGACAGATTCTGTTGGTGACAAGAATAGACTGGTAAGGAAGTTGTACCTGTTCAGGAGCACGTCCATTTGTCGAATAGCTTTTGTTGGTTCGGCAACCAAATCCGCGTTGATACAGTTTTCCTTCCAAATTTCCAGAAGTTTCTTTCGAATCCGATCGATTTCAGCGTAGCAGTCTGTCCAGCGCAAAAAGTAACGCTCTTTCCAGTTGAGTAAATATTCTGCTCGCAAATCGGCCTCATCTCGACAGAAGGAATCGTCTCGAACAAGACCAAAACGGCTTTTATCAAATAACTTATTTAATAAAGTTACTTCAGCTGCCGTAAATGAGACGATTCGATTGTGATGGAGAAAGTGCAGAGCTCTTTTAAGCTGCGGCCTCATCAAATTGACGTCCACTTTTTTCGGTTCCACTTCCAAAAGTCGTTCGACAAACTCCACGAAGGATGCCTTGTCAGATTTTTCGCCTTGATCTTTGAAGGAGCCAATGACGTCGATCTCTCGTTTCTTAATCCACTCGATTGATTGCACTGCGAAAACAATGTAATGTTACGTCATCATGTTTTTGAATATTTTGATTAAAATACTGGATACTTACAAAAACGAACAGTTTTCTCGATAGAAAATTTTTGTCCTTTTCCCAGGACAACTTTAACTAAATCTTTCCAACCAGTATTCTTGAATTTTTTTCTCAGTTCGCTGCAAATGTCAAGCTTTTGTTGGTAGGATTTGCGGCAGTAGGTCCACGTAAGAGCCACTTTGAGTCGATCCACTGAATCCTGAAAAGCGTCCCTCTCCATCGCAGCTTCTTTTGAAATCGGCGCAGCATCAGTTGATTGGCGCTGAATCTTTTCTCTAAATCTGACCAACATCTTTTGAATTTCGCTCCATTCATGATTCCAGTAAAACTGTTCAAATGCCTTTTCAATGAGCAATAAGACTGATTTGAAAGATTCTTTCTCTTCAACCTTTTCCTTTTCTAATAATGTTGTGACACGCGAACGGATGTCGTCCAAATCTTTGACATCAGTTTTTACGTTGTATAATAAGAAAGCCAGCTTATCTAGTTGCTCTATGCTGATGGCTCTCATTTTTGACGGCAGCAAGTCTTTCACGTGACGAACAGCCAATTTCTCCTGGATAAATTGGTTCAAGGTAGTCTCCTTCGCTTGATTGGATGACGTATTGGTCGTTAATGCCCTCACCAGATTGTTGAAAAAGGTTCCGAATAGTACAGGGGATGAACTGTTGCGGCGACAGCACTGTAGGAGATTTGTTAAAACAGTTTCTTGATTGATGCCCGGTAGTTTTAATTCTTGATTGGTAGTTTTAATTGGACCTGGTAGTTTTAACGCAACAACAGAAACTAGTCGATTGCCGAGAATTTCGACCAGCTGTTTCCAAGCATTCGATTCGCTCTTTTCTGGTGAAGAAACACTTTCCAGAGGCCTCAATAAGGTTACAAGTTCGTCGTAGGTCCAATCCAATTGTTGGAAATAATAAATTGTAGCCAGAGTGCTTTTCTTTTTATCAACATCATCGTTAAATAGGTTAAATCCCAAAGTTTTATCTTGGACAGCTCGTTGGAGATCATTCAGGTGTTGTTCTTCCTTGTTGAACGCAAACAGTTGCGCCAGTTCGATATCTTGATTGATGTACTTGAGGGACTGAATTAAATTATCGACGCAGTCGACGTGACGCCGGACAATAGTCGTCACTTCAATCCACAAATGTTGATGGCGGATTTGCAAAACCAAAGACTGGGTCAACATCGATAATGTTTGAGACTTTTCTGTGTCGTCGGAGAATTTGTCAATAAGAGCATCCAATAATGAAACGCCTTCAAGCGAATCCCACTCGTCGCTGGATGTTATCTGCATCGTCCGAATTGTACTATCGGTGATGATGGAGTCAAATTCTTCAGCTTCTTCTTTTGTTTTAGTTTCATTGGGAAGTTGGTCGGTAATTCTATTCGTCCGCTGTGATTGCATCGATTGAGCTGTGCACATCTTTTTGGCCTTTTGAAATTCCTTCTTAATCCGCTCTTCCATCTCCTTGGCGTGTTTCAATTTCTGCTTGTTGGCTTCTTCTTCTTCCGCGGCTGCTCTAACACGTTTCTCATTCTCCGCTGAGGTTTTTGACAATTCTTCGTGTCGATTGGCTGCAACTTCAGCGGATTGAAGGGAGGCGGCGTCAGCACGAATGGATTGCTCGAGATCAGCCAGTGATGCGGCGGTCGATTCCTCCTTCTTCCAATCGGCATTCACTCTGGTCATGGCTTTCTTGCGTACGGCCGTGTTTTTTTCGCTCTTCTGTGATCGTTGCCCGTCTTGGCCGTGCTGGCCATCGGCAGCTGTTCCTTTGCCGTTTCTTTTTTTCACGATTTTACATCCGAGAACCGCATTGTTGCTGGTACAGTGGACGTCTTCTATTAGCAAATCGCCCTTGTCTTCCACCCAGTTTCCTGAAATGTAAAACCACGGATCCAATTTGTTTGGAGTGAAGACTCGAGCCGCGTCCCATCCATTCCGGCCTCCTTTTCCACCAGTTGCTCCTTTGCCTGGGCTTCCGTTTTGACCATCGTCTCCATCTTCGGCCACTACTGGATCGATAAGGTGTTTCCCGGATTGACACTGGATGTCGATTTGACCTCGCAAACCGCCTTGACCTGCACTTCCACCTGATCCGCCACATCCCCCGGCAATACCTGGCTCTCCTTTTTTACCCTTCTCTAAGTATTTGATTGCGTATTCTGAACCTTGAAAATAGTGAACGACACTACGTGCAGCCTCATATACACTCCATACCGGAACAAAGTACTTGAGAAGTGTGAGGGGAATGTAACTGAAATTCTGATCGACTTCCTTTGGCGGACGTAACTTTGCGTCCTCTCCGTCTTTACCATCCGATCCTGGCATTCCATTGCCGCCATTCTGGCCGTCTGCTCCATCGCCTCCACGTGCAATTATGCTCAATTTTAAACCATGAAAAGTGTCACAGTTTATTTGAACATGTCCCGCGCTTTGTCCTGCTCCGCCATTCATTCCGTCTTCACCGCTAACTCCCGGTCCAACTCCGTCTCTAGCATCCTTATTTTCCATCTTCTGGGCGTGACGACCCGACGTGTCGATGGTATGTTTCTCTAGTCCAACTGTTTCAATGCGAGGCGCCGAAATGGCCAAACTGATGCCCGGCGTGACCCAGTCGCAATCAATGTAGATGACACTGGCGGCGCAGATGTGAATCTCTTCGCAAGTCAACGGCATCTTCGGTTTGACTTTGTCTAAAATTTGACTCAGGACGAGGGCGTTTCCATCGAATTTCCACGTCGGGTTGGTGGTGCTCTGCATCGGTTCTTTCACCATCTCCTCCAAAAGGCGAATGATCTCGCATTTGGCATCAGATGTGTTGTGTTGAATAAACGACATCAAATTCGATAGGTCGCCTCCCTCCTTTAAAAAGGATTCCTTCAAGACAAATTCAGTGATGACGTCATCTGCGAAATCTGTCACGTTGCTGTAATTGCCACTGATAAGTCTATGGTGACGTCGTTGACGGACGAGTTCGTATGGCGCCCGTGATCTACCCAATAGAGAAAGAAATCGATCCCACGCCAATTTCTCCTTCTTCCTCCGCAGTTTATCCCTTTTCTGTTGGACGAGCATAGCTGCACGACTCGGTTGAGTCCCGGGCACATTTCCCATCGCGTCGGCTTGCTCTCCCTCGAGCTCTCGTTCCATTTCAGCAATTTCTCTTTCGCTGGCTTTAATCTGAGAATTCAAACGACGTTTCTGTCTCTCAGCTTCGTCTTTTTTCTCAATGGCCTCCAAACGGGCTTTTTCGTAAGACTCGAGGCGCTCGATTTGAATTTCTTCCGTGGCCTTTTCCAGACTCTCGATGAATTCTTTTCTTAATTCCTTTTCAATCTCGTCTCGCCTATTATTACCTTCAACAAAATTGGGATTGAGTAGCTCTTTCATCAGGATCAATAACCCATCATCGGAGCAATTCCATTGTAGCAGCAGTGCTTCGTGATCTTCGATTTGTTTCCCGCAATTTGTCAAGTTTTCGAGGCAGCAGGTGATTCGCGTCACCAGCTCGTCATCGTCCGGATTGCCTTTGTTCAACATCAGACGAAAAAAGTTCTTTAAGCTCTGAACCAGCTGGCACATAAGCGCTAGACGGTACACCTGTGGATCTGCGAATGTTTGACTCCATTTTGCGATGCCGTTGAAAACTTCCGTCTCTTTGTCGTACCAAATGAAACGTTTGGCCACGTCCGAAGAGTTTCCATGCTCTTCTTCGAGTTGAATTTTCGATTTGCCAGTAAACAGAGTGAAGTCGATGTTACGACTGGATGGTAGCTGAAACCATTTGAATTCGCCAAGGACTTTTATGACTTCATCAACTACTTTTTCCAAGTCAAGTCTTGAGAGTGTCAGTATCTCTTGGCGTTTCTTTTCCAGTTGAACGCGAAATCGGATCCAATCTTCTTCTTTGGTTTCGGTGCTGGAGACCACCGAATCCCAAGCCTCGTCCAAGTTGGAGATGCCGTCGTATCGATTCGACGCGTGTTGAATCAAGCAGACAGCCAGCGAATCAATGGCGGAAATTTGCTGTCCAACTGCGGCGTGAATCGACGTCAGGCTCAAACCTTTTTCTTGTAAATTTTCTTGCAGGCGATATCGGTTCCATTCGGGATCGATGCAAGTTTGTCGTCCTTCAAAATCAACTTCCATTTTCAACTCGAGTCTTGAGCTTTAGCTCTAGACAAAATACATAAAAAAAGTCGTTAAGATCTGTTAGCAAGATTTATGTTGGAAACTTACATTAGGCCTACTGACGATAGGTTCAAGTTACCAGACCAAGGCCAGGCCAAATGTGTCACTTAAAAAAAAAATAAAAAAAAAAAAAAAAAGGAGAAAAAGAGTTGTAACTCTTTTATATTGCGACGGTCTTATCTGGATGCTGCGACCATAAAGGAAAGGTTGTTAAACGTCAAAGCTTTCAAGGATAAAGTTTAAAAATACAATCTTTTAGAAATAGGGAAAAGTAAAGGGAGAGGCTTAATGACAAAATACGTTTTAATGGTAAAAACCTTAACATTTAAAGAAAAGTGTTTTTCACAATAAGTTCTTACTGCTGTTTGTTAATTGCTGATTACACAGGCAATATCAATACCAATACCACCCTACATTTAAAATTTGCGAAGACTTTGAATAGAAAACTTTTTCTAACTAAAATTACTTATAATTAACTAACTACTTTATCTATAAATAAAGTAGAGTTTTCTTACGGAAAAAATGAAATTATTTAGAATAAAGTAAATTTTACCTTTCCACGGTTCTCTTCCAATAGAAAAACTTCAACATCAAAATAGTTTCTTGAAAAATAATAGTCGCGATCGACTTGGCAGCTGTTTCCCTTTCAGATGGTAACACTCAACTGAGAGAAAATAAATAAAATTCACTCACGACGATTTCGGCTGTCAAGGTCGAGGGGTGGGTACATGCACGGTCCGACACATATCCTCACTGATGTGGGAGAAACTCACTAAAAATGGGTGTGATTTGGAACTAAAATGGCGATAACAGTACGTCACACATATAGTGTTATTAAAATTTATTTGAATACCAATTCGAAATGGGACACAGCTCGTCACCTCTTTACAGCCATCTTATGGACCCGACTTGGTGAGGACGTAAGAACCAGTAAACAATTTCCCGAGCAATTTCCGTACTTGCGAAAATATATACTGATGTTTTTTTTCGTTGATGGATAGCAAATATCTACTATATGCATATATTTTAATTGGTTAAAAGTTTGTGCATAAAAAAACAAAAAAAAAATTAATTTCAACAATAACAGTGGAGCGTTAATTTGATTCCAACGTTGAAATACTCGTCATAAAATCAGGGAGGTTGCCTGCAGGAAATGAAAACCACGCAATAACCTATTGGCCATAAAATGTATTACCAAAAGGACAAACCCTATTTTTTATGACAAAAAGTTTTTCTCCGTCAATTTATTAGTTTTCAGTGTTACCGGAGGGCACCATACATAAAATTTACCTCGATTGCATAAAATCACGCATCGATTGATACTAAAAAAAAACTCTCGCGCGATTCTATACTTTGTCGTCACAGCGCTAATGTACAAACAAGAAATTTTACCATAAACATCAAGGACGATGTATAGGGTAAGCGTAATAATTAACATGTTGCGTGTTTCAGCTGAACAGTTGATACACACACGTCCACATCCGCTGATAAATATTATTAATAAAGAGCTATGAGTATTCATTATTATAGGATAACTCTAACTAGCAAAGATTGCATTTAGAAAAAATTACTGACAAATTTAACACTTGGCGACATTTGGTAAACGATTACATTTTTCTGTAAACGCCCATTTAGATTTTAAACATACTGGAGTAAAATAAAAGTAGAAAAATGCTGCCATATTGTAATTAGAATTTCAATTTGCGAAGAATCTTGAAATGGCTAACAAATAATTTCAATTCAGTTTAAGCATCACCCAAACTTAGTCGTAGAACAAGCAACATTGTCCCCTCCATTAGTGCTTGCGACCTTGAAAAAGTCGTAACACGCTCCAGGATGCACGCTCGTGAGTTGTTTACTGTCTAGTCTAGTGCTGTGACCACTTCGACGGGCAACTGGCAGCATGTTTTATAGTCTTGTTTGGGTTTCGTATCGACTATTATTAGACTTGCAGGAATTATCAAGTTTCACTGTGAGAGAGACTCAAAGCACATCGGTGTAGGACTTCGAAGAGACGGTAAAGGAACTTTTTCTACTTTTTCCAATTAATGTTAACGTCGATGTGTTCCAACAAGACGATACTTTTACATATTGCACCTTTAAAAAATATTCTATTTTGTGTCCCCCTTTTTAAAAGAGGAACAATTTTTTCAATCCAAAATCCATGCAAATAATTTCACGGCTAAAAAACTGGACATCACGTAATCTTCTATCTCGACTAAGCTGACAAGCAATTCAACCGTTAAGTTAAAAATTTACGAGTACACGTATGTATATAGGATCCGAGATTGGCGGCAATTAGGCTAAACCACAAACTAGAGATTAAAGTTGCTTATACATTTGTTTATGGCCCCCTCACCTTTCTTAATTCTTACTGCCGGAAAAAATGGAAGTCGACATCGACTGATGCTTCTTATGGGATCATTGATATCCTGGTACTCCTCCCTATACTTCTCTTGTCCTGTTCATATACTACTCAAACAACGATTCACAAACTCCTTTATAAGTAATATTCAAAAGAATTCACTTGAATTGCAGAAAATGATTTCGGCCTTTAACTCAACCTTTGTCTTTAACCCAATAATTTACGTCGTTTCTAGAAGCTGCTGCACTAAAACGGGACACATGGAAATGTAAAAATTAATATTGAAAGACAAAGGACTCACAACATCGCTCCAGAATGAATCGCCCGTAGAATAAATTACAGAAAATTGGTTCGAGTCTTATGTTGATTCCTGCCGCAGTTGGAAAGCAAATTTTTGGTATAGTTTGATTGCCTGGCTACCTGCTTGATTTAACCCGCGTCGAATCGATACGACGGCATCTTCAATTCAAGAGAGTGCAGAAACTTTTCTGTCGTGGGTTATATTTAGTAAGACAAAGAGTCGGCATTATCAACGGAATCACAAAATGAGGTCAAACATCCACCACAGACTCTCATGTGTACCGCCTAGCGCTAATGTGTCAGATGGTTCAGAGCTTAAAGTACTTTTTTTTCGTATTTTTTTGAACGAAGCCAACACGAACGGTAATGCGAATCATCGGTCAACTAAAAGAATTTGCGGACAAAAAACAGTAGATCACGAAGCTCTGTTTGTTCAATTCTTATGCTTTCACAATGTATAGAACTAATAGAAGCGATAAACTTTTATGGGTCATCACATTAGTGTTACTATAAAACACGACTCAATTACGGCTTAGCCCATTTTTCAATTCTGTGGAAGTATAGACTGAATTTACTGGGATCGCACTTTTCTCTTTGCAAATATACTGATTGAGTGATTTCTGCGTAAATTACATGGTCATTATTTTATCATTATTGCATCACGAGTTATAATTGAGTTATTATTAGTTCAGTGTCTCCAATGGCATAAAGCCACATGTGAATAAAGGCAAGGTGATTTTAAACGTAACGGATCATCATAGGCTACTCTAGAACTCTAAATTAGCAAAAATGAACTAACGTACTGCTGTTGATTTGTAACGAAAATCAACGTCACGAAACCGTAGAAAAGAGAAAATTTTGTAAATTTTTCCTACCTTGCAGCCTGGAAATAACAGCCAGGTATCTCTAATAAGTTCTCCATTCGCACAATAGTTAAGGGAAGACAGGAATGCATCTGTGAATTCTCCAGCAAACAGGATGCTATGTATAGTTGTTTACCTACACTAAAACAAATAACACAAGTTAGGAAAATATTTATCGAAGCCACAAGTAAGGACAAGTTTCAAATGAGATGGGTAGGCAAAGGCGCAAATATTTTTGATAAACAAGAGGATGTAAAGTTGTCATAGAGCACACTGTGCATATAAGCAAGTCATGCAAATAATTTAACTACATAAAAGACAAAATAAGTAAGAGTATCACACAATGAATAATGCTGACGATGAGACTGCTCCCGATTGTAGGTAGGCTAGAATTATCACAAGCTAACATGTTGATGCTGGTGAGCAGAGGCCAGCAGCTGAGAATCCACATCTGCACAATGAAGAAAAGGGGATACATAAATGCATTACACACAAATTAAATGGTAAAAGCATACCATGCTGCATTAATGCTGGGGGCTTATCATATTACATGTCTTTTGGAACCCAAATTGTACAAGTTTGAAACACTTCACTTGCTTTGACCTTTGACTAAAACCTTCATTTAATTATGCTGTTTTTAAGTTTTCATGTTATTTAATATTTACCTGCTAAACAGGATTAAGTGTTAAAATTAAGTTACATTACAGTGATTACACTACTGGAAGAGTGAAGAGAAATGAGACACGGCGATCACATTTTGGAAGGGTAAAATCTGTTGGCCAGGTATTATTCTCCCAGAAAGGCAATACCCTCATCTAGCGGTGGTCGAACTGCATCTGAAATTTTTGAAATTACGATACAGTTTTACATGATGTACTACCTACTAAATGTTCGGTGAGTATTTATACACAGTAGGAATATGAATCACACTCTTCTGCCTTTGCGTTTCATTTTATTTGTTTTTCGTGTCCAATAGGCAGCGAGTTGCTGCCTAGCCCGAGTTGCTGCCTAGCCCGAGTTTCCCCTTCTATAAAATCTACCCGATTTTGATGGGGAAATGGATTTGGCAATTTACCTGGGTAAAAAAACAAAGAGCGAACAAAATTAAAAACAGGAATTCAGTGGTTTACTGTCTAGTTTAATGCTGTGAGGGCAGCAAGCATGTCTTATAGTCTAGCTTGTTAGGGTTTCGTATCGACTATAATTAGACTCAGAAACGATCGATTTCTCCCGTGAAACGTGAAAGAGACTCAAAACATCATTGGTGTAACTAAGACGGCGAATAGACGGTAAGCGAACTTTTTCCTATTAATGTTGGTGTTGGGTGGGTTATAATATCATAATTCTTTGAAATTTAATTGATGATCATTTTATTTACCTGTTTTTTTAAAAAGCTTGGTGTTTAATGACGCGCTGAGTGACGTATTTATGCAAAAAAAAAATTTAAAGCGCCAACAAATAATTTCATGGCTTAAAATGAACATCAAAAGGCTAATCTGCTATGTCGGCTATAAACTGACAAACAATTTAAAACGTTCAATAATTTTAAGTACACAAATGTGAAATCCAAAATTTGCCACAGATGAGTATACATATAACGTCCGATTAAAGCGTGCTAATACACTTTCATTTCAAGGTCTGTCTACCTTCATTGCTGCACTGAAGCGGACAAAATGGAAATCAAACCTGAAGAACAACTGACTGCTCCTCACGTAATCTTTGTTATCCTAGTGCTTTTACTTCTCCTGCTGCTGCTACTCCTCGTACTGCGATCCTTACGCTCCTTAACGTAATTCAAAAGAATATGTTGATGCTGTAAAAATGTTTCACTCTCCTAACACTATTCATTTAATCATTTCCATCCGATAATTCACGCCATTTGAAGAAACTGGAGCACGAAAGCGAGGAACATGAAAATAAATATTGACAGAAGACGGACTCAATACAACATCGATCCCGAATGGAATCGATCTCGACTGCAAGAAAATTTAGAGATAATTGGTTCGAGTTTAATGTCGATTCATCCCTCAAGTGGACGGCCAGTTTTTTACATTGATTCAATGGCTACCAATTTGATTCAACACGAATCGAATCGATACGACGGTAACTACAACTTAGAAGAGTTCGGAAACTCTTTTGTCGCGGTCAAGTATTTTATTTGGTACGACAAAGAGGAGTGGCTTTCAACGGAATCACAAAATGGGGTCAAACAGATTACAGGTGTACCGCGCGCCTAGTACTAATGTGTCAGATGGTTCGAAGATTAAAGTACTTTTTTCGTATTTTGTTGAACGAAGCCAATACGAACGGGGACGCAAATCATCGGTTACCAAAGATTTTGCGAACAAAAAATAGTACCTAGATCATGTTGCTCTGTTCAATTCTCTCACAATAAATAGCATCAATCAACTACTTTATTGTCATATACTTTATTGGTCCCTATAGAGTAAAAGTTTTCTTACACTTAAACGATTCAACGGATACGACTATACGAATACTCTTCAGAAACTGATGTAAGTATAAATTTCACTGTTGTTGTTTTATTATGCCACGGAAAATTATTATCGGCTACGTTAGTATGTCGGAAGAGCCGAAAAAGTTTCTGATTACCTGCTGAAACATAAGTGCTGGCAGTCTCTTAAAAATTTCTACACTGTTCTGATTGACTGATTTCAAAGTTTTATAGAGTATAACAAAAACATGCCATTGCAAAAACATATCTGTCCGGACCTATAACCATCCAGATTACGAATATACCCAATATACCATCAGATAAACTAACCAAGAATAACAGTATCATAAATATATTGGTTTAAGCCTGTTACCTTTATTGCTAACATATAGCATTTCTTTTTGACGGATTATGAAAGACGTAAAGGGCCTAAAAGGCCTATAGTTGAGGCACCTGATTTAAATGAGAAATGCTCCGTGGACTCCATGAACGAGGCTATTGATAAAAGGCTTTACAAACAAAATTAGTTATTTGTCAGAGACTATACTGTACGTAGCATGAAATTTTACATGAGTGATGAGCTTACAGTTCGAGTTTAAAGAACCGCCCAATTTTGGTCGTTTTATCTTTATGGCTTTACATCGGATTGTGCAACAGGAAAGTCCTCCCTGCTTTCGACTTTGTTATATTGGTAAGGACATTCAGGTGGTAACCGTTTAGTTGATTGTGATCACCTGAACAGACAGCTAGCAGCCTGCTTTATTGTCTTGCTTAGATTTCGCGTCAACTATTATTAGGCTTCCAGAAAACATCACCCATTTAAAACAGCTAATAATCGGTAAGCGAATTTATTCGAATTTAGTACTAGGTGTTATTAGAACACATCAGGAAAAATATAAACATCCCCAAATTAAATGTCGTATTAAAATTGAAGTGAAACGCATAAACAACAATTTTTTAAAAAATTATTGACATTGAATTCGTAATGAAAAGAAATTGTCAACCTGTGTTCAATACTGCAATCTAAAAAAAGTAGTTAAACTGTGGCAAAAAGCTAATTTCTCGCAAACTTCAATAGGGTTTTGTTATCTTTGGCGAATGAAATTTTTTGTTGATGCAGATTAAATTTAGTCTCGTTTAGTTAATTGGAAAATAAATCGGAAAAGTTCAGGTTAAAAAAATGAACATTGACGAAATACGATGCACGATGGACTTTTATTCCGTCGGCTCAGAAATGAGGGAAAGATCCAATGGCGCAATCTCTAATACACGATAAAATTTACTCATAGTTGGCTACAGTTCTCATATTTTGTTATACTGAGTTCTATTTCTATCAAATATCTTGTACATTACAAAAAGAACTTTAGCTGTGTTTTCCATTTTCATTTTACAACATGTTTCACTCAATATAAAAAAATCACCATTATACACCATGATAGTGGACAGAGCAAAGAAGAGAATGCAGTAACTTTCTCCTATTTGTTTTCAAATTGAGGTGTCAGTAATCGGATAGGATTCGGTTGCAAATGCTTCACATAAAATGGTACCTCTGTCCTATTTATCTTATTTGTTTTGAGATTTTTCATGGAGGATTTTGAGTTCGTATTTGTGCTGTTAATCTAAAAATCAAATAAAAACGTCCTGAGTAAACTGTATAAATATTTCATACTGCGACATTTGATTTACAGCAGATAAGCATATCATTTCAAATGAATTGTCATCTAGTATATCTTACATTGGGATCAAATGTGAATAATGTAGATGAAAAATGGACTTAAATTAGGATCACTAGATT
This sequence comes from Daphnia pulicaria, assembly GCF_021234035.1. Taxonomy (NCBI): domain Eukaryota; kingdom Metazoa; phylum Arthropoda; class Branchiopoda; order Diplostraca; family Daphniidae; genus Daphnia; species Daphnia pulicaria. The sequence goes on along the minus strand of NC_060923.1, from coordinate 395,628 downwards.
CCGAGGCCCTTTATTATGGAACGCCATAGTGATAATGCATTAAGTGCTCGAAAATTTAGTGCTCGGTCCTTTTCGCCTGCTAGGCGGCGGGCCTATTTTTGTCGTTTCTCCTCCCCTTGGAGGGGGAGATCGGAGATATTGATTTAAATGCAATCGTTTTTAAACAATTGATTAACAGACGAAGTTTCCCGGTGTGTCACGCAGTCCGTCCTGTGGTCCGTGAGTTGTCGTGGACATTTACTGTGTTGTTTCTCATTTGCAATTCTTGCTTATCATTTCTATTCCGGTAAATTGAACAAGTGTTTTTCTTCTAATCGCCAATTGCTTAACTAATTTCGTTCTTTTACCAGATCCTGAGCCTATTTTAGAATTTTTTGTTAAATTCTGTTAAAATCTCTGAGCAGATTAGCATCCCAAAAAGAATTTAACCAAAATTTCCAAAGATAGACTCACGATCTGGTAAAAGAACGAAATTAGTTAAGCAATTGGCGATTAGAAGAAAAACACTTGTTCAACTTACCGGAATAGAAATGATAAGCAAGAATTGCAAATGAGAAACAACACAATATAAAAGTTCACGACAACTCGCGGACCACAGGACTGACAGCGTGACACATCGGGAAACTTCGTCTGTTAATCAATTGTTTCAAATATTGCATTTAAATCAATATCACCGATCTCCTCCTCCAAGGGGAGGAGAAACGACAAAAATAGGCCCGCCCCCTAGCAGGCGAAAAGGACCGAGCACTAAATTTTCGAGCACTTAATTCATTATCACTATGGCGTTCCATACTATATTGCTTTCAAAAATCAGTAAATGTATGAGCAGAGGCTATTTCTAAATTATTAAAAATAAATTCATAGTCTCCTTAGCACACTAAGTTTATCCAAATATAACTAGCATTATCTATAGAAATACTGCACTGAATTGGGAATATGGACATCAACGTTGAAGGACGACGGATTTCCATCGATCCCGAATGGAGCCGATATCGTTTGCAAGAAAATTTACAGAAAATTGGTTTGAGCCTGACGTCGATTCACGCCGCAGTTGGACAGCAAATTTCCGCCATTGATTCACTGGCTGTCTGCTTGATTCAACACGCGTCGAATCGATACGACGGCATCTCCAACTTGGACGAGGCTTGGGATTCGGTGGTCTCCAGCACCGAAACTAAAGAAGAAGATTGGATCCGATTTCGCGTTCAACTGGAAAAGAAACGCCAAGAGCTACTGGCAATCTCAAGACTTGACTTGGAAAAAGTAGTTCATGAAGTCATAAAAGTACTTGGCGAATTCAAATGGTTTCAGCTACCATCCAGTCGTAACATCGACTTCACTCTGTTTACTGGCAAATCGAAAATTCAACTCGAAGAAGAGCATGGAGACTCTTCTGCCGTGGCCAAACGTTTCATTTGGTACGACAAAGAGACGGAAGTTTTCAACGGCATCACAAAATGGAGTCAAACATTCGCAGATCCTCAGGTGTACCGTCTAGCGCTGATGTGCCAGCTGGTTCAGAGCTTAAAGAACTTTTTTCGTCTGATGTTGAACAAAGGCAATCCGGACGATGACGAGCTGGTGACGCGAATCACCTGCTGCCTCGAAAACTTGACAAATTGCGGGAAACAAATCGAAGATCACGAAGCACTGCTGCTACAATGGAATTGCTCCGATGATGGGTTATTGATCCTGATGAAAGAGCTACTCAATCCCAATTTTGTTGAAGGTAATAATAGGCGAGACGAGATTGAAAAGGAATTAAGAAAAGAATTCTTCGAGAGTCTGGAAAAGGCCACGGAAGAAATTCAAATCGAGCGCCTCGAGTCTTACGAAAAAGCCCGTTTGGAGGCCATTGAGAAAAAAGAAGAAGCTGAGAGACAGAAACGTCGTTTGAATTCTCAGATTGAAGCCAGCGAAAGAGAAATTGCTGAAATGGAACGAGAGCTCGACCAAGAGCAAATCGGCACTCCGTCACATCAGCCCGGCTCTCAACCGAGTCGTGCAGCTATGCTCGTCCAACAGAAAATGGAAAACCTGCAGAGGAAGAAGGAGAAATTGGCGTGGGATCGATTTCTTTCTCTATTGGGTAAATCACTGCCAGGATACCAGCTCGTCCGTCAACGACGTAACCATAGACTTTTCAGTGGCCAGCACGGCAAAGTGACACATTTCGCAAATGATGTCATCACTGAATTTGCCTTGAAGAAATCCTTTTTTAAGGAGGGAGGCGACCTATCGAATTTGATGTCGTTTATTCAACACAACGCGTCCGTTGTCAAGAGCGAGATCATTCGCCTTTTGGAGGAGATGGTGAAAGAACCGATGCAGAGCACCACCAACCCGACGTGGAAATTCGATGGAAACGCCCTCGTCCTGAGTCAAATTTTAGACAAAGTCAAACCGAAGATGCCGTTGACTTGCGAAGAGATTCACATCTGCGCCGCCAGTGTCATCTACATTGATTGCGACTGGGTCGTACCGGGCATCAGTCTTGCCATTTCGGCGCCTCGCATTGAAACAGTTGGACTAGAGAAACGAACCATCGACACGTCGGGTCGTCACGCCCAAAAGATTGAAAATAAAGACGCCAGAAACGGAGTTGGACCGGGAGTGAGCGGTGAAGACGGACTGAATGGCGGAGCAGGACAAAGCGCAGGACATGTTAAAATAAACTGTGAAACTTTTCATGGTTTAAAATTGAGTATAATTGCACGTGGAGGCGATGGAGCAGACGGCCAGAATGGCGGCAATGGAATGCCTGGATCGGATGGTAAAGACGGAAAAGACGCAAAGAAACGTAAGAAAAAGGAAGTCGATCAGAATTTCAGTTACATTCCCCTCACACTTCTCAAGTACTTTGTTCCGGTATGGAATGTCTATGAGATGTCACGTAGTGTCGTTCACTATTTTCAAGGTTCAGAATTCGCAATCAAATACTTGGAGAAGGGTATAAAAGGAGAGCCAGGAATCGCCGGGGGATGTGGCGGATCAGGTGGAAGTGGAGGTCAAAGCGGTTTGCGAGGTGAAATCGACATCCAGTGTCAATCCGGTAAACACCTTATCGATCCAGTAGTGGCCGAAGATGGAGACGACGGTCGAAATGGAACCCCAGGCAAAGGAGCAACTGGTGGAAAAGGAGGCCGGAATGGATGGGACGCAGCTCGAGTTTTCACTCCGGACGATTTGAATCCATGGTTTTACATTTCAGGAAACTGGGAGAAAGACAAGGGCGATTTGCTGATAGAAGACGTCTACTGTAAAAATAACAAGAAGGTTCTTGGATGTAAAATCATTAAAAAAAGAAACGGCAAAGGATCAGCTGCCGATGGCCAGCATGGCCAAGACGGGCAACGATCACAGAAGAGCGAAAAGAACACGGCTGTACGCAAGAAAGCCATGTCCAAAGTGAATGCCGATTGGAAGAAGGAGGAATCGACTGCCGCATCACTGGCTGATCTCGAGCGATCAATTCTTGCTGACGCCGCCTCCCTTCAATCCGCTGAAGCTGCAGCCAATCGGCACGAAGAACTGTCAAAAGTCTCAGCGGAAAATGAGAAACGTGTGAGAGCAGCCGCTGAAGAAGAAGAAGCAAACAAGCAGAAATTCAAACACGCCAAGGAGTTGGAACAGCGTATTAAGAAGGAATTTCAAATGGCCAAAAAGATGTGCGCAGCTCAATCGATGATGCAATCACAGCGGACGAATAGAATTACCGACCAACTTCCCAATGAAACTGAAACAAAAGAAGAAGCTGAAGAATTTGACTCCACCGATACTACAATTCAAACGATGCAGATAACATCCAGCGACGAGTGGGATTCGCTTGAAGGCGTTCCATTATTGGATGCCCTGATTGAAAAATTCTCCGACGACACAGAAAAGTCTCAAACATTATCGATGTTGACCCAGTCTTTGGTTTTGCAAATTCGCCAACAAGATTTGTGGGTTGAAGTGACGACTATTGTCCGGCGTCACGTCGACTGCGTCGATGATTTGATTCAGTCCCTCAAGTACATCAATCAAGATATCGAACTGGCGCAACTGTTTGTGTTCAACAAGGAAGAACAACACTTGAATGATCTCCAACGAGCTGTCCAAGATAAAACTTCGGGATTTAACCTATTTAATGATGATGTTGATAAAAAGAAAAGCACACTGGCTACAATTTATTATTTCCAACAATTGGTTTGGACCTACGACGAACTTGTGACTTTATTGAAGCCCCTGGAAAGTGTTTCTTCGCCAGAAAAGAGCGAATCAAATGCCCGGAAACAGCTGGTCGGAATTCTCGGCAATCGACTAGTTTCTGTTGTTGCATTAAAACTACCGGGTATCAATCAAGAAACAGTTTTAACAAATCTCCTACAGTGCTGTCGCCGCAACAATTCATCACCTGTACTATTCGGAACCTTTTTCAACAGTCTGTTCAAGGCATTAACGACCAATAGTACATCATCCGATCAAGAGAAGGAAACTACTTTGAACAAATTCATACAGGAGAAATTGGCTGTTCGTGATGTGAAAGAATTGCTGCCGTCAAAAATGAGAGCCATCAGCACAGAGCAACTAGATAAGCTGGCTTTCTTATTATACAACGTAAAAACTGATGTCAAAGATTTGGATGACATTCGTTCGCGTGTCACAACATTATTAGAAAAGGATAAGGTTGAAGAGAAAGAAACTTTCAAATCAGTCTTGTTGCTGATTGAAAAGGCATTTGAACAGTTTTACTGGAATCAGGAATGGAGCGAAATTCAAAAGATGTTGGTCAGATTTAGAGAAAAGATTCAGCGCCAATCAACTGATGCTGCGCCGATTTCAAAAGAAGCTGCGATGGAGAGGGACGCTTTTCAGGATTCAGTGGATCGACTTAAAGTGGCTCTTACGTGGACCTACTGCCGCAAATCTTACCAAGAAAAGCTTGACATTTGCAGCGAACTCAAAAAAAGATTTCAGAATACTGGTAGGAAGGATTTAGTTAAAATTGCCCTGAAAAAACAAAGAGAATTTTCCATGGAGAAAATTGTCAGTTTTTGTAAGTATCCAGTATGAATATTAAAAATAGCAGAAACATTATTCACATGATTTTTTTTTTTTTAATTTTGTGCAGTGCAGTCGATCGATTGGATTAAGAAACGAGAGATCGACATCATTGGCTCCTTCAAAGATCAAGGCGAAAAATCTGAAAAGGCATCCTTCGTGGAGTTTGTCGAACGACTTTTGGAGGTGGAACCGAAAAAAGTGGACGTCAATTTGATGAGGCCGCAACTTCAAAGAGCCCTGCACTTTCTCTATCACAATCGAATCGTCTCGTTTACGGCAGCTGAAGTAACTTTATTAAATAAGTTATTTTATAAAAGCCGTTTTGGTCTTGTTCGAGACGATTCCTTCTGTCGAGACGAGGCCGATTTGCGAGCAGAATATTTACTCAACTGGAAAGAGCGTTACTTTTTGCGCTGGACAGACTGCTATGTTGAAATCGATCGGATTCGGAAGAAACTTCGTGAAAATTGGAAGGAAAACTGTATCAACGCGGACCTGGTTGCCGAACCAACCAAAGTTATCCGACAGATGGACGTGCTCCTGAACAGGTACAAATTTCTTACCAGTCTATTCTTGTCGCCAACAGAATCTGTCAAACAATGGCAGTCTCTTGATGAAGAGCCACCTGAAAACTTGGAGCAGCTCATCAAAACGCGAATATGGCAAGATTTCTCGCCAATTTTCAGACAACTCACGAATGATGTCGTGACGGAAATCAAACAACTTTCAATTGCTCTAAAGCTAGGTAGCGCTAATCAAATTCAGCAGATTACTCCCGAAAACTATCAGCAATCAGAAAAGAACCTGCTGCAAGCATTAGAATTACTCGTGACTGTTGCTGCACAATGTGAGGGATCAGAAAATGAAAAGCGTCTCTCCACTTTCTTACCCGATGTGGAATTGCTGATTCTATGCCAAGTGGAGCTGAACGGGAGCAACCCTGCGCGGACGTCCAACATTGTCTCTCAACTTGAAGATTGGAAGGAAACAATCAAACTGATGGGAAAGCACCGAACTAGCACCGAAAACAAAAAAGACGATATTTGCAAGAGCTTATCAAAAATGCTGCACCTCGTTCTTTGGTCCGTCACTGACGATGAGTATTTAATTGAAGAGCTGATTCTCAAAGACCAACAGAATCGACAAGAAGTGGAAAGGGCAACTGCCTCACTTGAATCTTTTATTGGCCACTTGTTTATGGCCAATGAAATTGAGAAATTGGACATCTGCAGAGCGACCGTCCTCGTCTTGAAAGACGGAGAAGACCTTAGCCCTTGGCGTCTCGCCTTTGGCAAAAAACAGGATCAGCAATTATTGGTGGATAAGCAGATTGACATTTGGCAAGAATGTGTTTCAGAGAAAAAATTTCATTTGCCGAAAATGGACAGTTGGAAAGAAAAATTTCAGAAGAAAAAAATTTCTTCCAATAGCAAGAGCGCTGCTGCATTTGTGGAGGTGCTTTTAACTACGTCGTCTCATTCGATGCTCCAACTGCGATTGGCTGTTGCGACCCAACTTTTGGACCAGCATATGAAACCTTTGGAGGATAAGGCCATGCTGGAACGTTGGTCTGGACTAATAGCAACAATTTCGACTTGGTCGGAAGTCCAAACTAATGAAGAAATAACCAGTCGGCTGGTAGCTGTTGAAATCTGCCTCATTCGTCACCTTGCAGCATTCATAGGACGATGGCTTAAGCAGAAAAAAGTGAAAAAATCGATTGAATTCAATTTCAAGGAGATAATTAATCAATTGAGTGTCGCTGCCAATTTCCTCGGCCGGACCGAGGTTCAAGCCAACCTCCTGGTTTTTGGTGGCCTAATGCACTTGGCAAAAACCAGCAGCACGGATACAGTTATAGACGAACTAAATCCATTGCATTTCGTGGCCCAATACATTCAACACTTGATAAATAGTGTCAGTAAGAAAGAGGCGACCAAAATTTACGGATTAAAGAAGCAACCTATTATCCAAGTTCTTTATTCGAACGACGACAAGGATCAACAGCAACAAGAGCAAGTTTTCACTACTCTGGAAAAGGCTTACGTAGAGCGCTGGCTTCAGACCAAGACCTGCTTCCAAAGCAACGACCGTATCCGAGATCTCTATGAGAAAATTCAATCCGTTAAGAAGGGAAGAACGAAAGAAAATCGCCTTTTTTCTTCGGTAGGGTTCGAATTATTTACCAGAGAAGAGAAGAGGTACATTGTCATCGTAGGCAGAGATGTCGCAGAGGAGTTGCTACGAACCCAACAGCCTTTGTCTTACATGCATGTCTTGAAAGAGAGGGCAGTTCAAAAAATCTACCAGAGTTTTTTAAAACACTTTTATCCGGAACAGAGTACAGAACTGCTAGATCGTCAACCCAACACCGCAGAGGCACAGAACCCACAGTCAAATGAGCCGATGGATCCGCATGACAAGCAAAATTGCATTGACGAATTCCAGCGAGCATTCAATAGAGCTCATTTCTTTGCCAAACGAGAAGGTGTTGAATTCGAGTGGCTCATTTGGTTGCAAGAAACCGTGTTGAGGTCCATCATTTCGACTCGGGACCAAGTGGGATTGGCTCTGGTAACCGAAATCCTTTTGTCCTCAATCGAGTTCACGCCCGAGCAACTTTTCAGTTGGACGACGATGAGCCGACCCCACCGCTGGATCGACGACGCCTTGGTCAATTCCATCATCAACGCCACAGCCCAGTTGAAGACAAAACCGCCGACAAGAAATGCTGCTGGTGGCAATCAACTAATAGATTCGCTCAAGTCTGATTTGCAATGTTGCTTGAAATCCCATCAACAGAAAGGAAGGACCGTTCTCAAAATTTTCCTCCGCAAGTTGGAACAAGAGGCTAAGCTGCATTCGGCGGGTGATCACATCGATTTGTTATTCGTGACTCGAATCGTTGCCGAAATAAAAGCTCTACAACGCATCGACGACATTGGGCGATTCCAGGAAACTTCTCTCAGGCAATGGATGAGGCTGATTCGACACGCTCGTCTTGCCGACGATTGGCCGTCTTCTTTGACTGATCAATTGACCACTATCCTCGATCGACGCTTGGGCCATGACAAAACCGACCGTTTCCTCCAGCGGTTCAATTCAAAATTTTGTGAAATTCTGTCAGGAAATGCGAGCAATGAACGGAACCACGAAAAGATTTTGGACGATATGCTCAAGAACCTATCTAAATACCCTTGGATTGTTGATCAGTTTTTTGCCTTGGCAAACGAAGAAGTTGGTCAACAGGACGACCACCTATGGGAATTCATCCAAAATCGGACACTAATTGAAATGGACAAGGAAAATGCTTCGAAAGCTAATTTAGACGCCAACCAAATCATCGACATGATGAAGAACGACATTGGCAGCAGTGCCATCGTTGGTGGCCTCCACAAACAAAAAAAGCTCATCGAGCAGGTGAGAGAAATCAAACGTTTAGCATTGGAAGAGCGGAAGTCGTGGGATAACCCCAAAATCAAAGAATGGAGTGAAAATCGAAAGAAAGTTTCAAAATCCGTACGACTGGATCCTGCCGATTTCTTGTCCGTCGCTTTTCTGGCTGTCGAATTAAAAGAAAAACATCATTTGCGTGACGCTCAACTCTTGGCAGTCTTGATCTTCGTCTCTTCGGCTAACCAGCAAAGTGGGTCTCAAATCGGACGTAGAATGGCCCAGATTTCGACTGGTGAAGGGAAAACGCTCATCACTGCCTTATTGGTTGTGTATCACGTGCTGAACAACTGGTCCAACGGCCGGCGTTTCGTCGACATCATCACCAGCTCGTCGGTTTTAGCCGAGGAAAATGTGAAAGAGATGCAATGGTTCTTTGACCTTTTTGGGATTGTGGTGGCAAACAACTGCGATGCAGCTTGCACCGGGGACGAGAGCCTTCGCTGTAAACGTTACAACAGTGACGTCATTTATGGCGACATGTCCAGCTTCCAGCGCGACATCTTGTTAAGTAATTTCTTCTCCGAACGAAAAATCACCGGCGGTCGAAAAACTGGAGCCATCGTCGTCGACGAGGTAAAAACTTTCCTTATAACTTAATTCTACACTTTAGGCTCATTGAAATGATAAAGTTACTCAAGTTTATATTGATTTCCAAGGTTGACAGTATGCTGCTGGACAAGGGTGAAAACATCCTCTACTTGTCGCACAAAATACCAGAAATGGACGATCTGACCCAGGTGTTTGTGGAAATTTGGAATGCCGTTCACGCACCTGACGTGGCCATGAGCGATGAGGTATTTCCAAGATAATAAATATTTCCATCAATTATGATAATGATGGTATTCCCATTCCTAGAGCGCCCAAGCCAAAGTCTACCGTTACATGAAATTGCGACTAGAAGAAGGCGAAATTGCGATCCCGAAATGTCTGGACACTTATGTCCATCGCCATCTTTTGGCATGGACGCGCAATGCTTTCCGTGCCAAAAACCTGGTGACGACCAAAGATTCCTACAAAGTGGACGATGTCGGCGACGGCCGTGGCCAACAGATTGTCATTATGGACAAAGAGACGGGCGTGGAACAGGCCTCAATGCACTGGTCCCAAGGACTGCACCAATTCATCCAGCTGAAACACACCCTCAAACTGAGTCCAGTCTCACTCAAAGCCATTTTCATGTCCAACATTGGCTTCTTCAAACAGCACGAAGGAGCGGCCCTGTACGGCATGACGGGCACGCTGGGCTCGACCGCCGAATGCCAGTTGCTCCACGACGTGTTCAACGTCGATTTCTTCAAGATGCCACGATTCAAGCGACGCTTCTGCCTCGAGGAAGATCCCCTTTTGGCTTCTTCCAAAGGTAAATGGCTGACAAACATCGGTGAAGCGACCCAGACTCAACTGGATCAGGGACGAGCTGTTCTGATTGTCTGCGAGAACATTGCAGCAGCCGAAGCAATCTACAAAAAACTACTACTACAAAGCGATGATAAGACAAAGGCGTCCAAGATTGTCAAGTACGTAAGTTCCTTTGACACAGAGTTTCAGACGAAGCAACGCAATACAGCGTTGGGTCCTGGTGACGTGATTGTGGCTACCAATTTGGCCGGACGGGGAACAGATTTTAAAATCAATGAGCAACTGGCCAAAAATGGCGGTCTGCACGTCGTCATCGGGTACATGCCGCCAAACGCTCGAGTCGAGGCCCAAATCGAAGGACGAGTGGCAAGAGCTGGGCAACCGGGCAGCTTTCAGTTTGTCCTCTGCCATTCCAGTGTCAAGAGCAAAGAGGATTCGATATCTGAGCTCCTTCGACTCAAAGTGAAAAGAGACGATAAAGAATGTCGCCGATTGGAAACGATTCGCAACCGCGGACTTGAAAAGATTTACCTGGAGGAGAAGCTGTTTGATCGATTCCATCAAGAAATTTACAACAAAATGAAAAAGGAATTTGCCGACCGCCCTGACTGCGAAATGCAAATGAAATTTTTGACAAATCGCTGGGCTTTGTGGCTCGACGAGAACGCCGAGCACATCAACAACGTTCACCTGAAAAAGACTGATAATGTGGTCGAGAAGAATTTTCAGAATTTCAAGAAAGAATGTCAGGGTCTTCGCCTTCTTCCCCTTGCATTCGCACTGACACCATCGGAGCTAATGTTGCTGGGAGATTTCTACGAAACTTCTCCAAAAGTAAAAACTGATGTAACCAAAAGTGGCTTGTGCTATGATAAGGTCATAAAAGATGAACCCAATGCCTGTGAAGAAGCCCTGATGCGGAAGGTTAAACTGATATTGCAGAAGGCCACTTTTGATCAAAAGAAAGAAGCAAAAGTTTTATTGAAACAAGTCAAGAGTTTGATCAAACAGAAAATGGAGTTCCTAACGTCCACGAGCGAACTTGTCAAACTCACATCCCAAACGAATCAGAAGGCCGGCGGTGCAGTCCCGAGCGAAAATCGTTTCGAAGAACAAATCACCAACCAGTTGAGTCTTTTACAAATTCATCTGACGGCGGTGGAGGACATTCTAGGACGGCCAGTTCGTCAGATGTTGGGCATGTACTTCCATAAAGAAGAGGAATTCCGTGAATTGTTAAATGTCATCGAGGCAGGCGCAGGTTTATGCACACCGTATCGCTTGACCAAGAAAATTAATTTCTTCAAAACAGACAACGATGATGAAGCCATTTGTATCAAAATAAACCACCAGACTCAAAAGAAGGTCAAATGGCCGTCATGTCTAGACCACTGCCAGACGCAAACCATTCACCTCTTCAAGGCAAAACACCAAAAGAAATCTTACGCAATCGAGAAAAAGGAACTGGAAAGTGTCATCGTGACTAGAGATCAATTGTGGGAAACGCTTATTGAAGAAGGATTCGTCGGTCAAGAGGAAATGATCGAACAGCAAATTATCTGTTGGGCGAACAAAGAGATGGACGATGAATCAGTCAAGAAACTACTGGACAATTTACCTAAAGAACTGATTGAGTACAATGGCCTCCTGGTGAATTGGCTTCAAAGTCACGAGGGTGAAGACTATGCAACAGCAGTGGGGACATTGGGACTCGGCCCTGAACATTCGTCTGTACTAGAAGAATTTTTGAAAACCAACAAGATCCTGTTGTACGTGGATGAACGCCATGGGAAACTTTTGAAGACGCTAAACTTCAAATCCGATACCGATCTGCCTGCTAAACTGAGAAAACATTACTGTCTCTTGTCAGCCTGGACACTATCAGTCGACGGAGCTCAAATGGAAATCGACGACGACGTGTCCAGAGAAGATCTTCCGTGCCCGAAGGACAGTAGGGAAGCAGTCGACCAATTATGGAATTACCTGATCGAGCAGGGCGTCATCAAAGAAAGCAAAATCGTATTCTCTCATGGACTGAGATCCGACAAGGATAAAATTGAAGAGCGGAAAAATCAGATAAAAACAACTCTCGATACCTCATTGTCCTCTGTGATTGATGACATTTGTAGGAGACACCGCCCTGTCCCAGAACCCGTGACGGAAGTGTCCTACACCGATATCCCAGCTTACTTGGCCGATAATAAGATGTCAGCCATTACCACTGCCTTCGAATCCACAAATCCATTTGCTATGAAAGAACTGTTTAATCGTGAAAAAGAAAACATGAAAAAATGGTTGACAGAGCAACAGAAGAAGCAACATCTGGATGCTTACCGCGCCGAAGTGAATATGGCCTTGGAAAAAAGCATCGGGCAACTCAAGACCATTCCGAGGGTGACGGCCTCTTTCCAGCCATTGTCCAAGTATTTCATGTCTGATCCCAATACGAAACGTTTCCCGGCCGAAGAGATCCAGAGCTTCCAAGACAAGACGTTCGACGGGGTCATCACCTTGAAGGCAGTTAAATCATGGGGAGATTATTGGGATTGGCGAGTTTTCTTCGTCGCCATGTTCGCCGTTGCGCAAATCTCAGCTGGCGCAGCCGTAATTGCGTTATCCGGTGGAACTATGTCTGTTTTAGGTGGAGCGTTAATAGCCGAAGGTGTCGGAGATATGTTGTTCGCCATCCAGAACGGCGTGTCTGGATCTTTTAGCTGGTCAAGTTACGGCTCGCACAAGTTGTGGAGCGTTGGTGTGACTATTGCTACTGCTGGATTAAGCTCCTACTTGACTAAAGGAGCAATTGCGGGCAAGGCGGCTATGACCGGTTTCCAGGGTAGAGCAGGATTATCCCTCTTCTTTGCTGCAGCCAAAAAAGGTCTGGCCAAATGCGGCAAAGCCATTCTCTCGTATTTGACCAGTTTGGGTGTCGACAAGTTTCTCACCTGGCTCAAAACATTCATCATCGAAAACATAATTGTTCACATCAAGTTCCTCATCAGCAAACTGTTGTACCCGATGTTTGACACATTAGCGGCGAAGCTAGAGAAAATATGGGCATTGATGAAGAAACTGGGACGTCAAGTGGGCGAGGCCATCGGATTGATTAACGCCGACCTGGATAAAGCTAGCACTTCAGAATTGTACACAATTTGGGGCAAGCGTGTTGTCGGCCAAGTTACTTCGTTAACCAGTTCCATCGGTGGTTGTTTCGCCGAGTCAGGGGATGTTTGGAAAGCTCAGGGCACAGAAGAATTTAAAGCGAACGATGCGGTAGGAATAAACAGCAAGAAAACATCTTTTAAATTCGTCGAGTACGCCAAAAAAGCCACGACAGTCGTCAAATATCTGAAAAACGGAGCAGAAATTCTTGGTCTCGTCAGCTACGCTCCAGAATACGTCAACAATGTCAACCAGACGCTGGATGCAAAGATAAGGAAATTGGAGGATGAGATTGAGATTGAAGAGGAGAAAAAGAAATCCACTGCTGCAGTCCAATACCATCAAATAATAACAAGTGATAGTGAAAGTTTCGAATCGGAGGATGAAGTGGAATCTGACGACGACGATGCGACTGAATCTACTATGCTCAGTACTGCTGCAACGGAGAGGAGTACCTTTAACCAGTTCAAGGAAAAAGTCAAGGGACGAGTTGAAGGAGACATTTCCAAGTTCATGGTTGACAGCGTCACAAGAGCCTGGGTTCAACCGTGGCTCCAAAGCAAAATTGAAGGCATGGTCGAGCACTACGGCAAAAAGACTTTCCAGGCAATCGGCTCAATGTGGCAGGGCTCAGGAACGATCAATTCTGCTGACCAGGGAAACAATAAAGGAGACCAGCAAACGGCCAGTGCAGAGAATGCGGAGGCTGATGCCGAGAAACTCAAAGATTTGCTCGGCGAGGACGGTTGCGAAATCCAAAAGGATCGCAATGGCAATGCCGTTGTTGAACCAAAAACATTCGAAGAAGTGGTCGACGGTATAGGCAGTGGTAAAACAGCCGGCCTTCTTGAAATGCAAATGATTGCCGATGCCCTGAATTGCAAACTTGAAATCGTCGACACAGTGGGCGACTTTGCCAAAAACGGAAGTGGATCATTCGAAATCGATCCGGAAGGCAAGGCGACTGGAACAATTCAAGTCAAGTACACTGCCAACGAAGACGGTACCAAACATGTCACCTTAATCGGACCTGATGGGAAAGAAATTGAAATACCGCCCGCAGTTGACGCCAACGGCCAACCTGCCCCACCCAACAGATGCCTTTACGACGCTGTCGCCAAATCCCAGAATTGTTCGACTGACCAGCTATTGAATCAAGTTAAAACCCACGCCACTGGCAACAAAATGGCTCGTTATTTGTACGACGAAAAAGTGGGCGAAGCTTGTCCGGGATTAAGAGTCGGCAACAGAACAAGAAAAGAAGGTAGCAAACCGGCTGAAATCTACCTCCATCGGGATGAAGAGGGTAAGGTGCGTACTGTTGCAGCTTCCGTAACGAAAGAGAACATCGGTGGTGGCAGTAATGTTACCAATTCCATGTACAAAGCTTTGAACGACGCAGGAAGAAAGGGAGAACCCAATCCTACGACGACTGATGGGAATAATACAGATCAAAATGACCAGCAGAAATATCACGCTGGACACGTAATTGGCTTTGAAAGTGGTGGAAAAGGTGGCCTAAAAGAAAACAACGTAGTAAATATGGCGCCTGAACTCAATTTGGGACCATACAAGGAATTAGAAACGGAATTCCGCAAACTCGTCGAAGTTTCGGATGGTCCAGTTCACATCAATATTGACATAGACGAAGACATCCTATCAAAGGACGTCGATCCCTTGAATCCCAAACATTTTCGTATCCGTTGGTCTTCGGATGATGGAGAGACGATCTACAGAAGTCCTCTATTGAAGAACACGAAAGAGGGTGTACAAGAATACAAAGATACACCCCGAGCTGAACGAGATGAATATTTTCAAGGGGATCATTATAAGGATCAACGGAGTCAACAGAATGCAGTTAAAAACTATCCCAAACCTCCTGAAAAACCCATCTTAGTGGCTCAGCCGGGAGAATCGCCGAACGACACCATTATACGATCTATTTACTCCAAAGGGAAAAAAGAGACGGAAGACACCAAATTCAAAGGATCATTGTTGCGTTCAAACATAAAATACCCGCAGCCTGTTAACACGACCAAATCAGGGACAGGGAAAAACACTAAGCCTATTGGTGCTGCTTCGTCAACATCAGATGAATCGCTTAAGGCAACTCCACAGAAACGACGCGACATGCAACCAGAGGAAGATGGAGTCAAGAGGCTTCAACAGTAGCCAATCAATAATCATTCCCATTTCCAACGCAATAAATAGTGTAGCATTTTGAAATGCCGACCGTATTTTAACTTGACTTAATAAATGACATAGCATATATAAACCAAACAAACAATTAAAATTACGTGTATCCATGGTAATCAATCAGCGACAATGTACAGCTAACCATTTCCCTTGAGTTTCCTATGGACTCGCATGGACTTTGATTGAGCTATATCGGTTAAGCTATAGCCAAGCTGACAAGCTACTCATTTAAACTTGTTCTTATATTTTCAGTACCGCCGCCGAAGCCAAACAAATTAAAATATAAAACATCCGAGAATTAATGCAATCAAATAACTTCATTTCTTCGAACTGTCACTAAACCAAAATAGGGAATCAATAAGTTTAAAAAAATTAAAAATTAAACATTTCATTTCCTGTAGGCTCTTTAAGTAGGCTGTAGAAATTTTGATTTCAAAATTTCTAATCTTGGCTATTCGATGGCAAAAAGGAAATAAAAAGTTAACTCAAGCTTTGGAGCGAGTATTTGCAGAGACGACAAACAAAAATGTCGTCAAAATCTGCTTGAATTTTCGGACAAAAGTTTTGAAGAAAAAGTGAGCAAGGCTTTACACGTTTTGAAATGCGTGTCCAAAAATCTCAGAGGTGCAAAGTAAAAATAACTGCGCTGTCTCAGGCTCACGGCAAAATGTTTCCTATAAATCTTCGTGGTCATGTTTAGTGGGCCTGAAGTGGCAAGACAGTTTTGTTGAACCCAAGTGATGAACGAAGAATATCGTGTTGAGGTTAGAGTTCGCCCACTTCGGGTGAGAGACCCAATTTAAGACTCGCGAATAATCGCAAAAAAAAACTCAAATTTTGATACTCATTTATATGAGTTTGCTCTGCGTGTTTTACTGCCAAGGGCAGTTGAGCAACTTAAATAACAGTCAGCAGTAGGGAGTGGGTGGGGATGTTTTAACGAAAATCTACGACGCCAGCAGATAGCAGAGAATAGGAAAATATGACAAATTTTCCTACCTTGGAGCCTGGGAATTACAGCCAGACATCTATTTCTCCAAGAGCTCCATCCACAGAAGAGTTGAACTTGAACACTCCAGGCGGAATAAGAGGAAGGGCATCCTTTGGGAGGAAGAAGAGATAAACTGCAATCAGGACGGGATGATGTTTCCTACAATAAACAAACAGCACATGTTAGTGAGAATATTTAATGGAAACCACAAACGGCTAAAAGTAAGGACAAGTTTTGAATGAGACTGCTACGTAAACATTAAATTTTAATGAACACACTGGACACATGGGCACACTGTGCATAAGCAGGTCATGCAAATCATTTACATACAAATACAGATATAATGAGTAAGAGTATATCATAAAATGATACCATACCAACGAGGCTGACACTGCTGCTAAGCAGCTAAGGGTAGGTTCAATGGTCACAAGGTTGATGATGTTGGGCGGCTAATGACTCAAATCTGCCAAAGAATCAAAGAGGAAACATGAACTATAGCATAGCTAACAAAGTAAATGGTAAAAGCATGCCATTTATTTAATAGGGTCTTAATGTTGGCTCACATGTGCTCAGCATGTGTTTCTCACACCCAAGACCAAATTTTACAAGATAAACTAATTATTCTATTTGATTTAGCATTAAAGCCCAAATTTTATAAAGCCTATTGAATTCTTAGTTTTTAAGTTATTTACCTACCGTTGCAGTTAATAAAACATATAGTTATACTATTGAATTGAAGAGAAAAGAAAAGAGAGTACGAGAAAACGAGACACGACCAAACAAAGACCACTTCAGTCTGCTTCGATCATTTAATTTTTTCGTGCAGTCAGCCATTAATTTAACGGAGTTGCCAAATGTATTCCTTTGACAGTTTTTTATTGTTTTTGACATTGCAAATTTAATCAGATTAATTTTCAGAAAAGATCGTGTGAAAGTGCGAAGCGAGTTAGCGCGTGAAACTTGAAATCACGAAAATGAAATGAACGTATATAAATCGTGGGGGAAACTTACTGGGGCGTGATGAAAACGTCCATACGTACGATTTTATCGGACCGAACCCTGAAAGTCGAAAGAAATCGAAGAATTCAAACTCCTAAATATAAATCCTAAACACAAAGCTGATTTTCCCTGCGTGAGTAGTTTCTCGTACTCTTTGGGCTGGGACTTTTGACATTGTATGTTATCTTTAATTGGGAAAATTCTACCATGTGTGTAATAGGAGTATAATAAATAATAGGTTAGCTTTTGAAAGAAAGGATATATTCTACTGAAATGACGATACAATGTCACATATTTTGTATCAAATGTTCGATGAGTAATGAGCAGACACATAACTTTTAACATTTCTTTTTGCGTTTCATTTGTTCTGGTCTTCGTGTCCAGTATAACGCAGCGAGTTGATGGGAAAGTGGATTCAACCATTTGGCTGGGTATATAATTAAAACAACGAAAACAAAAATCACAGGAATTATACCAAACACAAAAACAAAATCCCAAGCAGTGAGAAATATCATAATTTTATTATTTACGAATTACGACATCAGTCCTTCATTTCTTTTAAGCTCATCGGAAGACGAATAACAAAATAAGATCTATCGAACGTCTCTCGTGATTTAC
Organism: Daphnia pulicaria; assembly: GCF_021234035.1. Classification (NCBI taxonomy): domain Eukaryota; kingdom Metazoa; phylum Arthropoda; class Branchiopoda; order Diplostraca; family Daphniidae; genus Daphnia; species Daphnia pulicaria. Next base: position 377,801 of record NC_060923.1, on the reverse strand, counting down.
AACTGTCGACATTAGACGGTTTTATCTTTAGTCTTGTGATAAGGAGAGGCTATATTAATATAAGAAAAATTGGACCGTGGGGACAACAGTATGTAACCGTATGGCGTATTACATATTACTGTGCGTGTGTGACTATCAATCTATACTTATACTCTCTCCAAGATCTAATTCCGATCAATTTAAAGGTTCTCAATACTTACACAATTTTTCCGTAAACGAAGGCAGAACTTTAAAGGTATAAACATACTTAAACAGGCACCGGAGGGTTAATTTGCTTGTCAATTAAACATTTTTATGCGATTCAGGCGATAGCATGGGAGACCGATTCAAGAGTCTGGCCGAACGGCAGTTATTCTGGAAGACACTTTTCGAAGTGTAAGGCTCGTTCCAGCCTTACTTTACTTGTAAGAAATGGAGACGCAACGACTTGTACGAGGATGACGTTTGTATTTGAATACACGAGATTAAACATAAAAGTACACGAATGCGACTATTCAATATCAGAATAATAAGAGAGAAGGAGTTTACCAGCGTGAAGGCCTGCTCGGAGAAGACTGGTTATACGAGGGAAACAAGGGGGCTTTTATACTGGTCAAGGCGGAAGTCAGCGTCGTAGATTGATCTCTTTATTGCCGTTATTGCCGTGTTGGGATTGATACTCTGGCTGATGTCGATATCACGGTGTTGGGAATGGATTCCTCCCGTGTGTCGACATCAGGGTGTCAGCAAGGGATACTTCCCGTGAGTCAGCCTCACGGTGTCGGCACTGGATACCTTCCGTGAGTCAGCCTCACGGTGTCGGCACTGGATACTTCCCGTGAGTCAGCATCACGGTGTCCGTGAGCGGATCCTATTTGCTCAACGGACTCGTTTGTGCAGACGTCTTTTGAATTGCGCGCTTATGGCTGACTGTGCTATAGATGCGCCGCTTGTTTGCTGGTTGCGGGTGCCCTCCCGTGGCTGGGTTCGGGTACTACTCTCTGCCAGAGCGGTGAGTTAACCCGATCCTTACACACTCCCCCCCTTTAAATTTGCACTCCCGGGCAAATAAAATATTAAGCTAAGCTAAGGATCGGTTAATAGAATGCATTGAAAAAACATTTAAACAGGTAATGTACGATAATTTCACAGCTTTTACGGCGCTGTACAATACATATGCATGGGGTGGCCTTGAAACTTTCATCGGAATTTATCTGCCCGCCGGCTACTGCAGTGTCACGTATGCGCGACTGGTACGCGTTGGTTACACTGGCTCGTCGTCGGCTCTTTTGTTTCTTTTTCTTGCGCGTTTTTTCAATAATTCGCCTTTGATTAAATGACATCGCCTTCTTTTTTTTTTTTTTTGTTCCTTCACCTTTGATGGTTTCAAGATTTTTCGACTTTCTATAATGGCATCATGGGGCATAACATGGATATCATGGGACATAACATGGTTATCATGGGACATAACATGGTTATCATGGGACATAACATGGTCGTAATGGAAAAATAGGTTAATTATTGAAGCTAAAAATGTAGCGTAAACAATTTGAAATACAATGTGCTCTATATTGTCATCCTCTTTGGTTAATATTTCTACTTCTTAAGCTTTGTAGTAGGACAAAATACACATTTTTTTTTTTTTCTTTTAGCATTGTGTTACATGTTATTGGTGTGCGTCCTGTTTCTTGGATATATATGTATATAGGGGGAAGCATAGTGTAAATGTATTCTTTTTTTTTTTTGTTTGGTCTTTATACGATCTTTTAGCTACTTGAAACGAGAATTTGGTGGGTGTCCTTACTTGCTGACGATGGTTTAACGGGTGGTCCTTTTATTTTCGTCAGAGATTTCACTATTTCTGTTCATTGCCTATTTCGCCTCGCCCTAGTGCGCATCTATCGTTCTTTTACTTTGAGTGAAAAAGTTGCACCTCTGTGTTCTAACTTTAAAAATGGTGCGCCCCAAAAGATTTAAGCGCGTCGCTTATGCGGAGTCCTCCGCTAGTTCTACTGTGGGGATTCCCCAGTTGCCCTCCACTTCGGTAGTTCCCCCCCTCGTCATTCGGGTTCGTCCCGAATCACCTCGAATTGTTCCGTCCGCTGGCCCTTCTGGATTCGTTCAGCCGCCGTCTCGAAGCCAAGCTGGCTCCGTTGTGCCTCCGGCGGCTTGTCGTTCCGGCCCATTTCGGCCGACGGCTAGGAAAAGTTGTGCGGTGCCTTTGCGTGTCCCGGCGGGTGGCCTTTCCGGCCCATCCGTTGTCGAGTCGTTTGTGCGACCGACCAGCCCGGCCCGCTCGGCTTTCCGGGCGTTTGTAGCCACCCCGGATCCTTGTTATCAGCTCGTTTATAACATTTTGTTGCTCGAATTCGCTCGTTTCGTAGGCTTTGTGTTGCAGTAGTTGATACTCCAGCTCGTTGTCATCGAGATCTGGGAACTTTTGTTGTAAGTTGATCGTTGCCAGGTGGTAGGTTGGATATACTCTTGTATAATTCTCAGATGTGCTATTCCAGGAATACGAATGACCATTTAAATTAATTATCTGATCCTTCCAGAAGCATTCTTGGAATGGGTGGAGCGAATAGCCATCCCGACCGACAGTATAATTGTCGAATCGAGGCTCGAAACCGCACTTCGTTTTCTGTCCTCGAATGGTGACATTCTTCGCTTCACATTGTTGAATTATCAAGTGTACTCCGTTTGGTTTCAATCGACTACAAATAGGTAAGTTGTTAGCCATAGCTGCCTGCAATCCATTATTTTCTGCCAGTAGTTGTGTCGTATATTTTCTGAGCTGTAAGTTGCCGCAGTATATTTCTTTTATTTCCTTCAGCAGTGCGTTTTCTCGTTCTAGTGTTTTATCTTCGATATATTGATGATGTTGAGCCAATAGTGGTCCAATTTCTTCTGTTTTGCCACTTGTTTTCCTCCTCTCGGGTTCGAATATCCACTGCTGGTTTGTTTTTGTGGGTGAGCAATTTACCGCCTTTACTCGCTTGTCTTCGTAGGCCTCCAAACAATAAACACCGTCTGTTAGTGCTTTCGTTTGTGGATTCCAAACAAGGGGTATTATTGGTCTGTAGTTCTTGTGTCCTGAATCGCCTATGGTGGGCAACTTTTGTTTATCGCAACTTTCTTTTATTCTTTGTAACTTGTGGTCGAAAAAGCCCATGCAAAAAGTTGGATTTTTAAAATATTGCACGACTAGCGTTTGGGAGATTTTATACCATTGCTCATCCACCGGCCTGCACTGATCCAATTCTAGTGTCTGAAAGCTCAAACACATTCCGTGTTGACGGTTAAATAATTGCATGCCCTCTTTTTTCGCTCTGTTGGGCAGCTCGATATATCCGTTTTTTAAGTTTGCTAATTTGTGAAACGTGTGATTGCAGAATTCATACGTTTTGTCTTCATAGTGAAATTCCAATTGGTTTATTTCATCTACTAGCTTGAAAGATCCGTCGTCTTGTTTTGTCGCGGTCCCTGTTGCGCATATTACTTTCTTTAATTTACATTTTTCGTCTTTTTGTAGGGTCGGTGTCTCCCAGATGATGGTGACGTCGCGGGATACTACTGATGTCTCGTCCGTTTTGTTTGTCAACACGCCGAACGGAGACATCACAGGGCAGGTAAGACAATCTCTATGTAGTTTTATCTTCTTTGTTGCGCAGTTCTTTTTAGTTTCGACTACCTCTTGCATCCAGGTGCCTTTTTGTGTAGGGTTTCCTTTGAATTCGTAAGCATTTTCGTTTAGCTCTGTCATCTTGTTGCCATCGCAAACATGACTTTTAACTAGTTGCCTACACTCGTCTGCCGTAGTCACGGACGTGACCATGGTGTCGATTGTGTCGAATGAGCCAAAAAAATATCCAGACGTTGTCCTTGTTTTTCGCCATGTCATGCATAAATCTGCGCTCCACACGGTGTGTGGTTCTTCCGTTACATAAAAATCATACGCTTCTATCACCGATTGGGTTGAAGTGATGTTATCGTCGCAATACGAGGGTAGGTTGATGTCCATCAAGCCGATTACTTCTGCGCGTCCGCAGTCGCATACGGTAATGTTGTTTCCTCCCGTCGTTTGAGAACTCGCTCCAATGATGAGTAGTACGAAGAACATCTGTAAGGGAAGGCGTTGCAGATTTGTATTGATTGGTGAAATACTTGTTCAACACTAAAGGTACAGAGAGGAGGGATGTGATCCGTTTTTTTTTTTTTGTTTTTTTTGTTTTTTTTTTTTTTTTTTTTATATATCCTTCCTTCTGTTGTTCCTCTAGTTTCTTCTTGTTTGTACGACGAAATCCTTGTATTTTCTTGGGAAGATGACTTCTCGCGTGAGTATTCTTCTTGGCGCTGCGACCTTAGTACCAGCATTTGTCACAGCAGTTTTTGAAGCTGTGACTCTTGCTTGTGTTACAGTCGCTGTCGCCGCTGAATCTCCTTTGCTCTCTTGTGCTTCATTCCCTATTATAGGTTGCGGATTTTTGGTGGCTGCTGCTCGAGCATCAGATTTTTCCTTAGCATTCGATGACGCTAAGGTCATCTCTTTTGCTCCCGTCGCGGCCGCCGTTGAATCTCCTTTGCTCTTTTGTGCTGCATTCTCTTTTACAGGTGGCGGGTTTTTGGTGGCCGTTACTCGAGCATTAGATTTTGCCGTAGCCTTTGTTGACGCTACGGTCATCTCTTCTGCTCCCGTCGCGGCCGCCGTTGCAGCTTCTTGATTCTGATTTTCGTTTGTGTGTATCCTGTTGTTTGGGTTGTTGTCAACTGGCGCTCGAGTGCGTGATTCCACGACAGTCAATTTTTTATCAGCTGTGAGGGTTTCACTCACTCTCGTTCCGGTTGCTTCTGAAGCTGCTTCTTCCATGCTGTCTGTTCGTTTTTCACTGTTACACTTTTTCATTCGATCCACATGTGTCACGTATTCTTTTCCTTTCGGCGTCAGCAATTTATAGTTCACTTCCGATTTCTTTTCTAGTACTGTATACGGTCCTTTCCACCTCATGTTGAATTTTCCTGGGATATCTTCGTCCACTTTTATCATTACTTTGGTGCCTACGTCGTATGTCTTTGCTGCTTTCACTTTTCTGTCGTAGTATTGTTTTTGAATTTCTTGGGCTTCCATTAGGCGGTCTCTTGCCGTTGATTTTGCCAAGGTCCACATTTTGGCGAACGCCATATTTGGATCCGTTATTAGTTCGTTTCTTACCGGTGCTAGAACGTCTCCTGGTTCTCTTGCATCTCTTCCATACATTAAGTAATGCGGTGTATATCCGGTGCTGGCGTGTACCGACGTGTTGTACGCGAATGTCGCATGTGAAATGTAGTCGTCCCAATTCGTCCGTCCTTTTGACAGATAGCTGGCCAACATGTCTGTCAAAGTACGGTTGAATCTTTCGACTAATCCGTCACAGCAGGGTCTGTACGCAGTCGTTTTCTTTCTTTTTACACCAAGTTGACTGTAGAAATCGTCCATTGTTTTTGATAAGAAATTTGTACCTTGGTCCGTCAGTACTTCTTCTGGTACTCCATGCGTTAAGATGATTTTATCTCTGAACGCTTCATGGACACTATCCGCCGTTTGATCTTTCATAGCTGCTGCTATCATATACCTTGTTGAATACTCGCCCATCACGAGTATATACTTATTTCCTTTTTCTGTGAGGTCCATTGGTCCTTGAATGTCCATTGCCATTAGTTGCCATGGCTTATCCGGAGGTGTTATGGGATTAAGTGGTGCTTTACTTGACCCTAAAGCTTTTCTCTTTTCGCAGATTGCACATTTCTTTACGTACGTTTTTATCTCTTTAATCATTCCAGGCCAGAAATACCTGCAGCGTATTCTGCCTATTGTTTTCTTTGTTCCTAAATGGCCAGCCAATGGGTCGTCGTGATATCTGAATAGGATTTTTTCTCTTAGCGCTTCTGGGGCTAGTATCTTTCCGTAACTGGTTGCTAATAATCCGTTGTTTAACACCGTAAATTGCTCTTCTTCTGAATCCGATTCTTGCGGGTCTGTTGCCAAATCGTAATTGGGTGGGCTGAGGGTACGTCTTTTACCAGATTTCTTTTCTTTATTGTTGCCTTGTATTTTGTGATACACTTCCTCCCTTACTGCGAGTCTCTTGACTTGTCTGTCGTACGTCTCCCGGGCTGCCTTGCAGTAAGCATCTTTTCCTTGTTCTGTTGTAAGACTCTCCACGATGAGACAGATTGGCGCCGTTGTCACATGTGGAGGGAGATACGTTTTTGTAGGGAGTGGAATTCGACTTAATCCGTCTGCGTTTGCGTTTGCCGATCCTGGGCGAAACTTCACTTCCAGATTATACTTTTGTGCTTGTAGGACCCACCGTGTTACTTTGGCCGTTTCGTTTTTTAATGGGTTTTTAAATATCTTCACCAATGCCTGACAATCAGTATATACTGTAAACTTTGGACCGTAAAGGTATGTGTGGAATTTTTCTAGCGCGTAAATTATTGCATATAGTTCTTTGTCGAGTGTGCTCCATCTTGCCTGAGTGTCAGTCAGATGTTTGGATCCGTATGCAATTACTACGTCTCTTCTCTTGCCTTCCACCCATTGGGTTTGTCCCAATACTACTCCAACGCCGTATCCTGACGCGTCGGTTTGCACTATATATTCCTCCGTGAAATCCGGGTGTGCTAAGATGGGTGCCGTAGTCAATTTGAGCTTAAGTTTTTGGAACGCGTTTTCTTGTTCCGTGCCCCACACAAAATCGACGTCGTTTTTAGTCAGTTCTGTGAGTGGGTGGGCGATTTTGCCGAAATTTCTTATGTACTTTCTGTAAAATCCAACAAATCCTAGAAAGCTTTTTACATGCTGTTTATTTTCTGGTACAGGGTAATTTTTTACTGCCTCAATTTTCTTTGGGTCTGTCGCGGAACCCTCTTCTGAGATTATGTGTCCTAGGTATAGTACACTTAATTCGAAGAAACAGCACTTGGAGAGTTTTAGTTTCATCCCTGATTTTGCGATGAGGGAAAATATTTCTTCGATATGCTTGATGTGTTCTTCTTCTGTTTTCGAGAATATGATCACATCATCCAAGTACACTAATGCAAATTTCCCAATAACTTTCCTCAGAATTCCAGTCATAATTCTTTGGAAGCAAGGAGGTGCATTGGTCAAACCAAATGGCATTCTTTTGAATTGGTAATGACCATTTTGCGTTGTGAAGGCTGTCTTGTGCCTATCCTCCTTCTTTATTGGTATTTGCCAGTATCCACTGATGAAATCAAGCGTCGAGAAATATTTTGCTCCCTTCAAGTCGTCTTTTATTGCTTCGATACTAGGGATTGGAAATTTGTCCTTGATTGTTACATCATTTACGAATCTGAAATCGACACAGAATCGTATTGTTCCATCCTTCTTTTTCACTAATAGGATTGGTGAACTGTACGGACTTTTACTTTCTTCAATCACATCGTTTGCTAACATCATTTCTACATGTTTTTCTATAACCGGCAACATCACTCGCGGCTGGCGTCTTGGTGGTATATATACTGGAGGGCCCACTGTCGGAATACTATGTTCTTCTCCAATGGCTTCGCCGAAGTCCGAATCTGAAGTGGCGAATATGTGTTTATTTCTTTCCAGTACTTTTCGAAGGTCTTCTTTTCTGATTTCTGTTTTTCCGATCAATTCTTTTATTTCTTCTTCGAGTTTTTGATGTATAATGACGCATACTTGACATGGTTGAATTTCTGATACTTTGGCCACGATGTGGTACTGTTTGCCGTTATTTGTGTATGATATCCGCCTGCTGGCGGTGTTTATTCGAAACTCTAGATTTGTTATGAAATCCATTCCTAGGATGCAACTAACTGCTAAATTTGGTACTACGTGGAAGTTGTTTTTAATCGGGTCGCTATCCACCGAATGTAATTTCACTTGCAGTTCTACTGTTTTAACTTTTGGCATTGGATCCCCACATGCTGTAATGAGATTGAGGTTCTCTATTGATCTTTCCTTCTTTGCTGTTTGCGGTATCTGTTTTTCGAAGTCGGAAGAGATTACACTCGTCGTGGAGCCCGTGTCTATTAAAGCTGCTACTCGTCTGCTGCCTACTGTCACTAATATTGTAAATGGCTTATACTGTATTTTACACTGGGATGGGTCGCATTGTTTTGTTGATACATGTCCGAATGCGATTATTTCCGTACGTTCTTGTGGTTGTTGAACGGTCTCCTGGTTGGGTCTCTGGGAGCTTGATTTCTTCTCACATTTTCTTCGCGCCATCTTTGGTATTTGCGACAGGCTCTTTTTATGTGTCCTTTATTCTTGCAAAAGAAACAGGTTCTGTCTTCTAGTCCTCCCGGGAATCCTCCGTTCCTTTGGTTATCCCAATTTCCTGGAGTACGATTTAGCGAATTACTCCTTTGTGGTTGTGTTTCTTGTGCTCCTTGACGGCGATTCTGTCTCCAGTCGTTATCACTTTGCGATCTTTGTCCCAGCGGGTAATACCGCGTGCGTCCGTCCACGTCCTCCGGGTTTTGCCTTTCTCTATATCTTGGGCTATAACTTCTGCTCCTTCCGGAAAAACGGACTTGTTTCTCTCCCTCTTGCTTCTGTTCGGATATGTGTGCTACCGTTCCTGCTGCTACACCTGCGGGGCCAGCAGACAACTGTATGTTAGCTATAGCTTGCATAATCTGTTGCAATTCGGGGTTTTTGTTTTTCTCGTTTTCTTGTTGCTCCGCTTTTTTATGGGCTTCTGATTCCTCTGTCAGGCGTCGCAAGTCCACGACTTGTTCGCATACTTGTGCTTTTTCCACTACTTCTTCGTACGTATCCGTTGCTTTCAAGCTATTCCATAGGCTTGTCCTGATGGTTAGGCGCATTCCTTTCAACAAAGCCTCCTTTTTAACAGCGTTTCTTAGTTGAATTACTTCAGCGTCCTGGCTTTCTGCGGCTGCCCTTCCGTAGGCCGATTTGTATAGCTCATCGATGCGGTGTCTGTATTCTCTTATACGTTCGTTGAATTTCTGCTCTATCTTGCTGAGTTGTGCTCTTCTCATATCTTGTATCGTCGCGTCATCGAATCCCGCTTCCATGGCTGCTGTCCACGCTGCAAGATTCGCTTTGATATTTACTCCTAGCGAATTATTAAATGCAGCTGCTGCTCTCCTTAGTTTGGACTGGAAAAATTTCAACTTCTGCTCTTCGGTCCATCCAGCTTCTACGCCAACTCTGTTTGCTTTCTTTAGCCAGCTTTCAAATGTAGTGTTGTCGTCGAGGTCGCCACTGAATTCTGGAATATCTTTTCTATAATTGACGGCTGCTAGATTTAGCATTCCCGTTGTCATGGCTGCTGAAAATGTTCGGAAATCTCCTGGATCGATTCCTCCGGCGCCTACTTGTCCCATAGGTCCTTGGGGTCCAGGTGGGCCTTGGGGTCCTGGTGGTCCTTGGTTGCCTGGAGGTCCTTGGTTGCCTGGAGGTCCTTGCTGGCCAACTTGCCCTGGAGCGCCTTGTTGTCCTGGTTGTCCATCTTGCCCCGGCTGGCCATCTTGCCCCGGTTGTCCCGGTGGTCCTTGTTGGCCTGGTGGCCCTTGTTGGCCTGGTGGCCCTGGCGACGGTGTTGGGGTATTAGGCATTTCCTCTTCTGTATCCGTCTGTTCGGATGAGTAATCTTCTTGGGTTGATGAAAGGCTTTTGTCGAATGCCGGGATTTCTGTTTTGTTTCTTTCGAATATGTCGATGAATTCTTTATCGACGCCAGCTATTTCTTTTTCTAGTTTAGTGATCTTTGCTTCTCTTTTATCGTTTTTTGGCTTTTCTTTAAGCTTTAGTACTTTGTGTTTGAGTTCGAAACTTCTCGTACTTAATTGCTGTAGACGTCCTGCAATTTGGCTTGGCCTTTGTGATCTCCGCAGTTCTGTCTCTGGTTTTGTTTCTACGCTGTCTTTCGGGACCACTTGGTTTGAAGGTGAGTCTGATTTTATATTTACCTCCAATTTGGGTTGTCTGTTGTCGGTCATGTGGGTCCTCGATGTTCCGTTTCTGGGTCGAACTGTCGTTGTCTCCAGATAGTTCACCAAATGTTCAGATTTGCACAATAGAGTTAAGACACTTGTACAAATTGAAAGGTTCAATATTTTGGCACGTTCACCACTTGTAAGGCTCGTTCCAGCCTTACTTTACTTGTAAGAAATGGAGACGCAACGACTTGTACGAGGATGACGTTTGTATTTGAATACACGAGATTAAACATAAAAGTACACGAATGCGACTATTCAATATCAGAATAATAAGAGAGAAGGAGTTTACCAGCGTGAAGGCCTGCTCGGAGAAGACTGGTTATACGAGGGAAACAAGGGGGCTTTTATACTGGTCAAGGCGGAAGTCAGCGTCGTAGATTGATCTCTTTATTGCCGTTATTGCCGTGTTGGGATTGATACTCTGGCTGATGTCGATATCACGGTGTTGGGAATGGATTCCTCCCGTGTGTCGACATCAGGGTGTCAGCAAGGGATACTTCCCGTGAGTCAGCCTCACGGTGTCGGCACTGGATACCTTCCGTGAGTCAGCCTCACGGTGTCGGCACTGGATACTTCCCGTGAGTCAGCATCACGGTGTCCGTGAGCGGATCCTATTTGCTCAACGGACTCGTTTGTGCAGACGTCTTTTGAATTGCGCGCTTATGGCTGACTGTGCTATAGATGCGCCGCTTGTTTGCTGGTTGCGGGTGCCCTCCCGTGGCTGGGTTCGGGTACTACTCTCTGCCAGAGCGGTGAGTTAACCCGATCCTTACAGAAGAGAAGAAAATAGCGAAACAATTGCCCGTGCTGGCGACGGATCACGTTGATGGAGTCACCTACGATGACCTGCCACAATACGGTAAAGTGCATATTGTTGCCCAATCCGCTTCCAATCCGGGTGACAATTTCATGAGCGACACTTTTATTGTGACGGCTCAATTGATAAAACAAGATGACTTTGGAAACGAAACTAAACATACCTTGAGTGCTTTCATCAAGGTGATTGGTTGGAATTATCTTTAATTTATTTTAAATGTTTTAACTTTTGTAGTACCTTATTGCGTATAGGTCTTACCATCGAACACAATGCTGCGCGTCATTGCTTACGAGGCACGGACTCACCACCGCGAGATGGACGTCTACCAAAACTTCTTTGGACTTTTGCGAGAGATGCACACAGGGCAACCGATTCCGCTGGATGTCCCAGATGTCTACTACACTCATATGGAGGAAATGGTTCAAGGCGGAGCGGATGGATCGGGAACTTGTACTCTTCTCGAGGATCTCAAGGCTGAGGGTTACGTCATGGCCGATAAAGTCGAAGGCGCTGATTATCGACACTGTCAAATTGCACTGACGTCACTGGCCCATTACCACGCCTTGACACTGAGTGCAGTGAGAAAGTGGACAGACCCATCGACGGGAGAACTCTCCAAAATTCCAACTGCAGCCAAACCCATCACGGATGGGAATAAAATGCATGACACAAGCCTTTTTCAGATGATCAAAGACAACATCCAAAGTGTGATCGAATTTGGCAAAGATGTTGAAAGGCTCGATGTGATTTCTTATTATTTATCTGAATATTACCGGGTTGGCCTACTGGGTTACCGTGCAGTTAGTTGAATGGATAGCTGGTTTTATGGAACGTCTACCGGAGATTGTCCAAATTGATACGGTGGAGAGCTGCGGTCCATTGGCCTGCATCTTGCATGGGGATTACTGGAACAATAACATGTTGTTTAAATATGCCGACGATGGGAAGACACCAATTGCCTTGAAAATGATCGACTTTCAAGTTGTAAGGATCGGCCATCCACTCAGCGACGTCCTGTATTTCCTTTACATAAGCGCCAAGCCGGAAATAAGGGTTAGGTACATGACTGATTTGTTACGTCACTACTATGACACGCTGACGGCCGATTTGCGACTGCTTGGCATCTCTCTCAATTACTACACCTGGGAAGATTTTTTGGCTGATTATAAGAAACGATCCTTGATGTGGATGTTTATGGGAATAATCGTCCTGCCGTTTGTCTTGAACAAGAAAGTTCTCGACAGGTTGGATGAAATGGATGCTGCAGAGAGGCAGAAAGAACCAAAAGGTAACTGTTATCAAATTAAATTTTAATTACTAATGATTTTATCGGATTTTATCATTTCTTTTCTAGTCGCTGACGGGGAAATAGTCAAAGGGGCCAGTGGAATGAGTGTGGAAGCGGAGGAATTGATGAAGACTACGATGTTGTCAAAAAAGTTGAGTGACAATGAAGTTCTAACCGACCGTCTCATCAAACTCATTGACGAAGTTAAAGCCTTGCATGATTCTTAAACGTAATTTTTCATACAGCTATTCAACGATTTTACCATACCTAATGCCCACATTGTGTTTATCAGGCCTTGAATACTGTTTATTAATAAATCAGTTAAAAGAATAATCCATGCTTAATGCTTTTTACTTTCAATGGGGATGTCTGCAAATTGGATTAACTTTGGCATCATCACTCTTCATGGGATTCTGCATCAAATTTAAAATCCCCCTAAAATGATTCTGCTTTGAATTTTTGTTCTTTTACCTTCCTACCGTTATGTTTGAATCTTTGCTGCACTTAAGAGGAGAATATGAAAACCGATGAAAACCAACATTGAAAAAAACTGATTGCTCTAAGTTAAACATGATTGCTAGATCCTAGTGCTCCTACTTCATGGCGCAACTGAACAGCAAATTTCTTTCAGTGATTCTCTGGCTACCTGACTTGATTCGTGTGTGTCCTAGTGCTGCTTGTGTGACAGCTGACCCAGTTGGTTATTCACTTGGTTATTCAGAGCTTCAAGAACTTTTTATTTTATTTTGTCGAACAGAGGCAATCCGAATGAGAATACGAATCGGGCCGGTTACCTCCAGGACTCTGCAGAAAATAATTTTCATTTTTATTATTTAATTATTCAACTGGGTCAAAAATTGTATACGGAATGAAATGCAATTTATACTGACCTAGTTGCTTTGTGCTTCACAATCATTTTACGTGTTCTATTATTATTATTTTTTAATTGGAATTATATTTTAAATTAATAATTAACCAACAATCACGCGTTCCGGTGTTCGTCACAAAAATGAATCAAGCCTTTTTATCACATATGAAATTTGTTTTGAATCCCAAATACGTTAGAAATCAAATTAGCTTTTAGGGCCATGCGATGATTTCTCCTCCAGCCAATCAGATTACAGAAAGGGAAGGGTTAGAAAAGGTGAGGACGCCATTTTGTTTAGAACTTGTTGCATTTGACACTTTGGCGCCAAGTTAGTCGGTTGTGCTGTTTACTCCTCGGATAATTAAGTTTTCTTTTCGTCAGATAAAAATAACACCAATCACCATGGAGAAATTGAAATTGGACTTAATTGAAAGCCTGCATTGTATGAACAATTAATTACTGTTTGCATTTAGAAAAAGAAATTTTAAATTGATTGAACTGTGCAATTTGTATAGGTCAATGCCTGGATTTCATATGTGATCATATTTTTGCATATTTGGATTACGATTCTTTGATGAATTCAAAAATGGTGTCAGCTGTTTGGAATAAGATCGTTTCCAAAGGGGAGTTCTGGAAGGTAATGGTGGAAAGAAAGGTAAAGTGTTTTCTTTTTATCTAAGTAGGAGATGTTGTAGTGTTAATATCAACAGTTTTGTTATCTCTTCCTAGAAAAAAGTGTTGCCGTATTGGAAAAAAGTGTTTGATGCTGTAAAAGTATTTAAAGATCAAGAGCTGCTGAGTCGTGGAAATGCTGATGCTTCTGAACGTCATTGTGATGAGTACTACCACACAATGTATTGTCTAGTGGAAGATGAAATTCAAAAGGTAATGTGTTTAAGTAAATAAGAGTGTTACAGGATCAACTTTGTAAATTTTAAATAATTTTGTGTCCATTTCTAGAGTGTGGATTCAAACTGGAGAGCTGGAGGAAAACATCAGTGTGTTAGATATGAAAGCTTTGGAAATCACTCTTTCGAGGTTCATGGCTGTGAATGTGAAGTGGATTCACAATGGATCGTTCAAATACAGCGGGATTGTCGCATATTTCTTCGTAATCGCTGGACCCTCGAAATCGAAAAGGTTAATATTTGTACAAAATGTGAAAATTTACTTTTGTACATAAAACCTTTGTGGTAATATCCTTCAGGTTCTTGAAATTCCGTTAACTGAAATCAACATGAATGGAAGGGATCGTGAATTTAAATTGAATCGCTTGAAGATTAATTCGAATTTCATCACAGCATCCTTTGACGTCCACCCAGAAATTTGCGTTTGGGATGCCAAATCTCATGAACTGGTAAGCACATTCTATGTGGTGTCACACAATGTTGATTGCTATTAAATTGCCTTTTTAATAGTTGAGAGTCTTGAAACCCGTTCCGGAGCAAGGAAACCAAGTCGAAGGAGAGTACGGAGAATTCTATGTGAAAGGCCATTGCCTATGGAATGATTTGCTTCTATCTTGCCACGCAAGATTATCGGTAAGTTCCAACTCAGGCTCCTTCGCCGTCATAGTTGACTTATTTTGAGTAATGGGTTATTTTTAGCGAACAGATGAATCGTACATTGTGACACTGCGCAGAATTCCCCTGAATGGCGACGGAGAAGTGACTTTACTTTATTACCAGAAAGTTCTGCCAAGACCCATATTGTTTCTGGAAGTGGCAATGGATGACGATTATATCGTCTTATTTTTCGCCAGACATGAGCAACGATTGTACATGCCTAGTATGGCAGCAACTTTCGAGATAGAAATTCGAAGTGCAGTTTCCTATGACGTCGTCCATAAAATTTCGATTCCGACGTCTTCACCATTCCAATTCTACCAATTCCATTATCTAAATGGATTTATTGTTATGGGCCAAACGGAAGACAAATTTCTAAGGTTTTATTTGACGTAATTTTTTTTTTTATCGGTCATTAACTCATTTCACTGTTATTAGCATCTGGAGTGCTGCTGTTGGTCGTTGTGTCAAAACCATTTGCCATGGCGACAAAGGATTATGTGCAATCAGGTAAGTTAACCAGATTAAATCTTACCGCATTCCTACAGAAATTACTTCAACTTTGTTTCTTTGATTATTTCCATTAGAATCATTTCGGACAAATACATTGTCACTTGCGATAAAGAAGGTGTGTTGAAGATCTGGGATTTCCAAGGAACTCTTGTTCGCCCGGAGCCATCCAGCTCTAATTTCCTGATCAGGAAAATCTCCCACCTGAAAGCTGTCTCCTGTTCGGCTTCGGCTAAACCATCTGCAGTATCCTCGAAGGTGAAGAGGATCGATGCCCGCAAGAAAACGCCGCGCGTTCCGCCAATTGAATACGTGGGATCTACCTGCATGGTGGCCGACGAATTGCAAATGATCCTTGTGTCCCATTCGGACGATGGTTCTTCTTATTTGCACGTTGAAACCTTTTTGAACGCTGCCCAATGAGAAAGCCAGTCGTGTAAGTCTTCCACCCTGCCTGCTTTAAAGTCTTAACCATTCTCTTTTGTCTTGTTGATTGCGTTTAAACGCGCGTTTAAAAGTGACGTCGTGCGTTAGAAGTTTCTCGGAAATTCGCATTTGTTTCAAACTCAGACCCCAGTTTGCTATATCGTTCCAGTTACCTTACTGAAAATATTTTGAAATTCATTTGATGAGTACAAGAAAATGTACAAATACAATCGGTGCGGTAGTATACCGATTAAGTTTTGTCCATATATTAATAACCTTCTCTTGACTCATTTTCGCAATGTACCTTTTTTCTGTCCAACAAACTCATATACAATTTTATATCAGCCTTGACCCTTGTGAGTGATAAAATAACAAACCCAATGACCGTCAGCAGCCCTTATTTCTATTGGATACTGTTTAAACTCGATAAGAACAAAATCCGAACAAACATAGTTTTAGTTATGCACCACAAATGCTGCGCTCAGTTGCTAGGCTCTGACCATTAAACGGGGCAAAACGCATTGGAAGCTAAACTTTTAATTTCATTGGTCATCTTGTTTAATCACCTGAATGCTTCACAGGTGAGATACAGTTTTTACAGTCTATACAGCTGAGCATATTGTATTGTGATTATTGATGATCGACCTTCCATTCCGTTGGGTAACAACATTAGGAGATAAGAGACTAGCACACAACAATAATCATGGGAGTGACGTGACTGGCGATAGATAAAATACTGCGCTGAGGTAGTATAATGTTGTCAATTCTCGCACTGCTGTTTGGATTCATCATCTCTCAACATTGGACCTTAAAAAATTTTTCCTTGCATTTTTAAATCTTAATTATTTTTTATCGTCTTTCTTATTCCTCCTGCAATAGCTATAGCCTACATCGTTTCCTCAATTTATTTTCCTGCTTAAACTATAAGGTATGTAAAATAAAGGCATTTTATAATCTTATTTTTTTTTTCGTTCTAGCCATAAATTGTGTCTATAAGCTCTCATTTATGTAGCATTCAGGTGTTGATTGCCCAACACCAGCAACAAGATGATCTACGAAATTAAAAGTTTGGCTGGTCGCCAGCTGTTTTGGAAGACCCTTTTTGAAGAGAAGATGTTGGCACCTCAACTTGCCACGCTAGCGACTGATCATGTCGATGGCATCACGTACGATGACATACCAAAGTACGGCAAATTGCACGTCAAAGTGGAATCCGGCTCAACTTTGGGCGATAATTTCCAAAGCGACACCTTTATTGTAACGGCACGGTTGTTGATGCAACGTGATGGCGAGGACATTCCAAATACACTGAGTACCTTCATCAAGGTAACATTTAATAACTCGTTTGGTTTCGGTTGTAGGGGAGACCGGGGCTGTGTGGGACATGGGGCTACATGGGACATCGCAGTTTTGAGCATGTTCCCGTAATTTTTTTTTAATAATTTTTTTACTATATTTGAGCATTTACCATGCCCCATGTTGGGTAAAAAAATTATTTAAAAAAAATTACGGGAACATGCTCAAAACTGCGATGTCCCATGTAGCCCCATGTCCCACACAGCCCCGGTCTCCCCTATATCCGACGCCAATGATTTTGGAAATGCATGTCTAAAATTCTTGTCATTACAACGCAGGTGCTGCCGTCGAATTTCTTACTTCGGAAATCAGTTCACGAATCACGCGTCCATCATCGGGAAATCAACATGTATCACCATTTCTTCAATTCACTGAGAGAAATGCACGCCGACCACCCGATTCCGCTGGATGTTCCCGATGTTTACTACACTCATATGGAGGAAATGGTTCAAGGCGGAGCGGATGGATCGGGAACTTGTACTCTCCTCGAGGATCTTAAAGCTGAGGGTTATCGTATGGCCGATAAAGTGGAAGGCGCCGATTATCGACACTGTCACATGGCCTTGACTTCACTGGCCCATTTCCACGCATTGACGATCAGTGCGGTGAGAAAGTGGAAGGATCCGGCGACTGGCAAACTATCCAATATTCCCCCGATGGCCAAATTTCTTGTCGAAGAGAAAACTATGTACGATGTGGGAATAATCAAAATCATTTCAGACTTTTCCGTGTCTATCGTCGATTTTCTAAAAGATATCAAAAGGCCCGATGTGAGTATTAAACATTTTTCTGTTCAAAATTCGCATCTCAACTAATTGGTTTTATTGTTATCAGCTAGTTGAGTGGGTGTCGAAATTTACATCTCAAATGTCTGAGGTCGTCCTAGTCGATACGTTGGAGAGCAGCGGCCCATTGGCTTGTGTCGTTCACGGAGATTATTGGAACAATAACATGTTGTTCAAATACGCAGATGGTCTGACTAATATTCCAGTCTCACTGCGAATGCTCGACTTTCAAATCTCGAGGATCGGCCATCCACTTAGCGACGTTCTCTATTTCCTGTACACGAGCACCTTGCCGGAAACGAGACAAAAGTACATGCTGATTTTGCTTCGTTACTATTTCGACACGTTGACAACCGATTTGCGACTCCTTGGCATCCCCCTCGAAGATTACAACTGGGAAGATTTCTTGGCTGATTATAAGAAACGATCCTTGATGTGGATGTTCATGTCCACCATGGTCGTGTCCATGACACAGAACAAAAAAGTTGTTACCAGTTTGAAGGATTTGGATGCAGAGGAACAACTAAAAGATCCCAAACCAGAAGGTAACAAAACTTCATTCATTTCTTACTTCTCTGCATCTGTATAGGACTAGGGATGTGATTGTTTTGTAGTCGACTATATTTAATTGGGTGTGTTGTCTTTTTGAAATTTTTCAGACGAGGTCGTGGAACCGCCAGTCATTGGTGAAAGCGGAATGAGCGTCGAAATGGAGGAAACTTACAAGAATATGATGAAAACGTTCGTATTGAGTGACAGTCCAATTTTATCGGACCGTATAATGAAACTCATCGATGAAGTTTACCATCTAAATAATTAATGGGTCGTTTTGGAGTACTCCTTGTTCAAGAGACTTTTTTTTCTTTCGTTGGGACAAACCATTTTATTAGATTATTATGTCACCTTTTTAAAGAAAGGATAAGGTATTGGAAATGACGATGCAGTTTTAAATTGTGTACCAAATGTTTGGTGAGCTTATACATCACTTTCTCTTTGCTGGTCTACGTGTCCGATAGTCCCTCTAATTTATTCTATAGCTCACTTTGGATGGGAATATGGATTCAAGCCTCTATACAATTTGATATAAGCCTTTTGATTATTGATAAAGAAACACACCTAATGACCACCAACAGCCCATATTTCTTTTGGTTCAAATTTGACAATAAAGACAATTCGAACTAGACATAGTTATGTAACGATTAGGTGAAGTTCAGTTGCTAGGCTCTAACCCATTTACTTGATGTGAGTAAAAAAAACAAAAAGTAAACGCAACAGAATGAGTCGACACTTTTCAGTTGCAACAGAAAAAAACAAATCACAAGCACTAGTATAATATCTTTGTTTTATTATTGACGATATCAAAGTCCTTTATCGCTTATAAGCTCATCGTCAACCACATAACAAGGCCGTCGTCTATCGAACGTGGCCACCGTCTCGTGGTTAACGTTTGTCGCCTCATCAAGGTTTTATTTTTAGTCTTGCCTACATTTATTGATAAGGAATGGCTATTAGAAGAGAACTTGGACCATGGAGACAACAGCTAGTGTATTACCATATGCCATATAAGATATATTACTGTACGTGTGACTATCTGTAAGTTACTCTCTCCGAGATCTGTTTCGATCAGTTTAAAGGTTTTCTCAACACTTCCGCGATCTTTTCTTACGTGGCCAGAACTTAAAAGGTATAACCATACTTACACCGGCGCCGGAGGATTGATTCGCTCGTTTGTTTTAGATTGAATTAATTCGAGAAGTAATTAAACCTTTTGGTGCGATCCGACAGGCGACAAAACCACACAATGGCAAACCGATTCAAAAGTCTGGCCGAACGGCAGTTGTTCTGGAAGACACTTTTTGAAGAGAAACAAATAGCAAAACAATTGCCCGTGCTGGCGACGGATCACGTTGATGGAGTCACCTACGATGACCTACCACAATACGGTCAAGTGCATATTGTGGCCCAATCCGCTTCCAGTCTCGGTGACAATTTCATGAGTGACACTTTTATTGTGACGGCTCAATTGATAAAACGTGATGCCTTTGGGAACGAAACAAAAAATACCTTGAGTACTTTCATCAAGGTATTAAAAATTTTCTAATCAAATAAAATTTAGTCAAAGTTTTTGGTTTTCATTTGATACGTTTTTTGCACAGGTGCTCCCTTCAAACGCGATGCTGCGCATCGCTGCCTACGAGGCACGGACTCATCACCGCGAGATGGACGTCTACCAAAACTTCTTTGGACTCTTGCAACAAATGCACCCAGGGCAACCGATTCCGCTGGATGTCCCAGATGTTTACTACTCCCATATGGAGGAAATTGTTCAAGGCGGAGCGGATGGATCGGGAACTTGTACTCTCCTCGAGGATCTCAAGGCTGAGGGTTATCGCATGACCGATAAAGTGGAAGGCGCTGATTATCGACACTGTTTAATTGCACTGACGTCACTGGCCCATTACCACGCCTTGACACTGAGTGCAGTGAGAAAGTGGAAGGATCCATCCACGGGCGAACTCTCCAAAATTCCCCAAGGATCCAAATTTATCGTGGAAGGGACAACAATGTACGACATTGGTACTATTCAAATGATGCAGGACAGTTCCAAAAACGTGATCCAATTCGCCATAGATGTCGAAAGACCCGATGTAATTCTTATTTACTCAACTTCAATATTACCTGATTGACCTAATTTTGTATTCATTATACCAGTTAGTTGAATGGATAACTGGCTTGGTGGAACGTCTACCGGAGATTGTTCAAAGTGATACGGTGGAGAGCTGTGGTCCATTGGCCTGCATCTTGCATGGAGATTACTGGAACAACAACATGTTGTTCAAATACGACGATGATGGGAAGAAACCAATTGCCTTAAAAATGATCGACTTTCAAATTGTGAGAATCGGCCATCCACTCAGCGACGTCCTGTATTTCCTGTACACGAGCACCAGGCCGGAAATAAGGGCCAGGTACATGAAGTTTTTGTTACGTCACTACTATGACACGCTGACGGCCGATTTGCGACTGCTCGGCATCTCACTCAATTACTACACCTGGGAAGATTTCTTGGCTGATTATAAGAAAAGATCCTTGATGTGGATGTTTATGGGTTGCGTGGTTTTGTCGTTTGTCTTGGACAAGAAAGTTCTCGACAAGTTGGGTGAAATGGACGTAGAGGAGAGGAAGAAAGAACCAAAAGGTAATAACTATTATTAAATTATATTAAAATTCCTTTTGATTAAATCATTTCTTTTCCAGCCGCTGACGAGGAAATAGTCAAAGGTGTCAGTGGAATGAGCCTCGAAGCTGAGGAATCGATGAGAAATATGATGGCATCGCAGAAGTGGAGCGACAATAAACTTTTAACGGGTCGGCTTCTCAAACTCATCGACGAAGTCAAAGCCTTGCAAGATTCTTAAACGAAATTTCATCCAAATAGTCTATTGGTAAAATCAATTGCTGATTATATACCACAGACCTTATGTCCACAAGGCTGTTAAGCATATTAGGTCTTGAATATAGTTTGTTAATAAATCAAATAATTCATTATTTTGTACGTATTCCACATTTTGAGTCGCGTTTAAAATCGAGCAGTTGGCTGAGTTAACTTGTTTGAGATGGGCAGAACACGCTGATGGCCATTTGAAAACTTAAAATCTCAGCATTTGCTTTGTGTCACAATCTCATACAACAAAAGATGAAATTCACGAATTATGGTAAACGTCGCCCACGACCCATTCGCTTTCAAGAGGGTCTTGGACTGCCTTAAATTGTGGCGATTTCGGCCTTAAAGTAATTATCTGCGGATTTCGTGCAGATTTTGCGATTGGGGGGGCTCAACTATTACTGTAACTTGATAAGAAAGAACCATGAGATACTATAAAACAATAATCTCGATCCGTTCAGCGGATGAGAAAACCGAGCTTTTTTAAAGTTTTTTAGCGGTTTGAATTTAGGGAGATCCTGGTGATCGATTTTTAATCATTTCTATCGATATCTTTTGAGTAGAATAGAAAAGTCGTCTGCTTTCGAAATTAAATGACAAAAATGTGGTCGTCGTGTTCGTGTTGATTCTGTTCGTTTATCTTTATGGAGTAGCTTAATGCATTTTAGCAGGCAAATAAAGCTAAAAATACAAATAGAATGATTGTGGGAGATTGAATAGAAGACCTAGCAGTTCAAAGTTCGTGAAATGTTAGTTCCTGACATTATTCGTCACGTAAGTTTCCCTTGTCGATGCACATGATAGCAGTTTGTTTGTTCTGTTATAACATTTTCTTCTGTATAGATTCGAGGCCTGAGCCATCTTCCATAACTACAAGATTTATGCCAGTTTCTGCTTGTGCTGGCATTGACCTGTCGTCACCCACAATCTCAGGATCATCACTTGGGTAACATAATGATTTTCAATATTTTTGTTAACCTGTTACCTTTTAGATATTCTATAATGCTGCATGACTTGCATCATTGCAGAGTGTTACATTAAAACCTGATATTTTCCTGGTTATCAACAATTACCGGTTTAGTTTACCCACTTATTTTTAACTTTTCTTTACTTGTTTTTCTGTCAATGTTTTTTCGTAACCCATTTTTTTATTTTGTATTTAGATAGACACAGTGTCCAGTTTGTTTGGAGAGACTATATACCGATGTCGGCCGAGTTCTTGCCCTTTTTTTAAATTCCCTCTGTCCTCGTGTACACCCATGCGAGTGTGGGGGTATTCACGAGGACTCCCTTTTGCAGATCCTGCTGTGTTCAACTTTCCTATGGATGGAGGTAGCACTCTTATGGATGCCTGCCCTGGCCGTATTTCCTAGGCTTAAAGGTAGGAACAATGTATCTCTATTCTTCCTCATTTGACTGTTTGGTGCTTGTTTATAAATCTTTACATAGAACCTGGGATTATTGCTGAGCTACTAGGCAGTTGACTGAAACTCTTTTCCCTTGCTGTTTTTGTTGACTCAGTCAGGATTTATTAAAATAACTCATTTTTAGAACGACTGCAGATCAGGCCTGTTTTGTTTTTAAACCTCACAACTTTTGTTCTGTGGGTAAACAATTGAATTACAAAAATATTTAAACTTTAAACACTTCAAGCAAAGTGTAATCAGACCAGACGACCGAACCGGCACCTCCTCGTACAGTTGGCCGACGGCAGATGATAAGCGAAAACTTTTCAGAATCTTGAAGTCGAGAACAATCGAGAATAAAAACAAAGCCAAACTATTGACTGGTGCGAAACCCAAATTTCAAACTCAGATTTTTCACTATCTAGGACTTCTTTCTATCGTACTTGTTGCATCTGCGTCCGTGCTGAACCTGTCGTCGTTGTTGTGCCACAGATAATCTCGTGGCAAAGGTATCAGGGAACCATTTGAAACCAAAAATTCGAATGTTTTTCTTTTTATTCGCACTCCGCCCCCAGTCATCTCATTATCTCGAAAAGCAAATAAGACGTTGGGTTATTCCTTTGTAGCCTTTGCAGTGTTGGAAAATGTGACGCAATTTCCACGTCAGTTGCAGATTTCTAAGTTAGAAAATTTTTGACTCAATAAACTTTAGTCCAGATCACATCAACTATAAGCCAGCAGAACAAATCGAATTCATTTTGATTTGATGCGCGTGTCACATTTTGTTTTGGTTTCTTTGAGGCACATATCAAATGTCGAGACGATATGTAAGAAAGTAATTGTATTTGAGTTGAGGGCACCGATTTGAACATGAACGTTGTACATTCAAAGTCTTATCGTCCCTTTTGCTTGACAACAAAATCGGTCGGGATCAGTCGAAAGTTGCGTGCGGGGCTTTGATAAACCAAAAAAAGTCGTCGAGTATAAAAGAAATGGGCAAATTCGGTTATCCACGGGCGGCAGCGTGAGCGCGGAAGTGGGCCTGTTTGGCCTCCCAAACTTCCGGGGTGTCGGGAATGGCCTGGAAATAATAAGGCTGCAGGGAAGGAAGGGAGGCGACGACTCCGTTGGCAGCTGCAGCTGTTGCGTAAGCCTGTCGGAAAATATAACAGCAAAATTGTATTTGCGGGAATATTCACCATTAGAAATATATACTTGAGAGATGATGATTACCTTGTAGTGGTCGGCTCTAGCGGCCCAGACTTCGGGAGTATCTTGAACGGCCTGTTCCAGGTAAATCGGGCTGGCCGCCGGTGGCAGAGCGTTGAGTGCGCGTGCAGTAGCGTGAGCTGCGTTGTGAGCGGCGCGGGCGGCAGCCACTTCGGGAGTCTCCAGGACGGGACTACCGTAGACGGTGCACGCCAACAACAAAATAGCAACCTATTTCATTTTCCATTTAATTACTGTTATATTCCATTTTTAAAATTTAGTTCTAAAAACTTACAAAGGATTTCATGTCGACTCGCTTGAGATGATTGGGAGAGCAGCTGAAGAAGTCGGTTGACTGATGCCTTAACCAACATTTCAACGGGGTTTATATACCCCGTGACACAGGGATAGGAAACTATTATACTAGAAGATTTTGGCCAAATGCCGAAATGCTGCTAGCAAGGCCACTCATCTGGGCTGCTGGGATCCTCTTCTCCTTCCGTATTTCAAACGAGTCAGAAAATTAAAAAAAGAAAAAATTCAATTTTGACAGGACGAGCGACCGCGCCCTAGAGCTGCTGCATGATCTTCATTTTTCAGACTGACTAACAAGGAATATACTATACGAGTCGACCTTGCAAGCAACAATTGAAATTTGCATTTTATTTTAAAAATAAAGAAAAGAATATAGTAATATTAGATCAGCAGCCACAAGCGTGTACATACAAATAAGCACATCCGTATTTGGACGGATGAAGCGGATTTGACTCGATTTTTCGAATTGGAATCGACCTTGATGCTGGAACCAAATCGTTTCCTTTTCCTAACGTATAGAATTAATATAACTGGGTGGCTTGTTTATTCATTTCACTTTTCTTTCTTTCTCTCGTCGATTGCCGAGCAGTTTTGTGGTGTAGCATTGGCACGAGCTCCGTTAAGAGCCCACCACATGTTTAGCGACAGAATTGCTGGGATTTCTCAAGGTTTTTCTTGAGAAGACTATAATACGGTGCACAACTACACCCTGTCGGAGTAGAGTAGATTAATGTTAGCGATTATTTGATCTGATCGAAAAAGAGACTGTGTGTGATTAATCAACGTCATCCTCAGTTCGTGTTGAATTCACCAACGATTTCTGCCTTAATGGAAGACTGAAATCGATCGCATATACAATTGATAATCTGGGAATCGCCTTGTAAGAATTCAAACGAGAAAAGTGTCCCAAGTATGGCTGTCGGTAAAGATATCGAAACAAGATACAATTGGGTTCTGAAACCGGAATCAAGCTACAATAATAATGTGTCTAGATTTATGTCAAAAAAGGTTTTGAATATCTCAAGTATTACTCCTGTTTCTAGCGAAATAGAACTCTGTGTGGTTATCAGCGATCACGTCGTGTTACATTTAATTTATTCAAATTTTCGTTTGGTAATTTCTATTAAAATCACAAAAGGCACAATTAAAATATAGGAATATCGATTTCATTACGTAATACATTTTCTTTGAGCGAATGTTTGGCTGGATTAGGCACGCGCCGGAAGAATGGAAACATCTGCGCAGTTGACGAACGATTCCTGGTAACAGTAGCCACTGCCTCCGTTGGGGCACAGCCCTGGGCTATTGGCTGCACGACACGTATAGCGAAATAATTATAGTAAAGCCGACGATTTTTTAAAAATAAATGAATATAACCGGGATTTCTGTATACGCACCTACAGTCCAAAACCATTGCAGTACACAATGTTCACAACTGACGCCAGCCGGTAACCGGACGCTGGGGAAGTACAGGCCGGTGGTGCTGCCGATGTGGAAATTAATTCCGTCGACTACCCCGTCACCTTGTCCCGGCATTTCCACCAGTTGAAGCGGGTAGCGATCCAGACACTCCTGGGTGACCAACTCGTTGGCTGTTTGTTTGGGACACAGACGGAAAACGAAGGTGCCGAAATGATTGGCTGTAACGTTCACAGTTAGCCGGACGACCTGGGGGATAATATTAAGAGCTTATCATAGACTATACCCTTAATTGTACAGCTCTATATACCGATCCTTCTGTGTAAGTCTGTGAAATAATGCCAGTGTCGTAGATCCCACCTTCGTCGTTGGGTCTCGGCCGGGCCAATTTCCACTCGTCTCCGCACTCGCCGCAACGGCCTTGATTGACTTCGTCGAAATGCTGGGCCTTTTTAAATCCATCACGTTAAAAATATTAGTATTCATTCAATACTTTTAAAAGTTGAATTTGACTTATACTTCTCTACCGCCGCAGTTGAGTTCCATGTCGTTGTAATTTTTCTGATCTTCGGGGACGTTGAAACCGAATCGCCACACGGAGGATCGACTGGGTGGGTCGTACATGTAACCGTGTCCTTCGCTTAGGTGAACGAGGCAATTGCAGACGGCCAGGCAAAACAGGATCGATGATGAGACAGTCATGTCAATATAGATGTATTTTTTGAAAAACTAAAAAAGAATAAGAAACTATTGCGTTTAATAATTTCAAAGCGCTAATGTGTCCAAGTGTCTAATATAAACCTGCTGTTGCGCTTTTATATAGGTCACGCTATACGTGATAATCAACAGTCGTTAAGTCAACAAATCAAGAAATCAAGAGATATAGGACGTCGGGTGAGAGAGATACGGGACGTGCCGCTATGTTTTCTTTTTTTTATCGGCCCAGTGGGGAAACTGCAATTATCTTTTAATATTTGCCCTCTTATATTAACGCCATCGTGAAATGTCAAATTGCGACAGGTTTTGTTTTTCCTTTTTATTTATGGAGTTATTATATAATTTGACGTAACTGAATGTTATTACAGAGAGCTGATATGAGAGCAACATCGGCATAATGTCGACAGCGTAATTGAATTGATTTGAATTTAACGTTTGAAATGCGACGTCATTGGGACCAATTGGGACGTGAGCAGAGACGGACGAGATGTGATACGACGAATGACGGGTGATGGTTATTCTGCCATGTGTCAAAATGCCATTCACTTGTTGACGAAACCAACGTCACATTGCAACACGAACAACAAATCAAATGCGATAGGAAAGTGCGCGTCCATCAAAACAAACAGCACGATGTTGTCATCAGTTGGTCAGTTGGCAGGGAAAGAGATAAAGAAACGGTTCGGTTGTCACGGAAGGAAAATCGGAAGCGGAGAATCGCATTCCGTTGGCGTTGGGTCAAATTTTATAGTGACATCAACGGGAACGAATTGATGGATGACGATCCCCTCCAACTTCTCCATCGGCGTGCCTAATCTGCTATTTCTACAGCCATTCGAAAGAAATGTCAAAAAGCTTCGTCAATGTCAATGTCAATAAGGGAGAACCTTTAAACCGGATGGAAAGTAAATGCAGAGTGCCAACAACGTATATTTTTATGATGAGGTAATCAGAGCGAGTGTGAAGCTGATGCTGGGAAAAGGGGAATTTTTCTCTTTGGAAAGATACGATGGTCTGTACTTGATGACATGCAAATTGGATCAAGACTATAATCACACCTGATAGTTTATAAATCGATAGTCAACTCTTGCTCGCAACCTTTTTATGAGCCGGAGGATTACAGGGGATTGTCAGGGTACGCACAATAATCTCCAGAGATTTCACAGTTGGTCGACAATTTGTTTTTCTGGGTTTTCCATTTCGAAACGAGTTGCAATCGTCCAACGGGAAATTATACGGGCACTGTGTATCGCACTCAAAGTCCCCGACTTTAACTCAACTTGTAAATTTATCGACGTCTTTCACCAGCATCTCTTTACTGATCCTTGTACGTTCTGTCGAAAAAGACTGTCGAGTAATTTATTGGACTTGTTGAAAGAGAACTTGGCTGAGGATTTATTTAGTCTAGTCTGAACTCGTTTGCATCCGTCTGCACCAATTCAATGCAGATATAGAATGGAAATTAAGTACGCAATGAAATGTTTGATTGATATCGCTTCGACCGTTTACCAATGGAATAAGGTATAACTATTTCTGAATTTCATTTGTATCGTATTCCTTCACCGAATCACATAACCCATAAATTTATTGGCGCATTTTTATTATTGTATAATACTAGAGCTGTTTTTGTATTAAAGTCATTTTCATTTTTGTAGAGGAGTGATACATCTGCGCAATTGACGAAGGATTTCTGGTAGCACAGGTTGCTGCCTCCACCAGGACACATTCCCGGACTATTCCCTGCATTGAGTGAAACAACATTAGAGTATAGTTACAGGCCAGATTTATCCACATGGTAGGCTACATAAAATTCAAAGAATATTTGTACATGACAAATGACGTAATACCTGTTGTCCAGTTGCAGAACGCAGTTTTCGCAAGTGACACCCATTGTGTCACTTGATGGTTGGGAAAAATTTGCCAGTTGTGCCGCCGATATACCTTGTCCCGGCATCTCCACCAGTTCAAGTAAATTACGATCGAGACATTCCTAAGGAAATGAATTGATTTGACTAATTATTTATTTATTTTTTTATTTGTTAATTATTTTGTTAGATACCTGAGTCACAAGTTCCTCAGCCGACTGCTTCGGACACAAGCGAAACTCAAAGTAGCCCGGGTGACCTCAATTGTCACTCGTACAAACTAAATTAAAGTCAATTAAAAGTTATAGTAAAAACGGACCATATCAACTATACCCTATCTTGTAATGAATCAATGTAATTGATTACCGATCCTTGTTTGCCCAAATCTTTCCCGTTCCATAGAGTCCACCTTCGTCGTTGGGTCTCGGCCGGGCCAATTCGTCTCCGCACTCGCCGCAACGGCCCTGATTGACTTCGTCAAAATGCTGGGCCTGTACAACAGTTCATTCAGTATACCAAACCGTACCAAACATAAAACCGATAAGCATTAGAGTAATAAAATAAATGTAGTTCAAGGCTATTTGAAATCTAAATTTTGGTACTTTAATGGACTCATTGAAATACAGATAAAACATATCATCGGTGTACGTGTTGTGAGACTTTGTATATTACCCAATTGTTGGCCGCCACAGTTGAGACTGGCGGCGTCGTAATTTGAAGGAACGTCAAATCCGAATTGGGACATGTACGATCGGCCCGGCGGGTCGAATAATATCCCGTGTCCGTTAACGAGGCTCAAGATCGACACTAATAGTAAAATGATGACAGGCATCGCTCGAACACTTGGAAAAGATTTGCCACCAACCATTTCGGTGTGTACGCGGGTATGTATAATTCGATGTGATTTGTTTTGTCTGGCCCAGCTTTCCAAAGTTAGTTCTAATTTATACAAAGCCTGACAGATTGCTGATGATGGCGCTCCTAAATGATAACAGTCGACCGCTATAGAGTAGAGACTAGTGAACATTTTTAGATTATTTTCCGTAGGTCATCAAGGGGGGAAAACCAAGGCCGTGATTGCTTACAGTTATTGCTGCTAGGATGAATATAGTAATATAGCTTAATTAATAGTGAAGGATTAGCTTTGGGGGGTCATGGCCGTCGTGCGCTGATTTCTCCTTCAGCCAATCAGATTATAGAAAGGGAAGGGTCAGAAAAGGTGAGGACGCCATTTTGTTTACAACTTGTTTTGGCTTTGGCATATGTCAGTTTCGCAGTTGTCGTGTGATTTACTCCTCTGATAGTTTGATGGTTCTCTTTTCGTCAAATCACAACAATCGCCATGGAGGAATTTAAATTTGACTTAATTGAAAGCCTGCATAGTAAACACCAATAACTATTTGCATTAAGAAAATGAAAGTTGATTGAATTGTGTAATTTGTGTATACAGGTCAATACCTAGATTTCATTTGTGATCAGATTTTTGCATATTTGGATTACAATTCTTTGACGAATTCAGAAATGGTCTCAGTTGTTTGGAAAAAGATCATATCCAAAGGGGAGTTCTGGAAGGTGATGGTGGAAAGAAAGGTAAAGCGATATCTTTTTATCTTAGCATGTGTTTGAGTAGGAGATGCTATGGTGTTAACAGCAATGGTTATGTTACCTAGAAAAAAGTGTTGCCGTATTGGAAAAAAGTGTTTGATGCTGTTAAAGTATTCAAAGATCAAGAGCTGCTGAGTCGTGGAAATGCTGATGCTTCTGAACGTCATTGTGAGTACTACCACACAATGTATTGTCTGGTGGAAGATGAAATTCAAAAGGTAATGTGTTCAAGTAAAAAAATGTTTCAGTATCAGTTTTGTTCATTTTAAATAATTCGATATCCATTTCTAGAGTGTGGATTCAAACTGGAGAGCTGGAGGAAAATATCAGCGTGTAAAATATGCAAGCTTTGGAAATCAAACTTTTGGGGTTCATGGCTGTGAATGTGAAGTGGATTCACAATGGATCGTTCAACTACAGCAGCATTGTCGTATACTTGTTCGTAATCGCTGGACCCTCAAACTGGAAAAGGTTTTAATTGAACTATAATGTAGAAATTTGCTATTGTGTATGTTAACTTTGTTGTAATATCCTTCAGGTTCTTGAAATCCCGTTAACTGAAATCAATGGAAGTTATCCTAAACTGACTCGTTTGAAGATTAATTCAAATTTCATCACAGCATCCTTTTGTGTCCACCCAGAAATTTGCGTTTGGGATGCAAAATCACATGAACTGGTAAGCACATTCTATATGGTGTCACACAACGTTGATTGTTAATAAATTGCTTTTAGTTGAGAGTCTTGAAACCTGTTCCGGAGCAAGGAAACCAAGTCGAAGGAGAGTACGAACAATTCTATGTGAAAGGCCATTGCCTATGGAATGATTTGCTACTGTCGTGTTACGCAAGGATTTCGGTATTAAATGCAAACTCAGGTTCCTTTGAGTCAGTTTACTTATGTTGAGTAATTGGTTATTTTTAGGAAACCGATGAGTCGTTCATTGTGACACTACGTAGAATTCCCCTGAATGGCGACGGAGATGTGACTTTACTTTATTACCAGAAAGTTCTACCGAAACCCATATCCTCTCTGGAAGTTGCAATGGATGACGACTATATCGTCTTATTTGTTCCCAAATATCCAAATTTCTACGAGCCCATGCCCAACTTCAACATGGACGCAACTTTCGAAATAGAAATTCGATGTGCAGTTTCGTATGATGTCCTCCATAACATATCGATTCCAACGTCGTCACCATTTCAACGCTTCCAATTCCATTATCTTAATGGATTTATTGTTATGGGACACACAGAAGATAATTTTGTTAGGTTTGATTTTACTTCGCTTTTATGTCGGTCACATTAACTATTTTCCCTCTTATTAGGATTTGGAGTGCTGGTGATGGTCGTTGTGTCAAAACCATTTGCTATGGCGACAAGGGATTATGTGCAATCAGGTTAGTTAATCGGATTAAATTCAACCGTATTTTTTCAGAAATTACTACAACCTTGTTTCTTTGATTATTTTTATTAGAATCATCTCGGACAAATACATCGTCACTTGTGATGACGACGGTGTATTGAAGATCTGGGATTTCCAAGCAGCTCTCATTCACCCGGAGCCATTCAACTCTAATTTCCTGATCAGACAAAACTCCCACCTGAGAGCCATCCCCCGTGCAGCTTCGGTTAAACCATCTGTGGTATCTTCGAAGGTGAAGAGGATCGATGCCCGCAAGAAAACGCCGCGTGTTCCGCCAATTGAATACATGGGATCTACCTGCATGGTGGCCGACGAACTGCAAACGATCCTTGTTTCTCATTCGGAGGATGGTTCTTCCTATTTGCACGTTGAAACCTTCTTGAACGCAGCCTAATGGGAAAGCCAGTAATGTAAGTCTTCCACCCTGCCTGCTTTATAGTCTTTACCATTCTCTTTTGTCTTTTTAATGCGTTAAAATTCCCGTTTAAAAGTGACGTAACATTTTTAAAAATTCGCATTTGTTTCTCACTCAAAACTCCACTTTGCTATCGTTCCACTAACCTTACCGAAAATATTTTGAAATTCATTTGATTTGAGTTACAAGAAAATGTAGAAATACTAAATACAATCGATGCACTACCGTACCGATTAAGTTTTGTCAAATACCGTCCTCTCTTGACTTTTTCTCTCTTGACCCAACCAACCATTTCGGTATATTTCAATTTGAATGATGCGTCTGGCCGCGCTTTCCAAAGTTGGTTCCGATTCATACAAAGGCACAGATTCCTGATGATTACTATTCATGTCATGCAGAACTTAACGAACGAAACGACTGCTGTTATCATTTTGATTAAAGTGCCACTTTACCCTCTGCAGTCTGCACGTATCGGTGTGCGACACACGCAGAGAAAACATTTTGACACGTCGAGAGAGCGGGATAAGATCAAGGAATTCTCAACTTTTATTTGATTATCTCGTTAAAATCTCGAATCATATTTTAACTTTTGATAGGCAGCTAAAGTTTATAACTTTAGACATGCAACAACAGGTATGAACCGACTGTTAATGGACATGAGGGAGTGTTAGATTGTAGATTGTGCGCATCAATCAATCTCTGAATTGCGTAATGCGTATATTACCGTATATTACTGCAGCATAGGAAACTGACAACGACGAGATGTAAAACAAGATATAACAAGAATTTTCAAAACTGTGTCACTAACAAAACAAGTAAATAATTTTTGAATATAGGAACGCGTATAGATAAATACACACAGGGAAATTGCTCAGTATCACTTACTGGCACCAAGTCAATCGGCACTGATATTTGATTGTCGGACTAGGCTGTGATGGCCACATCTGCGCAGTTGACAAAAGTCTCTTGATTGCAATCAACCGAATTGGCTACACCATTGCACACCGTTGGGCTGTTGCCTGTTTTGTATTTTTTCGTGATTAAAAATTTAAAAAAGAGAAAATGTTACGAGTTCGATCAAGAAAAATGGGAAATCAAAAATTACCAGTAGAGTATGTCCACTGAATGACGCAATCATCGCACGTTATCCCGCTCGGTAGTTTGACCATCATATCGTACCAAGTAGTGGTAAAATCCGTCACCTGATAACGAGTCGATCCGTTGCTTAACTGAAGCAAATGTCTGTCGAGACACTCTTGCGTCACCAGCTCTCCGGCCGACTGTTTAGGGCACAGGCGGAATTCGAAATAGCCCAAATGGCTCGAAGTTAATTCCACCGACACACGGATGTACTATTATACAATGCGCACAGAAATATAAAAGTTGAAAGACAAAAGGACTTTAGTCAGTTGGTTATAAATAATTGACTTACGGAGCCGGATTTGTAAGTCTGGCCGATAGTTCCCGTTCCGTAATAGCCGCCCTCGTCGTTGGGTCTCGGACGGGCCAAACTCCACTCGTCGCCACATTCACCGCAACGCCCTTGATTGATGCTGTTGTACTGTGCCTGTTTAAATCGAAACGAAATCAATCAAAGTTAAGGTTTTGTCAGGTCTGCGAGGAACAATTTTGGGACGTTATATTACCGATCTGCCTCCGCAGTTGAGGCCGTTGTCGTCGTAATTCTTTGGCGTTGGGAAGCCAAGTCGCCACATGGAGGACCGTGCTGGTGGATCCAGTAGTCTACCATGACCGTCTACTTGGTTTAGACCCCCCAGAACGACTGTCAACGCCATCAACACCCACAAAGAAGCTGCCGAGCAAGAAATTCTATTCGCCATTCTTTTTCCCGACAGCCAATAATTTGCTAACCCAATTGAAATGAAACTACAGAGTTTATGTAATTACAGACTGACAAGTAAACTCGTTGCGGGTTAATTAAACACGAAAGAATTGAGTGAATTAAGCGCTCTGAGCGACTATACTGATGAACCCAATTATTGTCTGACAACGGTGTCATCACCAATCGAGACGGGCGTATTTATACTGGAGACGAGTCGAATGTCATAACTCATAACCAACTAGCCGCACACGTCATTGCGCTCACATCGACATCCAACACAATCAGAGAGGATTTTCCAAACTTATCATAAGTTATGTTGATTCTATAAGACCTCCAGCAGCGCTCACTAAATCAATGCGATAGCGGCAGTTCTAGATTCCAAATTGAATTCCGGGCTTAGTTCAGCCTTCACCTGTCAAAGACACATCTCCCCGTGTTTACCTAATTACGCCATGGGAATTAAGGGGAGGGAATTAAGACTCGTCACTTTTCATTTTAATCCCGTTGGAAATTTGTTAAGCAAATAACATTTCAGGTGGTCTTTGCTCCCTTCCACTCGATACAAATCCAAAATCCCGTGCGTTGTTATCGTGTATTGGAGTCCAGACACAACAACAACGCCAGTTGCCGAATGTTGACAAAAATTTTAACAGCAGTTCCAATACTGAACTGGTAGGAAGAAAAGAGCATCTTACTCTTTGGAATAGGTGAGGCACTCACGAAGGTAAACGAGATAATGTCAATTCAATTCGTCAAATCGTCTTGGTAGTATTATGAGGCATTTTCGGTTGTCGGCGGATGGAGGGGAGTTGAAAAACGCTCCTGCTGCTCTGTCAAAACTCGAGGCTCGTGGACATAATGTGCGATTTCTATTCCCTAAAGACACGAATTGATTGTTAGATTAAATTTAATTCAATACGGAGGTGTCGATTACTTGACTGGCTGCTGATCGGACGAATCCCGTGTTGGCTGTGACGATCACGATGCCCAATTGGTCGGCTGTACAGAAAATCAATCTACTCCTGGTCTTCACATTGCTCGTCAGTTGGAGGTGGGACACTCTTCCGCAGGGCGAATCGTCGACAATATCCAACCGGCTGATGAGATCCTGCGTTCGTTGCTTCTCTCCAGGGCCGCCCATTCGCTCCACTAGCGTTTGGAAATCGATGAGAGCTTCGCGGCAAGTCACTAGCTGTTTATCTCCAAACAGAGCGTCCAATTTGGGCTTGGCGGGCGACAAACGCTCCCACTCGGCCTGCTGATTGTAGATCGTTTTGGGGAAACGATAGTTTGCTCCGCCGTTGGTCATTGATGAGACGTAGGCCACCATGCAAGTGATGTCAAGAAAGAGTTTGTCACTTTGTTGGACCATGTTGCAGTGATTGGAATGAGGCAAAGTTGCCATTCCGTTATTCTCTTCGTCGTCTTCTTCGTAATCTTCGCTGTCGTCCTCATCGCTATCCCAGCCACTGCTCGTGTCACTTAATTCGTCTTCCATTACTGGTCTGACGTCACCTTCCACATCGACTCCTAGTTTCCTCAGTTTGACAGCAATAGTCAAGCTGATACTGTTGAAAAAGTGGAACACAACCTGTTTTGATTGACACAATAATAGATGAGTTAGTTGTTATAGAGAGTTGTTGAATATTGTTTGGATTTACCTTGGGTGGGTTGAAAAGGTGTGGATGCAGTCTTGCACATTTGATGTAATCTGATGCTTGGTCAATTACTGACTTTTGGCCACACGAGGTCCTGCCTTTCGATATGTCTTCCAGCGCTTCTGCTTTGCGAGCTATGGCTTTGTGCCAGACTGCCCCTCCCTTGGAGACCACATCCACTTCAATTCGACTTATGGGGCCGTTCTCTAGGCTGAAAGGCTACTGAACAACAGCTATAAATTTCAAGGCATGTTAAATTTAAACAATATCTCACTTTAAAGACAGCAGCAGGGCTTTCGCATTGATGAAGAATTTCAACCACTGCAGCCAAAGATCCTAAATTGCTTGACAGTATGTGTTCCTTTTTTACTCCTGTTTTGGCCTCCAACAACTACACCATCAGAAATCAAATTATTAAATTTCAAAAATGAGCTCATTAGTGCGTAATTGAGCTTGCGAAATTTACCTTTTGAAGGAATTTCATTTCAGAGCGGATTCGCCTTTCGAGTTTCTTGCTCCCTTCAACGGCTGTGAAATGAGATTGCACTTGCTGCAAAAGATTTTCTCCATCTTGGACTTTATTCAGTACAAGATGTTTTAAGTCTTCAATGTCAGTTTCCATTTTGAGATATTCTAGCGATTGAAATAATGAAAATGAATGTTACTGTAATTTCTTACGCCACTTATTTACGTCACTCATGGAATTCGCGGTACACGTTGTCAATTCGTCTGCTAATCAAAACATTGACGACTACCACCTAGCGATAGAAAACGCAAACAAACTAGACCTAATATATAAATTTTAAAAATACCCTTGTTTTCTGATTAAATACGTCTAAAACAATGATCCCGATTTTTCAAGAATCCAGAGCAGGCCCCGCAAGCATTCATTTAAATTAGGGAAAATCCTTCGGGAGAAATTGAAGTTGCCTAACTTTCTAGTTTTCCATTCATCCAGCAGTTGCAGTTGATTAATTAAAAAATTTACTATCTTGCCAAGAGAGCATGAATAATTGAAGTGCATTCTTGTTCGGAATGTAGTTTTTCAAAAAAAAAAAAACTTTACTCTGAGTCTGGCACAGCTGACTATGATGGAGAAATGCCAACGTCAGACGAACAGACGGAAGGCACATCACTTTGTTTTGCAGGTGCGGTTCCATTTTAATAGCAAGCCCCAAAGCCTCTGATTTGGACCATTAAGAAGCCAGTGGCCCATAAACATGTTTTACCAGGTTTCTATTAAAGCATGGTAATTTGCATTGAATTACAAAATCAGAAAAAAGAACAAAAAACAAGTAGCCGGTTCAGTTTTCTAGAGGCAGTAAAAACCTAATCCTAATTTGCTGAAATTTTTTTTAGACCATCGCCTGATCAGAAGCTTTTGCTAATCTGTTGGTGAACATCCCTTCAAATATCAAATTGATAATGCTATAAAAAAAAAAAAGCTTTCTCAAACTTATTGCGCAATACCTTTGTTTGCGCTAACCCATATCGCCACCTAGGAGTAATGATAAGCACCAATTGCTCGAATCTTTTCCCGCTCTGACATTGATCAGGTAGTTTTCACGTCACGAATAATCCGAGCTTTCATTGTCTCTTTGTGATTTCCCGTCAATTTCAAGCACTCTTCAAGTCTTCAAAAAGTCTTCAAATCATCATAATCTCCATTGGTACTGAACCATTTGATATGAGGAAAATTTCATAATTATTGATAGCTTGCTTCAGTTTATCCATCACTTCTTCATCACATCATAAAAAAGACTTTCTTCTAACTATTAATATCTTATCTTTTGTTTAGGATTGTTTAATCAACAGACATTTTAAATTTTAATTCTTCCTTGACCAATGGCTTGCCCCGAGAACAAAGAGCCCAATACCAGCTCTGATGCTGGAAAACACACCGATGATGAAGAAGACAATGGTGTCACGCTGGTTGAAATTTTAGAAGAGGAAGCACAACTTGAAGAGGATGCCAATGCTGTTTTGGGTGGATCTGATGATGCTAACTGCACTTACCGTCTGGTAATTTCCCCTTAATTTGACCAGATGTGATATACTGTTCTAATGCAAAATTGTTTCAGGGTTATGTCAATCGCCAGGCTCTCTATGCTTGTGTGACGTGCAGACAGCAATCTGGAAATACCCAGTTAGCTGGCATTTGCTTGGCTTGTAGTTATCATTGTCATGATGGCCATGAGCTGATTGAATTGTACACGAAAAGGTAAACTATTGCATGCATAACTTAATTCATGTACTATAAAAATACAATTTCTCATTTCAGAAATTTCTGTTGTGACTGTGGAAATTCAAAGTTCCCATCTAACAAATGTACACTAGCTACAGTAAGAACATTAAAAAAAAATTCAAGATTGATTGAAAAAATAATCAAAAATGTATTGTTCTTTAAAAGGGAAAATCTGGCGTGAATGAAAACAATGTTTACAACCACAACTTTATGGGGAAATACTGCACCTGTGAAAAGCCATACCCTGACCCAGAGGACACAAATCCTGATGAAATGGTTCAGTGCATCATGTGTGAAGACTGGCATCACAACAAGGTTGTGTTACGCAACAATTTGATTAGAACATGCATTAACTTTGATATATTTAGCATTTGGGCAAGACACCGCCACCGGATTCGGATTATTCTGAGATGATCTGTGATGCTTGCATGGAGAAGCACCCTTTTCTTAACGCTTATTTTTCGCTGGTTGATTCTGCCCAGACGGCATCGTCCTGCAAACTGGAGAGTGAAACCATTGATACAAATCAACTGAACTCTAATAAAGCAACTTTTTGGCCGGAGGGATGGCGAAATAGACTTTGCAGATGCGAAAAGTGTTTGGTAAAGTCTGACAAGTCTCCCAACTTTGCGCCGAAACCTTAAAATTATCAATTGTTAATGTTCAAATCATAGGCAATGTACGAGGAAAAGAAGATCAAGTATCTTACAGACGACCAGGACACCGTGGAACATTACGAACAAAAGGGCAAAATGGCCTGCGTCAACCGTCCGTCAAGCAACGAGCGACTGATGGAAGCTCTTTCGTCCCTCGATCGAATCCAGCAAGTGGAAGCCATCACCGAGTACCAAAGTTTCGCAGCGGAACTAAAGGACTATTTGAAGACTTTTGCCGACAACAAGCGAGTCGTCAGGGAGGAAGACATTACCGAATTTTTCGGCCGTTTGAAGGAACGTAAACGACGTCGTCTTGACGACGGCCCTGATGGGATGCCTCACTTTTGCCGCTAAATGAAACAGCCAATTTGATATCTTGTACTCGCCTCCAATCCGCCGTTTCCTTTCTACCTAAATTTTGTCGTGGATGGCTGTGATTGAACCTTTGTCATTTTTTCCTCCCCTCTCTTCCATTTTGGCGGTCATATTTGAAAAAAGATGAAAGCGGATTGATCCAAAAGAAAAGGAACAATTGCGGTGAAAGTGTAATCGTTTTCCCAATTTCTGGCAACCCAAAAGTAAAGTGGTAAATGCCCTAGATCCTAGTTTTCTACATTTTCATACACGTGTCGCAAATATACAACACTCCACACGCGACGACGTTTCATGTGTGCGTGGATAACTTTTTATACGATATTACACAAGACATTTCGGATGACCTGAATTACACAATCCACTTCCATTTTTGATGACGACCATTGGCCCTCTGCGCTTCGTTTGCTGATTGGAAAAATGAGCATTAATGAAAAGAAGTCATATTCTCCGCCCTTGTAGAAAAAGAAGAAGAAGAAGAAAAAAATAGGTGCAATAAATCTAATAATGGCTGTTGCGAGATGTGAATGGAAATGAGGCCGCGGCCGAAGCAACGGTACCTGCGCCGGTGGAGCTCCAAGCGGTGTGCGATGTAACTAGTATGGCCGTACACCCAGCTGGTTTCGCCTGGCTCACTGGCTGCTGCTGCTCTGTTCGTTCTGTTCAGTGTGTCCATCCAGTTATCAGGGAGAGCAGCCAGGAAACGGAGACAAGCACACACCAGAGCCAGTTTGAGTGAAATTGTTTCGTGCAGGATTAAAAACGAGTCAAGTTTCGGTCGAGTTGAAAAGTCAAAACTGTCGAAATGAAGTGTAACAATTGACCTGAAAGATTTGCTCTCTCGCATCTCTTGGTATAGTCTTTTTCGTCGTGTGTGTGTGTGTGGTTCTGTGTGGGATTCCCAAGGCCACTGCACAGTGTGTGTGTGTGTATTGTGTTGAGGAAAAAAGATATTTCTGAACTCGATCCAATTGTATGAAAGACCTCGCGTGGTTTTGTTTCTCTTTGTGGGGGGTTGGCCCACTTTTTCCCCCTTCATTTGGACAACCACTTGTCTCACCATCTCCAAAGAACCCGAAAGACATCTTGATCACAGGGTAAGATTGGGCCAGCGAATTTGATTCCTTTGTTTCATCATCCATCTTTCATGTTCCATCAATCTGCCCCTGTATGGCTGTAATGACTTTCTCATTTTCCCCGTCCAACTGCTCACAGGTCCTGCACACAAAGGTAATGTCGCCTGGATGGCTTGCTGCATGGGGGTGCTGAAGGGCCCACGATAGTGAGGAAAGGGAAAGAAAGTTCATCCATTATTCACTAAGGCCACTGATATGTATCGAGACTTGATTGATGGCCAGGACTCATCGAATTGCCATTTCAAGTCAAAAGGGCTGACAATATGTAGGGATAATCAATAAGGAATGGACATGCAAACACGCCGTGTGTCGCGTGTCGTTGCTACGTCGATACTTGCAACAAACACACACACACAGTGGCAGAGCTGTGAAAAGATAGAAGCAAGAAACACAAGAGACAGTGGGAAAAGGGCCAAAAAAGATTGGTGGTGTAAAGGGTTGTTTGGGGGCTACCAAGTTTAACGTTAGGGAGAGATGCGCGGATTTATTAATAGCACATCAAAATGGCGTTTGTTGGAGTCTTGCCCGAGTCCGGCCGAATTCCAAAACGTTGTCAAAATGCTACGAGCAAAAGGGTGGAAAAAAGGAAAAGATTTTCGTTGTTTGAGTCGAAGCATGTCAATTGTGTTGCTGCCTCCCCGTAGGTCTCTCTCGCACCCCACACACCAGCAGAGGCCAAACTGCGTCGTCCCCATCGATTCGTCAACAACAATCGAAAGAAACGAGGCAAAAGAAGTAAAGTTGATTTTCGTTCCTTTTGAATGGGCCGAAGAGAAACAAAAACATTTCGACTGGTGGTAGTATTGAGTTAAAGGTAGTTTGTAGTGGCGCCAATGAGAAAGAGGCCGGAACACGAGAGTTTGTGTTGTTTCTTTTTTCCATGTGATTGCATTGGATGCGCCATAAGGCCAAGTCGAGGGAATTGGAACAGCACCAGTAGAGAGAAGACTGGCAGAAGTAGAAAGACAAGCATGAAGAAGAAGAAGAAGACAGTTAAATGACCTCAATCGTCTCATGTTCTTGTTTTCTTTCTTTCTCTCCTGAACAGGTTCTCGGGGCCCGAGGAGTAGCCCTCACGAAGAAGAAGAAGACCAAACAAACAACCCTAGACAGTTTTGCTTGCATCTTCTAAATTAAAAAAATATTGAAAATGGCAGACGTGGATCCCGAAACGCTGCTCGAATGGCTAACGATGGGCCTCGGCCAAGAGGAGCTGGCCGAGAGAGACATGCAGCTGGTGGCGTTGGAGCAACTCTGCATGCTCCTCCTCATGTCCGACAATGTCGACCGATGCTTTGAAAGGTAAACACCCTATTCTCAATTACATTTGATTCAACCGTTCCATCATTTTTCCCCTTGGCAAACAACAGCTGTCCACCTCGGACGTTTCTGCCGGCCTTGTGCCGTATCCTTTTGGACAAGACGGCGCCCGATTCGGTGCTGGAAGTGACGGCCCGCGCCATCACTTATTACCTGGACGTATCGGCCGAATGCACTCGGCGCGTCGTAGCCGTCGACGGAG
Source organism: Daphnia pulicaria (assembly GCF_021234035.1). Lineage (NCBI taxonomy): Eukaryota > Metazoa > Arthropoda > Branchiopoda > Diplostraca > Daphniidae > Daphnia > Daphnia pulicaria. The sequence goes on along the minus strand of NC_060923.1, from coordinate 336,955 downwards.
CTGTCAAGGCCTTGTGCGGACGCCTGGGCACGGCCGACCTCCAGCAACGCACTTCCCGCGACTTGGCCGAGCAATGCGTCAAGGTGAATTACACAGAACTGAATTTCCAAATTCAGTCAAAACTTTTTTTTGATCCAACGCCATCAAAACTTATTTGTCTAATTTTCCCATCAAAAAGGTCATGGAATTGATTTGCACACGGGAAGCTGGCGCTGTTTTCGAGGCCGGCGGTTTGCAGTGCGTCTTGTCGTTTATTCGCGACGCCGGAACTCTGGTCCACAAGGATACACTTCACTCGGCCATGGTGGTCGTCTCTCGGCTCTGCTCAAAAGTGGAGCCCCACGACCAGGGATTGGCCGCTTGCGTCGACGCCTTGTCGACTCTACTCCAGCACGAAGACGGACACGTCGCTGACGGAGCTCTCAGATGTTTCGCCTCGTTGGCCGACCGTTTCACTCGACGCGGCATCGACCCTGGACCCCTGGCCGAGCACGGACTCGTCTCTGCTCTCCTTTTCCGTCTGTCGAACGCGGCCGGCACTGCGACGACGACGACGACATCACAACAATCGACAAATTCTCCCGCAGCTGCGGCCGCCGGAAGCGCCGGCTCGGCCACGGCCTCCGCAGCCACGACTTCCAATCCGGTGGAAGCGACGGGAACGAAATCGGCCACTTGCAGTTCCTCCATTTCGACCGTCATCAGTTTACTGTCGACTCTGTGCCGAGGATCGCCCGGAATCACCCACGACCTTCTCCGCAGTGAACTGCCGGACGCCATCGAACGGGCCGTCAACGGCGAGGAGCGATGCATTTTGGATACGATGAGACTCGTCGACTTGCTCCTGGTTCTCCTCTTCGAAGGGCGAAAAGCTCTGCCCCGCAGCGGAGGAGGAGGACTGGCCAACGCGGCCAGCAGTTCGGCGGCGCCAACGACGCCAGGCTCGACGATCCGCGGCGGAAGCAGCGGCAGCAGCAGCGGCAGCACAACGGGATCTATGCTGCGCCGACTGGACAGCGCAGGAGAGCGGACGCACCGTCAGCTGATTGACTGCATCCGCAGCAAAGACACGGACGCCCTTATCGATGCCATCGATTCGGGCGGCATTGAAGTCAACTTTATGGACGACGTGGGCCAGACTCTGCTCAACTGGGCCTCGGCTTTTGGCACCCAGGAGATGGTGGAATTCCTCTGCGAACGTTGCGCCGATGTCAACAAGGGCCAGCGATCCTCGTCTCTCCATTACGTAATTATTGTCCAATTCTCCCAATTCATTCCACGTAGTTCGATTGCTCATTTCTTTTATTTTTCTCTCATTGATCCAGGCGGCTTGTTTCGGCCGCCCAGCCATCGCCAAAGTCCTTTTGCGCTACGGAGCCAATCCCGACCTGCGCGACGAGGACGGAAAGACGCCGCTGGACAAGGCGCGCGAACGCAACGACGAGGGGCACCGCGAAGTGGCGGCCATTTTGCAATCGCCCGGCGAATGGATGATCACGCCCACCTCGTCGACTCCGCCGAATCCGTCATCGATGGCCGACGCTTCGGGCTCGTTCACTTCCAGCGGACTCGGCCGCCGAGGCGACGGTTTGACGCCCAACTCGACGGCCGTGGCCGAGGACTCTTCCATTCTGCTGGACGGGACGACGACTTCGACGGAGCCCAAAGGCGACCCGGACATGGCCCCCGTTTACCTGCGCCGACTGCTGCCCGTCTTTTGCCACACGTTTCAGAGCAGCATGATCGTCAGCGTGCGCAAGGCCAGCCTGACCATCATCAAGAAGATGGTGCACTACACCCAGCCGGCCCTGCTCCACTCGCTCTGCTCTCACGAGTCGAACGTGTTCATTTCGACCCTGGTCGAAGTGGTGGCCGCTGTCCTGGACAACGAAGAGGACGAAGACGGCCACTTGGTCTGCATGCACATCATTCAGGATCTGATGAACAAGTCGGCCGACACTTTTCTTGACCATTTCGCCCGCCTGGGCATCTTCAGCAAAGTCCAAATGCTGGCCAACGGTGACGGACAGGAGAATAACGGAGAGAATTCCTCTGGGCAGTCAGTCGAGGGGGAACAACTGCAACAACAACAACAACAGGAGGAAGAAGAAGATGCGGCCGCTTGTTTGGAATCGGCCGACACCGAAGACAAAGGCAATGCGGAACTGCAGTTTGTTGACTCGACCGCCACCGCTGGCCAACAGCCGACCAAACCGCAAGGAGAAACTACCGCCACTGCCACCCCTACCGCATCGACCACCAGCGCTCAAGTGGACGTGGTCAAGGAGTTGATGGCCGGGCGACCGTATCACTGGCGGGACTGGTGCATCGCCCGCGGTCGCGATTGCCTCTACATTTGGAGCGACGCCGCGGCTTTGGAATTGTCCAACGGATCCAACGGATGGTTCCGCTTCATCTTGGACGGCAAACTGGCCACCATGTACTCGTCGGGAAGCCCCGAGGGCGGGTCAGACAGTTCGGAGAATCGAGGCGAATTTCTCGACAAGTTGCAACGCGTCCGCACCCAAATCAAACCGGGAACGATGAGCCAGGCCGTTTTCCCGCCCGGCGTCAAAATACCCGACGCCCTCCGACTGACGGTCGGCAACTGGTCCCTGTCGTCGGCCAAAGACGGAGAATTGGTCATCCAGAACTCTGACGGGCAGCAGCAGGCCACCATTTTGCGCGAGGATCTGCCCGGCTTCCTCTTTGAATCCAATCGAGGAACCAAACACACTTTCACGGCCGAAACGGCCCTGGGACCAGAGTTGGCGGCCGGTTGGGCTCCCGTTCACTGCCCGGGATCGGGCGGAAGACGCAGCGTCGGCGGAAATGGAACCGGACGCTCGGGCCTGGTCAGCGGCGGACGTTTCCGATCGTCGCAAGTGGAGGCCACCAAGCAGAAGGTGCGGGCTCAAGCCCAGGAGATTTACCAGCGCTACTTCCAGGTGGCTCAGGCTCAGCCCAGGGGTGTGGTGGCCCGTCTGGCCGCCATCGTCGTCCACATTGAGCGCGGATGCGCCGCCCAGGAGAACAACCGGGAACAGCAGAGCCGCGACCACTCGTCGTCGCAAGGAGGAGGCGGAGCCTGGCGCGATCTCCTCCGCTCGTCCCTCAACGACTTCCGCTCTCTCCTGGAAGGAGAAGACACAACTTTATCGGCTTTTGAACTGCAATCCAGCGGCCTGGTTCAGGCACTCCACCGCCTCCTGTCACCGGCCGGACTGGACGATTACCTGCAGGGAACTCGACGCGGCAACCGACTGCTGCGACAGCGTGTGGCCATCTTCCGCGAATGTTTCCAATCGGCCGACTACCTCTACCAGAACGGGCCAAAGGGACCGGCCACTTGCCTCGTCCGCAAGTTGGTTTCCGTCCTGGAATCGATCGAGAAACTGCCCGTCTACTTGTACGACGCTGCCGGCGGCTCGACCAACGGCCTGCAGACGCTGACACGACGACTCCGCTTCCGACTGGAGCGAAGTCCAGGTGAAACTGGGCTGACGGACCGCACTGGCCGTGCTTTGAAAACGGAGCCGCTGACGACGGTTGGGCAGCTGGAAAAGTACCTGCTCAAAATGGTGGCCAAGCAGTGGTACGACTACGAGCGATCGACTTTGGCTTTCGTCCGCAAAATCCAGGCGGCCACAGCCCCGCCGACGGTGACCGGCTGTCCGTCGGCTTCTCCTCTGGTGTTCCGCCACACCCGCGATTTCGACGAGGGCGGCATCATCTATTGGCTGGGCACCAACGGCAAAACGGTTCCCGATTGGGTCAATCCCGCTCAGGTAATTTGATCATTCTTCATTACTACTCATTATCGGTTGATTGGTTTTGACTCGATTAATTAATGGACGATTTGATCAATTGGAATGTGCAGGTGGGTCTGGTAGTTGTGACGTGCTCCGAAGGACGCAACTTGCCCTACGGCCATTTGGAAGACATCCTGTCGCGTGACAGCGCGGCCCTCAATTGCCACACCAACGACGACAAGCGCTCGTGGTTCGCCCTGGATCTCGGCCTCCATCTCCTGCCCACGGCCTACACACTGAGACACGCCCGCGGCTACGGCAAATCGGCCCTACGTCACTGGCTCCTCCAAGTCTCCAAGGACGGACTCTCGTGGACGACCCTCTTCACCCACGTCGACGACTGCTCCCTCAACGAGCCCGGATCGACGGCCACTTGGCCCCTGGAGCCGCCCGGCGGCGAAACACAAGGATGGAGACACATCCGCATCCAGCAGATGGGCAAAAACGCCTCGGGACAGACGCACTACCTCAGCGTCAGCGGATTGGAACTCTACGGCACGGTGACGGGCGTCTGCCAGGATCTGGGCCGAGCGGCCAGAGAGGCCGAGGCCAATCTGAGGCGACAGCGGCGAATGGTCCGCCATCAAATGCTGCGTCACTTGGTGCCGGGCGCTCGAGTCGTCCGAGGACTCGACTGGAAGTGGCGCGATCAGGACGGATCCACCACCACTGCGGCGGCGGCCAGTGCCGGAGGTTTGGCCCAGCCGGCCGAAGGCCTGGTGACGGGAGAGCTGCACAACGGCTGGATTGACGTCCAGTGGGATCACGGCGGATCCAATTCCTACCGTATGGGAGCAGAAGGCAAATACGATCTGAGGTTGGCGCCTTCGTACGATCCCGACGCCGCCCAGCAACAACAACATCCAACGACAGCCGCCGCCGCTTCGTCGTCGACAGCGGGCAAAACATCTTCTGCCCTCAAGACCATCAACTTGGACAAATCGTGCACTTCGCTGGCCACGGGCGTCAAATCTTCGACCCCGACGTCAACTTTGACCAGCACCGGACCCGGCAACGCCCTGACTGGCAGCCGCAAATCCAGTTCCACCCCAAGTTTGCCGGAAGCCACCGGAGTGGTGAAACCCTCTGTGGCTTCGACGGAGCAGGCCACCTCGGTGGATAATCTCTTGACCTCGTCGTCTTCGTCAACGGCCGCCGCTTCGGCCGTGGCCGAAAGCGTTTTGAGTCTGGCCAGCGCCGAAGCCGGCCTGGTGTCGTTCGAGCGCGTCCGCGGCGACAGCACGGGAACGCAGAGCACAGACGACGACGAAGCGACTTCGACGGCCGTCGCCGCCCTGGTGGGGGCCCTCAGTCTGATGGATCCCAGCGGCTCTTCCGCCGAAGGAGCAGCCGGCGAGTCTCAAGTCTCCGACAGTCACAAGAACGCCAAGAACACTTATTTGGCTGGACAATCGACTGCGACGGCCACGGGAGCTGCAGCCACTCAACTCATGGATCACTCGAGTCTCTTGACCTCTTCCGGCGCTGCCACTGGATCATCGGCCGCATCCATCAGCTTGTCGGCGGCCAGTCAAGCGGCCGCAGTCGCCGCATTGGACGGCATCGTCGTCGACGATTCGCTCATGGCCGACGTGACGGAAGAAATGCTGGAAATCAACGCGTTCGATCTGCTCCGCAGCCTGGAACGACAGGCCAGTCAATTGCAGGCCGAAGCCGAAACGATGGCCGCCGCCTCGTCGGCCCTTTCTCACGTCGAATTAGCCGGGCAACAACAACAGCAACAACAACAACAGGCGGATGACGAACAGGACGACATGTCGTCGCCTCCTTCGCCTCCCTCCCAGTCGGTCAAAGTGGCTTCCGGCGCCGCTTCTGGCGTTCGCACGTCTGGTTCCATGAGCGTCAGCGTCCCCAATTTGACGACGACGTCATCAGAGCCGGAACGAGAAGTGGGCGGCGGACCCACGCCAGCTGCTTTCCTCGAAAGCTTCGCTAATGTGGCCCGAAGGTAAGACATGAGTTTGACTATTATTATTCAAAATTAACAGCCACTTACAAGTTGCATCCATGCGGAATGAATCATTCAACTCATTTCGATTTCTCTTTTGTGTTTTGTGTGACAGACGCCACCAAGCGGGCAATGCTGCCAACAGTGGAAGCAGCGGAGCATCGGGAGGAAACGCTTCCGGCTCACCCGTCGACCTGTCGAATGCCAATCGATCCAGCGGATCCAACAGCGGAGCGGGCGCAATGGCGGGCGGCGGCGGCCACGGCGCTAGCGGAACCAACGCCGTCAACGTTTCGTCTTCCTCGTCATCGAACGCCTCGGCGTCGCTGCTCTTCCCGCGCGGCCCCAATTCCGTGTCCAGTCTGGTCCGTCTGGCCCTGTCCTCCAACTTCCCCGGCGGACTGCTCAGCACGGCCCAGAGCTACCCGAGTCTGAGCAACACGCTGAGTAGCCTCTCGTCGGTGGCCAGCCACGCCGTTTCCATGGCGGGCGCCTCTTCCACCAACTTGCACCACGCCCACGGCGGCGCTGGTGCCGGCCAGGGACACCAGCAGACGAGCAGCAGCAGCAGCCACGGATTGAGCCAGGCGCTGTCGATGAGTCTGACGGGCTCGAGCGACTCTGAGCAAGTCAGTTTGGAGGACTTTTTGGAGAGTTGCCGGGCCGGCACTTTGCTGGCCGAGCTGGAAGACGACGACGAGTTGCCCGAGCCGGATGAGGACGACAACGAAGACGACGATGAAAACGAAGACGACGAAGATTTCGAGGAAGTGACGGAAGAGGACGGAGGAGGCGGAGTCAGCAGTCTGGTGGGCGGGGCGGGCGACGGCAGCGGAGCCGGATCTCGACACGTGACCGGCAACACGAAGCGACGCAGTTGGGACGACGAATTCGTCCTCAAGAGGCAATTTTCCGCCTTGATTCCGGCCTTTGATCCCCGTCCGGGCCGCACCAACGTTCACCAAACGTCCGATCTTGAAATTCCACCACCCGGAGCCGCCGAAGGAGCGCAAGGAGCCGAAGCCGTCATCACTACTTCTTCGTCTCCGTCCTCGTCCGGCCTCTCGGCCACCGGCCAGCAACTGCAGCAGCAGTCCGTCATTCAATCGATGGACGTGGAAGCCGACGCCGATCTGGTGCCGCAACCCAAGTTGCACCTGGTCCTGCGCGGTCCCTGTCTGCCCAACATCCCCGACGTGGAGATTGAGCTGACGGACAGCGACTGGACCGTGTTCAAAGCCGTGCAGAAGCTGATCCAGTCCTCGGCCCTGGGCACCCGCCAGGAGAAATTGCGCCGCATCTGGGAGCCGACCTACACGCTCGTCTACAAGGAGCTCAAGGACGAGGCTGGAGCCGTCGTCGTCGTCGGTCCCTCGACGGGTGGAGCGATGGGCGACGCGGCCGGACAGCGCCGACTGATGGACGACGAACTCTTTTTGCCCGACTTTGACGTCAACACGCAGACGAGCAACACGGTGGGCTCGTGCAGCGTCGGCGACGTCCTCCTTTTGCTGCGGCAACTCTACGTGCTGAGCAGCCGGCCACCGGCCGCCGGCGAGCAGTCGGATGTGGAGCAGCAGCAGCTGCAGCATCAATCGCACCACAGTCCGACCATTTTTATTCCGCTGGAGGAGTTTAGCAGCAAGAAAGTGACCAACAAGTTGATGCAACAACTTTCTGACCCTCTGGTCGTGTCGTCGGGCGCCCTGCCCGCCTGGTGCGAGCAGCTCCTGACCGTCTGCCCCATTTTGATTCCGTTCGAGACGCGCCAGATGTACTTTCACGCCAACGCTTTCGGCACTTCTCGGTAATTTTTGAATTGGTCCATTCGGTTTGGCCGTCCGTTCGTCTTGTTAACCAAAAATTTGTTTTGTCTTTTCTTTGGCATTTCAGATCGATCGTTTGGCTGCAGAGTCAACGTGATTCGGCCGTCGAGAGGCAGAGAAACACAGGCGCCGTTCCCAGACGGGACGACCCGCACGAATTCCGCGTCGGCCGGCTGAAACACGAGCGTGTGCGAGTGCCCCGCGGTGAGCGGCTCCTGGACTGGGCCCAGCAGGTGATGAAGGTCCACGCCGACCGCAAAGCCATTTTGGAGGTTGAATTCCAGGACGAGGAAGGGACGGGCCTGGGTCCGTCGCTCGAGTTTTACGCTCTGGTGGCGGCCGAGAGTCAGCGACGCGATTTGGCCCTTTGGATCTGCGACGACGAGGACGAAAACGAGTTGACGGCGTCTGAAACGGCGGCCTCCGTGGCGGATTCAGGAGTCAAACCGCCCGGCTATTACGTGGTGCGACCGTCGGGTCTCTTCCCGGCCCCGCTGCCCCAGGACTCCCCCATCTGTGATCACGCCGAGCAGCTCTACTGGTTCCTGGGAGTTTTCCTGGCCAAGGCCCTCCAGGACGGCCGCCTTGTCGATTTGCCTCTCTCGACCCCTTTCCTCAAATTATTGTGCCAGGGCGACGTCTCATGCCCGGCCCAGCAGCCCGTTGTCGTCAGCGACAGCAAACGGAATAAAAACTACCGGGCTGGATCTCACCCGCCGCCGCAGCAGCCACCGCCCCCACCTCCTCCCCAACAACAACAGCAGCAACAACAACAGCAACAAGAAGCGGAAGACCCCATGACGTCGTCCGTTTTCTCGCAGGACGGCGACGTGCTGGGCGGCAACGGCAAACCGTTGACGGGCAGCAGCAGCCCTCGAGATCCGTCGCTGCCCTGGTTCTCCGGCATCCTCTCGCACGAAGATTTGGCCGTGGTGGATCCGACCCGCGGCCGATTCCTCCTCCAGTTGCGAGCCCTGGCCACTCGTCGCCGTCAGATCCTGACGGACCCGACGCTCAGCCACGAGGATCGCTGCCGCCAGGCCGACAACTTGGCCCTGGCCCAGCCCAATCTGTTGAACAGCAACACGACGACGACCGTGTCGAGCGTGTCGAGTCAGAGCCACAGCAACATGTCGCAGAAGCCGGCCACCATCGTCCCGCCGCAATCTCAAAAGATTCAGAGCGCCGCCCAGGGGCAAGGGCAGGGAGTCGGAGGTGGAGTCCGCCTCGAGGATTTGGCGCTGACGTTCCAGTTTGCCCCGTCGTCCAAAGTCTTTGGATTCACCGACGTTGAATTGCGTTCCGGCGGTGCCGATTTCGAGGTGGGAAATTTAATTATTTTTCTATTTTCTATTTACTGGAAATGGAATTTTGAATTAATTTGAAAATTGAAAATGTCAAGGTGACGCTGGAAAATGTCGAGGATTACGTGGAACAGATGGCGGAATTTTGCCTGGAACGAGGCATCCGCCGCCAGATGGAAGCTCTTCGCCAGGGATTCGACCGCGTTTTCCCCATGTCGCGATTGGCCGGCTTCAGCCCGTCTGAGCTGCGGCTGCTCCTGTGCGGCGACCAGAGCCCCAGCTGGACGCGTGAGGACATCCTCAACTACACGGAGCCGAAGCTGGGCTACACCCGCGACAGCCCGGGCTTCCAACGGTTCGTCAACGTCCTGACGGGCATGAACGCCGAGGAGCGCAAGGCCTTCCTCCAGTTCACGACGGGCTGCTCGTCGCTGCCGCCCGGCGGACTGGCCAATCTCTACCCGCGTCTGACGGTCGTCCGCAAAGTGGACGGCGTCAGCGACCGCAGCGGATGCGTCAACGGCAGCTACCCGTCCGTCAACACGTGCGTCCATTACCTCAAATTGCCCGAGTACGACTCTGAGGAGATTTTGCGCGAGCGGCTCCTGGCCGCCACTCGCGAAAAGGGTTTCCACCTCAACTGAAACCATCCGAAAGTAAAACCTTTTTTTCGTTGCCTAAACATAATTTTTTGGAATTTGAATTTTTGTTTAATCCTTAACCCTTTTGGCGGGCTTTTTTTCATTGTGCGTGCATCCACACCATTTTTTTAATTCATTCATATTTCTTGGTTCGCCTCAATTTCCCCCCTGGAATTATTAATTTTTTTTTTCTTGTTGGAGTTTGACTTTTGTCACCATTTCACCGTTTTTTTTTTTTTGGCTCTCTCGTGTACCCCCCAAATTGTTTCCCCCCTAAAATGCCCACCAGCCACTACACCCGATGTGAAAAAACCAAAGTTTTTGCGATTTTCAGAGGAGAAAAACAGACAGACAAAGAGGAAAGGAAAAAAAGTAGCGCTAGTGTCATTTGATCCCAGTTGGAAGTTGGAAGGCGGGGTGTGGATCAGCTGATGAAGGTAAAGAAAAGAAGAAAATGAAGGCAGCAGCTTATTTGTTTGTTTTTATTATTTTCCCTCCCCCAGTCCCTGCAACGTGAACATTTTTCTTTTGTTTTTCGATTGGCTTGTTTTTTGTTCCAAACTGCAGGATACATAAAGATGAAACGTAAATCAACGACTACTTGCTCCCCCCCCTGATGATGATGATGAAAATTGTGTGTCCTTTCCCCATGTAATCCCTTTGATACAATTTAGGGCTCAATCAACGGCCAGCTCTCCTCTATTTTTTAATTTTAACTTGTCGCCTAGATCTAAAAGAATTCTAAACAGAAATTTGCCATTTCCTTTGCTAATCTTTGACTCGCCGGTAACAGGAAAAACAAAAGAGAAACAGGAAAAGAGAAAACGAGTGCGCAATTGGTTTTCTTGTTACCTCCCCTCAGCTCCCTGATATCACCGCGCCCCCTATTGATGGCATCCACTAAAAAAATAGACTAAAAACGGAAAAATTCTTTTGCGAGAACTTGCGGAAATCTCGCAAGTCGGTAGTGAATCGATGGTAGGACACCAGCAGAGAGTGGGGGAAAATAAAAGTTACACACGAGCCTCTTATTATCGGCATTTGGAAATCTTCAAACGTGTGTGATTGCGTGTCGGTTAATGAGGTGGGACTCTTGTCCACATTTCGACCGCTGCACTTTACTTCTCATTTAGCGCGCCATCCATCCCCCCCACCACCACATTTATTGTGAAATTTCAACTCGCATCTTTATAATAAAAACAAAAATTTATTGTGCCCTCATCATCCCCACCCCCTCACACACACACACATATGATGTAATCTTTCTCGCATCGATTGATTGATTTCATTAATTATGATTCAATTTATGTTCGTCTCACTCCCATCCCGGCTACACCCCTTTCTATTCTCGCCCTCTCCAAAGAACTACTATCGGGATTTTGTCTTGTTTTGTTTATCTCTTCTCTTCTTCAATATATTCTGCTCCTCCTTATTCAAATATTTCATGTTTGTCATTTGGTCATGCCGGATTTACTCTTGCACATGATGGTGTAGTAACTACTACTTTAATCAAGTATACGTTTCAACGATAATTCTTAACCTGAATCACCAATCTCCGTCCTCCGTCCAAACTCTTTGGCCGACGATTTATTCACGACGTTTGATTTATTTAAAAAAAAAGACCAAATTGGCTTGCTGAGACGTTGAAAAGCAAACCCCAGAACAATGCGGATCAATAGGAACCTGCGATTTTGATCGGCGGTTGTTGGCCAAACGAAATTTAATTGTCATTTAGAGTTGAACTTGTGCCATCGTGTGACGACTGACGAGAAATCCAGGGCCTCGTAGACTGTAAGTATTTCTTCAGAATCGTTAAGCATAAACGTACATGACAAGCCATCCAATAACTATTTCAAAATAAGAATTTTGTTTTTTTTTCATTCACGAATTCAGTGGATTTAATTTGTTTAAGAAAAAAAAACCCACTTAACTCTATTTTTCTTTTTATAAAAAAATGGCAACGTCGCCCTTTTCTGGCATTCCAAATGGCGGCGCCCAGTGAAATGTCTTTTGTCGCTGTCCTCTTCCATGGCGTTTAATAATCGTTAATAATTCAAGTTCTCTGACGTGCTTATTTCATTGTTCATACTGTAAGTAAGGTCCACTTAATGCATGATCTTTAAGATAAACGGCTGTGGTACCAAGTATGTGTGATGGTAATGGCTGCCAAGGTCTATGCTGTTATTCACTCGTGTACCTTATTGTCAACATTGGCTGTGTCACAATGTCAGTGAGTTACTGAGTTGCCTGAAAAACTAACCAAGGATAACAAGTCAATGGAAATCCTAGTGAACAGCTTACCATTCTTACTTATTTTTAAAAGAAAATGTTCAAATTTGGTTTAATTAACATTGTTCATTTGATCGAGTGTAATTTTTCCACAGTAAACTTTCAAATCGCAACATCTCAGTATCAAGCTTTTTGCTTTAGTGAATCGACTTTCCGTAAATTTTCCTACCCGGTCTTTCATCAACTCCAATTGTTACCCTATTAGTTATTTTGACTTAGAATTTATAGAATTCAACCTGTTGAGTGCAGGAGTTTTGATTTTTTGATTTTTAGATTGTGTCAATCACTGAAAGAGAATCAGCATCCTGGTGATCTCTTCCATGAGGAAAATGACTACACAGTACATAATAGGGTGAAGAAAATGACAACAAATTCTATTAAAGGGGTCATCAAGTTAAGTTTACATAGAATCTTGAGAATCATCATGTTGAGTGCAGTAGTTTTAATTATTTTTTGATTATTTCTAATTTAAATTTTGAAATAGGCAAAATAAAACCATCTTGTTAATTGTTATCTATAAGGAAAAGGCAAACACCACCAACATGGTCAACAAGTTTGTTAACCCATTGAATGTTACCGGGCAGCAGTAACCCTTGAATCCCTCTCCTTAGTTCCTTGAAATGGGCCCACTCTTATTTTGAGTTATTGCTTGCTGTCGTAAACAATCTTACATGCAATTTTAAAATCTAAAGTCACCTCCATTCTCGTTTCAGGTTAACCTGTGCCGCTATTCCATGGACTGAATCCATTGGTGGAAACTGACGACAAATCAGTGGCAACTGACTAACGGGCTGTCATTCAGCAATACTTTTCACATGCGTGCCATCCTTCCGTCGCCCAAAGGCACGGGGGAGTTGTGCCTGCTCCAGCTTTACGAGGCCAGGATAATTTGACTACCCAGCAACCGACAGTCTGGTAGGCCAACTCACCCATCACTGACTCCTACTACCCCTGCTCTCAAATGACCAAAGGACGACGATGTTGTGTTGTGAGTTTCGTTTTTTTTTTTTGTCTTATTTTTGTTGTTGGGTGTTGATGAGCTAGGACGCTTTCATTTTAAACATATCTTCTTTTGACGGTAGATGGCCATAACATGGCCTTAGATCATTTCTCAGCTGTCAGTTGCACCAACTTCTTATTTTTCACTTTTCTAAAGACAATTATCAAAGTTACTGTAAGAAAATTTGGGATGATGTTTGAAAGTGTATTGTTCAAGTTTTTTAGTATTTAAAAGACTCATCATGCCCATGTAATGTTTAAGAGACGAGTTTGAGTGTATACTAGTAACTCTTTAATTATTCTTTTAGATCTAGACGTCTAGCACATTGATCATTAACGCAAATTATAAATAATGTGACTTATTTTTCTTTTTTATTTATAGGTTCTAAACTACAGATTTCTAAATTTGCATGACAGACATTCTGAGAAGTCATGTCCTTTGAAGAGAAAGGACAAAAAGTCAAAAACTATACAGTCAACAAGGTCTCTTGTTTGGTAACCCGTGGGCTGCCACCATATCTCCCTTTTTACTTCCTTCTCGATTTGAGGTATTGCTTTCTGTCGCTCCATCTTATTGAAATTTTTTGTCATCCAATGTTTATTCTACTTACAGGGTAACTCCTTTGCTACTTATCGTGGACTTCATCCATTGGTGAAAACTGACAGAAGAATGTTGTAATTCAAGACTGATCATTTGTATGCGTTTTGTCGATATGTCGTCTCTTGCTACCTGTACCGCCTTTGAGGTAATGCTCGATGTACAGTCTCATTTAATTATTGACTAAGTTAATATCTCCGTTTTCATTTCAGTTGATTCGTTCGTCGCCGTTCCTTAGACTTGATCCAGCGGTGAACCTAAGAAGACGTTGCTGAAATTCAAGATCGATATATTATATAAATGTATATAAATTACAAGTGCATATCTGGGCTCCCTTCTTTAGTGGCCCCGTTTCCCTAAATAACCACTAACCAACGCCCGCCGGTGGTCACTCACTCGCTGCGACAACCAGGAGGAAGGGAGATGTTTGGTCGAACGGGGACTTGCAAGGCGCATGATTCGATGAAATCTGTTGGAGGGTCATGAGTCTAAACCGGAAGCCTACTATGACACACTGCTCTCATAATAACTGCTCCTCAGCTCTCTTCGCTCTTTTTCCGGTTTCTCTTAACCATGTCCGGGTAATCTCCCTGGTCGAGTCAGTCGGGCAGTGTCTCCCCCTGCTCGACTGGCAGCAGTTTGAACCGGACGGTCTGTTTAATAAATTATTTTATATAAATTTGTTGCTCAATTAAGATGAATCTGTATATTTATACGATGAAAAATAAATGATACAATGAGGTAATTGCAATTTTTTGTGCATGGTTTATTCACTGAACAGACGGTCCGGAAAAAAAAATGCCATGTCACTTTGTATGTATGTATGCAACGATCCATAGCTCGGGCGTTTCACGACAGATTTCGCACTTTTTGGTCTTGAAAATTAGACAAAAAATATGCGGTGCGACCAGAATAAATAAAGTTCCGTTTACTTAATTACTTTTCCCATAATTAATGAAAAACTGTTTAAATGACTGAAAAACGACTAGTGACATCTGGCGGTTGCGACTACCACTTTTTACTTTAGGTCAAAATAAATCACCACCAGATGTCCATAGCATCGCCGTGATGACGCAATCTTTGATTTGATAAAAGTGCACCTCTGTCGTGCAAATTTACCGCCGGAGGCTATGCGTGAAATCCTCTATCCTGCAAATATATCGCCGGAAAACATTTTGCTCTTGCAAGAAGGTGCCATATTTTTTTAATGCTTGAGAGGGAGTGGCAACGTAATATCACAGACTAAGAGGGTAAAGACTACGATCGGGGATAGGGCTAAGAGGAATGCTTGAAGCGATGCTCGTCCTATGCCGTGTGGTGGCGCGTCGAGCACACTCTACCAAAGCCATTATTTTTCCTTTTTCCCTACTGATATGAGTCTTCACACACCGTAAATTTGTAAGTGAACCATTAACATTTCAATAGTGAATTTTTGTGTAAATATAGCTTAGATATCCACCATGTTGTGTGAATTTTTTTAAATTTATATGTGATCTCTAGACACAATCTATAAATTCATTTATTAAACCCCCTTTTTGCCCATTTTCAGGGCCAGGAAACAGCGTTTCACGATTTTCAGGCCCATTTCAGAAAATCTTGAAACGCTGTTTCCTGGGCTTGAAAATGGGCAAAAAGGGGGTTTAATAAATGAATTTATAGATTGTAGAAGGAGAAGGAGAAGGAGAAGGAGAAGGAGAAGGAGAAGGAGAAGGAGAAGGAGAAGGAGAAGGAGAAGGAGAAGGAGAAGGAGAAGGAGAAGGAGAAGGAGAAGGAGAAGGAGAAGGAGAAGGAGAAGGAGAAGGAGAAGGAGAAGGAGAAGGAGAAGGAGAAGGAGAAGGAGAAGGAGAAGGAGAAGGAGAAGGAGAAGGAGAAGGAGAAGGAGAAGGAGAAGGAGAAGGAGAAGGAGAAGGAGAAGGAGAAGGAGAAGGAGAAGGAGAAGGAGAAGGAGAAGGAGAAGGAGAAGGAGAAGGAGAAGGAGAAGGAGAAGGAGAAGGAGAAGGAGAAGGAGAAGGAGAAGGAGAAGGAGAAGGAGAAGGAGGAGAAGGAGAAGGAGAAGGAAATAAAATTAAAAAAACTACTTGCATTATTTAAACTGGACGAAAATTGTTCCATGGCCCAAGTTAAAAGGGCTTATAAAGACAAGGCCTTAAAGTACCATCCTGATCGACATATGGAGTTGACCAAATCAGACAGACAGCTGTTAGAAGATCTTTTTAAGAGTTATAAGGAGGTTTACGACCTCATAATTGAATGTTGGCCTTAAATTGAAAAAATGCAGCAGAGTAGTTGAATTGACTGCTGTCACTGAGAGAGTCAGACGTGCGAGTCAGTGCTCTGTCATGTTTTTTTCAAGCAAGAAAGCGTTTACTATTTAGTGTCCAGAAGAAGCTGGATCCTCATGAATGGAATGGAAGTAGAAGAAGGAGCAGGAGCAGGATAAAGAGAAGGAGATAAGAAGGAGAAGATTACTTCACTTCAGACGTTCGTCGTCTTTAGCTTTGGGGGAGGAGCCTGTGTTGACACATTATCCGTAAATAAACCGTAAATAAACTTTTAAAATTTATTTTGTATGTGAATTAACGTAAAATCAAAATGAATATAATGGTTAAAATTTATTTTACATATAAAATTTTATTTACTGAACAGACCGTCCGGTCCAAACTGCTGCAAGTCGAGCAGGGGGAGACACTGCCCGACTGACTCGACCAGGGAGATTACCCGGACATGGTTAAGAGAAACCGGAAAAAGAGCGAAGAGAGCTGAGGAGCAGTTATTATGAGAGCAGTGTATCATAGTAGGCTTCCGGCTTAGACTCATAACCCTCCAACAGATTTCATCGAATCATGCGCCTTGCAAGTCCCCGTTCGACCAAACATCTCCCTTCCTCCTGGTTGTCGCAGCGAGTGAAAGACCACCGGCGGGCGTTGGTTAGTGGTTATTTAGGGAAACGGGGCCACTGAAGAAGGGAGCCCAGATATGCACTTGTAATTTATATACATCTACATAATATATCGATCTTGAATTTCAGCGCGGCCGACCACTTTTCATTTTCCGCCAATTGATAGTCTATCGAACAGCAGCGAGGGTAATCCTGAAAGAGAATTAAGAAATTAATTACGAATGCAATAAATTAATAAAATCAAGGCAAGATACCGGGAACAAATCTGCCATAATTGTTGGAGGAATGAGATCCTTGAAGTATTTTCTCCTTACTTTCTCTTCAAATGTAAACCTGGAATAAAAATTAATATTCTCATTAGATCGTAATAACAATAACACAATACCATTTCTATCACTTATGATTATGAAGGACATCTACAACATTATTACCAATGTAAAAAATTTGAATCCAGCACAGACTTAAACGGATGGGAAACAAATTGAAAGGAGTGCCAATTTTGAACAGCAAAAATTCCCTGAATAAACTAAAACCCTCCCATCCTGGTTATCACAGTGGAAGCATAACTAACAGCTGGATTATTAGGAGCTTAGGGGAAATAGCAACAGAAAACAGGGAAGCCCAGGTGTCACATTAATTTATCATATCATATTACCAAATTATGATCTTGCACCAAGTGTTCTCTTCCGTTCATGGCAAGATCAGAATCGTCAAATGTTGCCTTGTTGATTGTTGGCCAATGAGAAATACTAAGAGAATACAAAGACTTTATCTATTAATGCTTAATTATCTATGCAAAAAATGTCACACAACTTACAATTTAGAGAATTTCAGGCGGTTCAGTGTTAAGTTCAGATACTTCAGAAGTGATATATCTCCAAATTCTCGACCCTCCCAACATTTTTTCGTTTTCCATCTTGTCACACTAAAGTTATCTTTTCTCTCCTTCTTCCTTATTACGAATTTTGATTGAACTGTGTATCAGCTGGAGTTTTCTGTAATAGCTTCGCGTAAAGTAAAGAACGATGATTTCTAGAAAAGTGACTGCCTTCTGTCCAGAACAAAATGACGTGTAATAGGGTGTTCCTAAACTATGGACTTGGACAGTCCATTTTGGACTACTAAACTATGGACTTCGATCGAAAACTATGGACTTCACCAGATGGCGCTGCCTGTCCGAAACTATGGACTTAGGGACCTAAAATATGGACTTTAACCTGCAGAAACTATGGACTCCATCAGATGGCGTTATATCCGAAACACTGGACTTGGCGTCTAAAGTATGGACTTTAAATGTATAAACTTGGCTTAGATTCGAATATTTTCGCTTAAGCTTTAAACGGTTAAATGAATATATCTTTTAATTAAATTTAAGCAAACCACAAATTCATTCTGAATGGTGTATTGCGAATATTAATACACGATTTACAAGGTACATTTTGAACATTTCAAAAAAGTTTTTATTATTCTTGATTTGACATTTGAGAAAAGAAATAAAACAAAGTCATTTAACGTTTAAATGCAAGATGAGCAATACCAGAGCACTTTTTTGCACTTGATGGCAGATTCGGGTATGTTCTCGCATTCTGGATGGAAATATTCTTTGCAAATGTTGCACTGTACCATAACGTGAAATTTTTTAGGAAGGAGTTTATGAAATCCAAAGTCGGGCATCCGACACACACAGAAGAGGGGAATGGAAATGTGTTTCTTTGGTCTCCAATTTGAACGCGTTCGGAGTCCTTTGGTTGGAAAAGGAATGATTGCGCCGTCGGAAATGCATTTCATTAGATGGGAGCGCATTTGTGACCCATCAAACCTCAATTCAGATGGATTAAATGAAAATGCCAAGGCTGTCGCAAATGCGATGGCATATAATCCGCAACTTCCGCTTTCTTTTTTGCTTTCGTATTACCCATTATACCCATTATTTTTATCCCTTTATTTTTTTAAGATATGGTAGTGGTTTTGTTAATAATGGAGCTTGATCTTTTAGGTACACAGTATAAACACATTTCTCAAAAGAGGGAATTAATTTTAAATGTGCTGCAGAACCGCTTATGTCTCTAAAGACTGTTCTTGCCCTATACGTTGTTTTATATAAAAGCAAAAGGCAATAAAAAAAAATGAGATCTTAAGTAGGCCTATGAATCGAAGATATAAAAAGCATAGCTCATCATCTGATATAGAAAGCTTAAACCTATTAATTAAGCAAAAAAGATATGTAGCTCATGCTTCTCTTGCAATTGGTGCTTTATACTTGGACAACCCGAATTTTCAATTTTATCTTTAGAACCGGGTAAACTTAGTGAGAGTTATGTGGATATTTAGAGGAGGAAGGAATATTAGTTAAATTCGCAAATAGAAGCTTAAAAATATATAAGAGATTTTGCCTTTAATTAACACGGAAAAACATCTTGTATTTAAACCGTTTTATAGATCGGATAAAGCAAGACAGCGAATTAATAAAAAATAATACTTTAGAAGAAATTAACAAAAAAATATAATATTTTACAAAAATATATCCTACCGCCGACGGAATTCTACCAAGCAGTGTTCTGGCATTTGATACTATTATTATAATAAAAAACTATGAACCAAACAAATTTTGGCTTTAAAAAAGTAAGTGTCCCGCCAGCTCTAGAAAGCTCGTGGCTTCTTGTAGTTTATTGAACGAACGTTAAATATGTCAAACAAAAAAATGATAGAACGATTCGTAGTTTATGTTTTATGTTAAATTTGGATAAAGTCCATACTTTTCAGGAAAAGTCCATAGTTTAGTATGGCCATTGGTGGAGCGTTCAGGTTCTAAAATATGGACTTTGACAGGCAGCGCCATCTGGTGAAGTCCATAGTTTTCGATCGAAGTCCATAGTTTAGTAGTCCAAAATGGACTGTCCAAGTCCATAGTTTAGGGACACCCCGTGTAATATGCTGTCTGCTATCAGTGGCTGAAACTTATTCGCCATGCGCCATCTAGGGACAAATAAAAAAATTATCGTAAATTGTCAGCTCCCTGCGTAAGCAAGGTAACCCCAAGGGATGTTTCATGTTTGTGATTTTTTGTTTCATTTAAAAAAAAAAATCAAAATAGCAATGACCTATAAGAGTTTGGAAAAAAAATTATATTTAATCTACAAATATATTTTTTATTAAAGCTTAGTTCAAATTCAAATACCTAGTTCTACGCTACACCTTGGTCTCTGAATTTCGAATTCAAAAAAAGCCAACACTCACAATAGTACTGCGTCACTGCTTGTTAACAACTAGAAGGATAAATCGGATTGTCTATTAGCATTTAGCAACACGAATGAAGTTTAGATTTTTTTTTCCCCGGAAGTTTTCATCATCTTGTGTGGTGCTTCCACGCTGATCGACGATCGATTAGAAATTGTGATTTGTTAGTTGACGTCGGTAGTCACTGGATTTTCTTTATTTGCTAGGTCTCGATTACTATACTTGGACGGTGGCATTAGGAGTAGCAGATGCAATTAGGATTAGGTCTATGCCTTGTTCGACACGAGATCTTTTCTCTTCTGACACCTCGCTCACCAATTCGACTGCTTGTTTTCGATTTTGGTATCTTGTCAGTTGTCCTCCACCAGTTTGCTGGAAGCATAGCCTATAAGTTCCCTTTTACTTGTCCGCACAACCTCACACAATTCAATTCTTCGGTCAAGTCTAAATAAAAAATAACAGAATCATTAGAAAACAACTTATGGATATTTGTGGTGGAAAAATCCTAAAATTCTACATGTACAAATATCCCATTAACCTAAACCATTGATCGGACACGAACAAAAAGACCCAATAACGTCAGGGTATCACCATGCATATTCATGCTAAATATTCATACCACATATACACAATAAAAAGAACCTGATTCATAAATTTGTCTCTACTTATGGGGGTTACTCTAATGGGTAGGCTAAGATTCACCATGTTTTACCAGTTGGTTAAATATAACTTGATTTGACTTTATTACCTAGGTGCAAAATTTACATCGACTAAACCTAACAATAAAGAGACAAATTGAGAACACTAAGAATTGCTGGAATCTTGGAAAGCACGAGAAAACAAACGAAACCTTTCCAAGTTTCCAACCATTTTCCAACGACCAAAACAATGATCATGGGAACAATAATAATGCGATTAGCGACATCTAGTTTCGTGTTTCTATTAAAGACGAAAATGTTAAATTTTGAATAACATAAATGATGCAACGCATTTCACACTCAAATTAAATTTTCTAAAATTATAAAGGCTTTTCTGGAAAAGTATAAAGCCACAAAGGGTTTAATTCAATACTGTTTTTCAGTTTTTACAAAAAATGTGGCCAGTGGCCAAAATGTGTTTAGGGAACTTTCCGAAAATGGTACTTCTGATTGCCAAACCCTATATATTTCTCCGTAGCCAGTATTCGGTCTCTTTCTCCTTCCGTCTCTGGAGCTGCGAGGTTGTCTACACGACCGGATGGTGTGGTGAAATGCTGGTTGTTCTGAATCTGAAACTGGAACTTCTGTATTTTAATGTTTTCTATTCATTTCTGTTTCTTTTCATCTTAAGGGAATTTTTTTTTCAACTTGTTACAGCTGTTTTATTTTTATTCGCAGGTGATTCGGTTATGGTATCGGTTGATGTTTCGCCTCGTGTCGCTAGCCTTGGGTCGTCGAATGGGCCGTGTACTCCGGGTCCGAGAGAATATTGCAGCATTTAAAAAGTTAAATAATCTATAATAGCATAGTTTCTAAAGTTTTTTCTATTCGTTTTGAATATATATCTTTTTAACACTTTCAGGAACATCGCTGGATAAGTTGCATTCATTTCTGTCGTAACGAAACTTGAAAACAATAAATATGGGAAAAGAGAGTGAAATATGAATGTCAGTAATTTGGATACCTTGATACTTATTTGGAAAATTGTGTATCGGGAGATTGGGCCCTTCCGATACCTTGATTGAAATTAAATGATATTGTAGTCGGAAACTAGTCACTTCTGATACATTTAATGAAAGTATCAAGCAAATAAAGATAGATAAAATTAAAAACTGCGTTGCTTAAAATTACTAAATTCAAAATTATTTTGTTAAAAAAGCAATTGAAATATATTACTTTAAAATACTTTACAAACAATTCGTAGTACAATTTACAAACACTTACATATTTATTGCTTGCTTGTATAAAAAATTACCCGTTAAAGTTTATTAAAGTAAAGCAAACTAATTACATAGCATTTTTAACTTTCTTTCAATATCATCACTACCTAGCCTAATCCACAGCTATTTACTACCAACCTTAACAAATTACTGTAATAAATTAGAAACATTTCTATAAAAAATACAGACATGAATGATTTCAGCTTAGCAAAACAAAGCTTATAACATCACAAGTTAATAAAAGTTTTTATAAAAACCAAAATTTAATTATGTAATTTTACGAGTCTATTAAAAATACGGTTGAAATTGTTGGTGAAAATAACTCACGATTCAAGTGGACGAAAAATTTTATTTGTCACATGACACTTGGATCAAATTGTTAGAATATAAGATAGAAATACAAGATATTTATCTATCCGTGTTTAACACCATATGACTTTAAAATTTTCATATCAATGGAATTGTTTCTAACTAGACTTTTCCTAGTATAAAATCTTAAAATATAGACCTCTTTCAATGTATCAACAATAATGAATATCATTTAGCTGCTCAAATTATAACTTTAAATATACAACACTATAAGCTGCTACGACACAAAAATAAATAAGAACTTCTAGAACGATCAGCCACATATATTATTAAGTACACGATCCACTTCCGGAGATCGTTCATACCGAATGTGCGACCACGGTATATTGGTTATGTGCTTTAGTGTTGATTGCTTAAATTAATATAAAATAACCAAACTTGTTTGTACTGCTAGAGGCTGAAAGACGATACTGGTAATAAAGGAGTAAGAAGAATATTAAAAATACCGGTACAATAACAGTGTAACTTGAATAACTTTGTTGTCAATGAGAACAATCAAACATGGCGTCCAACAAGCTGCCACTTCTCTCCGAACGCCGAAACAAACAAAAAGCACAAAACACGTGTAAACCACAAACCAAATGAGAATTCCCGACTGCTGAGTAACTTACTTGTTAAATAACAAGATGCATTGACGTCACAACCTAAAAAAACAGATTCAGCTCAATGCTCCTCCAACATAGTTGACATTAAAACGTGTTCCGCTCGAGCTCGACAACAAACTGACGAAAGTGGATAACGAACACTCCCTGTCCAGGAGAAAGAGAAACAGACGAGAACCAGCTAATATTTTGATGTTTTTCAATTGACAACTAATACTCATTAGACGCGAATCGTAACCAACACCCTTCATCGCTAAATTTTCTTTTTAAAGTGACTGTCATTTGGCGTGAGTCCGTGACAAAGAAAACGGAACTAACAGGGTTGACAGTTTGCTGTTATGCCAAAAAGTTATTCCACTTTTCAAATCATGTAAAATGTCACTGTAATAGTTTAATTCATAAAATATTTACTTCATTATCATTTATCTTTAGTTAAAATTTATTTTAAAAAAATTATTTCATTTGTTGGGCGTGGATCGTGGAGCGTGTTTAGACGGGAGCATGTTGTTTTGAATCGAAAAATCGTCTGCTGATACACGTTTTGGTTTTTACTTTGCTCGGTGAAATTATTGCAAAATGCTGTATTTGGTTGGTTTAGGTTTAGGAGACCCTAAAGATATTACAGTCAGAGGTCTAGAAATAGTAAAAGCAGCAGATGAAGTATATCTGGAAGCCTATACATCTATATTAACAGTTGGAAAGGAGGCCTTGGTAAGTTTATTATAGTACACTGTATAGATATGAAAATGAAAAATAAGTTATTCACTTGTCATCTGAATATTTATACAGGAAAAATTTTATGGCCGAGAAGTTATTTTGGCTGACAGAGAGTTTGTGGAACAAAAGGCTGAATCGTTTATTGAATCAGCTAGAAACAGCAATATCGCTTTCTTAGGTATCAAGTTACTCATTTAAAATATTGGTTCAGTGATTGCACTTTCAAAAAACATTTCATTGTAGTTGTCGGGGATCCATTTGGTGCTACAACTCACACAGACCTTGTGTTGAGAGCCAAAGAAGTTGGAGTTCCCTTCCAAGTGGTACACAACACTTCCATTCTCAATGCAGTGGGTTGTTGTGGACTTCAGGTAAAATATATTAAAATAAATAATGGAGATTTTTTTTCTGTTGACAACAAACCATTCTGAGTTTTAGTTGTACAGTTTTGGAGAAACTGTGTCAATACCATTTTGGACAGATACATGGAAACCAGATAGTTTCTTTGAGAAAATTGAAGGAAACTTGGATAGAGGGTTGCACACCTTGTGTTTACTTGGTAAGAAACCTTGCTAATAAGCTAGTAATGTTTCTAATATACTGTGATTACTTCTTGTTTTCCAGATATCAAGGTGAAAGAACAGACAATTGAGAATATGATGAAGAATAGACCAATCTTCGAACCCCCACGATTTATGAGCAATCAGCAAGCCGCCGAACAGCTGATTCAAGTCGTCAATTCCAAAGACAACGCGTCAAGTAATTCCGTAGCCATTTTGACGTTTGATTTTTCTTAATATTTCTTTTGCAGAATTGACTGGAGACACTTTATGTGTTGGTGTGGCACGAGTTGGCTGGCCAGACCAGAAGATTAGTGTTTGTACGCTGAATGAAATGTTGAATTGTGAATTGGGCCAACCACTTCACTCTTTGGTCATCGTGGGAAAAATCCATCCTCTCGAATTGGACTTTTTACGCATGTTCAATCCCGATATCACCCTGCCCGACAGTTCCTAACGGAATACGGTAATAAATTTACCATTGATTTTCAAAATGATTTGATCTCGGTTTCAGCATTTAAATGTATTTCCCCAGAAATCGATTAACTGCCGGTAAAAAGTGTGTAATTGATGAGAGTTGAGACTTTTGCTGCAAACTTTTCCAAAAATGGGTTGAGAAGTTGAAAATGCTGTGCTTAGAAATCATCGGAGACGTCGTAATGCCGCACAATTATGTCTTCAGAGGCATTCAACCGATCGGGGTGTTTTTCCAAATACGCCGTCGCGTTAAAAAACGATTCACTATGCGGATCCTAATGACACACCATTTTTTAATTGATTGGTATAAGGAATGTGACGGGATTTAGGGTCAATCATGCACACACACACCATCAAATCACTCGTGGAGGGGTTTGTTAGTCAACGCTGACATTCTGTGTATTGTTATTATCGATCATTAGTATCAAAAACAATCAAATGGGCATAACATATTAGATTAATTTCGAGTGAAACAGAACAGGTGTGATGAAATTAGGTAGCTGAGTTAATTTCTTTGAAAAGACTCGAATGAAACGTTTGGTATAGTTCTGAGACTCGTTTTCGAGATTAAAAAACCAAAAAAAGGAGAAAAAAGGGAATAATAATACGGTAGTGACTTCCACCCAACACACAAAAAACAAGTAGGCACATGTGGTAATTTTTGCAAGGCCACAATAGGAACTTCCCTATATATATATATAAATGTGTGCATTTTGGTTTTCAAAAATAACATGCTGCCAACTTGACGCTCAACGTCCGCTTTCTTTTTTCAAACCTTTCTCGCTATGTCCGGAGCATTTTGGAAAACCAAGTCAAAATTAGCAGGCGGCTGACGACACAGGGGCGATTTTGACCAGAGTAACAAACTTTCGCGATTGTACTTCAATATTTTCTTGATTGACGGGGCACCATCTCTTGGACTTTCCTGCGACGGGCAATACATGCCGACACCGTCATCCATGCTGCACAGCAAAAGTTGAATATATTAGAACCGTATTACCAAAAATGAGTTTTGTTTAAAGAAATATTTAAACTTGCCTGCTGCAGACACTGTAATTACGTGGGCGTTTGTTGGCTAGACCAGCAAAGTATTCATCCAAAACCAACTTGGCCGTCTAAAAAGAGCGTGGTTATTTTCACTAAATGGTTTTGAACGGTTTTAAGATAATACTATTTCATACCTGAACCAAATCGAGACTCTGGCCTGTAATTTTAATGCATTGATCTCCAACGACAACCGAATGCTGATAGTCTTCCAAAGCAGAATCCATCAACGATAGTTTACGAGATTCGTGGCAAGACGGAAGATCTTGATTATTTGATGTCGCTTGCGCAGAAATAATCGACTCCAACTGTGGGACGGGACTGGCATTTCTTTGGATAGTCTGTTCAATCAGCTGCCTAGCTCTCCTGCAATATTGTTCAATTTCATTAAACCTTTCCAGTTCGTCCATAGTAAAATTATTAATCCGTACTCGATATTATCTGGAGCAGCTCCCGTGATTTGTACTAGTCGTTCGGAAGCTCCAGGATTCACTGTAAAATGAAATCACGTATTTTAATACAGCCCCTTTATAACGCGCTAATGTCGACGGCATTCCAAGAAGGAGAACGAATAAATACGATAGATCCGTGCAGTTATTTTTTTTTTAGAAATCGAGCTTTAGTTAAAAGAGTTATTTCTAAATAAATGTAGTTTGGGGTTTTAATGTAATTTGTTTGTTTCCAAGCGGGCAGGCAAAATGTTGGAGAATACCTCGCTGGAACGAAATGACCGTGTCGCTTATCTCCTCGATCAAGTGCACCCGCCTTCCCTTGATACCCATCACTGGCGAAGCGAAATAGCCGTTTTGGGAGGCCCATATTATGTCAGACAGTTCATTTCAAATAGTCATGAGATTCTACTCGTTTTGTACCTTTTCCAGAATCGGCGTTCCTGATGACTACTTCGTCTTTGATAGAGTTCTTGGCCGGGGGGACACTGCCGCTATTCGTGATGTTATATTTGCCAGAGGACTTGACCACTTCACCAGGTAACAGCAGTGGCAAGGGACTAACCGGAGGCGAAGATGGCTCGTTCTGCCCCGTATTCTGGCCGACACTATCTATAGTGCCAGGGGCTTGCTATTACGATATGCAAAACAAGGCTATAAGTAGGGCAGAGCATCAATCAAATAACATTATAAGTAAGACATACCACCAACTCATTGAACTTTGATTGATAGTAGTTATTAACTTGCTCTTGGGCTGACCAACGTCCAGCTCTCAGCTCTACCACCTCCAAAAGGTGCAAACGAGAAACTTTATCCAAGCTGTCATCCCTGCCTGCATTACGCAGATGAATGAAGACGCGATCCAGTTGATCTGAAAACACAAATATGTAACTTAAAGAGTTCAAGATGGGTGAAATATGGAGAAGAACTAAATTACCTTTACAGTTAATTTCTAATTGAGCTCCAAAATTCTTGAGATTTGCACAAAGAGTGAGGACAGCAGGACGAAGATCTTTATCAGACGAATTTGACTGTGCCAATTCAATGAAGTTTTCCATGAATTGGACAACCTCTGAAACTAAATCAACCATATCGTTGTAATACGTTGAAGGGAAAATGTAATAAAATGAATGTTTGACTTACTATTTTGAAAAATTCCACTAGCTCCTTGTGTAACATCTTTGTTCTTGAGCAGAAGTTGTGGGTTCTTGGTTCTCACATTCCTGGGAGCTCTGGCAAAAGGCGTTCCTATCACAGACGTCATGTTGACTAAGGCAAGTTACTCCTGTTTACGAGAGAAAACCAAATTCGTTGTTAAAATGTGCCACGACTATGTCTAAACGTCGAGGTAAACTTTGGGACTTGAATTTCCCCTTCTTTCTTCGTATAACGTGGTCGTGCACACCTCATAACAGGACGAATAATTTTGTTGTTTACTTGAATTGTATATTTACCTTTGACTTTTTGAGTAACTTAAAAGCAGCTGTGAAGCTCGCCCAAAATATTTGACGACGCCCTTAAACAAAACCACGTCTTCTTCTCACATCTGCTGTCCTCACTGGCTGTGTAAGACGAATTCGACCGTGTATAATAACGTTGGCACGACACGATTATAGTTACACAACCAAGTAATTATTTTGATCGACAGATGTCGCGGGACTTCTTTTAACACAGTTCAAATTCTTCTTTTTTTAAATGAAAACCGGAAAACTAAAACTATAATAACTAAATAGAATTTTTCTTTTATTTCCTTTCTTTATTTGCGCCATAAAATATAAACGCGGATTTAAATTTGAAGAAAATCAATTTGGCACAGATAATGTTGCTTTTCTCAAGTTCCCCAAGACAAAAGGAATTTCCTGTTCGCGGTTTTATAGCTACAGGGGATCAAATGTACATGGTCTCGAAGCCGCTTCGATTTTCTCATGTTGAATGGACTCCAATCAAAATCAGCCAATACCGCTGGATTATTAACACCTTTGAAGTTCCAGGGCGTGGCAATTAGTTCCACGATAGCGATCATCCTCGTTATACAAGTCCTTTGTTTGAAGTTTCCTCCGCTAAAATGGACTCTACTGTAACGCCGCTTCGAAATTGACTCATCTGTCCTTTTAAAAGATGTTCGTTATGTCAGTTTCATTTTTCTGTTCAATTGCAAATCTGTATTGAAAGGGTGCAGTGAATTTTAAGTCAAATTGGACGTCACACCCATTTTTCAGAAAATGGAATCTAGTTCATCTAAAGAGGTAAAATTTAATTGTGGATAAGAGAACAACAACTACACATAATACTTATTCAATAAATAATTTGAATTGATTGATCCTTTTTCAAGTTGCCTTCGAAAGAATTATTTTCAAAGCTCCAATGGGAAAGTGCAGAGATGATCAAAATACCCGACAAACATTACACCGATACATATCATCTATTCCACCGACGAGTTGGCGATGTTAGCTCAAAACTGTTGGCAAATTCATCCGATTTGGCAGGAGATAAAACGGTACAAGTTTCTGCTAGTAGTCCTACGACGTTTCCTGGAATTGGATCCTTCATATCTGGTGGAGTGGGTCATGTATTGAATTATTTCTCTCCGGCAGAGCAATATCCTCTTCCTGATCACGAGCAAGTTCGTTCTCTGGACACTACGTCTTTCAAAGATATGACTGAAATTATTGTTCAAAATTGTAAACCAAGTCATTCAGAAACTTTTTCCAAGACAACCAAAGCGACCAATTTAAAGTCTTTAAAGAAATTTGTTAAGGATGCCACAGAATCTATCGCTGAAAACTTTGGGGTCACCCCTCCGACAATTTATTTAAATTTGTTAAAATCCATCATATCCATTCTGGATGATGCGGAATTGCTAGAAAGTGAGGAAGAAACGAAAATGGAAAAAGAGAACAATTCAATTGAAGTTCACAAAACGGGCCTCGTCGTTATCGCTTACTACCGCTACGAGTTCCATGGTAAAATCACGCAAAACTGCTGTTCTACTACCCACGACGCTAATGTGGCGATTGAAGTGAAAGTCTGGAAGTTTTCCTCTACTGCCGACTTGGAGAAAGAATACGACAAAATCACACATCAGAATGGGTAAACTTTAAGTTGAATTGGTTTTTAATGAATGAGTAAATCTTACAGTTGCTATTTTCTCTGCACAGAGATGCCCCTGCTCCTTAAGTGCTGCACTAAATTCCAATGGCTGGTGTAGGAGACCTATTTTCAACTTAAAAATTCTTGATTAATTAAATGTTTAATTCTTCAATCGCAAGGCAACAGTGATCCAATAGAGTGCGGCTCCCTTTCAAAATAAAATTAGAAATGTTGAAACAGAAACTGTCTAAGCAAAAAACATTCTTTATAAAGCGTTTTCTTACATCTCTTACAAAAGATAACAAAACCAAGTGCAAGAGAAAGAACCAATAGAGATTCATCTACTTTCAACTGAAAGCAAGTACTGATTGTAAATGATGAGGGGGAAATTGAGTATACTGTGTGTAAGTTATAACTTATTAAAACTTGGGTCTCAATACTGCATGGCAACAACTCGAAAAGCTGGTCGTCGTTCTTATTAGAATTCATTATTTTCATCCTCGCTGAGAGTGTCCTGTAAAAGTTCACACTCTCGATGGAGAAGAAAACTGCTACCATTATTGCTGCTTCTCAACCTGTCAACAAGTCAACATTATAAGACCCAAGTAGTGCAGTTAACAGAAACTGAATTCAACTCACCTGGTTTGCAAATGAGTAGCTTGAATCTGAAGACTATCAACCTGCTCTTGCAATTCTTCATTTGTCCGTTGAAGCTTACTACAAAAATAACAATAATGAATTGGTGAATTGCTCCAATGATCATTTTAACGATAAAATTTTCGTTTACCGGACGTTATTAGTCGCTGCATCGAGTTCATCTTGAGCTGCTGCAACTTCTCGTTTCAATTCCTCGATCCTGGATCGCAATCGACGGACCTGGCCATAAAAAAACTGATTGTCAGATATTTCGAAAACAATTAAACAAAATATAATTTTACTTCAGCTTCTGAATGTTCAGCTCGTCGTAGCCCGTGACCGAGTTCAACGGAGCGATCCTGCAATGCCTTTTTGAGTTTATTGTGGGCGTGTCTTAATTCGAGCAATTCTTTGTTCCTTTCTTCCAGTTCTTCGTGAATTTTGGTCATTTCAGAGTCTGGCCCAGATCCCGAATGGCCTCCACCACCCGAACTCGATGAAGAGTTGAAACATTTCTTTTCCAAACGTTCCTGATTCAATCCGACGAGATAAAATATTTCAGGTGAAAATCGTCAATCAAGAAAGCTATCTAGCTGATCTAGTGTACCTGCAAATCGGAGATAGCCGTCCGGAGTTTCTTGTTTTCTCGCTCTAAAGCCTGGCGCTCAGTTTCAACTCGTTCCCGCCGACCCCATTCCGCGGCGTTCTCGGTCTGAAGGCGTTCCAATTCGCCACGGAGTTCCGCCAACCGTCTGTCGAGTGTTTCTCGCGTGCTGGCCTCATCACGTCGATCCTGTTGCAAACTGATGACCTGCTGGCGATGAATTTCTTGCGACGAAATCAGCTGTCGTTCCGCTTCTTGTTTCGTGCATTTCAATTCTTCCAAACGGCCACGCAAATCCAACAACTCCAGCTGCATCGACTCCATTGCCTTGTGTAAACTGCCCTTTTCTCTGTTGGTATGAGAAAAACGATCAAAATACATCCGATTGCACTTAAAACACTTGTACAACTCACTCTCTCTCGGCTTGGATGGTTTTGGCCGCTTCGTCTAGTCTCAACTTGAGATGTGTCAATTTCTGCTGTAAGTACTCGACATCGTCCGTCTCGAGCGAATCGACGGGATTGCGCAAGATCTGCTTTGGCACAGCGCCGCTAAAGTGAGAAGGAACAATCTCGGCATCGAAACCATTGCTCATAAAACTGGAGGGAGTCGATCGGTTTCGAGGACTGAGCAACACTGGGATAGGATCGTTGTTATCGATGGGAGTACTCGTAGCTTCCCTCGACAGTTCCGGCGTTCCCAATCTGTTGGAGAACACAAGTATATCTTTAATCTAGGAGTGCAAAACTTATATAACACCAAAACTAACCTAGAAGTATCTTGTTGGTGGTGATGTGGAATGAAGGAATGACAACTCTTTCGCTCAGATTGGCTGTCCTCTTCCTGCTGTTGTTGGGCCATTCGCTCCAACTCGCTCCGCAGGAACTCGTTCTCGTGTTCGATGGATTGCTTTTCTCTCCGCACTGCGGAACTGTCTTTCAAGGCCATTTCCAGTTTGGTTCTTAGTACTTTGGCCTCTTCTCTCGATCGGTTTCGTTCCGTTCTTACTTTACTCCATTTTTCACGCCAATTGGCGGTGCAATCCGACCACCAGCGCATCGTCTTTTCCATTTGAGCAGCTCGTGCACGAGCTTCTTCTAATTCTCTCTGTGTAAAATCGGAAATTTAATTCATGCTAATTATTAAACTGGCTATAAAATAGTTGTAGTTTCTCACCTCTTTAGCTTCCCAATCAATGTCAAATCTGCACGATGAAAGATGAGAAGCCGACTCCAATTCGGCGTGGATATGACCGTGAACATGATTGCTACCGCTGCTTCTGTGAATCTGTGAAGAGTGAATGTGTCCGTGAGAATGATTTACATGATGCCCAGCCATGGGCGACGGAGCGGGACGACGCGGCAATGGTTGGCCTATAAACATTTGGGTTTTATTAGCTTAAAAATTGAGTTGTTTTATTGGGCAATTTATTTACCCGGTGGCCCATTTGAGGAAGGAATAGGAGGTTGTGACATTTCTCCAGTGTTTGAATAGGTTTTAAAGATTATCAACCCATTTTCAACACAACATGCAGACTCACAGCACGTTTTCTGCCCTTGTCATTAAACAAAGTGATGTGTTGATGTGAACCAGGTATAAAATGTTACCCACAAAGTTAGACAGGTGTGTAATGTTTAAATTCTGCAGAATGCTGTAAGTAATAATGAGTTGAAAGTACTGCAGTTTATCAAAAATTCGTGTGAGAATGCATTCGATGGATTTGAGACACGACACACAATTTTACAACATGGTTTTACCAAGTCGAAAGTAACGAACTGAAACGTTTCTCAACTCAACAAAAAATAATGAATTTTAGATCTTTTTGACAAGAATTTCAGTGCTCTGAACTGTTACGATAAACAGTTATTCGTCCTACCTAATAAATGATCAACTGTTTTTAATAACGTTGGCAAAAAAAAATAAGCAGAAACTCTTCCATGACAGTTGTGACGTTGCCAAGTTGTGGACAAATTAACCGACTTGCGACGCCTTTTTTCTCTTGTTTCTTTGCGTGATTCTGATTCGTGAATGGCAGTGAAGGCAAGGTTATCATCAGAGAAAATGTTATGAAACATAATAATAATAAATACGCCATTATTTTCGACCTTGTGCAGGTGGAAGATGCTGTCGTCTTTTAGGATTCTCTTCTTCCACAGTAAATATTTACAATTCTCGTATTTTGTTTCAAGGGGAAATCCAGTTATTGTGAAACTTTTGTGTGCACTTGTGTAAAGTCATGCTCAAAGTATGCCATTTCATTTGTAGTGCACAGGATATGGTTGAACAGATAACTTGTATATCCAGCTAATGAACTTTGAGTCTTTTTTGTCAAAAGTAGAATGTTTTGTCCGCCACCTACACTTGTGTTTTCCTTTACAGTTCTTCCCGTCTTGCTAAGCAGTTCCACAGTTAGCTGCACCGCACTCAAAACCCAGCACTCTTGTGACAAAATTAACCTAATTGAGAGTTCAGCTGGGCAGATCCTTAGTCCTTCTAGAGATTATGGCAATGGAAATATTTCTTATCCATCCAGAGTGAATTGTGCCTGGTACATCAAGATTCAACCAGGTTTGGTCATCACGTTAAGGTGAGAGGGATTCTCCAACAGATGTACTACGACTCCTGACCGACCATCTAATATTCTTTTTTCGATTACAGTTTCTCAATGTTTGACCTGGAAGAAGGGAGGCATTTGTGCAGCGCCAAACCCTGTTGTGGTGATACGTGGCTCTCAATATTGAGCATTCCGTCTCACTCTGCCCAGCTTGTTCCAATGTTTAATTTTCCTGTCCAAGACACAGTCAATTTTCTCTACTGTGGTTCCTTGTCACTGCCTCCATTAGTCTTCTCAGGCTCCGGGCTAATTTTGACGTTTAAAACGGGCGATATAATTAGCGGAGGAAGAGGTTTTGTTCTCGATTTCACAATTGGTAAGTTCCACTATTTCTGGATCTTAAAAAAGACGAATTTGTATCAATTGAAAGAAAATATTTGTTTTTATAGATAAGCCGATGAGAAATTATTGCGAAGACGGCCACTTCCACTGCGCCAATGGTAAATGTATTCTCAAGTCTTGGTTATGCAATGGCTGGGATGAATGCGGAGACTCCTCCGACGAGCAAAACTGCACAGTGGCATGCAAAACTGGTTACTCTCACTGCAGTTCAAACAGTTCCCTCTGCTACGACTTTATTCACGGAAGATGTAACGGAATTCTAGACTGTCCAGGTGGAGAAGACGAAATAGCGTGTGGTATGTTCTCTGTTCGATTGCCATTCATTCTGTCAGTCTAATTGGCGATTGGTTATTCGTTTTTTTTCAGCCTTAACTTGTGGAAATCAACTCTCTTGTCGGACTCGAGGCGGTTGCTACAGATCAACTCAGCGTTGTGACGGAATGAACGATTGCCCGGACGGATCTGATGAAGATGGTTGCGACGCAGCCCTTTGCGGGCCTCATCGTGACGGATTCCTGTGTCGGAATCGTCACTGTGTCACGGCCTCTGCTCGTTGCGACGGAGTCAAAGATTGTGGCGATTTCAGTGATGAAGAGACTTGCATGAAGGTAAACATTTTTTTCAATCTAATTGTTTTTTTCAGTGTTTTATTATTTATTACGAAAAAATGTAGATGTCTGTCATAACTGCCGTCATTCTGGGCTCTTTGATCTGCGGACTTTTACTCGTCATCGCTGCCGGTTGTGGATTGCGTCTCTATCACTTGAGAGTGGCCCTTGAGCAGCGATGGTCCACCATTCGCCTTCAACAGCGCACCGTCCAGTAATGATTACCCGGATCTGGATGTTGTCCCTTTTACTAATTTGACTAATTTGATTTATTCCAGTAGTCAAGATTTCGACGAATTTGGACACAGACGCCCAGTGATGGGTCGATTGCCACCGCCCAGCTACGCTCAAGCCACCGGTGCTGTTGATCTTTCCTCGTCTTCCCACCGAAATATCTCATCGCCGGGCGCGTATGTCCCGTCTCAACGTCAGCGGCAATCGAATCGCGTCCGCCGTCCTGCCCCGCCGTTACCCGAACCGCCAACGCCTTTACCATTGCGGCTCTCCACTTCCGGTCCGTCCAGCGTTGAGGTGGAATTGCACACATCACAAATGCCTGGCCATGAAATCATCGATCCACCACCACAGTCGTCATCGCAATCGCCGCGGTTCGTCCCTGGCAATTTCTTGTCCCGTCTGGTCCGGCGGGTCTGGCGAAAAGATTCCGCCAACGACGACGGCGGCGGCAATGGTGGTGGTGGATCCGGTGACGGAGTGTCTTCCTCGTCCAGTGCATCCGGTCCTCACGATCTGCAGATCCCTTCCGCACAAGACGGGCACGTCACTAGCGGTCTGACAACAACCAACAACAACAACAACTATAATTTCTCTGCCTTTGTAGTAGCTACTCCCAACCGGTCGGACGATTTCGACGACGCTGCAGATGACGACGATGTCGACACGGAACCTCTCATCGAGTCTCATGGTCCCTAACTTTGGTCTGAACGATTTGTTGTACATTTTATCCTCCTCGTCTGCCCCTTTTCCAAACTGTCAAAGAAAAATATCATATTTAATCTCATTTATGGAAGGGAAAAATCAATCAAGAAATCAACTCCTCAAAAAATTTACCTCCTCATTTAGCGGAGGGTCTTACATGGTCAACGCCAAAAATCAGCGAAAGAAGAAAAAATCTTAACAAACATTTGAAGAAGAGAAAAGCTTTATAAATATAGAAAAATGAAAATAGGGTCTGGAACAATTTCTTTCTTTTCTCACGTGTTTTACTCGTTACATTGGTGCGCCTGTTTTGTTCCGTGTGTGTGTGTGTGCGTGTGTATTTGCTAAGTGTACAGCCTTATTTTTTACAAAAGATAAAAGTGTTCTGTTAGAGTGACAACTTGCCTCACTTTCTCCTGGAAAATCGTCTCGCATCTTTGTTTGTTTTGTCTGATGGTAACCCGAGCCCCCATGACCCGATTCGAATCCCCCCATCGACAGTCGTGACATCCTTTCACAGAGGCCTCGATGAATAATTCACAGCAACCAACAAAAGTCTATAATATGGGGGTGGTTCAAAGTGAACACTGAGGTTACCGCGCTGAGTTGTTTTTATTTACATTATTTAAAGACATTTGAATCAGGTGAGAGAGAGGAAACAACACCGGGCTGGAAACCGAACATACACATACAATTGGGCAACAAAATAATAAAAGGTAAGAAAAAAAAATGGGATCCTGGAAAGTGTTGACGACTGCCGTAGTGTCCAGCCACGGGGGGGATATGGAAGCGAAATGAATTGCAGTTTTAGAAAATAGTTGAGAGTGAAAGAGACACAAGTGGAAGGGAGACACGTAAATGTAATAGTTTTTAGTATGTTATTTTTGAACGATATTGAGAACGAAAGCAAAAGGGAATGAAGGACTTGAGGGCCCTAATGTACGACGGCAACTACTTCAGTCCTTTTCTTTCATCTTGACAAACGACGACGACTAAGCTGCCTGCCTGCCTGCCGAGTCTGCAGCATCTGCTCCGACCGAAACACAACTAATTAATTACACTCTACATGACATCATGTCACTTGACGATTCAACAAGGTCGACGGACGTCGTTCATGGCGTATTTGCTCGTCCAGTTACGGGCGACGGCGTTGAAACGGGCCCGCTGGTTTGTGTACATCTCGGCTACGTCCGTCTCCATGGCAACGGCGCAAAACGGATCAGTCAATAAGCTCTGAATAGATATAAGCACCTGCAAAATATTCAAAAGAATTTTAGTTTTGATTTTCAAATCGTCTTTTTCAGCTCTTTAACTAAACTCAACTTACTTTGGCGATAGTCAGAGCGAGACTCCAGTTGTGCTGGATACAATCCAGCCCGATATCACCGTGACGCGAGATGTTGGGATGGAAAATCTTGGTAGCAAATCGAACAGACGGCGGCCGGATCGGGTAGCTGTGAGGGATCTGAACGTGAAGGTAAAAGACGCCTCCTTCGTAAGGACTGCTATGAGGTCCAGTGATGGATGCTTGCCAGTGGCTCCACGCCCGATCCAACGGAGTGGCTCGGATGCCTTCTGGAGGGTCCGTACAAAAGACTAGACGAAGCGCAAAAGAATTATATGTCTGTGCTGATTTGTGTTGGCTTTTTTTAGTTAAATGTCGACTCACTTCTCCACTCGTTGCATAGCCGATTGTTGCGCCAGTGATTCGAAGGCTCCCAGGCGCCTTCCTCTTCGACATTGGAACGATGTAAACAATACAGACAAGGGGAACTATCCACTCTGCAATGGAAATACATACTCAATCAGTAAATGCTGCAAGAAACGTTTAAAAAAAAAGGAATTTTACAAATTAGCAAAGACTCCGGCCCATTCTGCCACCGTGTAGTTGGGTCGAAAGAGCGGCCATCTTCGGAAGGTAAACTGATTCCATTGATCATTGGTGACGCATTCCTCCACAAGCTGCTGCCACCTCTTGCAGACTTTAGAGGCGCTCCACAATGAAATGTCGTCCAGGTGGGAAAACACTTGGATCAACACTGCCAAAGAAAATACACTCATTAAGCATTCTTCTATACAGCCAATCAGATGCATGACTCACACTCTGGTGGTAAGGCCTGTACTGCAGTCAATGTGGAGTCTGTCAGTCTCGGAGTGGAAAGGAGTGACAACTGCTCAGCAAGCCTTGACAATCACCAATGAAATGATTTGTAGTGGGAAATTGGAAACTTATATAGAGGACGAATACCTGTCAATTTTAAGAGGTGCTACTGGCCATCGAAATGGTTCTGCCCTCCTAGGCGCAGCAGGTGAAAGGGCTGGGTGGGAACTGTTTTGGCCATGGAATCCACAGAAACCAATGTCTTTGAAATCTGTAGGCAGATCGCTCGGTTCATCATTCCCAGAGTCGTCATCATCTGTCTTGTGCTGAGTGAGAGTAAAAGACAGTTAAACCGAATGTAAACGTGATATTTACCATCAAAATGCTTACTTCGCTAAAATTGGCCTCTGGAGGCTGGTTGATGTTGTCTGGGAAGAGGAAAAGATGGCAGGTGGTGCAAGTGTGCTGACCAAAACAGGGACCGTAGTAACCATCGCAGTGACTGCAGACTTGGTTTGGGAAGTTGAAAGAGTCATCCACTGGTTCTTCGACGGTCAGGGCATCAGCAAGAATATCTCCCTCGTCGACCCAGGCAAGATCGTCCTGTCCTTCGTCATCGACGTCATTCCTCTCAGCCATAGTATTTCAAGTCACAAAGATGTTTTCTTCATTCGCCAAGTAGGATTCGGCAGCATGTCACAGCTCTTTAAGTATTCCGGTTCCCTGGTATAAATAAACGGCTAAATATTTATATTCCGTGGAGATGGGTCTTGGTAAACTGGACTCGGGCTAAATTACGAAACAACAACATTTGGTTATTTTTATGGCATGAGGCAACTTTTGATTTAATTTTCAGGATTTTTTAGGAAATGTGTGGTGGAATATGAACGTGAACTGCAATGGAGTTGTCATCGGCTGGTGATGAACTCAAAGGGAATTATTCTTCCGCTAGATGTCGCTAGAATCATGTAAACAAACTCATTTTACACCTGATTTCGTCCAAAATTGTCGCGGTTTTCATTTTTCAAGTGGGAACAATGGAAAGAAGACGTATCAGTGTTGAAATATTTCTGGAATCAACGTGTTGTGGACCCTAAAGAAGTAAAAATAAGATAAAGATATTCAAACAACTTTCTAGCCAATTGTCGAAAGAATTTGCAGTAACAAGATTACAATCTTTCATACGGTTTCGACAAAAGGCACACGTTATGTAAGATTCCAATCACAACGAGATTGTTTGCCACGTGCCAAACCTTAAACATGGATTTAGAAAGTAATTCTCCCAAGTACGTCTCAGTTTTCCATTCCATAAATCGGAATATTCTAGGCCTTTTTATCGAGATCATTTATGTCGATTAATGCCCCGCCATAATTGCATAAAATCGCGGTAAAATCTCATTGAGATAGGCAGTAGTAAAATGTGTCTTTTATCTTTTGATTTCTTGGCCTGAACGTCTAAACTCTAGAGGAAGTGTATCTTTTGGTATTAACACAAATCAAACAACAGCCTTATTTCTTGTTATATATTTTATTGATAGAGAATAGGATAAAGTCCACGTTGCATGGGCGTCACTGCTTATCTCGTCGTTTTGGTTTTCCAGTATGATGACGAAGTGCTGCACCCATCAAAAAGCCAACCCAATGGATTTCTCTGGACGGCGACGTGATTCTTTGATTGACTGACCTCGGGATCATATCGACATGTTGTACATACGAGACGTTGGGTTTCAATTCTCCTTTTTCATCCACTCTCACGACGATGATTTCGATTTCTTCACTTAATTTCCGAGAGTTTCGCATTTGGAAACACAAATCTACTGGCCAAGTTTCAAGGTCCTGCATCTGTTTATAGGCTACGATATGGCATATATAAAATGTTATTTTTGTATTCGTGTATAGGAGATGTTTACGACATTGGCACATCCCAGACAGCGCCATATCATCGCGGCTTGGTCCAATAATCTAGATCAAGCTGGTTGAGCGCGCGTGCTGTTGAAGGACGTCTATCCCAATCAACAGGACTAGGATCTCTATACTTAAAATGAAATGCTGCCAATTCTCACCTTTACATC
Organism: Daphnia pulicaria; assembly: GCF_021234035.1. NCBI lineage: Eukaryota > Metazoa > Arthropoda > Branchiopoda > Diplostraca > Daphniidae > Daphnia > Daphnia pulicaria. The sequence goes on along the minus strand of NC_060923.1, from coordinate 298,239 downwards.
TCTACATGATTTGGGTTGGTATAGCTACGCTTTTGTGATTGACAGGGGCAGTTAATGTCAGAGAAATTGGATTGGGGGAACCATTTTCAGAATTATTGAGGCCATTTTGTAGACTAAGGGTGGCCTTGACACACAAGCGAGTTGACATTAATCGAAGAAAATCATATCTGTAGACGAGATGTATCAAATGTTGTATGGTCGACGATGGCTGTAGGGTTTCAACGGCCCGACCTTTCATCAGATGGGTCGCATTATGTAGAGATCCGAGAGAATATTTTCAAGGCTCTTGTCCACTTCTTTGATTCTTCTAGACTTTTATTAATAGGTCACATCAAATCAAGGGATCTTTTTGTTGACAATTTCGTTGAAAGATTTTCGAGTTCAATGCAATGGGCAGGAAAAACCTCGAGATAGTTACGACATCACTAGTCGAGAAAATATGCGCAGCATCCGAGTGATAATCAGCAGAATGAAGCAATGCTTGGTGGAAATGGAAACACGTCAGAGATATAGTTCAATCCCCCGATAGACCTCATCAAAATTTGAATTCCAGATAATACTCGTTCAATTCTACTCCAAATGCCAGTAGGAATCGAATTTGGCCGCCGCCAACTCTTATTTCATCATCATTTTGTTGCTGATGTTTAAAATGACGCGCCAGTACACAGATGCAATGCAATATCGCGCTAGGTCAGCTCGACCTCCTCAGCCACACACTGGGCTAATATTTATGATTATATAAATACGATGTGTTCCGTCTGCCCCGTTGAAAAGCAACAGTCGATATCAAGCGGCGGCATCAGCCACTGGCGTCCTCCTCCTTCTCCTTGACTTTTGATATTTTATAGACAACATACGTCAACAAAATTTCGTTTCCCCGCAGTCGTTCGTCCATCATTTCATTGAATTGAAGCAACTGCTGTCGCTGCATACCGTCGCCGAGTCTCAAACTGCGCAGTTGCAGCAGAAAATTACTGGCCACTATTTCTGTGTTCTCTGAGTGAATTTCCCCATCACCTATTGCGCTCATTATTTTCTTCTGGTGCGGATATTTTTATTTAAAAAAGGTTCATTTCTATTTGAATTCAATCATTTTTCTTATTTTCCCAGGTTAGTAAAATGACGAGGGGTAATAGACCTCAGAATGGTCTCCTCTTGGCCGGCCTTATCGGCTTGGCGATCTTGGCCACAGTTGCGGCGGAAGTAGCAAATTCATTGCCTAATGAGGTATAGCCCTTTATTAATGATTCAAACGAATTTTTAAATAATAATAATTGACTTTGCAGATGATGACCATTCACAAAGTCGGTCGTAAAAGGATTCCCGTCCGAGTGATCATCAATCACGAGGAAGAAACAATTTGGTCCATCCCAGTCACGAAAGGAGAACATCACGAATTGGAAACACTTTACGATTTCAAAGCCGTAAAATTTATTTTTCAATCCCGTTTTGTTGTGCAATTCATTTGATATTTTTTTATTGTCGCAGGGAATTGCAATTTACCGGGCAGAGGGAGACAAGATCTGCTACGTCGAACAGTTGGTCGACTTGAGTTTCGATCAAGTCCTCAAGGCCGTCAAGGATCAATCGCTGCACGAAGTGTTTGTCCGACAGCCACCGCGCACTCTGTTTGTCGTCAATGCCACTGTAAATTGATATTTAATTATCTTGACTTAATTTGTTATCTCGTGATTCAAATGATTTACAATTTCAGATGGAACCGACCGACGAGCGATTGAACGCCATCTGCCAGGGGCGAGAGATCCACATGCTCATAAGCGATCCTGAACAACAAGCCACTGAAGGTATCGTCACAGCCATTTTTTAAAAATTAACTTTGAATAAACTCTTATTGATTCAGAAAACGAATCGGGAAAAGTGAGGTCCAAAAGATCTCCCAACTGGCAACCGACTTCGAGTTCCGCCTGGGCCAAAGCTACCCTGGACTCGGCCGAATCGCGTACCGATGGAAACGGATACGCCCAGGCTTACAGCAATTTAGGTGAAGATCAACAACAGTCCAGGTATGCGCCGACCAAGAACCACAGGCGATTGGAAGCCACCAGCGCTTCCGGCACTTTTGCTCGAAGACCAGACACGCGATCCCTGGAATCCGCTGGTCACACCAATGACGCCCAACTGCAGCAAGGAAGGCAAATGTCTCAATTCAGTTTCCAGCAATCGGCCGGGTTCCAGTCACCCGAGAAGGGCGTCAACATGCCGCCGGCATTCCCCGCCCCTTTGATGGCCACCGGAAGCAAAGCATTCATGATGCCACCACCGTCTGAACGCTCCGGCCTCTCCAACAGTTTCAGCAGTTCCAGCTCCTTCGCCAGCTCCTCCTCCATGGGGGCGGCCGATTTGCAATCGATGATGATGCCCGTCGGACGTCACATCCCGCAAGGCAACAGCAAGGGACCCGGTATGGGACCCGTGGCCTGGACTGGCCCCATTCCTCGTGACGCCACCGTCACCCAGGAGGCTGGATCTTCCCAATTGACTTACACGTGGAAAGTGCAGGACGCTAATGGCTACTCGACGACTCACTGGTACACTGGACCATTGGGACCCGACAGGACCCCCGTCCGAGTCCAAATTCCGACTGAGCTCAACTTGGCTGCCCCAAGTTCCATTTTGGGTGGTGGTCGTCGTCCAGTTGGTTCCTGGACTGGCCCCATTCCACGTGATGCCACCGTCACCCAAACGGCCGGCTCGACTCAAAAGACTTACACCTGGAAGGTGACGGACGCCAACGGCTACACCACCACTCATTGGTATTCGGGACCTTTGGGACCCGACCGAGTCCCCATTTCATTGGGTTTCGATTCCGACATGACCGCAGCCATTCCCCAACAACCACAACAACCGCAACACCCGCAACAACCCGCACAACCGGCTCACCGACGAGTAGCCGAATCTCGAACTGTCCAACAGCAACAACAACAACAACAATCGATCATTCAACAACAGCAGCAACAGCAATCGATTGTTCAACAACAACAGCGAGTCAGCCAAACACAACAACAACCACAACAACCACAACAGCCCCGCCGCGTCGTTTACCAGCAGCCCCAACAGCCCCAGCAGCCGCAACAACCTCAACCCGATTTCCAGCACATGGTCGGCCAGGTGGAAAGACAACAACCCAACCAGCAAGTGGTGCAACAACAACGCCAACAACAATTCTCCACTTCTGAAACTGTCCACCGCGTCTCTCAGGCGCAGAAGCAGCAGGAGCAACGGAGACTGGCCCTGGAGGAGCAACAACGTCGCGTCGCTCTAGAAGAACAACAACGACAACAACAGGCCGCCCAGGAAGAAGAGGAGCGTCAACTGGAATTGGCCCGTCAGAGGGAAGAAGAGCTGGCAGAAGAAAGGCGCCGATTGGCTCTGGAAGAACAGGAAAGACGTTTAGCCCTGGAAGAGCAGAAACGTCGGGCCGCCCAGGAGGAACAACAACGTCGGGCCGCCGCCGAGGAGCAACAACGCCGTGAGGAACAGCAGCGCCGTGCGGCTTTGGAGGAACAACAACGCCGGGCTGCCCAGGAAGAGAAACTACGTCGTGAGGAGCAACAGCGTCGGGCCGCCAAGGAGGAACAGGAGCGCAAACAAGCGCAGATCCGCCAACGGGAGCAACAGATGCAACAACAACGACTGGAACAGCAGCGCGTCGAGCAGCAGCGTCGGTCGGAGCTGGAAGAATACAACCGCCAGGAGCTGAAGCGTCAGCAAATCAAACAGCAACAAGAAGAGGAGCACCGATTGGCCATGGAGGAGTACGAGAGACAACAGGAGCTGTACCACCAACAACAAGAGTCGCAGTCGACGCAGACGTCGTCCCGCCAGTCTTCTGAGCAGGTGGTCCATCAGGAGCAAGTCTCACCTGGCGACATGATGGAAGAGTCGACCATGTTGAAGATTATGGAGGAGCAACAACAGGAGGAGAATCACCAGTCGGCGGCCGAGGAGGAGCACCACCACCGCGAGCATCACTGGACAGTGGGCAACCGCAACGGCAACGGCAACGGCAACGGCCGCCAATCGGTCACCCAGCACAAGGAGTCGCAGCAGCAGAGCAGCAGTCACGGCAGCAGCAGCAGCCTCAACAGTCAACGGGAATTCGCCAGAAGGACCCACAGGGATTCGACTCAATCCTTTGTCGATCGCGGTCAAACCAATGGCAACGGTTTGAACGGACATTCAGCCACCAACGGCCATTCTGCCCCCAATGGCCGTAACGGCCGCAATGGCAATGGCAATGGCAATGGCAATGTACCGACGGAAGAAGCGGCTGCTCCTTGCGACAAGTGCAAGAAACTTGGCCAACTGGAAGACGACATCAAGGATCTGTTTAGCCGACCTTCGTTGACTACGTCGGGACGGGCCGACATTCCCATCGAACACGACAACGAACCCGAGCTTCAGCTGCCGGAGCCCGAGGAGCCCCAACCGGAAATGAGAGAACCGGAAACGGAAGTTGATTCGGGCCGACCTGGTTACGCCCCCGTTCAGCCAGTCCGTCCGGCTGAACCAGAGCCGGAGCCCTACGTTCCCGAACCTGAGCCCTATGTTCCCGAGCCGCTGCCCGAAACGGAGCCGGCCTACGTTCCCGAGCCGATTGACAGCGGCGCAGGCGGCGAGCCGGTCGAGTACGAAGAAACGGATCAAATCATTTGCGAGGAGGACGAACAACAGAATCCGACTGGCGATCAGGACTACGTCGGAGGCGGATGTGGTGGCAGCCCGTCCATGACGGCCACTTCTTCCATCTTTGAGCACCAGGTCTCGATGATCAGCGTCCCCATTCCGGCCATGATTGATCACGTGTCCAGCAGCAACAGCAATGCTGGCTCTTTCATGTCGACTCACCACCAATTAATGCAGCAGCAGCAGCAGCCCAGTCAACCCATTCCGGCCCGTCAGCAACCCCAACCCATTCCGGCCCGTCAACAACCCCAACCCGGTCCAGCCATGGTTGGGCCGCAACCGAAATTGATGAGCGGAAGCAAACACGTGACGAGCAGCAGCTATTCCAAGACTTATATTAGCAGCGGATTCGTGCCCATGGGCAGTCAGCCGGCCAATGTCCAGCAGCCGACCATCATCATGCCTTCCCTTCCATCTTCTCCCGGTGGTGGTTCCATGTCTTCTTCCAGTTCCAGCATGTCGTCCATGTCATCATCGTCCATGTCTTCCTCCATGTCCTCATCCAATAAAGGATCGAGCGGCGGATGCCAAGCTTCCGGCTACACTTACAAGTGCCAGATTGTCTACGGGCCAGTCAAAAGGACGAAAATTTGCGAAACTGTCCCCATCGAATCGACCGGAAGTTGCTGTTCCATTTGCTAAATTTTAGTTACGACATTTTTATTTTTCATTTCTTATTGTTGATATAAAATTTGCATTACTTTAAGGTTTCTCTTATTCCTTTAATCTAATCTTTTTATCTTTTTATCTTTTACTCGCCACATGTGTGTCACGTTATTCATTCATTTCAAATGGCCTGTCAAAATGTGACAAATGTCGATGGTCGAGCGGATCTTGTCGTCCGCCGAGTTGACTAAATTTTTTTTATGTAACCAGTGCACGCGAACCATATTTCTCCAAGAAATCTGCCCTGTCAAGGCCTTAACAAAAAATATACAACTTCCGGTAACGTGTTTGAGTGACGTGTCGATTGTATTTGACTTGGATCTCTTGTACGTACAGCAGAATATCGGCCATTATTATTGTGCTGGATATTACGAGATGAGAGTCTATGTGCAATTCCTATCCAAATATTCAGTTTTCATCTGTGCATGTATAACAATCAGTTGGCGGCATTTTGCTAAAGGGTTGAGGATCTATTTCTTAACGTAACAAACGAAATGATTCCTTTTTCTTTAAATTTGTAAAAAAAGATTTCCTTAAGGCATTAAGATTTTGAATTCAAAATATTAATCTGAAAAAGCAAAATAGATCCTGCCATTTTCAAAAATGCCGCATTGAAATATAAGATTGTGCTCATCTAATGGCCCAGGCAGATCCATGTCGAAGCGAAATCCGGGCCTAATTTGGTGAGGTCGACCAAATCTTTGACGGTGACAAATTTGCATTGACAGGCGTAAGCGCGGCAGAATTTGGCCGTCGAGAGTTTGACGCGCACTCGGTCGAATTCCGGCATGTTGTTGCGTAAGAAAAGGTAATCCGTCCCGGGTCGCCAACGGTAATGCCTAATGTGTTTGCCTTTTTATTATTATTTTTAAAAAAATTTGATTTAAACATAAAATGAATAAACTTACGCGAATTGACTCACGCGAAAGTCACAGCCGGTGCACCGCAAACTGCTGCACACCCTGTTATGGACGATAATGCAATTATTTGTGACGTAATTGAAATATTTAATAATACCTGACGCTTTGGCTGTTGTCGATGCTGTCGATGACGCCACTGACGTAAATGGGATAACATTTTTGTTTCTCAACGACGACGGCGTCGATTGAAACGTGAGTGGTGCGTGACCCACTGACGTTGATGTGATGGTGAACGAACGGCGGGGCCGACCGCACTCCTCCCGTCAGCGACAATTTGTTCGAAGCGGCAGCGTCGACAGCAGCGCTCACCTTATTGGCGAATTCTTGGCGTTTCTCAGCTGTCGCGTGATGGTTCTGAAATTTGCTAACGCCCGGCGGATCCATCACGGACGATGTAAAAGATTTTCCAACCATCAATTCCCGTGCGCTGGCACTGCGGCGTGGGCTGCGCTTGCAACGCAATCCGACCGCGGCCGCGTCCGACAACCCACCGGCCTCGTCCAGTAAATCCGACAGCTCATCTTCCAGTTCGCGACATCTTTGGTCGAATAATCAAAATGATAAATTTTTAAAATAAATAAAAAGTGAATTAAATTTCATACACAATGTCAGAAGAATGAGCTCTAGTTGTAGTTTTGGGCGCCACCGATAGATCGCGTTGTTTCTCTGCTGTTTGGACGGGCGGATTATTGCTGGTCTTTGATGGATTCATCGGATTGCTGCTGCTGGGATTCTTTTCTTGGGGCCTCGGCAGGTATTTCTCTTCCACTTCACGCAGCAAATCCTCAATGTCGTCAGCCATGTCTTTGAATTCCATTCAGTTGGACGAGAGACTTTAGTTGGCGGTTGCAACTTTCGCCATTTTCAAACGGGATAACAGAACAGCTGATTTTGCTATGTGAAAATAATTCACGCCAACCACAACCAGTTATTCACACAAATCCAATTTGCATTCGATCTAGTAGTTGTTTTTGTTAATTTTGGTTCGCACAGTTTTGAATAATAAGGAAAGAAACTGTGACTGAGATTTGCACAGTCTGTCCTCCTGAATCACACCACTTGAATTCACCAACTGAGCCGGCTGTTTGACGGTTTGTTTTCACATTGTCATCACCTTGGCGACGAGAATTCATTTTTTAAAATCTCTATAACATCGATGAACGGACACACGAAGGGAGTGTGTAGAGCGGGTGCCGATGTGTGTTTAATCGATCGCCCGGCAACACACATTGCACTATTGCAGCAACTCGATTCCTATCATCAGTCATAGATGGCGTAGACCCGCTCAAATTCAACAAAGGAAATAAATAACAAAGCCATTTTTTTTATTGTTTTTAACTAGATATTATACTAGACGTCAGTAAACAATGAAAGGTTTAAATGTATGTAAATTCAAGTGTGGTGGAGGTAGGGAGTGAAAATGAATTTCAAGATGGCCGATTTCTTGCCTTCTTTCCTCCCGTTTCTATTTGATTCTCGTTGGCAAGGGGGAGCGTCTTTCGGTGTTTGTTATGATTTTGTGTCGTCTCGGTCAAATGTTTCAAGTTCTTGCCAATTGTTCTATCCTATCTGTTATTTCTTTCTTTCCTTCTTTCTTAGCAGCCTGTGTGTGACGTGTGACTGCCAGGACTTTTATATCACGAAGCAAAGAAAAGGCATTTGCTGGAGGAGAGCTGTCATCAACATTCATTTTGCTTCTACATTTTTTAGGATCATGTGACGTCAATGCTTCTTGTTTTCCAACCAGTAGGTAACTCGGCATTCAGAAATTCTCACTGACAATCATCTGGTTTGTGGTTTACAAATATTCTCTGCTTTTCAGCTGTTGAGGCGTTCCGATGGCAGCCTGTCACACATTCAATTGGTTCAAGGACAATGTGGGACAACAGTGCTGGCCACAACTTGGGGAGACTACTAACAGTTGTCCAGGTAATATTTAGTTATTCATATTTTGGTTAAATTCCATCATTGGACGATTGGAGTGATTCAATTTCATTCTTCCAGGGTGGTCAACACAACACTTGCTGGTCAAATCTGATCTTCTGTTCAAATGTTAAAAGAAGATTGGCCAGTTGATGGCAGCCTGCACCAATGCTGCCGAGACAAGTTCATTCACCAACACCTACTACGTTCCTCTAAATGATGAAAGAGAAAACAAATCCTCAGAAGCAAGAGTGTATGTATTGGACCAGAAAATGAATTGGTAAATTGATTAAATTTTCTGTGCTTATGTTTCAAACTCAAATAATTTGGAGATTTTAGTTGCTGGAAGCTCAAATAGTTTGTGCCATTTTCCAAAACAATGCCCTTAAACTGTGCAGCGAACTGAGCGACAATGTGGTCCAGCAATTCGCTCAGTGCATCGAGACCACACGCCGTCACGTGGAATATCTCCCCTTTCTGCCAACGATCGTGAAAGCGGAAGGCCAAATCATCCGTAAGAACTGGTCGGGGAGGAAGTACTCTTCTTTTACAACGTCAATAAGGCCTTGTTCTACGACTTTCTCGACATGATGAGTGCCGAACGGTACCGGCTGGAACTCAGCACTGGAAGCAGCGGAGCTCTCAAGTAAAACCAAAAGAAACCTAATTCCCTAAAAGCTTCGAACTTATTCCGTCTTTTTTAGTTACCACATTAAAGTTGAATTTCTATTTCATTGAAGGTGGATTAAACATACTGAACGACAGCGTGAGTCGTGGCGACAATGAGTACGCTGAAAGGATCCTAGCGTCCAGAATTTTTTTTTTTTTTAATCACGTCGTGCACATCGTTTGCAATCGCCTTCCATTCTTTTTTGCTGTCCGTTGAGCGTTGCAGTAGGAATTTTACTGTTCAAGCAATGTTGTGTCCACACTAACATATGCGCTCAGCAATTCAATTAGCGATTGACCTGAATATCAATTACAACACGTGTTATTGACTCCGCAGCCGTGGTTTAGTATTTTTATTTTTGTTTGCGCTGCCAGCGTTGTGCTCGAGAAACACTGCTGTGATGTCAATAACATTGGTTTTAATATTGATATCCAGGTCAATCCTTCATGAAAACCGACTGCGCATTTTTTTTTTTAATAAATAGGATGCAAGGATAGTGATCGCCACTATTAAGAAATACTGTTACCTGTATATAAAAGGTGAATGACTGATTGGCATATCTATCTGAATTCGTTCGATCAACAAACACGATACAGATGCAACAATTTGTACTTGTTAAATAAATATAGCCGGAACCTGGTTGTCGAATTCCTTATAAAAGCGTCTAATGTTCCCATTCGCTTTATTGTTCGTGATCAACATTCATTTAAAAGTAGATTCTGAATAAAATTGTCTTTAGTACGAGCCGCCATGAATCCCGCACTACTGGTAAGTTGTACACTTGTCTTACATTCAACTAATAGCTCGTTTCAAATCAAACTATTAAAAGCGACAAAAGGCGATTCTATTATTTGTGATTTCCGTCATTGCTTTTAACAGGTCAATGTGATATTCGTTCTTGTCATTGCCTCTCCTGTGGCTAGATCGCAACCTTTACGTCCGAATGGAAACCACTCTGATCTCCCTGATTCAATATCATTCGGTAAACTTCGTTTTTTAAATTGTCTTTGGACTGTTGTGATTTTACATGATAGGTATTCACGTATTCACGGCCATTTCATAGCCGTATCAGAAGTACATGAAGTTGCCCCCATTGCTGAAGCTGCGACAGATGCCGTTCCTGAAATTGCAGTTGTCGCCGAAGAAGAAGTTCTGGTCGTTGTTCCGGAAACGGAGCCTGTCGTCGAGCAAGTCGTCGTCGTTCCAGAACCGGAAGCTGTTGTCGAGCAAGTTGTCGTAACCTAGAAGCCAGCAGCAGTTGAAGAGTTGTCTCTTGAATATCTTCCTCCAGTCGTTTCCATCGCCGAAGTGAAACCAGAAGTTAAATTTTGTTGGTTTGGGGAAAAGTGGACATCAATAATTTTTAATCATTAAAATAAAATGACAGTTTGACTGTGTCCTTTCTTATATTGTAACAAACTCTAAGAAACAATTAGACCATAAAATAGTCATAAGAAGATCAAAGCAATCTCAAGAAACTGTTCTTTTTCCATTACCAACAATCCTACACCGCGTCACACACCGAATGATAGCAATGCACAAGCCACATCAATGCAGTTATGCAGACGACAATCACGCATGATAAAGTTTTAAGCAGCGCCATCTTTTTAAAATAAAAAGACCTTAAAAACTTGCCAAAATGTACTCAAAAAATAAAATTGATCCGGGGAACACGAATATAGGATTTAAAAAATTATCTGACCAGTAAGAAGTGCTTTAAAACTCAATTCAAAGTTTTCTATATCAGCGCCATCTATAGACAACTAGTGGCAACATGAAAAAAGCCCAGGATTGATTGCATCTCGTTCTCCTTGACCTGCGAAACAAGAATATACTGTTTTTAAAATGATCCGACCAGTAGAAGTGCGTTAAAATGCAATTTTAAAGTTTCAACATCAGCGCCATCTATTGACAACTAGTGGCAACATAAAAAAACCCATAATTGATTGCATCTAGTTCTCCTTGACCTGGGGAACAAAAAATACTGTTTTCAAAATGGTTCCGACCAGAACAAGTGGTATTTTCAAACACACGACATCATTGCCACCTGGTGGCAAGTTTTGGAACTAAATTTTATTTTGATCGCATCGTGTTCAGCGTTAAATTCTGATCAAGAATATGTTTGTTTCAAATGGTTCTGAGCAGTAGAAGTGCCTTTTTCTAAGTATTGAAATCAGCGCCACCAAGTGGCAAGTTTTGGAACTAAATTTTATTATGATCGCATCGTGTTCAGCGTGAAATGCTGATCAAGAATATATCCTAGATTGCATGTTTCTGAGCAGAAGAAGTGGTTTTTCTAAGTATTGAAATCAGCGCCACCTGGTGGCAAGTTTTGGAACTAAATTTTATTATGATCGCATCGTGTTCAGCGTGAAATGCTGATCAAGAATATGTTTGTTTCAAATGGTTCTGAGCAGTAGAAGTGCCTTTTTCTAAGTATTGAAATCAGCGCCACCAAGTGGCAAGTTTTGGAACTAAATTTTATTATGATCGCATCGTGTTCAGCGTGAAATGCTGATCAAGAATATGTTTGTTTCAAATGGTTCTGAGCAGTAGAAGTGCCTTTTTCTAAGTATTGAAATCAGCGCCACCAAGTGGCAAGTTTTGGAACTAAATTTTATTATGATCGCATCGTGTTCAGCGTGAAATGCTGATCAAGAATATACCCTAGATTGCATGTTTCTGAGCAGTAGAAGTGGTTTGTCTAAGTATTGAAATCAGCGCCACTTGGTGGCAAGTTTTGGAACTAAATTTTATTATGATCGCATCGTTTTCAGCGTTAAATTCTGATCAAGAATATGTTTGTTTCAAATGGTTCTGAGCAGTAGAAGTGCCTTTTTCTAAGTATTGAAATCAGCGCCACCAAGTGGAAAGTTTTGGAACTAAATTTTATTATGATCGCATCGTCTTCAACGTGAAATTCTGATCAAGAATATGTTTGTTTCAAATGGTTCTGAGCAGTAGAAGTGCTTTTTTCTAAGTATTGAAATCAGCGCCACCTGGTGGCAAGTTTTGGAACTAAATTTTATTATGATCGCATCGTCTTCAACGTGAAATTCTGATCAAGAATATGTTTGTTTCAAATGGTTCTGAGCAGTAGAAGTGCTTTTTTCTAAGTATTGAAATAAGCGCCACCTGGTGGCAAGTTTTGGAACTAAATTTTATTATGATCGCATCGTGTTCAGCGTGAAATGCTGATCAAGAATATATCCTAGATTGCATGTTTCTGAGCAGAAGAAGTGGTTTTTCTAAGTATTGAAATCAGCGCCACCTGGTGGCAAGTTTTGGAACTAAATTTTATTATGATCGCATCGTGTTCAGCGTTAAATTCTGATCAAGAATATGTTTGTTTCAAATGGTTCTGAGCAGTAGAAGTGCCTTTTTCTAAGTATTGAAATCAGCGCCACCAAGTGGCAAGTTTTGGAACTAAATTTTATTATGATCGCATCGTGTTCAGCGTCAAATGCTGATCAAGAATATACCCTAGATTGCATGTTTCTGAGCAGTAGAAGTGGTTTTTCTAAGTATTGAAATCAGCGCCACCTGGTGGCAAGTTTTGGAACTAAATTTTATTATGATCGCATCGTGTTCAGCGTGAAATGCTGATCAAGAATATATCCTAGATTGCATGTTTCTGAGCAGAAGAAGTGGTTTTTCTAAGTATTGAAATCAGCGCCACCTGGTGGCAAGTTTTGGAACTAAATTTTATTATGATCGCATCGTGTTCAGCGTTAAATTCTGATCAAGAATATGTTTGTTTCAAATGGTTCTGAGCAGTAGAAGTGCCTTTTTCTAAGTATTGAAATCAGCGCCACCAAGTGGCAAGTTTTGGAACTAAATTTTATTATGATCGCATCGTGTTCAGCGTGAAATGCTGATCAAGAATATGTTTGTTTCAAATGGTTCTGAGCAGTAGAAGTGCCTTTTTCTAAGTATTGAAATCAGCGCCACCAAGTGGCAAGTTTTGGAACTAAATTTTATTATGATCGCATCGTGTTCAGCGTGAAATGCTGATCAAGAATATGTTTGTTTCAAATGGTTCTGAGCAGTAGAAGTGCCTTTTTCTAAGTATTGAAATCAGCGCCACCAAGTGGCAAGTTTTGGAACTAAATTTTATTATGATCGCATCGTTTTCAGCGTTGAATTCTGATCAAGAATATGTTTGTTTCAAATGGTTCTGAGCAGTAGAAGTGCCTTTTTCTAAGTATTGAAATCAGCGCCACCAAGTGGAAAGTTTTGGAACTAAATTTTATTATGATCGCATCGTCTTCAACGTGAAATTCTGATCAAGAATATGTTTGTTTCAAATGGTTCTGAGCAGTAGAAGTGCTTTTTTCTAAGTATTGAAATAAGCGCCACCTGGTGGCAAGTTTTGGAACTAAATTTTATTATGATCGCATCGTGTTCAGCGTGAAATGCTGATCAAGAATATATCCTAGATTGCATGTTTCTGAGCAGAAGAAGTGGTTTTTCTAAGTATTGAAATCAGCGCCACCTGGTGGCAAGTTTTGGAACTAAATTTTATTATGATCGCATCGTGTTCAGCGTTAAATTCTGATCAAGAATATGTTTGTTTCAAATGGTTCTGAGCAGTAGAAGTGCCTTTTTCTAAGTATTGAAATCAGCGCCACCAAGTGGCAAGTTTTGGAACTAAATTTTATTATGATCGCATCGTCTTCAACGTGAAATTCTGATCAAGAATATGTTTGTTTCAAATGGTTCTGAGCAGTAGAAGTGGTTTGTCTAAGTATTGAAATCAGCGCCACCTGGTGGCAAGTTTTGGAACTAAATTTTATTATGATCGCATCGTTTTCAGCGTTAAATTCTGATCAAGAATATGTTTGTTTCAAATGGTTCTGAGCAGTAGAAGTGCCTTTTTCTAAGTATTGAAATCAGCGCCACCAAGTGGCAAGTTTTGGAACTAAATTTTATTATGATCGCATCGTCTTCAACGTGAAATTCTGATCAAGAATATGTTTGTTTCAAATGGTTCTGAGCAGTAGAAGTGCTTTTTTCTAAGTATTGAAATCAGCGCCACCTGGTGGCAAGTTTTGGAACTAAATTTTATTATGATCGCATCGTGTTCAGCGTTAAATTCTGATGAAGAATATGTTTGTTTCAAATGGTTCTGAGCAGTAGAAGTGCCTTTTTCTAAGTATTGAAATCAGCGCCACCAAGTGGCAAGTTTTGGAACTAAATTTTGTTATGATCGCATCGTGTTCAGCGTGAAATGCTGATCAAGAATATACCCTAGACTGCATGTTTCTGAGCAGTAGAAGTGGTTTTTCTAAGTATTGAAATAAGCGCCACCTGGTGGCAAGTTTTGGAACTAAATTTTATTATGATCGCATCGTGTTCAGCGTGAAATGCTGATCAAGAATATATCCTAGATTGCATGTTTCTGAGCAGAAGAAGTGGTTTTTCTAAGTATTGAAATCAGCGCCACCAAGTGGCAAGTTTTGGAACTAAATTTTATTATGATCGCATCGTGTTCAGCGTGAAATGCTGATCAAGAATATGTTTGTTTCAAATGGTTCTGAGCAGTAGAAGTGCCTTTTTCTAAGTATTGAAATCAGCGCCACCAAGTGGCAAGTTTTGGAACTAAATTTTATTATGATCGCATCGTGTTCAGCGTGAAATGCTGATCAAGAATATGTTTGTTTCAAATGGTTCTGAGCAGTAGAAGTGCCTTTTTCTAAGTATTGAAATCAGCGCCACCAAGTGGCAAGTTTTGGAACTAAATTTTATTATGATCGCATCGTTTTCAGCGTTGAATTCTGATCAAGAATATGTTTGTTTCAAATGGTTCTGAGCAGTAGAAGTGCCTTTTTCTAAGTATTGAAATCAGCGCCACCAAGTGGAAAGTTTTGGAACTAAATTTTATTATGATCGCATCGTCTTCAACGTGAAATTCTGATCAAGAATATGTTTGTTTCAAATGGTTCTGAGCAGTAGAAGTGCTTTTTTCTAAGTATTGAAATAAGCGCCACCTGGTGGCAAGTTTTGGAACTAAATTTTATTATGATCGCATCGTGTTCAGCGTGAAATGCTGATCAAGAATATATCCTAGATTGCATGTTTCTGAGCAGAAGAAGTGGTTTTTCTAAGTATTGAAATCAGCGCCACCTGGTGGCAAGTTTTGGAACTAAATTTTATTATGATCGCATCGTGTTCAGCGTTAAATTCTGATCAAGAATATGTTTGTTTCAAATGGTTCTGAGCAGTAGAAGTGCCTTTTTCTAAGTATTGAAATCAGCGCCACCAAGTGGCAAGTTTTGGAACTAAATTTTATTATGATCGCATCGTGTTCAGCGTGAAATGCTGATCAAGAATATGTTTGTTTCAAATGGTTCTGAGCAGTAGAAGTGCCTTTTTCTAAGTATTGAAATCAGCGCCACCAAGTGGCAAGTTTTGGAACTAAATTTTATTATGATCGCATCGTGTTCAGCGTGAAATGCTGATCAAGAATATGTTTGTTTCAAATGGTTCTGAGCAGTAGAAGTGCCTTTTTCTAAGTATTGAAATCAGCGCCACCAAGTGGCAAGTTTTGGAACTAAATTTTGTTATGATCGCATCGTGTTCAGCGTGAAATGCTGATCAAGAATATACCCTAGACTGCATGTTTCTGAGCAGTAGAAGTGGTTTTTCTAAGTATTGAAATAAGCGCCACCTGGTGGCAAGTTTTGGAACTAAATTTTATTATGATCGCATCGTGTTCAGCGTGAAATGCTGATCAAGAATATATCCTAGATTGCATGTTTCTGAGCAGAAGAAGTGGTTTTTCTAAGTATTGAAATCAGCGCCACCTGGTGGCAAGTTTTGGAACTAAATTTTATTATGATCGCATCGTGTTCAGCGTTAAATTCTGATGAAGAATATGTTTGTTTCAAATGGTTCTGAGCAGTAGAAGTGCCTTTTTCTAAGTATTGAAATCAGCGCCACCAAGTGGCAAGTTTTGGAACTAAATTTTATTATGATCGCATCGTGTTCAGCGTGAAATGCTGATCAAGAATATACCCTAGATTGCATGTTTCTGAGCAGTAGAAGTGGTTTGTCTAAGTATTGAAATCAGCGCCACCTGGTGGAAAGTTTTGGAACTAAATTTTATTATGATCGCATCGTCTTCAACGTGAAATTCTGATCAAGAATATGTTTGTTTCAAATGGTTCTGAGCAGTAGAAGTGGTTTGTCTAAGTATTGAAATCAGCGCCACCTGGTGGCAAGTTTTGGAACTAAATTTTATTATGATCGCATCGTGTTCAGCGTGAAATGCTGATCAAGAATATACCCTAGATTGCATGTTTCTGAGCAGTAGAAGTGGTTTGTCTAAGTATTGAAATCAGCGCCACCTGGTGGCAAGTTTTGGAACTAAATTTTATTATGATCGCATCGTTTTCAGCGTTAAATTCTGATCAAGAATATGTTTGTTTCAAATGGTTCTGAGCAGTAGAAGTGCCTTTTTCTAAGTATTGAAATCAGCGCCACCTGGTGGCAAGTTTTGGAACTAAATTTTATTATGATCGCATCGTTTTCAGCGTTAAATTCTGATCAAGAATATGTTTGTTTCAAATGGTTCTGAGCAGTAGAAGTGCCTTTTTCTAAGTATTGAAATCAGCGCCACCAAGTGGCAAGTTTTGGAACTAAATTTTATTATGATCGCATCGTCTTCAACGTGAAATTCTGATCAAGAATATGTTTGTTTCAAATGGTTCTGAGCAGTAGAAGTGCTTTTTTCTAAGTATTGAAATCAGCGCCACCTGGTGGCAAGTTTTGGAACTAAATTTTATTATGATCGCATCGTGTTCAGCGTTAAATTCTGATGAAGAATATGTTTGTTTCAAATGGTTCTGAGCAGTAGAAGTGCCTTTTTCTAAGTATTGAAATCAGCGCCACCAAGTGGCAAGTTTTGGAACTAAATTTTGTTATGATCGCATCGTGTTCAGCGTGAAATGCTGATCAAGAATATACCCTAGACTGCATGTTTCTGAGCAGTAGAAGTGGTTTTTCTAAGTATTGAAATCAGCGCCACCTGGTGGCAAGTTTTGGAACTAAATTTTATTATGATCGCATCGTTTTCAGCGTTAAATTCTGATCAAGAATATGTTTGTTTCAAATGGTTCTGAGCAGTAGAAGTGCCTTTTTCTAAGTATTGAAATCAGCGCCACCAAGTGGCAAGTTTTGGAACTAAATTTTATTATGATCGCATCGTCTTCAACGTGAAATTCTGATCAAGAATATGTTTGTTTCAAATGGTTCTGAGCAGTAGAAGTGCTTTTTTCTAAGTATTGAAATCAGCGCCACCTGGTGGCAAGTTTTGGAACTAAATTTTATTATGATCGCATCGTGTTCAGCGTTAAATTCTGATGAAGAATATGTTTGTTTCAAATGGTTCTGAGCAGTAGAAGTGCCTTTTTCTAAGTATTGAAATCAGCGCCACCAAGTGGCAAGTTTTGGAACTAAATTTTGTTATGATCGCATCGTGTTCAGCGTGAAATGCTGATCAAGAATATACCCTAGACTGCATGTTTCTGAGCAGTAGAAGTGGTTTTTCTAAGTATTGAAATCAGCGCCACCTGGTGGCAAGTTTTGGAACTAAATTTTATTATGATCGCATCGTTTTCAGCGTTGAATTCTGATCAAGACTATGTTTGTTTCAAATGGTTCTGAGCAGTAGAAGTGCCTTTTTCTAAGTATTGAAATCAGCGCCACCAAGTGGAAAGTTTTGGAACTAAATTTTATTATGATCGCATCGTCTTCAACGTGAAATTCTGATCAAGAATATGTTTGTTTCAAATGGTTCTGAGCAGTAGAAGTGGTTTGTCTAAGTATTGAAATCAGCGCCACCTGGTGGCAAGTTTTGGAACTAAATTTTATTATGATCGCATCGTTTTCAGCGTTAAATTCTGATCAAGAATATGTTTGTTTCAAATGGTTCTGAGCAGTAGAAGTGCCTTTTTCTAAGTATTGAAATCAGCGCCACCAAGTGGCAAGTTTTGGAACTAAATTTTATTATGATCGCATCGTCTTCAACGTGAAATTCTGATCAAGAATATGTTTGTTTCAAATGGTTCTGAGCAGTAGAAGTGCTTTTTTCTAAGTATTGAAATCAGCCCCACCTGGTGGCAAGTTTTGGAACTAAATTTTATTATGATCGCATCGTGTTCAGCGTTAAATTCTGATGAAGAATATGTTTGTTTCAAATGGTTCTGAGCAGTAGAAGTGCCTTTTTCTAAGTATTGAAATCAGCGCCACCAAGTGGCAAGTTTTGGAACTAAATTTTGTTATGATCGCATCGTGTTCAGCGTGAAATGCTGATCAAGAATATACCCTAGACTGCATGTTTCTGAGCAGTAGAAGTGGTTTTTCTAAGTATTGAAATCAGCGCCACCTGGTGGCAAGTTTTGGAACTAAATTTTATTATGATCGCATCGTTTTCAGCGTTGAATTCTGATCAAGAATATGTTTGTTTCAAATGGTTCTGAGCAGTAGAAGTGCCTTTTTCTAAGTATTGAAATCAGCGCCACCAAGTGGAAAGTTTTGGAACTAAATTTTATTATGATCGCATCGTCTTCAACGTGAAATTCTGATCAAGAATATGTTTGTTTCAAATGGTTCTGAGCAGTAGAAGTGCTTTTTTCTAAGTATTGAAATCAGCGCCACCTGGTGGCAAGTTTTGGAACTAAATTTTATTATGATCGCATCGTGTTCAGCGTTAAATTCTGATGAAGAATATGTTTGTTTCAAATGGTTCTGAGCAGTAGAAGTGCCTTTTTCTAAGTATTGAAATCAGCGCCACCAAGTGGCAAGTTTTGGAACTAAATTTTGTTATGATCGCATCGTGTTCAGCGTGAAATGCTGATCAAGAATATACCCTAGACTGCATGTTTCTGAGCAGTAGAAGTGGTTTTTCTAAGTATTGAAATCAGCGCCACCTGGTGGCAAGTTTTGGAACTAAATTTTATTATGATCGCATCGTTTTCAGCGTTGAATTCTGATCAAGAATATGTTTGTTTCAAATGGTTCTGAGCAGTAGAAGTGCCTTTTTCTAAGTATTGAAATCAGCGCCACCAAGTGGAAAGTTTTGGAACTAAATTTTATTATGATCGCATCGTCTTCAACGTGAAATTCTGATCAAGAATATGTTTGTTTCAAATGGTTCTGAGCAGTAGAAGTGCTTTTTTCTAAGTATTGAAATAAGCGCCACCTGGTGGCAAGTTTTGGAACTAAATTTTATTATGATCGCATCGTGTTCAGCGTGAAATGCTGATCAAGAATATATCCTAGATTGCATGTTTCTGAGCAGAAGAAGTGGTTTTTCTAAGTATTGAAATCAGCGCCACCTGGTGGCAAGTTTTGGAACTAAATTTTATTATGATCGCATCGTGTTCAGCGTTAAATTCTGATGAAGAATA
Source organism: Daphnia pulicaria (assembly GCF_021234035.1). Taxonomy (NCBI): domain Eukaryota; kingdom Metazoa; phylum Arthropoda; class Branchiopoda; order Diplostraca; family Daphniidae; genus Daphnia; species Daphnia pulicaria. Next base: position 278,941 of record NC_060923.1, on the reverse strand, counting down.
TGTTTGTTTCAAATGGTTCTGAGCAGTAGAAGTGCCTTTTTCTAAGTATTGAAATCAGCGCCACCAAGTGGCAAGTTTTGGAACTAAATTTTATTATGATCGCATCGTGTTCAGCGTGAAATGCTGATCAAGAATATACCCTAGATTGCATGTTTCTGAGCAGTAGAAGTGGTTTGTCTAAGTATTGAAATCAGCGCCACCTGGTGGAAAGTTTTGGAACTAAATTTTATTATGATCGCATCGTCTTCAACGTGAAATTCTGATCAAGAATATGTTTGTTTCAAATGGTTCTGAGCAGTAGAAGTGGTTTGTCTAAGTATTGAAATCAGCGCCACATGGTGGCAAGTTTTGGAACTAAATTTTATTATGATCGCATCGTGTTCAGCGTGAAATGCTGATCAAGAATATACCCTAGATTGCATGTTTCTGAGCAGTAGAAGTGGTTTGTCTAAGTATTGAAATCAGCGCCACCTGGTGGCAAGTTTTGGAACTAAATTTTATTATGATCGCATCGTTTTCAGCGTTAAATTCTGATCAAGAATATGTTTGTTTCAAATGGTTCTGAGCAGTAGAAGTGCCTTTTTCTAAGTATTGAAATCAGCGCCACCTGGTGGCAAGTTTTGGAACTAAATTTTATTATGATCGCATCGTTTTCAGCGTTAAATTCTGATCAAGAATATGTTTGTTTCAAATGGTTCTGAGCAGTAGAAGTGCCTTTTTCTAAGTATTGAAATCAGCGCCACCAAGTGGCAAGTTTTGGAACTAAATTTTATTATGATCGCATCGTCTTCAACGTGAAATTCTGATCAAGAATATGTTTGTTTCAAATGGTTCTGAGCAGTAGAAGTGCTTTTTTCTAAGTATTGAAATCAGCGCCACCTGGTGGCAAGTTTTGGAACTAAATTTTATTATGATCGCATCGTGTTCAGCGTTAAATTCTGATGAAGAATATGTTTGTTTCAAATGGTTCTGAGCAGTAGAAGTGCCTTTTTCTAAGTATTGAAATCAGCGCCACCAAGTGGCAAGTTTTGGAACTAAATTTTGTTATGATCGCATCGTGTTCAGCGTGAAATGCTGATCAAGAATATACCCTAGACTGCATGTTTCTGAGCAGTAGAAGTGGTTTTTCTAAGTATTGAAATCAGCGCCACCTGGTGGCAAGTTTTGGAACTAAATTTTATTATGATCGCATCGTTTTCAGCGTTAAATTCTGATCAAGAATATGTTTGTTTCAAATGGTTCTGAGCAGTAGAAGTGCCTTTTTCTAAGTATTGAAATCAGCGCCACCAAGTGGAAAGTTTTGGAACTAAATTTTATTATGATCGCATCGTCTTCAACGTGAAATTCTGATCAAGAATATGTTTGTTTCAAATGGTTCTGAGCAGTAGAAGTGCTTTTTTCTAAGTATTGAAATCAGCCCCACCTGGTGGCAAGTTTTGGAACTAAATTTTATTATGATCGCATCGTGTTCAGCGTTAAATTCTGATGAAGAATATGTTTGTTTCAAATGGTTCTGAGCAGTAGAAGTGCCTTTTTCTAAGTATTGAAATCAGCGCCACCAAGTGGCAAGTTTTGGAACTAAATTTTGTTATGATCGCATCGTGTTCAGCGTGAAATGCTGATCAAGAATATACCCTAGACTGCATGTTTCTGAGCAGTAGAAGTGGTTTTTCTAAGTATTGAAATCAGCGCCACCTGGTGGCAAGTTTTGGAACTAAATTTTATTATGATCGCATCGTTTTCAGCGTTGAATTCTGATCAAGAATATGTTTGTTTCAAATGGTTCTGAGCAGTAGAAGTGCCTTTTTCTAAGTATTGAAATCAGCGCCACCAAGTGGAAAGTTTTGGAACTAAATTTTATTATGATCGCATCGTCTTCAACGTGAAATTCTGATCAAGAATATGTTTGTTTCAAATGGTTCTGAGCAGTAGAAGTGCTTTTTTCTAAGTATTGAAATCAGCGCCACCTGGTGGCAAGTTTTGGAACTAAATTTTATTATGATCGCATCGTGTTCAGCGTTAAATTCTGATGAAGAATATGTTTGTTTCAAATGGTTCTGAGCAGTAGAAGTGCCTTTTTCTAAGTATTGAAATCAGCGCCACCAAGTGGCAAGTTTTGGAACTAAATTTTGTTATGATCGCATCGTGTTCAGCGTGAAATGCTGATCAAGAATATACCCTAGACTGCATGTTTCTGAGCAGTAGAAGTGGTTTTTCTAAGTATTGAAATCAGCGCCACCTGGTGGCAAGTTTTGGAACTAAATTTTATTATGATCGCATCGTTTTCAGCGTTGAATTCTGATCAAGAATATGTTTGTTTCAAATGGTTCTGAGCAGTAGAAGTGCCTTTTTCTAAGTATTGAAATCAGCGCCACCAAGTGGAAAGTTTTGGAACTAAATTTTATTATGATCGCATCGTCTTCAACGTGAAATTCTGATCAAGAATATGTTTGTTTCAAATGGTTCTGAGCAGTAGAAGTGCTTTTTTCTAAGTATTGAAATAAGCGCCACCTGGTGGCAAGTTTTGGAACTAAATTTTATTATGATCGCATCGTGTTCAGCGTGAAATGCTGATCAAGAATATATCCTAGATTGCATGTTTCTGAGCAGAAGAAGTGGTTTTTCTAAGTATTGAAATCAGCGCCACCTGGTGGCAAGTTTTGGAACTAAATTTTATTATGATCGCATCGTGTTCAGCGTTAAATTCTGATGAAGAATATGTTTGTTTCAAATGGTTCTGAGCAGTAGAAGTGCCTTTTTCTAAGTATTGAAATCAGCGCCACCAAGTGGCAAGTTTTGGAACTAAATTTTATTATGATCGCATCGTGTTCAGCGTGAAATGCTGATCAAGAATATACCCTAGATTGCATGTTTCTGAGCAGTAGAAGTGGTTTGTCTAAGTATTGAAATCAGCGCCACCTGGTGGAAAGTTTTGGAACTAAATTTTATTATGATCGCATCGTCTTCAACGTGAAATTCTGATCAAGAATATGTTTGTTTCAAATGGTTCTGAGCAGTAGAAGTGGTTTGTCTAAGTATTGAAATCAGCGCCACATGGTGGCAAGTTTTGGAACTAAATTTTATTATGATCGCATCGTGTTCAGCGTGAAATGCTGATCAAGAATATACCCTAGATTGCATGTTTCTGAGCAGTAGAAGTGGTTTGTCTAAGTATTGAAATCAGCGCCACCTGGTGGCAAGTTTTGGAACTAAATTTTATTATGATCGCATCGTTTTCAGCGTTAAATTCTGATCAAGAATATGTTTGTTTCAAATGGTTCTGAGCAGTAGAAGTGCCTTTTTCTAAGTATTGAAATCAGCGCCACCTGGTGGCAAGTTTTGGAACTAAATTTTATTATGATCGCATCGTTTTCAGCGTTAAATTCTGATCAAGAATATGTTTGTTTCAAATGGTTCTGAGCAGTAGAAGTGCCTTTTTCTAAGTATTGAAATCAGCGCCACCAAGTGGCAAGTTTTGGAACTAAATTTTATTATGATCGCATCGTCTTCAACGTGAAATTCTGATCAAGAATATGTTTGTTTCAAATGGTTCTGAGCAGTAGAAGTGCTTTTTTCTAAGTATTGAAATCAGCGCCACCTGGTGGCAAGTTTTGGAACTAAATTTTATTATGATCGCATCGTGTTCAGCGTTAAATTCTGATGAAGAATATGTTTGTTTCAAATGGTTCTGAGCAGTAGAAGTGCCTTTTTCTAAGTATTGAAATCAGCGCCACCAAGTGGCAAGTTTTGGAACTAAATTTTGTTATGATCGCATCGTGTTCAGCGTGAAATGCTGATCAAGAATATACCCTAGACTGCATGTTTCTGAGCAGTAGAAGTGGTTTTTCTAAGTATTGAAATCAGCGCCACCTGGTGGCAAGTTTTGGAACTAAATTTTATTATGATCGCATCGTTTTCAGCGTTAAATTCTGATCAAGAATATGTTTGTTTCAAATGGTTCTGAGCAGTAGAAGTGCCTTTTTCTAAGTATTGAAATCAGCGCCACCAAGTGGAAAGTTTTGGAACTAAATTTTATTATGATCGCATCGTCTTCAACGTGAAATTCTGATCAAGAATATGTTTGTTTCAAATGGTTCTGAGCAGTAGAAGTGCTTTTTTCTAAGTATTGAAATAAGCGCCACCTGGTGGCAAGTTTTGGAACTAAATTTTATTATGATCGCATCGTGTTCAGCGTGAAATGCTGATCAAGAATATATCCTAGATTGCATGTTTCTGAGCAGAAGAAGTGGTTTTTCTAAGTATTGAAATCAGCGCCACCTGGTGGCAAGTTTTGGAACTAAATTTTATTATGATCGCATCGTGTTCAGCGTTAAATTCTGATGAAGAATATGTTTGTTTCAAATGGTTCTGAGCAGTAGAAGTGCCTTTTTCTAAGTATTGAAATCAGCGCCACCAAGTGGCAAGTTTTGGAACTAAATTTTATTATGATCGCATCGTGTTCAGCGTGAAATGCTGATCAAGAATATACCCTAGATTGCATGTTTCTGAGCAGTAGAAGTGGTTTGTCTAAGTATTGAAATCAGCGCCACCTGGTGGAAAGTTTTGGAACTAAATTTTATTATGATCGCATCGTCTTCAACGTGAAATTCTGATCAAGAATATGTTTGTTTCAAATGGTTCTGAGCAGTAGAAGTGGTTTGTCTAAGTATTGAAATCAGCGCCACCTGGTGGCAAGTTTTGGAACTAAATTTTATTATGATCGCATCGTGTTCAGCGTGAAATGCTGATCAAGAATATACCCTAGATTGCATGTTTCTGAGCAGTAGAAGTGGTTTGTCTAAGTATTGAAATCAGCGCCACCTGGTGGCAAGTTTTGGAACTAAATTTTATTATGATCGCATCGTTTTCAGCGTTAAATTCTGATCAAGAATATGTTTGTTTCAAATGGTTCTGAGCAGTAGAAGTGCCTTTTTCTAAGTATTGAAATCAGCGCCACCTGGTGGCAAGTTTTGGAACTAAATTTTATTATGATCGCATCGTTTTCAGCGTTAAATTCTGATCAAGAATATGTTTGTTTCAAATGGTTCTGAGCAGTAGAAGTGCCTTTTTCTAAGTATTGAAATCAGCGCCACCAAGTGGCAAGTTTTGGAACTAAATTTTATTATGATCGCATCGTCTTCAACGTGAAATTCTGATCAAGAATATGTTTGTTTCAAATGGTTCTGAGCAGTAGAAGTGCTTTTTTCTAAGTATTGAAATCAGCGCCACCTGGTGGCAAGTTTTGGAACTAAATTTTATTATGATCGCATCGTGTTCAGCGTTAAATTCTGATGAAGAATATGTTTGTTTCAAATGGTTCTGAGCAGTAGAAGTGCCTTTTTCTAAGTATTGAAATCAGCGCCACCAAGTGGCAAGTTTTGGAACTAAATTTTGTTATGATCGCATCGTGTTCAGCGTGAAATGCTGATCAAGAATATACCCTAGACTGCATGTTTCTGAGCAGTAGAAGTGGTTTTTCTAAGTATTGAAATCAGCGCCACCTGGTGGCAAGTTTTGGAACTAAATTTTATTATGATCGCATCGTTTTCAGCGTTAAATTCTGATCAAGAATATGTTTGTTTCAAATGGTTCTGAGCAGTAGAAGTGCCTTTTTCTAAGTATTGAAATCAGCGCCACCAAGTGGCAAGTTTTGGAACTAAATTTTATTATGATCGCATCGTCTTCAACGTGAAATTCTGATCAAGAATATGTTTGTTTCAAATGGTTCTGAGCAGTAGAAGTGCTTTTTTCTAAGTATTGAAATCAGCGCCACCTGGTGGCAAGTTTTGGAACTAAATTTTATTATGATCGCATCGTGTTCAGCGTTAAATTCTGATGAAGAATATGTTTGTTTCAAATGGTTCTGAGCAGTAGAAGTGCCTTTTTCTAAGTATTGAAATCAGCGCCACCAAGTGGCAAGTTTTGGAACTAAATTTTGTTATGATCGCATCGTGTTCAGCGTGAAATGCTGATCAAGAATATACCCTAGACTGCATGTTTCTGAGCAGTAGAAGTGGTTTTTCTAAGTATTGAAATCAGCGCCACCTGGTGGCAAGTTTTGGAACTAAATTTTATTATGATCGCATCGTTTTCAGCGTTGAATTCTGATCAAGACTATGTTTGTTTCAAATGGTTCTGAGCAGTAGAAGTGCCTTTTTCTAAGTATTGAAATCAGCGCCACCAAGTGGAAAGTTTTGGAACTAAATTTTATTATGATCGCATCGTCTTCAACGTGAAATTCTGATCAAGAATATGTTTGTTTCAAATGGTTCTGAGCAGTAGAAGTGCTTTTTTCTAAGTATTGAAATAAGCGCCACCTGGTGGCAAGTTTTGGAACTAAATTTTATTATGATCGCATCGTGTTCAGCGTGAAATGCTGATCAAGAATATATCCTAGATTGCATGTTTCTGAGCAGAAGAAGTGGTTTTTCTAAGTATTGAAATCAGCGCCACCTGGTGGCAAGTTTTGGAACTAAATTTTATTATGATCGCATCGTGTTCAGCGTTAAATTCTGATCAAGAATATGTTTGTTTCAAATGGTTCTGAGCAGTAGAAGTGCCTTTTTCTAAGTATTGAAATCAGCGCCACCAAGTGGCAAGTTTTGGAACTAAATTTTATTATGATCGCATCGTCTTCAACGTGAAATTCTGATCAAGAATATGTTTGTTTCAAATGGTTCTGAGCAGTAGAAGTGGTTTGTCTAAGTATTGAAATCAGCGCCACCTGGTGGCAAGTTTTGGAACTAAATTTTATTATGATCGCATCGTTTTCAGCGTTAAATTCTGATCAAGAATATGTTTGTTTCAAATGGTTCTGAGCAGTAGAAGTGCCTTTTTCTAAGTATTGAAATCAGCGCCACCAAGTGGCAAGTTTTGGAACTAAATTTTATTATGATCGCATCGTCTTCAACGTGAAATTCTGATCAAGAATATGTTTGTTTCAAATGGTTCTGAGCAGTAGAAGTGCTTTTTTCTAAGTATTGAAATCAGCGCCACCTGGTGGCAAGTTTTGGAACTAAATTTTATTATGATCGCATCGTGTTCAGCGTTAAATTCTGATGAAGAATATGTTTGTTTCAAATGGTTCTGAGCAGTAGAAGTGCCTTTTTCTAAGTATTGAAATCAGCGCCACCAAGTGGCAAGTTTTGGAACTAAATTTTGTTATGATCGCATCGTGTTCAGCGTGAAATGCTGATCAAGAATATACCCTAGACTGCATGTTTCTGAGCAGTAGAAGTGGTTTTTCTAAGTATTGAAATCAGCGCCACCTGGTGGCAAGTTTTGGAACTAAATTTTATTATGATCGCATCGTTTTCAGCGTTGAATTCTGATCAAGAATATGTTTGTTTCAAATGGTTCTGAGCAGTAGAAGTGCCTTTTTCTAAGTATTGAAATCAGCGCCACCAAGTGGAAAGTTTTGGAACTAAATTTTATTATGATCGCATCGTCTTCAACGTGAAATTCTGATCAAGAATATGTTTGTTTCAAATGGTTCTGAGCAGTAGAAGTGCTTTTTTCTAAGTATTGAAATCAGCGCCACCTGGTGGCAAGTTTTGGAACTAAATTTTATTATGATCGCATCGTGTTCAGCGTTAAATTCTGATGAAGAATATGTTTGTTTCAAATGGTTCTGAGCAGTAGAAGTGCCTTTTTCTAAGTATTGAAATCAGCGCCACCAAGTGGCAAGTTTTGGAACTAAATTTTGTTATGATCGCATCGTGTTCAGCGTGAAATGCTGATCAAGAATATACCCTAGACTGCATGTTTCTGAGCAGTAGAAGTGGTTTTTCTAAGTATTGAAATCAGCGCCACCTGGTGGCAAGTTTTGGAACTAAATTTTATTATGATCGCATCGTTTTCAGCGTTGAATTCTGATCAAGAATATGTTTGTTTCAAATGGTTCTGAGCAGTAGAAGTGCCTTTTTCTAAGTATTGAAATCAGCGCCACCAAGTGGAAAGTTTTGGAACTAAATTTTATTATGATCGCATCGTCTTCAACGTGAAATTCTGATCAAGAATATGTTTGTTTCAAATGGTTCTGAGCAGTAGAAGTGCTTTTTTCTAAGTATTGAAATAAGCGCCACCTGGTGGCAAGTTTTTGAACTAAATTTTATTATGATCGCATCGTGTTCAGCGTGAAATGCTGATCAAGAATATACCCTAGATTGCATGTTTCTGAGCAGTAGAAGTGGTTTGTCTAAGTATTGAAATCAGCGCCACCTGGTGGCAAGTTTTGGAACTAAATTTTATTATGATCGCATCGTTTTCAGCGTTAAATTCTGATGAAGAATATGTTTGTTTCAAATGGTTCTGAGCAGTAGAAGTGCCTTTTTCTAAGTATTGAAATCAGCGCCACCAAGTGGCAAGTTTTGGAACTAAATTTTGTTATGATCGCATCGTGTTCAGCGTGAAATGCTGATCAAGAATATACCCTAGACTGCATGTTTCTGAGCAGTAGAAGTGGTTTTTCTAAGTATTGAAATCAGCGCCACCTGGTGGCAAGTTTTGGAACTAAATTTTATTATGATCGCATCGTTTTCAGCGTTGAATTCTGATCAAGAATATGTTTGTTTCAAATGGTTCTGAGCAGTAGAAGTGCCTTTTTCTAAGTATTGAAATCAGCGCCACCAAGTGGAAAGTTTTGGAACTAAATTTTATTATGATCGCATCGTCTTCAACGTGAAATTCTGATCAAGAATATGTTTGTTTCAAATGGTTCTGAGCAGTAGAAGTGCTTTTTTCTAAGTATTGAAATCAGCGCCACCTGGTGGCAAGTTTTGGAACTAAATTTTATTATGATCGCATCGTGTTCAGCGTTAAATTCTGATGAAGAATATGTTTGTTTCAAATGGTTCTGAGCAGTAGAAGTGCCTTTTTCTAAGTATTGAAATCAGCGCCACCAAGTGGCAAGTTTTGGAACTAAATTTTGTTATGATCGCATCGTGTTCAGCGTGAAATGCTGATCAAGAATATACCCTAGACTGCATGTTTCTGAGCAGTAGAAGTGGTTTTTCTAAGTATTGAAATCAGCGCCACCTGGTGGCAAGTTTTGGAACTAAATTTTATTATGATCGCATCGTTTTCAGCGTTGAATTCTGATCAAGAATATGTTTGTTTCAAATGGTTCTGAGCAGTAGAAGTGCCTTTTTCTAAGTATTGAAATCAGCGCCACCAAGTGGAAAGTTTTGGAACTAAATTTTATTATGATCGCATCGTCTTCAACGTGAAATTCTGATCAAGAATATGTTTGTTTCAAATGGTTCTGAGCAGTAGAAGTGCTTTTTTCTAAGTATTGAAATAAGCGCCACCTGGTGGCAAGTTTTTGAACTAAATTTTATTATGATCGCATCGTGTTCAGCGTGAAATGCTGATCAAGAATATACCCTAGATTGCATGTTTCTGAGCAGTAGAAGTGGTTTGTCTAAGTATTGAAATCAGCGCCACCTGGTGGCAAGTTTTGGAACTAAATTTTATTATGATCGCATCGTTTTCAGCGTTAAATTCTGATCAAGAATATGTTTGTTTCAAATGGTTCTGAGCAGTAGAAGTGCCTTTTTCTAAGTATTGAAATCAGCGCCACCTGGTGGCAAGTTTTGGAACTAAATTTTATTATGATCGCATCGTTTTCAGCGTTAAATTCTGATCAAGAATATGTTTGTTTCAAATGGTTCTGAGCAGTAGAAGTGCCTTTTTCTAAGTATTGAAATCAGCGCCACCAAGTGGCAAGTTTTGGAACTAAATTTTATTATGATCGCATCGTCTTCAACGTGAAATTCTGATCAAGAATATGTTTGTTTCAAATGGTTCTGAGCAGTAGAAGTGCTTTTTTCTAAGTATTGAAATCAGCGCCACCTGGTGGCAAGTTTTGGAACTAAATTTTATTATGATCGCATCGTGTTCAGCGTTAAATTCTGATGAAGAATATGTTTGTTTCAAATGGTTCTGAGCAGTAGAAGTGCCTTTTTCTAAGTATTGAAATCAGCGCCACCAAGTGGCAAGTTTTGGAACTAAATTTTGTTATGATCGCATCGTGTTCAGCGTGAAATGCTGATCAAGAATATACCCTAGACTGCATGTTTCTGAGCAGTAGAAGTGGTTTTTCTAAGTATTGAAATCAGCGCCACCTGGTGGCAAGTTTTGGAACTAAATTTTATTATGATCGCATCGTTTTCAGCGTTAAATTCTGATCAAGAATATGTTTGTTTCAAATGGTTCTGAGCAGTAGAAGTGCCTTTTTCTAAGTATTGAAATCAGCGCCACCAAGTGGCAAGTTTTGGAACTAAATTTTATTATGATCGCATCGTCTTCAACGTGAAATTCTGATCAAGAATATGTTTGTTTCAAATGGTTCTGAGCAGTAGAAGTGCTTTTTTCTAAGTATTGAAATCAGCGCCACCTGGTGGCAAGTTTTGGAACTAAATTTTATTATGATCGCATCGTGTTCAGCGTTAAATTCTGATGAAGAATATGTTTGTTTCAAATGGTTCTGAGCAGTAGAAGTGCCTTTTTCTAAGTATTGAAATCAGCGCCACCAAGTGGCAAGTTTTGGAACTAAATTTTGTTATGATCGCATCGTGTTCAGCGTGAAATGCTGATCAAGAATATACCCTAGACTGCATGTTTCTGAGCAGTAGAAGTGGTTTTTCTAAGTATTGAAATCAGCGCCACCTGGTGGCAAGTTTTGGAACTAAATTTTATTATGATCGCATCGTTTTCAGCGTTGAATTCTGATCAAGACTATGTTTGTTTCAAATGGTTCTGAGCAGTAGAAGTGCCTTTTTCTAAGTATTGAAATCAGCGCCACCAAGTGGAAAGTTTTGGAACTAAATTTTATTATGATCGCATCGTCTTCAACGTGAAATTCTGATCAAGAATATGTTTGTTTCAAATGGTTCTGAGCAGTAGAAGTGCTTTTTTCTAAGTATTGAAATAAGCGCCACCTGGTGGCAAGTTTTGGAACTAAATTTTATTATGATCGCATCGTGTTCAGCGTGAAATGCTGATCAAGAATATATCCTAGATTGCATGTTTCTGAGCAGAAGAAGTGGTTTTTCTAAGTATTGAAATCAGCGCCACCTGGTGGCAAGTTTTGGAACTAAATTTTATTATGATCGCATCGTGTTCAGCGTTAAATTCTGATCAAGAATATGTTTGTTTCAAATGGTTCTGAGCAGTAGAAGTGCCTTTTTCTAAGTATTGAAATCAGCGCCACCAAGTGGCAAGTTTTGGAACTAAATTTTATTATGATCGCATCGTCTTCAACGTGAAATTCTGATCAAGAATATGTTTGTTTCAAATGGTTCTGAGCAGTAGAAGTGGTTTGTCTAAGTATTGAAATCAGCGCCACCTGGTGGCAAGTTTTGGAACTAAATTTTATTATGATCGCATCGTTTTCAGCGTTAAATTCTGATCAAGAATATGTTTGTTTCAAATGGTTCTGAGCAGTAGAAGTGCCTTTTTCTAAGTATTGAAATCAGCGCCACCAAGTGGCAAGTTTTGGAACTAAATTTTATTATGATCGCATCGTCTTCAACGTGAAATTCTGATCAAGAATATGTTTGTTTCAAATGGTTCTGAGCAGTAGAAGTGCTTTTTTCTAAGTATTGAAATCAGCGCCACCTGGTGGCAAGTTTTGGAACTAAATTTTATTATGATCGCATCGTGTTCAGCGTTAAATTCTGATGAAGAATATGTTTGTTTCAAATGGTTCTGAGCAGTAGAAGTGCCTTTTTCTAAGTATTGAAATCAGCGCCACCAAGTGGCAAGTTTTGGAACTAAATTTTGTTATGATCGCATCGTGTTCAGCGTGAAATGCTGATCAAGAATATACCCTAGACTGCATGTTTCTGAGCAGTAGAAGTGGTTTTTCTAAGTATTGAAATCAGCGCCACCTGGTGGCAAGTTTTGGAACTAAATTTTATTATGATCGCATCGTTTTCAGCGTTGAATTCTGATCAAGAATATGTTTGTTTCAAATGGTTCTGAGCAGTAGAAGTGCCTTTTTCTAAGTATTGAAATCAGCGCCACCAAGTGGAAAGTTTTGGAACTAAATTTTATTATGATCGCATCGTCTTCAACGTGAAATTCTGATCAAGAATATGTTTGTTTCAAATGGTTCTGAGCAGTAGAAGTGCTTTTTTCTAAGTATTGAAATCAGCGCCACCTGGTGGCAAGTTTTGGAACTAAATTTTATTATGATCGCATCGTGTTCAGCGTTAAATTCTGATGAAGAATATGTTTGTTTCAAATGGTTCTGAGCAGTAGAAGTGCCTTTTTCTAAGTATTGAAATCAGCGCCACCAAGTGGCAAGTTTTGGAACTAAATTTTGTTATGATCGCATCGTGTTCAGCGTGAAATGCTGATCAAGAATATACCCTAGACTGCATGTTTCTGAGCAGTAGAAGTGGTTTTTCTAAGTATTGAAATCAGCGCCACCTGGTGGCAAGTTTTGGAACTAAATTTTATTATGATCGCATCGTTTTCAGCGTTGAATTCTGATCAAGAATATGTTTGTTTCAAATGGTTCTGAGCAGTAGAAGTGCCTTTTTCTAAGTATTGAAATCAGCGCCACCAAGTGGAAAGTTTTGGAACTAAATTTTATTATGATCGCATCGTCTTCAACGTGAAATTCTGATCAAGAATATGTTTGTTTCAAATGGTTCTGAGCAGTAGAAGTGCTTTTTTCTAAGTATTGAAATAAGCGCCACCTGGTGGCAAGTTTTTGAACTAAATTTTATTATGATCGCATCGTGTTCAGCGTGAAATGCTGATCAAGAATATATCCTAGATTGCATGTTTCTGAGCAGAAGAAGTGGTTTTTCTAAGTATTGAAATCAGCGCCACCTGGTGGCAAGTTTTGGAACTAAATTTTATTATGATCGCATCGTGTTCAGCGTTAAATTCTGATGAAGAATATGTTTGTTTCAAATGGTTCTGAGCAGTAGAAGTGCCTTTTTCTAAGTATTGAAATCAGCGCCACCAAGTGGCAAGTTTTGGAACTAAATTTTATTATGATCGCATCGTGTTCAGCGTGAAATGCTGATCAAGAATATACCCTAGATTGCATGTTTCTGAGCAGTAGAAGTGGTTTGTCTAAGTATTGAAATCAGCGCCACCTGGTGGAAAGTTTTGGAACTAAATTTTATTATGATCGCATCGTCTTCAACGTGAAATTCTGATCAAGAATATGTTTGTTTCAAATGGTTCTGAGCAGTAGAAGTGGTTTGTCTAAGTATTGAAATCAGCGCCACCTGGTGGCAAGTTTTGGAACTAAATTTTATTATGATCGCATCGTGTTCAGCGTGAAATGCTGATCAAGAATATACCCTAGATTGCATGTTTCTGAGCAGTAGAAGTGGTTTGTCTAAGTATTGAAATCAGCGCCACCTGGTGGCAAGTTTTGGAACTAAATTTTATTATGATCGCATCGTTTTCAGCGTTAAATTCTGATCAAGAATATGTTTGTTTCAAATGGTTCTGAGCAGTAGAAGTGCCTTTTTCTAAGTATTGAAATCAGCGCCACCTGGTGGCAAGTTTTGGAACTAAATTTTATTATGATCGCATCGTTTTCAGCGTTAAATTCTGATCAAGAATATGTTTGTTTCAAATGGTTCTGAGCAGTAGAAGTGCCTTTTTCTAAGTATTGAAATCAGCGCCACCAAGTGGCAAGTTTTGGAACTAAATTTTATTATGATCGCATCGTCTTCAACGTGAAATTCTGATCAAGAATATGTTTGTTTCAAATGGTTCTGAGCAGTAGAAGTGCTTTTTTCTAAGTATTGAAATCAGCGCCACCTGGTGGCAAGTTTTGGAACTAAATTTTATTATGATCGCATCGTGTTCAGCGTTAAATTCTGATGAAGAATATGTTTGTTTCAAATGGTTCTGAGCAGTAGAAGTGCCTTTTTCTAAGTATTGAAATCAGCGCCACCAAGTGGCAAGTTTTGGAACTAAATTTTGTTATGATCGCATCGTGTTCAGCGTGAAATGCTGATCAAGAATATACCCTAGACTGCATGTTTCTGAGCAGTAGAAGTGGTTTTTCTAAGTATTGAAATCAGCGCCACCTGGTGGCAAGTTTTGGAACTAAATTTTATTATGATCGCATCGTTTTCAGCGTTAAATTCTGATCAAGAATATGTTTGTTTCAAATGGTTCTGAGCAGTAGAAGTGCCTTTTTCTAAGTATTGAAATCAGCGCCACCAAGTGGAAAGTTTTGGAACTAAATTTTATTATGATCGCATCGTCTTCAACGTGAAATTCTGATCAAGAATATGTTTGTTTCAAATGGTTCTGAGCAGTAGAAGTGGTTTGTCTAAGTATTGAAATCAGCGCCACCTGGTGGCAAGTTTTGGAACTAAATTTTATTATGATCGCATCGTTTTCAGCGTTAAATTCTGATCAAGAATATGTTTGTTTCAAATGGTTCTGAGCAGTAGAAGTGCCTTTTTCTAAGTATTGAAATCAGCGCCACCAAGTGGCAAGTTTTGGAACTAAATTTTATTATGATCGCATCGTCTTCAACGTGAAATTCTGATCAAGAATATGTTTGTTTCAAATGGTTCTGAGCAGTAGAAGTGCTTTTTTCTAAGTATTGAAATCAGCGCCACCTGGTGGCAAGTTTTGGAACTAAATTTTATTATGATCGCATCGTGTTCAGCGTTAAATTCTGATGAAGAATATGTTTGTTTCAAATGGTTCTGAGCAGTAGAAGTGCCTTTTTCTAAGTATTGAAATCAGCGCCACCAAGTGGCAAGTTTTGGAACTAAATTTTGTTATGATCGCATCGTGTTCAGCGTGAAATGCTGATCAAGAATATACCCTAGACTGCATGTTTCTGAGCAGTAGAAGTGGTTTTTCTAAGTATTGAAATCAGCGCCACCTGGTGGCAAGTTTTGGAACTAAATTTTATTATGATCGCATCGTTTTCAGCGTTGAATTCTGATCAAGAATATGTTTGTTTCAAATGGTTCTGAGCAGTAGAAGTGCCTTTTTCTAAGTATTGAAATCAGCGCCACCAAGTGGAAAGTTTTGGAACTAAATTTTATTATGATCGCATCGTCTTCAACGTGAAATTCTGATCAAGAATATGTTTGTTTCAAATGGTTCTGAGCAGTAGAAGTGCTTTTTTCTAAGTATTGAAATCAGCGCCACCTGGTGGCAAGTTTTGGAACTAAATTTTATTATGATCGCATCGTGTTCAGCGTTAAATTCTGATGAAGAATATGTTTGTTTCAAATGGTTCTGAGCAGTAGAAGTGCCTTTTTCTAAGTATTGAAATCAGCGCCACCAAGTGGCAAGTTTTGGAACTAAATTTTGTTATGATCGCATCGTGTTCAGCGTGAAATGCTGATCAAGAATATACCCTAGACTGCATGTTTCTGAGCAGTAGAAGTGGTTTTTCTAAGTATTGAAATCAGCGCCACCTGGTGGCAAGTTTTGGAACTAAATTTTATTATGATCGCATCGTTTTCAGCGTTGAATTCTGATCAAGAATATGTTTGTTTCAAATGGTTCTGAGCAGTAGAAGTGCCTTTTTCTAAGTATTGAAATCAGCGCCACCAAGTGGAAAGTTTTGGAACTAAATTTTATTATGATCGCATCGTCTTCAACGTGAAATTCTGATCAAGAATATGTTTGTTTCAAATGGTTCTGAGCAGTAGAAGTGCTTTTTTCTAAGTATTGAAATAAGCGCCACCTGGTGGCAAGTTTTTGAACTAAATTTTATTATGATCGCATCGTGTTCAGCGTGAAATGCTGATCAAGAATATATCCTAGATTGCATGTTTCTGAGCAGAAGAAGTGGTTTTTCTAAGTATTGAAATCAGCGCCACCTGGTGGCAAGTTTTGGAACTAAATTTTATTATGATCGCATCGTGTTCAGCGTTAAATTCTGATGAAGAATATGTTTGTTTCAAATGGTTCTGAGCAGTAGAAGTGCCTTTTTCTAAGTATTGAAATCAGCGCCACCAAGTGGCAAGTTTTGGAACTAAATTTTATTATGATCGCATCGTGTTCAGCGTGAAATGCTGATCAAGAATATACCCTAGATTGCATGTTTCTGAGCAGTAGAAGTGGTTTGTCTAAGTATTGAAATCAGCGCCACCTGGTGGAAAGTTTTGGAACTAAATTTTATTATGATCGCATCGTCTTCAACGTGAAATTCTGATCAAGAATATGTTTGTTTCAAATGGTTCTGAGCAGTAGAAGTGGTTTGTCTAAGTATTGAAATCAGCGCCACCTGGTGGCAAGTTTTGGAACTAAATTTTATTATGATCGCATCGTGTTCAGCGTGAAATGCTGATCAAGAATATACCCTAGATTGCATGTTTCTGAGCAGTAGAAGTGGTTTGTCTAAGTATTGAAATCAGCGCCACCTGGTGGCAAGTTTTGGAACTAAATTTTATTATGATCGCATCGTTTTCAGCGTTAAATTCTGATCAAGAATATGTTTGTTTCAAATGGTTCTGAGCAGTAGAAGTGCCTTTTTCTAAGTATTGAAATCAGCGCCACCTGGTGGCAAGTTTTGGAACTAAATTTTATTATGATCGCATCGTTTTCAGCGTTAAATTCTGATCAAGAATATGTTTGTTTCAAATGGTTCTGAGCAGTAGAAGTGCCTTTTTCTAAGTATTGAAATCAGCGCCACCAAGTGGCAAGTTTTGGAACTAAATTTTATTATGATCGCATCGTCTTCAACGTGAAATTCTGATCAAGAATATGTTTGTTTCAAATGGTTCTGAGCAGTAGAAGTGCTTTTTTCTAAGTATTGAAATCAGCGCCACCTGGTGGCAAGTTTTGGAACTAAATTTTATTATGATCGCATCGTGTTCAGCGTTAAATTCTGATGAAGAATATGTTTGTTTCAAATGGTTCTGAGCAGTAGAAGTGCCTTTTTCTAAGTATTGAAATCAGCGCCACCAAGTGGCAAGTTTTGGAACTAAATTTTGTTATGATCGCATCGTGTTCAGCGTGAAATGCTGATCAAGAATATACCCTAGACTGCATGTTTCTGAGCAGTAGAAGTGGTTTTTCTAAGTATTGAAATCAGCGCCACCTGGTGGCAAGTTTTGGAACTAAATTTTATTATGATCGCATCGTTTTCAGCGTTAAATTCTGATCAAGAATATGTTTGTTTCAAATGGTTCTGAGCAGTAGAAGTGCCTTTTTCTAAGTATTGAAATCAGCGCCACCAAGTGGAAAGTTTTGGAACTAAATTTTATTATGATCGCATCGTCTTCAACGTGAAATTCTGATCAAGAATATGTTTGTTTCAAATGGTTCTGAGCAGTAGAAGTGCTTTTTTCTAAGTATTGAAATAAGCGCCACCTGGTGGCAAGTTTTGGAACTAAATTTTATTATGATCGCATCGTGTTCAGCGTGAAATGCTGATCAAGAATATATCCTAGATTGCATGTTTCTGAGCAGAAGAAGTGGTTTTTCTAAGTATTGAAATCAGCGCCACCTGGTGGCAAGTTTTGGAACTAAATTTTATTATGATCGCATCGTGTTCAGCGTTAAATTCTGATGAAGAATATGTTTGTTTCAAATGGTTCTGAGCAGTAGAAGTGCCTTTTTCTAAGTATTGAAATCAGCGCCACCAAGTGGCAAGTTTTGGAACTAAATTTTATTATGATCGCATCGTGTTCAGCGTGAAATGCTGATCAAGAATATACCCTAGATTGCATGTTTCTGAGCAGTAGAAGTGGTTTGTCTAAGTATTGAAATCAGCGCCACCTGGTGGAAAGTTTTGGAACTAAATTTTATTATGATCGCATCGTCTTCAACGTGAAATTCTGATCAAGAATATGTTTGTTTCAAATGGTTCTGAGCAGTAGAAGTGGTTTGTCTAAGTATTGAAATCAGCGCCACCTGGTGGCAAGTTTTGGAACTAAATTTTATTATGATCGCATCGTGTTCAGCGTGAAATGCTGATCAAGAATATACCCTAGATTGCATGTTTCTGAGCAGTAGAAGTGGTTTGTCTAAGTATTGAAATCAGCGCCACCTGGTGGCAAGTTTTGGAACTAAATTTTATTATGATCGCATCGTTTTCAGCGTTAAATTCTGATCAAGAATATGTTTGTTTCAAATGGTTCTGAGCAGTAGAAGTGCCTTTTTCTAAGTATTGAAATCAGCGCCACCTGGTGGCAAGTTTTGGAACTAAATTTTATTATGATCGCATCGTTTTCAGCGTTAAATTCTGATCAAGAATATGTTTGTTTCAAATGGTTCTGAGCAGTAGAAGTGCCTTTTTCTAAGTATTGAAATCAGCGCCACCAAGTGGCAAGTTTTGGAACTAAATTTTATTATGATCGCATCGTCTTCAACGTGAAATTCTGATCAAGAATATGTTTGTTTCAAATGGTTCTGAGCAGTAGAAGTGCTTTTTTCTAAGTATTGAAATCAGCGCCACCTGGTGGCAAGTTTTGGAACTAAATTTTATTATGATCGCATCGTTTTCAGCGTTAAATTCTGATCAAGAATATGTTTGTTTCAAATGGTTCTGAGCAGTAGAAGTGCCTTTTTCTAAGTATTGAAATCAGCGCCACCAAGTGGAAAGTTTTGGAACTAAATTTTATTATGATCGCATCGTCTTCAACGTGAAATTCTGATCAATAATATGTTTGTTTCAAATGGTTCTGAGCAGTAGAAGTGGTTTGTCTAAGTATTGAAATCAGCGCCACCTGGTGGCAAGTTTTGGAACTAAATTTTATTATGATCGCATCGTTTTCAGCGTTAAATTCTGATCAAGAATATGTTTGTTTCAAATGGTTCTGAGCAGTAGAAGTGCCTTTTTCTAAGTATTGAAATCAGCGCCACCAAGTGGAAAGTTTTGGAACTAAATTTTATTATGATCGCATCGTCTTCAACGTGAAATTCTGATCAAGAATATGTTTGTTTCAAATGGTTCTGAGCAGTAGAAGTGGTTTGTCTAAGTATTGAAATCAGCGCCACCTGGTGGCAAGTTTTGGAACTAAATTTTATTATGATCGCATCGTTTTCAGCGTTAAATTCTGATCAAGAATATGTTTGTTTCAAATGGTTCTGAGCAGTAGAAGTGCCTTTTTCTAAGTATTGAAATCAGCGCCACCAAGTGGCAAGTTTTGGAACTAAATTTTATTATGATCGCATCGTCTTCAACGTGAAATTCTGATCAAGAATATGTTTGTTTCAAATGGTTCTGAGCAGTAGAAGTGGTTTGTCTAAGTATTGAAATCAGCGCCACCTGGTGGCAAGTTTTGGAACTAAATTTTATTATGATCGCATCGTTTTCAGCGTTAAATTCTGATCAAGAATATGTTTGTTTCAAATGGTTCTGAGCAGTAGAAGTGCCTTTTTCTAAGTATTGAAATCAGCGCCACCAAGTGGCAAGTTTTGGAACTAAATTTTATTATGATCGCATCGTCTTCAACGTGAAATTCTGATCAAGAATATGTTTGTTTCAAATGGTTCTGAGCAGTAGAAGTGCTTTTTTCTAAGTATTGAAATCAGCGCCACCTGGTGGCAAGTTTTGGAACTAAATTTTATTATGATCGCATCGTGTTCAGCGTTAAATTCTGATGAAGAATATGTTTGTTTCAAATGGTTCTGAGCAGTAGAAGTGCCTTTTTCTAAGTATTGAAATCAGCGCCACCAAGTGGCAAGTTTTGGAACTAAATTTTGTTATGATCGCATCGTGTTCAGCGTGAAATGCTGATCAAGAATATACCCTAGACTGCATGTTTCTGAGCAGTAGAAGTGGTTTTTCTAAGTATTGAAATCAGCGCCACCTGGTGGCAAGTTTTGGAACTAAATTTTATTATGATCGCATCGTTTTCAGCGTTGAATTCTGATCAAGAATATGTTTGTTTCAAATGGTTCTGAGCAGTAGAAGTGCCTTTTTCTAAGTATTGAAATCAGCGCCACCAAGTGGAAAGTTTTGGAACTAAATTTTATTATGATCGCATCGTCTTCAACGTGAAATTCTGATCAAGAATATGTTTGTTTCAAATGGTTCTGAGCAGTAGAAGTGCTTTTTTCTAAGTATTGAAATAAGCGCCACCTGGTGGCAAGTTTTGGAACTAAATTTTATTATGATCGCATCGTGTTCAGCGTGAAATGCTGATCAAGAATATATCCTAGATTGCATGTTTCTGAGCAGAAGAAGTGGTTTTTCTAAGTATTGAAATCAGCGCCACCTGGTGGCAAGTTTTGGAACTAAATTTTATTATGATCGCATCGTGTTCAGCGTTAAATTCTGATCAAGAATATGTTTGTTTCAAATGGTTCTGAGCAGTAGAAGTGCCTTTTTCTAAGTATTGAAATCAGCGCCACCAAGTGGCAAGTTTTGGAACTAAATTTTATTATGATCGCATCGTGTTCAGCGTGAAATGCTGATCAAGAATATACCCTAGATTGCATGTTTCTGAGCAGTAGAAGTGGTTTGTCTAAGTATTGAAATCAGCGCCACCTGGTGGAAAGTTTTGGAACTAAATTTTATTATGATCGCATCGTCTTCAACGTGAAATTCTGATCAAGAATATGTTTGTTTCAAATGGTTCTGAGCAGTAGAAGTGGTTTGTCTAAGTATTGAAATCAGCGCCACCTGGTGGCAAGTTTTGGAACTAAATTTTATTATGATCGCATCGTGTTCAGCGTGAAATGCTGATCAAGAATATACCCTAGATTGCATGTTTCTGAGCAGTAGAAGTGGTTTGTCTAAGTATTGAAATCAGCGCCACCTGGTGGCAAGTTTTGGAACTAAATTTTATTATGATCGCATCGTTTTCAGCGTTAAATTCTGATCAAGAATATGTTTGTTTCAAATGGTTCTGAGCAGTAGAAGTGCCTTTTTCTAAGTATTGAAATCAGCGCCACCTGGTGGCAAGTTTTGGAACTAAATTTTATTATGATCGCATCGTTTTCAGCGTTAAATTCTGATCAAGAATATGTTTGTTTCAAATGGTTCTGAGCAGTAGAAGTGCCTTTTTCTAAGTATTGAAATCAGCGCCACCAAGTGGCAAGTTTTGGAACTAAATTTTATTATGATCGCATCGTCTTCAACGTGAAATTCTGATCAAGAATATGTTTGTTTCAAATGGTTCTGAGCAGTAGAAGTGCTTTTTTCTAAGTATTGAAATCAGCGCCACCTGGTGGCAAGTTTTGGAACTAAATTTTATTATGATCGCATCGTGTTCAGCGTTAAATTCTGATGAAGAATATGTTTGTTTCAAATGGTTCTGAGCAGTAGAAGTGCCTTTTTCTAAGTATTGAAATCAGCGCCACCAAGTGGCAAGTTTTGGAACTAAATTTTGTTATGATCGCATCGTGTTCAGCGTGAAATGCTGATCAAGAATATACCCTAGACTGCATGTTTCTGAGCAGTAGAAGTGGTTTTTCTAAGTATTGAAATCAGCGCCACCTGGTGGCAAGTTTTGGAACTAAATTTTATTATGATCGCATCGTTTTCAGCGTTGAATTCTGATCAAGAATATGTTTGTTTCAAATGGTTCTGAGCAGTAGAAGTGCCTTTTTCTAAGTATTGAAATCAGCGCCACCAAGTGGCAAGTTTTGGAACTAAATTTTATTATGATCGCATCGTCTTCAACGTGAAATTCTGATCAAGAATATGTTTGTTTCAAATGGTTCTGAGCAGTAGAAGTGCTTTTTTCTAAGTATTGAAATCAGCGCCACCTGGTGGCAAGTTTTGGAACTAAATTTTATTATGATCGCATCGTGTTCAGCGTTAAATTCTGATGAAGAATATGTTTGTTTCAAATGGTTCTGAGCAGTAGAAGTGCCTTTTTCTAAGTATTGAAATCAGCGCCACCAAGTGGCAAGTTTTGGAACTAAATTTTGTTATGATCGCATCGTGTTCAGCGTGAAATGCTGATCAAGAATATACCCTAGACTGCATGTTTCTGAGCAGTAGAAGTGGTTTTTCTAAGTATTGAAATCAGCGCCACCTGGTGGCAAGTTTTGGAACTAAATTTTATTATGATCGCATCGTTTTCAGCGTTGAATTCTGATCAAGAATATGTTTGTTTCAAATGGTTCTGAGCAGTAGAAGTGCCTTTTTCTAAGTATTGAAATCAGCGCCACCAAGTGGAAAGTTTTGGAACTAAATTTTATTATGATCGCATCGTCTTCAACGTGAAATTCTGATCAAGAATATGTTTGTTTCAAATGGTTCTGAGCAGTAGAAGTGCTTTTTTCTAAGTATTGAAATAAGCGCCACCTGGTGGCAAGTTTTGGAACTAAATTTTATTATGATCGCATCGTGTTCAGCGTGAAATGCTGATCAAGAATATATCCTAGATTGCATGTTTCTGAGCAGAAGAAGTGGTTTTTCTAAGTATTGAAATCAGCGCCACCTGGTGGCAAGTTTTGGAACTAAATTTTATTATGATCGCATCGTGTTCAGCGTTAAATTCTGATCAAGAATATACCCTAGATTGCATGTTTCTGAGCAGTAGAAGTGGTTTGTCTAAGTATTGAAATCAGCGCCACCTGGTGGCAAGTTTTGGAACTAAATTTTATTATGATCGCATCGTTTTCAGCGTTAAATTCTGATCAAGAATATGTTTGTTTCAAATGGTTCTGAGCAGTAGAAGTGCCTTTTTCTAAGTATTGAAATCAGCGCCACCAAGTGGAAAGTTTTGGAACTAAATTTTATTATGATCGCATCGTCTTCAACGTGAAATTCTGATCAAGAATATGTTTGTTTCAAATGGTTCTGAGCAGTAGAAGTGCTTTTTTCTAAGTATTGAAATAAGCGCCACCTGGTGGCAAGTTTTGGAACTAAATTTTATTATGATCGCATCGTGTTCAGCGTGAAATGCTGATCAAGAATATATCCTAGATTGCATGTTTCTGAGCAGAAGAAGTGGTTTTTCTAAGTATTGAAATCAGCGCCACCTGGTGGCAAGTTTTGGAACTAAATTTTATTATGATCGCATCGTGTTCAGCGTTAAATTCTGATGAAGAATATGTTTGTTTCAAATGGTTCTGAGCAGTAGAAGTGCCTTTTTCTAAGTATTGAAATCAGCGCCACCAAGTGGCAAGTTTTGGAACTAAATTTTATTATGATCGCATCGTGTTCAGCGTGAAATGCTGATCAAGAATATACCCTAGATTGCATGTTTCTGAGCAGTAGAAGTGGTTTGTCTAAGTATTGAAATCAGCGCCACCTGGTGGAAAGTTTTGGAACTAAATTTTATTATGATCGCATCGTCTTCAACGTGAAATTCTGATCAAGAATATGTTTGTTTCAAATGGTTCTGAGCAGTAGAAGTGGTTTGTCTAAGTATTGAAATCAGCGCCACCTGGTGGCAAGTTTTGGAACTAAATTTTATTATGATCGCATCGTGTTCAGCGTGAAATGCTGATCAAGAATATACCCTAGATTGCATGTTTCTGAGCAGTAGAAGTGGTTTGTCTAAGTATTGAAATCAGCGCCACCTGGTGGCAAGTTTTGGAACTAAATTTTATTATGATCGCATCGTTTTCAGCGTTAAATTCTGATCAAGAATATGTTTGTTTCAAATGGTTCTGAGCAGTAGAAGTGCCTTTTTCTAAGTATTGAAATCAGCGCCACCTGGTGGCAAGTTTTGGAACTAAATTTTATTATGATCGCATCGTTTTCAGCGTTAAATTCTGATCAAGAATATGTTTGTTTCAAATGGTTCTGAGCAGTAGAAGTGCCTTTTTCTAAGTATTGAAATCAGCGCCACCAAGTGGCAAGTTTTGGAACTAAATTTTATTATGATCGCATCGTCTTCAACGTGAAATTCTGATCAAGAATATGTTTGTTTCAAATGGTTCTGAGCAGTAGAAGTGCTTTTTTCTAAGTATTGAAATCAGCGCCACCTGGTGGCAAGTTTTGGAACTAAATTTTATTATGATCGCATCGTGTTCAGCGTTAAATTCTGATGAAGAATATGTTTGTTTCAAATGGTTCTGAGCAGTAGAAGTGCCTTTTTCTAAGTATTGAAATCAGCGCCACCAAGTGGCAAGTTTTGGAACTAAATTTTGTTATGATCGCATCGTGTTCAGCGTGAAATGCTGATCAAGAATATACCCTAGACTGCATGTTTCTGAGCAGTAGAAGTGGTTTTTCTAAGTATTGAAATCAGCGCCACCTGGTGGCAAGTTTTGGAACTAAATTTTATTATGATCGCATCGTTTTCAGCGTTGAATTCTGATCAAGACTATGTTTGTTTCAAATGGTTCTGAGCAGTAGAAGTGCCTTTTTCTAAGTATTGAAATCAGCGCCACCAAGTGGAAAGTTTTGGAACTAAATTTTATTATGATCGCATCGTCTTCAACGTGAAATTCTGATCAAGAATATGTTTGTTTCAAATGGTTCTGAGCAGTAGAAGTGCTTTTTTCTAAGTATTGAAATAAGCGCCACCTGGTGGCAAGTTTTGGAACTAAATTTTATTATGATCGCATCGTGTTCAGCGTGAAATGCTGATCAAGAATATATCCTAGATTGCATGTTTCTGAGCAGAAGAAGTGGTTTTTCTAAGTATTGAAATCAGCGCCACCTGGTGGCAAGTTTTGGAACTAAATTTTATTATGATCGCATCGTGTTCAGCGTTAAATTCTGATCAAGAATATGTTTGTTTCAAATGGTTCTGAGCAGTAGAAGTGCCTTTTTCTAAGTATTGAAATCAGCGCCACCAAGTGGCAAGTTTTGGAACTAAATTTTATTATGATCGCATCGTCTTCAACGTGAAATTCTGATCAAGAATATGTTTGTTTCAAATGGTTCTGAGCAGTAGAAGTGGTTTGTCTAAGTATTGAAATCAGCGCCACCTGGTGGCAAGTTTTGGAACTAAATTTTATTATGATCGCATCGTTTTCAGCGTTAAATTCTGATCAAGAATATGTTTGTTTCAAATGGTTCTGAGCAGTAGAAGTGCCTTTTTCTAAGTATTGAAATCAGCGCCACCAAGTGGCAAGTTTTGGAACTAAATTTTATTATGATCGCATCGTCTTCAACGTGAAATTCTGATCAAGAATATGTTTGTTTCAAATGGTTCTGAGCAGTAGAAGTGCTTTTTTCTAAGTATTGAAATCAGCGCCACCTGGTGGCAAGTTTTGGAACTAAATTTTATTATGATCGCATCGTGTTCAGCGTTAAATTCTGATGAAGAATATGTTTGTTTCAAATGGTTCTGAGCAGTAGAAGTGCCTTTTTCTAAGTATTGAAATCAGCGCCACCAAGTGGCAAGTTTTGGAACTAAATTTTGTTATGATCGCATCGTGTTCAGCGTGAAATGCTGATCAAGAATATACCCTAGACTGCATGTTTCTGAGCAGTAGAAGTGGTTTTTCTAAGTATTGAAATCAGCGCCACCTGGTGGCAAGTTTTGGAACTAAATTTTATTATGATCGCATCGTTTTCAGCGTTGAATTCTGATCAAGAATATGTTTGTTTCAAATGGTTCTGAGCAGTAGAAGTGCCTTTTTCTAAGTATTGAAATCAGCGCCACCAAGTGGAAAGTTTTGGAACTAAATTTTATTATGATCGCATCGTCTTCAACGTGAAATTCTGATCAAGAATATGTTTGTTTCAAATGGTTCTGAGCAGTAGAAGTGCTTTTTTCTAAGTATTGAAATAAGCGCCACCTGGTGGCAAGTTTTGGAACTAAATTTTATTATGATCGCATCGTGTTCAGCGTGAAATGCTGATCAAGAATATATCCTAGATTGCATGTTTCTGAGCAGAAGAAGTGGTTTTTCTAAGTATTGAAATCAGCGCCACCTGGTGGCAAGTTTTGGAACTAAATTTTATTATGATCGTATCGTGTTCAGCGTTAAATTCTGATGAAGAATATGTTTGTTTCAAATGGTTCTGAGCAGTAGAAGTGCCTTTTTCTAAGTATTGAAATCAGCGCCACCAAGTGGCAAGTTTTGGAACTAAATTTTATTATGATCGCATCGTGTTCAGCGTGAAATGCTGATCAAGAATATACCCTAGATTGCATGTTTCTGAGCAGTAGAAGTGGTTTGTCTAAGTATTGAAATCAGCGCCACCTGGTGGAAAGTTTTGGAACTAAATTTTATTATGATCGCATCGTCTTCAACGTGAAATTCTGATCAAGAATATGTTTGTTTCAAATGGTTCTGAGCAGTAGAAGTGGTTTGTCTAAGTATTGAAATCAGCGCCACCTGGTGGCAAGTTTTGGAACTAAATTTTATTATGATCGCATCGTGTTCAGCGTGAAATGCTGATCAAGAATATACCCTAGATTGCATGTTTCTGAGCAGTAGAAGTGGTTTGTCTAAGTATTGAAATCAGCGCCACCTGGTGGCAAGTTTTGGAACTAAATTTTATTATGATCGCATCGTTTTCAGCGTTAAATTCTGATCAAGAATATGTTTGTTTCAAATGGTTCTGAGCAGTAGAAGTGCCTTTTTCTAAGTATTGAAATCAGCGCCACCTGGTGGCAAGTTTTGGAACTAAATTTTATTATGATCGCATCGTTTTCAGCGTTAAATTCTGATCAAGAATATGTTTGTTTCAAATGGTTCTGAGCAGTAGAAGTGCCTTTTTCTAAGTATTGAAATCAGCGCCACCAAGTGGCAAGTTTTGGAACTAAATTTTATTATGATCGCATCGTGTTCAGCGTTAAATTCTGATGAAGAATATGTTTGTTTCAAATGGTTCTGAGCAGTAGAAGTGCCTTTTTCTAAGTATTGAAATCAGCGCCACCAAGTGGCAAGTTTTGGAACTAAATTTTGTTATGATCGCATCGTGTTCAGCGTGAAATGCTGATCAAGAATATATCCTAGATTGCATGTTTCTGAGCAGAAGAAGTGGTTTTTCTAAGTATTGAAATCAGCGCCACCTGGTGGCAAGTTTTGGAACTAAATTTTATTATGATCGCATCGTGTTCAGCGTTAAATTCTGATCAAGAATATGTTTGTTTCAAATGGTTCTGAGCAGTAGAAGTGCCTTTTTCTAAGTATTGAAATCAGCGCCACCAAGTGGCAAGTTTTGGAACTAAATTTTATTATGATCGCATCGTGTTCAGCGTGAAATGCTGATCAAGAATATACCCTAGATTGCATGTTTCTGAGCAGTAGAAGTGGTTTGTCTAAGTATTGAAATCAGCGCCACCTGGTGGCAAGTTTTGGAACTAAATTTTATTATGATCGCATCGTTTTCAGCGTTAAATTCTGATCAAGAATATGTTTGTTTCAAATGGTTCTGAGCAGTAGAAGTGCCTTTTTCTAAGTATTGAAATCAGCGCCACCAAGTGGAAAGTTTTGGAACTAAATTTTATTATGATCGCATCGTCTTCAACGTGAAATTCTGATCAAGAATATGTTTGTTTCAAATGGTTCTGAGCAGTAGAAGTGGTTTGTCTAAGTATTGAAATCAGCGCCACCTGGTGGCAAGTTTTGGAACTAAATTTTATTATGATCGCATCGTTTTCAGCGTTAAATTCTGATCAAGAATATGTTTGTTTCAAATGGTTCTGAGCAGTAGAAGTGCCTTTTTCTAAGTATTGAAATCAGCGCCACCAAGTGGCAAGTTTTGGAACTAAATTTTATTATGATCGCATCGTCTTCAACGTGAAATTCTGATCAAGAATATGTTTGTTTCAAATGGTTCTGAGCAGTAGAAGTGCTTTTTTCTAAGTATTGAAATCAGCGCCACCTGGTGGCAAGTTTTGGAACTAAATTTTATTATGATCGCATCGTGTTCAGCGTTAAATTCTGATGAAGAATATGTTTGTTTCAAATGGTTCTGAGCAGTAGAAGTGCCTTTTTCTAAGTATTGAAATCAGCGCCACCAAGTGGCAAGTTTTGGAACTAAATTTTGTTATGATCGCATCGTGTTCAGCGTGAAATGCTGATCAAGAATATACCCTAGACTGCATGTTTCTGAGCAGTAGAAGTGGTTTTTCTAAGTATTGAAATCAGCGCCACCTGGTGGCAAGTTTTGGAACTAAATTTTATTATGATCGCATCGTTTTCAGCGTTGAATTCTGATCAAGAATATGTTTGTTTCAAATGGTTCTGAGCAGTAGAAGTGCCTTTTTCTAAGTATTGAAATCAGCGCCACCAAGTGGAAAGTTTTGGAACTAAATTTTATTATGATCGCATCGTCTTCAACGTGAAATTCTGATCAAGAATATGTTTGTTTCAAATGGTTCTGAGCAGTAGAAGTGCTTTTTTCTAAGTATTGAAATAAGCGCCACCTGGTGGCAAGTTTTGGAACTAAATTTTATTATGATCGCATCGTGTTCAGCGTGAAATGCTGATCAAGAATATATCCTAGATTGCATGTTTCTGAGCAGAAGAAGTGGTTTTTCTAAGTATTGAAATCAGCGCCACCTGGTGGCAAGTTTTGGAACTAAATTTTATTATGATCGCATCGTGTTCAGCGTTAAATTCTGATCAAGAATATGTTTGTTTCAAATGGTTCTGAGCAGTAGAAGTGCCTTTTTCTAAGTATTGAAATCAGCGCCACCAAGTGGCAAGTTTTGGAACTAAATTTTGTTATGATCGCATCGTGTTCAGCGTGAAATGCTGATCAAGAATATATCCTAGATTGCATGTTTCTGAGCAGAAGAAGTGGTTTTTCTAAGTATTGAAATCAGCGCCACCTGGTGGCAAGTTTTGGAACTAAATTTTATTATGATCGCATCGTGTTCAGCGTTAAATTCTGATCAAGAATATGTTTGTTTCAAATGGTTCTGAGCAGTAGAAGTGCCTTTTTCTAAGTATTGAAATCAGCGCCACCAAGTGGCAAGTTTTGGAACTAAATTTTATTATGATCGCATCGTGTTCAGCGTGAAATGCTGATCAAGAATATACCCTAGATTGCATGTTTCTGAGCAGTAGAAGTGGTTTGTCTAAGTATTGAAATCAGCGCCACCTGGTGGCAAGTTTTGGAACTAAATTTTATTATGATCGCATCGTTTTCAGCGTTAAATTCTGATCAAGAATATGTTTGTTTCAAATGGTTCTGAGCAGTAGAAGTGCCTTTTTCTAAGTATTGAAATCAGCGCCACCAAGTGGAAAGTTTTGGAACTAAATTTTATTATGATCGCATCGTCTTCAACGTGAAATTCTGATCAAGAATATGTTTGTTTCAAATGGTTCTGAGCAGTAGAAGTGGTTTGTCTAAGTATTGAAATCAGCGCCACCTGGTGGCAAGTTTTGGAACTAAATTTTATTATGATCGCATCGTTTTCAGCGTTAAATTCTGATCAAGAATATGTTTGTTTCAAATGGTTCTGAGCAGTAGAAGTGCCTTTTTCTAAGTATTGAAATCAGCGCCACCAAGTGGCAAGTTTTGGAACTAAATTTTATTATGATCGCATCGTCTTCAACGTGAAATTCTGATCAAGAATATGTTTGTTTCAAATGGTTCTGAGCAGTAGAAGTGCTTTTTTCTAAGTATTGAAATCAGCGCCACCTGGTGGCAAGTTTTGGAACTAAATTTTATTATGATCGCATCGTGTTCAGCGTTAAATTCTGATGAAGAATATGTTTGTTTCAAATGGTTCTGAGCAGTAGAAGTGCCTTTTTCTAAGTATTGAAATCAGCGCCACCAAGTGGCAAGTTTTGGAACTAAATTTTGTTATGATCGCATCGTGTTCAGCGTGAAATGCTGATCAAGAATATACCCTAGACTGCATGTTTCTGAGCAGTAGAAGTGGTTTTTCTAAGTATTGAAATCAGCGCCACCTGGTGGCAAGTTTTGGAACTAAATTTTATTATGATCGCATCGTTTTCAGCGTTGAATTCTGATCAAGAATATGTTTGTTTCAAATGGTTCTGAGCAGTAGAAGTGCCTTTTTCTAAGTATTGAAATCAGCGCCACCAAGTGGAAAGTTTTGGAACTAAATTTTATTATGATCGCATCGTCTTCAACGTGAAATTCTGATCAAGAATATGTTTGTTTCAAATGGTTCTGAGCAGTAGAAGTGCTTTTTTCTAAGTATTGAAATAAGCGCCACCTGGTGGCAAGTTTTGGAACTAAATTTTATTATGATCGCATCGTGTTCAGCGTGAAATGCTGATCAAGAATATATCCTAGATTGCATGTTTCTGAGCAGAAGAAGTGGTTTTTCTAAGTATTGAAATCAGCGCCACCTGGTGGCAAGTTTTGGAACTAAATTTTATTATGATCGCATCGTGTTCAGCGTTAAATTCTGATCAAGAATATGTTTGTTTCAAATGGTTCTGAGCAGTAGAAGTGCCTTTTTCTAAGTATTGAAATCAGCGCCACCAAGTGGCAAGTTTTGGAACTAAATTTTATTATGATCGCATCGTGTTCAGCGTGAAATGCTGATCAAGAATATACCCTAGATTGCATGTTTCTGAGCAGTAGAAGTGGTTTGTCTAAGTATTGAAATCAGCGCCACCTGGTGGCAAGTTTTGGAACTAAATTTTATTATGATCGCATCGTTTTCAGCGTTAAATTCTGATCAAGAATATGTTTGTTTCAAATGGTTCTGAGCAGTAGAAGTGCCTTTTTCTAAGTATTGAAATCAGCGCCACCAAGTGGAAAGTTTTGGAACTAAATTTTATTATGATCGCATCGTCTTCAACGTGAAATTCTGATCAATAATATGTTTGTTTCAAATGGTTCTGAGCAGTAGAAGTGGTTTGTCTAAGTATTGAAATCAGCGCCACCTGGTGGCAAGTTTTGGAACTAAATTTTATTATGATCGCATCGTTTTCAGCGTTAAATTCTGATCAAGAATATGTTTGTTTCAAATGGTTCTGAGCAGTAGAAGTGCCTTTTTCTAAGTATTGAAATCAGCGCCACCAAGTGGCAAGTTTTGGAACTAAATTTTATTATGATCGCATCGTCTTCAACGTGAAATTCTGATCAAGAATATGTTTGTTTCAAATGGTTCTGAGCAGTAGAAGTGGTTTGTCTAAGTATTGAAATCAGCGCCACCTGGTGGCAAGTTTTGGAACTAAATTTTATTATGATCGCATCGTTTTCAGCGTTAAATTCTGATCAAGAATATGTTTGTTTCAAATGGTTCTGAGCAGTAGAAGTGCCTTTTTCTAAGTATTGAAATCAGCGCCACCAAGTGGCAAGTTTTGGAACTAAATTTTATTATGATCGCATCGTCTTCAACGTGAAATTCTGATCAAGAATATGTTTGTTTCAAATGGTTCTGAGCAGTAGAAGTGCTTTTTTCTAAGTATTGAAATCAGCGCCACCTGGTGGCAAGTTTTGGAACTAAATTTTATTATGATCGCATCGTGTTCAGCGTTAAATTCTGATGAAGAATATGTTTGTTTCAAATGGTTCTGAGCAGTAGAAGTGCCTTTTTCTAAGTATTGAAATCAGCGCCACCAAGTGGCAAGTTTTGGAACTAAATTTTGTTATGATCGCATCGTGTTCAGCGTGAAATGCTGATCAAGAATATACCCTAGACTGCATGTTTCTGAGCAGTAGAAGTGGTTTTTCTAAGTATTGAAATCAGCGCCACCTGGTGGCAAGTTTTGGAACTAAATTTTATTATGATCGCATCGTTTTCAGCGTTGAATTCTGATCAAGAATATGTTTGTTTCAAATGGTTCTGAGCAGTAGAAGTGCCTTTTTCTAAGTATTGAAATCAGCGCCACCAAGTGGAAAGTTTTGGAACTAAATTTTATTATGATCGCATCGTCTTCAACGTGAAATTCTGATCAAGAATATGTTTGTTTCAAATGGTTCTGAGCAGTAGAAGTGCTTTTTTCTAAGTATTGAAATAAGCGCCACCTGGTGGCAAGTTTTGGAACTAAATTTTATTATGATCGCATCGTGTTCAGCGTGAAATGCTGATCAAGAATATATCCTAGATTGCATGTTTCTGAGCAGAAGAAGTGGTTTTTCTAAGTATTGAAATCAGCGCCACCTGGTGGCAAGTTTTGGAACTAAATTTTATTATGATCGCATCGTGTTCAGCGTTAAATTCTGATCAAGAATATGTTTGTTTCAAATGGTTCTGAGCAGTAGAAGTGCCTTTTTCTAAGTATTGAAATCAGCGCCACCAAGTGGCAAGTTTTGGAACTAAATTTTATTATGATCGCATCGTGTTCAGCGTGAAATGCTGATCAAGAATATACCCTAGATTGCATGTTTCTGAGCAGTAGAAGTGGTTTGTCTAAGTATTGAAATCAGCGCCACCTGGTGGAAAGTTTTGGAACTAAATTTTATTATGATCGCATCGTTTTCAGCGTTGAATTCTGATCAAGAATATGTTTGTTTCAAATGGTTCTGAGCAGTAGAAGTGCTTTTTTCTAAGTATTGAAATCAGCGCCACCTGGTGGCAAGTTTTGGAACTAAATTTTATTATGATCGCATCGTTTTCAGCGTTGAATTCTGATCAAGAATATGTTTGTTTCAAATGGTTCTGAGCAGTAGAAGTGCCTTTTTCTAAGTATTGAAATCAGCGCCACCAAGTGGAAAGTTTTGGAACTAAATTTTATTATGATCGCATCGTCTTCAACGTGAAATTCTGATCAAGAATATGTTTGTTTCAAATGGTTCTGAGCAGTAGAAGTGCTTTTTTCTAAGTATTGAAATAAGCGCCACCTGGTGGCAAGTTTTGGAACTAAATTTTATTATGATCGCATCGTGTTCAGCGTGAAATGCTGATCAAGAATATATCCTAGATTGCATGTTTCTGAGCAGAAGAAGTGGTTTTTCTAAGTATTGAAATCAGCGCCACCTGGTGGCAAGTTTTGGAACTAAATTTTATTATGATCGCATCGTGTTCAGCGTTAAATTCTGATCAAGAATATGTTTGTTTCAAATGGTTCTGAGCAGTAGAAGTGCCTTTTTCTAAGTATTGAAATCAGCGCCACCAAGTGGCAAGTTTTGGAACTAAATTTTATTATGATCGCATCGTGTTCAGCGTGAAATGCTGATCAAGAATATACCCTAGATTGCATGTTTCTGAGCAGTAGAAGTGGTTTGTCTAAGTATTGAAATCAGCGCCACCTGGTGGCAAGTTTTGGAACTAAATTTTATTATGATCGCATCGTTTTCAGCGTTAAATTCTGATCAAGAATATGTTTGTTTCAAATGGTTCTGAGCAGTAGAAGTGCCTTTTTCTAAGTATTGAAATCAGCGCCACCAAGTGGAAAGTTTTGGAACTAAATTTTATTATGATCGCATCGTCTTCAACGTGAAATTCTGATCAAGAATATGTTTGTTTCAAATGGTTCTGAGCAGTAGAAGTGGTTTGTCTAAGTATTGAAATCAGCGCCACCTGGTGGCAAGTTTTGGAACTAAATTTTATTATGATCGCATCGTTTTCAGCGTTAAATTCTGATCAAGAATATGTTTGTTTCAAATGGTTCTGAGCAGTAGAAGTGCCTTTTTCTAAGTATTGAAATCAGCGCCACCAAGTGGCAAGTTTTGGAACTAAATTTTATTATGATCGCATCGTCTTCAACGTGAAATTCTGATCAAGAATATGTTTGTTTCAAATGGTTCTGAGCAGTAGAAGTGGTTTGTCTAAGTATTGAAATCAGCGCCACCTGGTGGCAAGTTTTGGAACTAAATTTTATTATGATCGCATCGTTTTCAGCGTTAAATTCTGATCAAGAATATGTTTGTTTCAAATGGTTCTGAGCAGTAGAAGTGCCTTTTTCTAAGTATTGAAATCAGCGCCACCAAGTGGCAAGTTTTGGAACTAAATTTTATTATGATCGCATCGTCTTCAACGTGAAATTCTGATCAAGAATATGTTTGTTTCAAATGGTTCTGAGCAGTAGAAGTGCTTTTTTCTAAGTATTGAAATCAGCGCCACCTGGTGGCAAGTTTTGGAACTAAATTTTATTATGATCGCATCGTGTTCAGCGTTAAATTCTGATGAAGAATATGTTTGTTTCAAATGGTTCTGAGCAGTAGAAGTGCCTTTTTCTAAGTATTGAAATCAGCGCCACCAAGTGGCAAGTTTTGGAACTAAATTTTGTTATGATCGCATCGTGTTCAGCGTGAAATGCTGATCAAGAATATACCCTAGACTGCATGTTTCTGAGCAGTAGAAGTGGTTTTTCTAAGTATTGAAATCAGCGCCACCTGGTGGCAAGTTTTGGAACTAAATTTTATTATGATCGCATCGTTTTCAGCGTTGAATTCTGATCAAGAATATGTTTGTTTCAAATGGTTCTGAGCAGTAGAAGTGCCTTTTTCTAAGTATTGAAATCAGCGCCACCAAGTGGAAAGTTTTGGAACTAAATTTTATTATGATCGCATCGTCTTCAACGTGAAATTCTGATCAAGAATATGTTTGTTTCAAATGGTTCTGAGCAGTAGAAGTGCTTTTTTCTAAGTATTGAAATAAGCGCCACCTGGTGGCAAGTTTTGGAACTAAATTTTATTATGATCGCATCGTGTTCAGCGTGAAATGCTGATCAAGAATATATCCTAGATTGCATGTTTCTGAGCAGAAGAAGTGGTTTTTCTAAGTATTGAAATCAGCGCCACCTGGTGGCAAGTTTTGGAACTAAATTTTATTATGATCGCATCGTGTTCAGCGTTAAATTCTGATCAAGAATATGTTTGTTTCAAATGGTTCTGAGCAGTAGAAGTGCCTTTTTCTAAGTATTGAAATCAGCGCCACCAAGTGGCAAGTTTTGGAACTAAATTTTATTATGATCGCATCGTGTTCAGCGTGAAATGCTGATCAAGAATATACCCTAGATTGCATGTTTCTGAGCAGTAGAAGTGGTTTGTCTAAGTATTGAAATCAGCGCCACCTGGTGGAAAGTTTTGGAACTAAATTTTATTATGATCGCATCGTCTTCAACGTGAAATTCTGATCAAGAATATGTTTGTTTCAAATGGTTCTGAGCAGTAGAAGTGGTTTGTCTAAGTATTGAAATCAGCGCCACCTGGTGGCAAGTTTTGGAACTAAATTTTATTATGATCGCATCGTGTTCAGCGTGAAATGCTGATCAAGAATATACCCTAGATTGCATGTTTCTGAGCAGTAGAAGTGGTTTGTCTAAGTATTGAAATCAGCGCCACCTGGTGGCAAGTTTTGGAACTAAATTTTATTATGATCGCATCGTTTTCAGCGTTAAATTCTGATCAAGAATATGTTTGTTTCAAATGGTTCTGAGCAGTAGAAGTGCCTTTTTCTAAGTATTGAAATCAGCGCCACCTGGTGGCAAGTTTTGGAACTAAATTTTATTATGATCGCATCGTTTTCAGCGTTAAATTCTGATCAAGAATATGTTTGTTTCAAATGGTTCTGAGCAGTAGAAGTGCCTTTTTCTAAGTATTGAAATCAGCGCCACCAAGTGGCAAGTTTTGGAACTAAATTTTATTATGATCGCATCGTCTTCAACGTGAAATTCTGATCAAGAATATGTTTGTTTCAAATGGTTCTGAGCAGTAGAAGTGCTTTTTTCTAAGTATTGAAATCAGCGCCACCTGGTGGCAAGTTTTGGAACTAAATTTTATTATGATCGCATCGTGTTCAGCGTTAAATTCTGATGAAGAATATGTTTGTTTCAAATGGTTCTGAGCAGTAGAAGTGCCTTTTTCTAAGTATTGAAATCAGCGCCACCAAGTGGCAAGTTTTGGAACTAAATTTTGTTATGATCGCATCGTGTTCAGCGTGAAATGCTGATCAAGAATATACCCTAGACTGCATGTTTCTGAGCAGTAGAAGTGGTTTTTCTAAGTATTGAAATCAGCGCCACCTGGTGGCAAGTTTTGGAACTAAATTTTATTATGATCGCATCGTTTTCAGCGTTGAATTCTGATCAAGAATATGTTTGTTTCAAATGGTTCTGAGCAGTAGAAGTGCCTTTTTCTAAGTATTGAAATCAGCGCCACCAAGTGGCAAGTTTTGGAACTAAATTTTATTATGATCGCATCGTCTTCAACGTGAAATTCTGATCAAGAATATGTTTGTTTCAAATGGTTCTGAGCAGTAGAAGTGCTTTTTTCTAAGTATTGAAATCAGCGCCACCTGGTGGCAAGTTTTGGAACTAAATTTTATTATGATCGCATCGTGTTCAGCGTTAAATTCTGATGAAGAATATGTTTGTTTCAAATGGTTCTGAGCAGTAGAAGTGCCTTTTTCTAAGTATTGAAATCAGCGCCACCAAGTGGCAAGTTTTGGAACTAAATTTTGTTATGATCGCATCGTGTTCAGCGTGAAATGCTGATCAAGAATATACCCTAGACTGCATGTTTCTGAGCAGTAGAAGTGGTTTTTCTAAGTATTGAAATCAGCGCCACCTGGTGGCAAGTTTTGGAACTAAATTTTATTATGATCGCATCGTTTTCAGCGTTGAATTCTGATCAAGAATATGTTTGTTTCAAATGGTTCTGAGCAGTAGAAGTGCCTTTTTCTAAGTATTGAAATCAGCGCCACCAAGTGGAAAGTTTTGGAACTAAATTTTATTATGATCGCATCGTCTTCAACGTGAAATTCTGATCAAGAATATGTTTGTTTCAAATGGTTCTGAGCAGTAGAAGTGCTTTTTTCTAAGTATTGAAATAAGCGCCACCTGGTGGCAAGTTTTGGAACTAAATTTTATTATGATCGCATCGTGTTCAGCGTGAAATGCTGATCAAGAATATATCCTAGATTGCATGTTTCTGAGCAGAAGAAGTGGTTTTTCTAAGTATTGAAATCAGCGCCACCTGGTGGCAAGTTTTGGAACTAAATTTTATTATGATCGCATCGTGTTCAGCGTTAAATTCTGATCAAGAATATACCCTAGATTGCATGTTTCTGAGCAGTAGAAGTGGTTTGTCTAAGTATTGAAATCAGCGCCACCTGGTGGCAAGTTTTGGAACTAAATTTTATTATGATCGCATCGTTTTCAGCGTTAAATTCTGATCAAGAATATGTTTGTTTCAAATGGTTCTGAGCAGTAGAAGTGCCTTTTTCTAAGTATTGAAATCAGCGCCACCAAGTGGAAAGTTTTGGAACTAAATTTTATTATGATCGCATCGTCTTCAACGTGAAATTCTGATCAAGAATATGTTTGTTTCAAATGGTTCTGAGCAGTAGAAGTGGTTTGTCTAAGTATTGAAATCAGCGCCACCTGGTGGCAAGTTTTGGAACTAAATTTTATTATGATCGCATCGTTTTCAGCGTTAAATTCTGATCAAGAATATGTTTGTTTCAAATGGTTCTGAGCAGTAGAAGTGCCTTTTTCTAAGTATTGAAATCAGCGCCACCAAGTGGCAAGTTTTGGAACTAAATTTTATTATGATCGCATCGTCTTCAACGTGAAATTCTGATCAAGAATATGTTTGTTTCAAATGGTTCTGAGCAGTAGAAGTGCTTTTTTCTAAGTATTGAAATCAGCGCCACCTGGTGGCAAGTTTTGGAACTAAATTTTATTATGATCGCATCGTGTTCAGCGTTAAATTCTGATGAAGAATATGTTTGTTTCAAATGGTTCTGAGCAGTAGAAGTGCCTTTTTCTAAGTATTGAAATCAGCGCCACCAAGTGGCAAGTTTTGGAACTAAATTTTGTTATGATCGCATCGTGTTCAGCGTGAAATGCTGATCAAGAATATACCCTAGACTGCATGTTTCTGAGCAGTAGAAGTGGTTTTTCTAAGTATTGAAATCAGCGCCACCTGGTGGCAAGTTTTGGAACTAAATTTTATTATGATCGCATCGTTTTCAGCGTTGAATTCTGATCAAGAATATGTTTGTTTCAAATGGTTCTGAGCAGTAGAAGTGCCTTTTTCTAAGTATTGAAATCAGCGCCACCAAGTGGAAAGTTTTGGAACTAAATTTTATTATGATCGCATCGTCTTCAACGTGAAATTCTGATCAAGAATATGTTTGTTTCAAATGGTTCTGAGCAGTAGAAGTGCTTTTTTCTAAGTATTGAAATAAGCGCCACCTGGTGGCAAGTTTTGGAACTAAATTTTATTATGATCGCAT
Organism: Daphnia pulicaria; assembly: GCF_021234035.1. Lineage (NCBI taxonomy): Eukaryota > Metazoa > Arthropoda > Branchiopoda > Diplostraca > Daphniidae > Daphnia > Daphnia pulicaria. Next base: position 241,052 of record NC_060923.1, on the reverse strand, counting down.
CGTGTTCAGCGTGAAATGCTGATCAAGAATATATCCTAGATTGCATGTTTCTGAGCAGAAGAAGTGGTTTTTCTAAGTATTGAAATCAGCGCCACCTGGTGGCAAGTTTTGGAACTAAATTTTATTATGATCGCATCGTGTTCAGCGTTAAATTCTGATCAAGAATATGTTTGTTTCAAATGGTTCTGAGCAGTAGAAGTGCCTTTTTCTAAGTATTGAAATCAGCGCCACCAAGTGGCAAGTTTTGGAACTAAATTTTATTATGATCGCATCGTGTTCAGCGTGAAATGCTGATCAAGAATATACCCTAGATTGCATGTTTCTGAGCAGTAGAAGTGGTTTGTCTAAGTATTGAAATCAGCGCCACCTGGTGGCAAGTTTTGGAACTAAATTTTATTATGATCGCATCGTTTTCAGCGTTAAATTCTGATCAAGAATATGTTTGTTTCAAATGGTTCTGAGCAGTAGAAGTGCCTTTTTCTAAGTATTGAAATCAGCGCCACCAAGTGGAAAGTTTTGGAACTAAATTTTATTATGATCGCATCGTCTTCAACGTGAAATTCTGATCAAGAATATGTTTGTTTCAAATGGTTCTGAGCAGTAGAAGTGGTTTGTCTAAGTATTGAAATCAGCGCCACCTGGTGGCAAGTTTTGGAACTAAATTTTATTATGATCGCATCGTTTTCAGCGTTAAATTCTGATCAAGAATATGTTTGTTTCAAATGGTTCTGAGCAGTAGAAGTGCTTTTTTCTAAGTATTGAAATCAGCGCCACCTGGTGGCAAGTTTTGGAACTAAATTTTATTATGATCGCATCGTGTTCAGCGTTAAATTCTGATGAAGAATATGTTTGTTTCAAATGGTTCTGAGCAGTAGAAGTGCCTTTTTCTAAGTATTGAAATCAGCGCCACCAAGTGGCAAGTTTTGGAACTAAATTTTGTTATGATCGCATCGTGTTCAGCGTGAAATGCTGATCAAGAATATACCCTAGACTGCATGTTTCTGAGCAGTAGAAGTGGTTTTTCTAAGTATTGAAATCAGCGCCACCAAGTGGAAAGTTTTGGAACTAAATTTTATTATGATCGCATCGTCTTCAACGTGAAATTCTGATCAAGAATATGTTTGTTTCAAATGGTTCTGAGCAGTAGAAGTGCTTTTTTCTAAGTATTGAAATAAGCGCCACCTGGTGGCAAGTTTTGGAACTAAATTTTATTATGATCGCATCGTGTTCAGCGTGAAATGCTGATCAAGAATATATCCTAGATTGCATGTTTCTGAGCAGAAGAAGTGGTTTTTCTAAGTATTGAAATCAGCGCCACCTGGTGGCAAGTTTTGGAACTAAATTTTATTATGATCGCATCGTGTTCAGCGTTAAATTCTGATCAAGAATATGTTTGTTTCAAATGGTTCTGAGCAGTAGAAGTGCCTTTTTCTAAGTATTGAAATCAGCGCCACCAAGTGGCAAGTTTTGGAACTAAATTTTATTATGATCGCATCGTGTTCAGCGTGAAATGCTGATCAAGAATATACCCTAGATTGCATGTTTCTGAGCAGTAGAAGTGGTTTGTCTAAGTATTGAAATCAGCGCCACCTGGTGGCAAGTTTTGGAACTAAATTTTATTATGATCGCATCGTTTTCAGCGTTAAATTCTGATCAAGAATATGTTTGTTTCAAATGGTTCTGAGCAGTAGAAGTGCTTTTTTCTAAGTATTGAAATCAGCGCCACCTGGTGGCAAGTTTTGGAACTAAATTTTATTATGATCGCATCGTTTTCAGCGTTGAATTCTGATCAAGAATATGTTTGTTTCAAATGGTTCTGAGCAGTAGAAGTGCCTTTTTCTAAGTATTGAAATCAGCGCCACCAAGTGGAAAGTTTTGGAACTAAATTTTATTATGATCGCATCGTCTTCAACGTGAAATTCTGATCAAGAATATGTTTGTTTCAAATGGTTCTGAGCAGTAGAAGTGCTTTTTTCTAAGTATTGAAATAAGCGCCACCTGGTGGCAAGTTTTGGAACTAAATTTTATTATGATCGCATCGTGTTCAGCGTGAAATGCTGATCAAGAATATATCCTAGATTGCATGTTTCTGAGCAGAAGAAGTGGTTTTTCTAAGTATTGAAATCAGCGCCACCTGGTGGCAAGTTTTGGAACTAAATTTTATTATGATCGCATCGTGTTCAGCGTTAAATTCTGATCAAGAATATGTTTGTTTCAAATGGTTCTGAGCAGTAGAAGTGCCTTTTTCTAAGTATTGAAATCAGCGCCACCAAGTGGCAAGTTTTGGAACTAAATTTTATTATGATCGCATCGTGTTCAGCGTGAAATGCTGATCAAGAATATACCCTAGATTGCATGTTTCTGAGCAGTAGAAGTGGTTTGTCTAAGTATTGAAATCAGCGCCACCTGGTGGAAAGTTTTGGAACTAAATTTTATTATGATCGCATCGTCTTCAACGTGAAATTCTGATCAAGAATATGTTTGTTTCAAATGGTTCTGAGCAGTAGAAGTGGTTTGTCTAAGTATTGAAATCAGCGCCACCTGGTGGCAAGTTTTGGAACTAAATTTTATTATGATCGCATCGTGTTCAGCGTGAAATGCTGATCAAGAATATACCCTAGATTGCATGTTTCTGAGCAGTAGAAGTGGTTTGTCTAAGTATTGAAATCAGCGCCACCTGGTGGCAAGTTTTGGAACTAAATTTTATTATGATCGCATCGTTTTCAGCGTTAAATTCTGATCAAGAATATGTTTGTTTCAAATGGTTCTGAGCAGTAGAAGTGCCTTTTTCTAAGTATTGAAATCAGCGCCACCTGGTGGCAAGTTTTGGAACTAAATTTTATTATGATCGCATCGTTTTCAGCGTTAAATTCTGATCAAGAATATGTTTGTTTCAAATGGTTCTGAGCAGTAGAAGTGCCTTTTTCTAAGTATTGAAATCAGCGCCACCAAGTGGCAAGTTTTGGAACTAAATTTTATTATGATCGCATCGTCTTCAACGTGAAATTCTGATCAAGAATATGTTTGTTTCAAATGGTTCTGAGCAGTAGAAGTGCTTTTTTCTAAGTATTGAAATCAGCGCCACCTGGTGGCAAGTTTTGGAACTAAATTTTATTATGATCGCATCGTTTTCAGCGTTGAATTCTGATCAAGAATATGTTTGTTTCAAATGGTTCTGAGCAGTAGAAGTGCCTTTTTCTAAGTATTGAAATCAGCGCCACCAAGTGGAAAGTTTTGGAACTAAATTTTATTATGATCGCATCGTCTTCAACGTGAAATTCTGATCAAGAATATGTTTGTTTCAAATGGTTCTGAGCAGTAGAAGTGCTTTTTTCTAAGTATTGAAATAAGCGCCACCTGGTGGCAAGTTTTGGAACTAAATTTTATTATGATCGCATCGTGTTCAGCGTGAAATGCTGATCAAGAATATATCCTAGATTGCATGTTTCTGAGCAGAAGAAGTGGTTTTTCTAAGTATTGAAATCAGCGCCACCTGGTGGCAAGTTTTGGAACTAAATTTTATTATGATCGCATCGTGTTCAGCGTTAAATTCTGATCAAGAATATGTTTGTTTCAAATGGTTCTGAGCAGTAGAAGTGCCTTTTTCTAAGTATTGAAATCAGCGCCACCAAGTGGCAAGTTTTGGAACTAAATTTTATTATGATCGCATCGTCTTCAACGTGAAATTCTGATCAAGAATATGTTTGTTTCAAATGGTTCTGAGCAGTAGAAGTGCCTTTTTCTAAGTATTGAAATCAGCGCCACCAAGTGGCAAGTTTTGGAACTAAATTTTATTATGATCGCATCGTCTTCAACGTGAAATTCTGATCAAGAATATGTTTGTTTCAAATGGTTCTGAGCAGTAGAAGTGCTTTTTTCTAAGTATTGAAATCAGCGCCACCTGGTGGCAAGTTTTGGAACTAAATTTTATTATGATCGCATCGTTTTCAGCGTTGAATTCTGATCAAGAATATGTTTGTTTCAAATGGTTCTGAGCAGTAGAAGTGCCTTTTTCTAAGTATTGAAATCAGCGCCACCAAGTGGAAAGTTTTGGAACTAAATTTTATTATGATCGCATCGTCTTCAACGTGAAATTCTGATCAAGAATATGTTTGTTTCAAATGGTTCTGAGCAGTAGAAGTGCTTTTTTCTAAGTATTGAAATCAGCGCCACCTGGTGGCAAGTTTTGGAACTAAATTTTATTATGATCGCATCGTTTTCAGCGTTGAATTCTGATCAAGAATATGTTTGTTTCAAATGGTTCTGAGCAGTAGAAGTGGTTTGTCTAAGTATTGAAATCAGCGCCACCTGGTGGCAAGTTTTGGAACTAAATTTTATTATGATCGCATCGTGTTCAGCGTGAAATGCTGATCAAGAATATACCCTAGATTGCATGTTTCTGAGCAGTAGAAGTGGTTTGTCTAAGTATTGAAATCAGCGCCACCTGGTGGCAAGTTTTGGAACTAAATTTTATTATGATCGCATCGTTTTCAGCGTTAAATTCTGATCAAGAATATGTTTGTTTCAAATGGTTCTGAGCAGTAGAAGTGCCTTTTTCTAAGTATTGAAATCAGCGCCACCTGGTGGCAAGTTTTGGAACTAAATTTTATTATGATCGCATCGTTTTCAGCGTTAAATTCTGATCAAGAATATGTTTGTTTCAAATGGTTCTGAGCAGTAGAAGTGCCTTTTTCTAAGTATTGAAATCAGCGCCACCAAGTGGCAAGTTTTGGAACTAAATTTTATTATGATCGCATCGTCTTCAACGTGAAATTCTGATCAAGAATATGTTTGTTTCAAATGGTTCTGAGCAGTAGAAGTGCTTTTTTCTAAGTATTGAAATCAGCGCCACCTGGTGGCAAGTTTTGGAACTAAATTTTATTATGATCGCATCGTGTTCAGCGTTAAATTCTGATGAAGAATATGTTTGTTTCAAATGGTTCTGAGCAGTAGAAGTGCCTTTTTCTAAGTATTGAAATAAGCGCCACCTGGTGGCAAGTTTTGGAACTAAATTTTATTATGATCGCATCGTGTTCAGCGTGAAATGCTGATCAAGAATATATCCTAGATTGCATGTTTCTGAGCAGAAGAAGTGGTTTTTCTAAGTATTGAAATCAGCGCCACCTGGTGGCAAGTTTTGGAACTAAATTTTATTATGATCGCATCGTGTTCAGCGTTAAATTCTGATCAAGAATATGTTTGTTTCAAATGGTTCTGAGCAGTAGAAGTGCCTTTTTCTAAGTATTGAAATCAGCGCCACCAAGTGGCAAGTTTTGGAACTAAATTTTATTATGATCGCATCGTCTTCAACGTGAAATTCTGATCAAGAATATGTTTGTTTCAAATGGTTCTGAGCAGTAGAAGTGCCTTTTTCTAAGTATTGAAATCAGCGCCACCAAGTGGCAAGTTTTGGAACTAAATTTTATTATGATCGCATCGTCTTCAACGTGAAATTCTGATCAAGAATATGTTTGTTTCAAATGGTTCTGAGCAGTAGAAGTGCTTTTTTCTAAGTATTGAAATCAGCGCCACCTGGTGGCAAGTTTTGGAACTAAATTTTATTATGATCGCATCGTTTTCAGCGTTGAATTCTGATCAAGAATATGTTTGTTTCAAATGGTTCTGAGCAGTAGAAGTGCCTTTTTCTAAGTATTGAAATCAGCGCCACCAAGTGGAAAGTTTTGGAACTAAATTTTATTATGATCGCATCGTCTTCAACGTGAAATTCTGATCAAGAATATGTTTGTTTCAAATGGTTCTGAGCAGTAGAAGTGCTTTTTTCTAAGTATTGAAATCAGCGCCACCTGGTGGCAAGTTTTGGAACTAAATTTTATTATGATCGCATCGTTTTCAGCGTTGAATTCTGATCAAGAATATGTTTGTTTCAAATGGTTCTGAGCAGTAGAAGTGGTTTGTCTAAGTATTGAAATCAGCGCCACCTGGTGGCAAGTTTTGGAACTAAATTTTATTATGATCGCATCGTGTTCAGCGTGAAATGCTGATCAAGAATATACCCTAGATTGCATGTTTCTGAGCAGTAGAAGTGGTTTGTCTAAGTATTGAAATCAGCGCCACCTGGTGGCAAGTTTTGGAACTAAATTTTATTATGATCGCATCGTTTTCAGCGTTAAATTCTGATCAAGAATATGTTTGTTTCAAATGGTTCTGAGCAGTAGAAGTGCCTTTTTCTAAGTATTGAAATCAGCGCCACCTGGTGGCAAGTTTTGGAACTAAATTTTATTATGATCGCATCGTTTTCAGCGTTAAATTCTGATCAAGAATATGTTTGTTTCAAATGGTTCTGAGCAGTAGAAGTGCCTTTTTCTAAGTATTGAAATCAGCGCCACCAAGTGGCAAGTTTTGGAACTAAATTTTATTATGATCGCATCGTCTTCAACGTGAAATTCTGATCAAGAATATGTTTGTTTCAAATGGTTCTGAGCAGTAGAAGTGCTTTTTTCTAAGTATTGAAATCAGCGCCACCTGGTGGCAAGTTTTGGAACTAAATTTTATTATGATCGCATCGTGTTCAGCGTTAAATTCTGATGAAGAATATGTTTGTTTCAAATGGTTCTGAGCAGTAGAAGTGCCTTTTTCTAAGTATTGAAATCAGCGCCACCAAGTGGCAAGTTTTGGAACTAAATTTTGTTATGATCGCATCGTGTTCAGCGTGAAATGCTGATCAAGAATATACCCTAGACTGCATGTTTCTGAGCAGTAGAAGTGGTTTTTCTAAGTATTGAAATCAGCGCCACCTGGTGGCAAGTTTTGGAACTAAATTTTATTATGATCGCATCGTTTTCAGCGTTGAATTCTGATCAAGAATATGTTTGTTTCAAATGGTTCTGAGCAGTAGAAGTGCCTTTTTCTAAGTATTGAAATCAGCGCCACCAAGTGGAAAGTTTTGGAACTAAATTTTATTATGATCGCATCGTCTTCAACGTGAAATTCTGATCAAGAATATGTTTGTTTCAAATGGTTCTGAGCAGTAGAAGTGCTTTTTTCTAAGTATTGAAATAAGCGCCACCTGGTGGCAAGTTTTGGAACTAAATTTTATTATGATCGCATCGTGTTCAGCGTGAAATGCTGATCAAGAATATATCCTAGATTGCATGTTTCTGAGCAGAAGAAGTGGTTTTTCTAAGTATTGAAATCAGCGCCACCTGGTGGCAAGTTTTGGAACTAAATTTTATTATGATCGCATCGTGTTCAGCGTTAAATTCTGATCAAGAATATGTTTGTTTCAAATGGTTCTGAGCAGTAGAAGTGCCTTTTTCTAAGTATTGAAATCAGCGCCACCAAGTGGCAAGTTTTGGAACTAAATTTTATTATGATCGCATCGTGTTCAGCGTGAAATGCTGATCAAGAATATACCCTAGATTGCATGTTTCTGAGCAGTAGAAGTGGTTTGTCTAAGTATTGAAATCAGCGCCACCTGGTGGCAAGTTTTGGAACTAAATTTTATTATGATCGCATCGTTTTCAGCGTTAAATTCTGATCAAGAATATGTTTGTTTCAAATGGTTCTGAGCAGTAGAAGTGCCTTTTTCTAAGTATTGAAATCAGCGCCACCAAGTGGAAAGTTTTGGAACTAAATTTTATTATGATCGCATCGTCTTCAACGTGAAATTCTGATCAAGAATATGTTTGTTTCAAATGGTTCTGAGCAGTAGAAGTGGTTTGTCTAAGTATTGAAATCAGCGCCACCTGGTGGCAAGTTTTGGAACTAAATTTTATTATGATCGCATCGTTTTCAGCGTTAAATTCTGATCAAGAATATGTTTGTTTCAAATGGTTCTGAGCAGTAGAAGTGCCTTTTTCTAAGTATTGAAATCAGCGCCACCAAGTGGCAAGTTTTGGAACTAAATTTTATTATGATCGCATCGTCTTCAACGTGAAATTCTGATCAAGAATATGTTTGTTTCAAATGGTTCTGAGCAGTAGAAGTGCTTTTTTCTAAGTATTGAAATCAGCGCCACCTGGTGGCAAGTTTTGGAACTAAATTTTATTATGATCGCATCGTGTTCAGCGTTAAATTCTGATGAAGAATATGTTTGTTTCAAATGGTTCTGAGCAGTAGAAGTGCCTTTTTCTAAGTATTGAAATCAGCGCCACCAAGTGGCAAGTTTTGGAACTAAATTTTGTTATGATCGCATCGTGTTCAGCGTGAAATGCTGATCAAGAATATACCCTAGACTGCATGTTTCTGAGCAGTAGAAGTGGTTTTTCTAAGTATTGAAATCAGCGCCACCTGGTGGCAAGTTTTGGAACTAAATTTTATTATGATCGCATCGTTTTCAGCGTTGAATTCTGATCAAGAATATGTTTGTTTCAAATGGTTCTGAGCAGTAGAAGTGCCTTTTTCTAAGTATTGAAATCAGCGCCACCAAGTGGCAAGTTTTGGAACTAAATTTTATTATGATCGCATCGTCTTCAACGTGAAATTCTGATCAAGAATATGTTTGTTTCAAATGGTTCTGAGCAGTAGAAGTGCTTTTTTCTAAGTATTGAAATCAGCGCCACCTGGTGGCAAGTTTTGGAACTAAATTTTATTATGATCGCATCGTGTTCAGCGTTAAATTCTGATGAAGAATATGTTTGTTTCAAATGGTTCTGAGCAGTAGAAGTGCCTTTTTCTAAGTATTGAAATCAGCGCCACCAAGTGGCAAGTTTTGGAACTAAATTTTGTTATGATCGCATCGTGTTCAGCGTGAAATGCTGATCAAGAATATACCCTAGACTGCATGTTTCTGAGCAGTAGAAGTGGTTTTTCTAAGTATTGAAATCAGCGCCACCAAGTGGAAAGTTTTGGAACTAAATTTTATTATGATCGCATCGTCTTCAACGTGAAATTCTGATCAAGAATATGTTTGTTTCAAATGGTTCTGAGCAGTAGAAGTGCTTTTTTCTAAGTATTGAAATAAGCGCCACCTGGTGGCAAGTTTTGGAACTAAATTTTATTATGATCGCATCGTGTTCAGCGTGAAATGCTGATCAAGAATATATCCTAGATTGCATGTTTCTGAGCAGAAGAAGTGGTTTTTCTAAGTATTGAAATCAGCGCCACCTGGTGGCAAGTTTTGGAACTAAATTTTATTATGATCGCATCGTGTTCAGCGTTAAATTCTGATCAAGAATATGTTTGTTTCAAATGGTTCTGAGCAGTAGAAGTGCCTTTTTCTAAGTATTGAAATCAGCGCCACCAAGTGGCAAGTTTTGGAACTAAATTTTATTATGATCGCATCGTGTTCAGCGTGAAATGCTGATCAAGAATATACCCTAGATTGCATGTTTCTGAGCAGTAGAAGTGGTTTGTCTAAGTATTGAAATCAGCGCCACCTGGTGGCAAGTTTTGGAACTAAATTTTATTATGATCGCATCGTTTTCAGCGTTAAATTCTGATCAAGAATATGTTTGTTTCAAATGGTTCTGAGCAGTAGAAGTGCTTTTTTCTAAGTATTGAAATCAGCGCCACCTGGTGGCAAGTTTTGGAACTAAATTTTATTATGATCGCATCGTTTTCAGCGTTGAATTCTGATCAAGAATATGTTTGTTTCAAATGGTTCTGAGCAGTAGAAGTGCCTTTTTCTAAGTATTGAAATCAGCGCCACCAAGTGGAAAGTTTTGGAACTAAATTTTATTATGATCGCATCGTCTTCAACGTGAAATTCTGATCAAGAATATGTTTGTTTCAAATGGTTCTGAGCAGTAGAAGTGCTTTTTTCTAAGTATTGAAATAAGCGCCACCTGGTGGCAAGTTTTGGAACTAAATTTTATTATGATCGCATCGTGTTCAGCGTGAAATGCTGATCAAGAATATATCCTAGATTGCATGTTTCTGAGCAGAAGAAGTGGTTTTTCTAAGTATTGAAATCAGCGCCACCTGGTGGCAAGTTTTGGAACTAAATTTTATTATGATCGCATCGTGTTCAGCGTTAAATTCTGATCAAGAATATGTTTGTTTCAAATGGTTCTGAGCAGTAGAAGTGCCTTTTTCTAAGTATTGAAATCAGCGCCACCAAGTGGCAAGTTTTGGAACTAAATTTTATTATGATCGCATCGTGTTCAGCGTGAAATGCTGATCAAGAATATACCCTAGATTGCATGTTTCTGAGCAGTAGAAGTGGTTTGTCTAAGTATTGAAATCAGCGCCACCTGGTGGAAAGTTTTGGAACTAAATTTTATTATGATCGCATCGTCTTCAACGTGAAATTCTGATCAAGAATATGTTTGTTTCAAATGGTTCTGAGCAGTAGAAGTGGTTTGTCTAAGTATTGAAATCAGCGCCACCTGGTGGCAAGTTTTGGAACTAAATTTTATTATGATCGCATCGTGTTCAGCGTGAAATGCTGATCAAGAATATACCCTAGATTGCATGTTTCTGAGCAGTAGAAGTGGTTTGTCTAAGTATTGAAATCAGCGCCACCTGGTGGCAAGTTTTGGAACTAAATTTTATTATGATCGCATCGTTTTCAGCGTTAAATTCTGATCAAGAATATGTTTGTTTCAAATGGTTCTGAGCAGTAGAAGTGCCTTTTTCTAAGTATTGAAATCAGCGCCACCTGGTGGCAAGTTTTGGAACTAAATTTTATTATGATCGCATCGTTTTCAGCGTTAAATTCTGATCAAGAATATGTTTGTTTCAAATGGTTCTGAGCAGTAGAAGTGCCTTTTTCTAAGTATTGAAATCAGCGCCACCAAGTGGCAAGTTTTGGAACTAAATTTTATTATGATCGCATCGTCTTCAACGTGAAATTCTGATCAAGAATATGTTTGTTTCAAATGGTTCTGAGCAGTAGAAGTGCTTTTTTCTAAGTATTGAAATCAGCGCCACCTGGTGGCAAGTTTTGGAACTAAATTTTATTATGATCGCATCGTTTTCAGCGTTGAATTCTGATCAAGAATATGTTTGTTTCAAATGGTTCTGAGCAGTAGAAGTGCCTTTTTCTAAGTATTGAAATCAGCGCCACCAAGTGGAAAGTTTTGGAACTAAATTTTATTATGATCGCATCGTCTTCAACGTGAAATTCTGATCAAGAATATGTTTGTTTCAAATGGTTCTGAGCAGTAGAAGTGCTTTTTTCTAAGTATTGAAATAAGCGCCACCTGGTGGCAAGTTTTGGAACTAAATTTTATTATGATCGCATCGTGTTCAGCGTGAAATGCTGATCAAGAATATATCCTAGATTGCATGTTTCTGAGCAGAAGAAGTGGTTTTTCTAAGTATTGAAATCAGCGCCACCTGGTGGCAAGTTTTGGAACTAAATTTTATTATGATCGCATCGTGTTCAGCGTTAAATTCTGATCAAGAATATGTTTGTTTCAAATGGTTCTGAGCAGTAGAAGTGCCTTTTTCTAAGTATTGAAATCAGCGCCACCAAGTGGCAAGTTTTGGAACTAAATTTTATTATGATCGCATCGTCTTCAACGTGAAATTCTGATCAAGAATATGTTTGTTTCAAATGGTTCTGAGCAGTAGAAGTGCCTTTTTCTAAGTATTGAAATCAGCGCCACCAAGTGGCAAGTTTTGGAACTAAATTTTATTATGATCGCATCGTCTTCAACGTGAAATTCTGATCAAGAATATGTTTGTTTCAAATGGTTCTGAGCAGTAGAAGTGCTTTTTTCTAAGTATTGAAATCAGCGCCACCTGGTGGCAAGTTTTGGAACTAAATTTTATTATGATCGCATCGTTTTCAGCGTTGAATTCTGATCAAGAATATGTTTGTTTCAAATGGTTCTGAGCAGTAGAAGTGCCTTTTTCTAAGTATTGAAATCAGCGCCACCAAGTGGAAAGTTTTGGAACTAAATTTTATTATGATCGCATCGTCTTCAACGTGAAATTCTGATCAAGAATATGTTTGTTTCAAATGGTTCTGAGCAGTAGAAGTGCTTTTTTCTAAGTATTGAAATCAGCGCCACCTGGTGGCAAGTTTTGGAACTAAATTTTATTATGATCGCATCGTTTTCAGCGTTGAATTCTGATCAAGAATATGTTTGTTTCAAATGGTTCTGAGCAGTAGAAGTGGTTTGTCTAAGTATTGAAATCAGCGCCACCTGGTGGCAAGTTTTGGAACTAAATTTTATTATGATCGCATCGTGTTCAGCGTGAAATGCTGATCAAGAATATACCCTAGATTGCATGTTTCTGAGCAGTAGAAGTGGTTTGTCTAAGTATTGAAATCAGCGCCACCTGGTGGCAAGTTTTGGAACTAAATTTTATTATGATCGCATCGTTTTCAGCGTTAAATTCTGATCAAGAATATGTTTGTTTCAAATGGTTCTGAGCAGTAGAAGTGCCTTTTTCTAAGTATTGAAATCAGCGCCACCTGGTGGCAAGTTTTGGAACTAAATTTTATTATGATCGCATCGTTTTCAGCGTTAAATTCTGATCAAGAATATGTTTGTTTCAAATGGTTCTGAGCAGTAGAAGTGCCTTTTTCTAAGTATTGAAATCAGCGCCACCAAGTGGCAAGTTTTGGAACTAAATTTTATTATGATCGCATCGTCTTCAACGTGAAATTCTGATCAAGAATATGTTTGTTTCAAATGGTTCTGAGCAGTAGAAGTGCTTTTTTCTAAGTATTGAAATCAGCGCCACCTGGTGGCAAGTTTTGGAACTAAATTTTATTATGATCGCATCGTGTTCAGCGTTAAATTCTGATGAAGAATATGTTTGTTTCAAATGGTTCTGAGCAGTAGAAGTGCCTTTTTCTAAGTATTGAAATCAGCGCCACCAAGTGGCAAGTTTTGGAACTAAATTTTGTTATGATCGCATCGTGTTCAGCGTGAAATGCTGATCAAGAATATACCCTAGACTGCATGTTTCTGAGCAGTAGAAGTGGTTTTTCTAAGTATTGAAATCAGCGCCACCTGGTGGCAAGTTTTGGAACTAAATTTTATTATGATCGCATCGTTTTCAGCGTTGAATTCTGATCAAGAATATGTTTGTTTCAAATGGTTCTGAGCAGTAGAAGTGCCTTTTTCTAAGTATTGAAATCAGCGCCACCAAGTGGAAAGTTTTGGAACTAAATTTTATTATGATCGCATCGTCTTCAACGTGAAATTCTGATCAAGAATATGTTTGTTTCAAATGGTTCTGAGCAGTAGAAGTGCTTTTTTCTAAGTATTGAAATAAGCGCCACCTGGTGGCAAGTTTTGGAACTAAATTTTATTATGATCGCATCGTGTTCAGCGTGAAATGCTGATCAAGAATATATCCTAGATTGCATGTTTCTGAGCAGAAGAAGTGGTTTTTCTAAGTATTGAAATCAGCGCCACCTGGTGGCAAGTTTTGGAACTAAATTTTATTATGATCGCATCGTGTTCAGCGTTAAATTCTGATCAAGAATATGTTTGTTTCAAATGGTTCTGAGCAGTAGAAGTGCCTTTTTCTAAGTATTGAAATCAGCGCCACCAAGTGGCAAGTTTTGGAACTAAATTTTATTATGATCGCATCGTGTTCAGCGTGAAATGCTGATCAAGAATATACCCTAGATTGCATGTTTCTGAGCAGTAGAAGTGGTTTGTCTAAGTATTGAAATCAGCGCCACCTGGTGGCAAGTTTTGGAACTAAATTTTATTATGATCGCATCGTTTTCAGCGTTAAATTCTGATCAAGAATATGTTTGTTTCAAATGGTTCTGAGCAGTAGAAGTGCCTTTTTCTAAGTATTGAAATCAGCGCCACCAAGTGGAAAGTTTTGGAACTAAATTTTATTATGATCGCATCGTCTTCAACGTGAAATTCTGATCAAGAATATGTTTGTTTCAAATGGTTCTGAGCAGTAGAAGTGGTTTGTCTAAGTATTGAAATCAGCGCCACCTGGTGGCAAGTTTTGGAACTAAATTTTATTATGATCGCATCGTTTTCAGCGTTAAATTCTGATCAAGAATATGTTTGTTTCAAATGGTTCTGAGCAGTAGAAGTGCCTTTTTCTAAGTATTGAAATCAGCGCCACCAAGTGGCAAGTTTTGGAACTAAATTTTATTATGATCGCATCGTCTTCAACGTGAAATTCTGATCAAGAATATGTTTGTTTCAAATGGTTCTGAGCAGTAGAAGTGCTTTTTTCTAAGTATTGAAATCAGCGCCACCTGGTGGCAAGTTTTGGAACTAAATTTTATTATGATCGCATCGTGTTCAGCGTTAAATTCTGATGAAGAATATGTTTGTTTCAAATGGTTCTGAGCAGTAGAAGTGCCTTTTTCTAAGTATTGAAATCAGCGCCACCAAGTGGCAAGTTTTGGAACTAAATTTTGTTATGATCGCATCGTGTTCAGCGTGAAATGCTGATCAAGAATATACCCTAGACTGCATGTTTCTGAGCAGTAGAAGTGGTTTTTCTAAGTATTGAAATCAGCGCCACCTGGTGGCAAGTTTTGGAACTAAATTTTATTATGATCGCATCGTTTTCAGCGTTGAATTCTGATCAAGAATATGTTTGTTTCAAATGGTTCTGAGCAGTAGAAGTGCCTTTTTCTAAGTATTGAAATCAGCGCCACCAAGTGGCAAGTTTTGGAACTAAATTTTATTATGATCGCATCGTCTTCAACGTGAAATTCTGATCAAGAATATGTTTGTTTCAAATGGTTCTGAGCAGTAGAAGTGCTTTTTTCTAAGTATTGAAATCAGCGCCACCTGGTGGCAAGTTTTGGAACTAAATTTTATTATGATCGCATCGTGTTCAGCGTTAAATTCTGATGAAGAATATGTTTGTTTCAAATGGTTCTGAGCAGTAGAAGTGCCTTTTTCTAAGTATTGAAATCAGCGCCACCAAGTGGCAAGTTTTGGAACTAAATTTTGTTATGATCGCATCGTGTTCAGCGTGAAATGCTGATCAAGAATATACCCTAGACTGCATGTTTCTGAGCAGTAGAAGTGGTTTTTCTAAGTATTGAAATCAGCGCCACCTGGTGGCAAGTTTTGGAACTAAATTTTATTATGATCGCATCGTTTTCAGCGTTGAATTCTGATCAAGAATATGTTTGTTTCAAATGGTTCTGAGCAGTAGAAGTGCCTTTTTCTAAGTATTGAAATCAGCGCCACCAAGTGGCAAGTTTTGGAACTAAATTTTATTATGATCGCATCGTCTTCAACGTGAAATTCTGATCAAGAATATGTTTGTTTCAAATGGTTCTGAGCAGTAGAAGTGCTTTTTTCTAAGTATTGAAATCAGCGCCACCTGGTGGCAAGTTTTGGAACTAAATTTTATTATGATCGCATCGTGTTCAGCGTTAAATTCTGATGAAGAATATGTTTGTTTCAAATGGTTCTGAGCAGTAGAAGTGCCTTTTTCTAAGTATTGAAATCAGCGCCACCAAGTGGCAAGTTTTGGAACTAAATTTTGTTATGATCGCATCGTGTTCAGCGTGAAATGCTGATCAAGAATATACCCTAGACTGCATGTTTCTGAGCAGTAGAAGTGGTTTTTCTAAGTATTGAAATCAGCGCCACCTGGTGGCAAGTTTTGGAACTAAATTTTATTATGATCGCATCGTTTTCAGCGTTGAATTCTGATCAAGAATATGTTTGTTTCAAATGGTTCTGAGCAGTAGAAGTGCCTTTTTCTAAGTATTGAAATCAGCGCCACCAAGTGGAAAGTTTTGGAACTAAATTTTATTATGATCGCATCGTCTTCAACGTGAAATTCTGATCAAGAATATGTTTGTTTCAAATGGTTCTGAGCAGTAGAAGTGCTTTTTTCTAAGTATTGAAATAAGCGCCACCTGGTGGCAAGTTTTGGAACTAAATTTTATTATGATCGCATCGTGTTCAGCGTGAAATGCTGATCAAGAATATATCCTAGATTGCATGTTTCTGAGCAGAAGAAGTGGTTTTTCTAAGTATTGAAATCAGCGCCACCTGGTGGCAAGTTTTGGAACTAAATTTTATTATGATCGCATCGTGTTCAGCGTTAAATTCTGATCAAGAATATACCCTAGATTGCATGTTTCTGAGCAGTAGAAGTGGTTTGTCTAAGTATTGAAATCAGCGCCACCTGGTGGCAAGTTTTGGAACTAAATTTTATTATGATCGCATCGTTTTCAGCGTTAAATTCTGATCAAGAATATGTTTGTTTCAAATGGTTCTGAGCAGTAGAAGTGCCTTTTTCTAAGTATTGAAATCAGCGCCACCAAGTGGAAAGTTTTGGAACTAAATTTTATTATGATCGCATCGTGTTCAGCGTGAAATGCTGATCAAGAATATATCCTAGATTGCATGTTTCTGAGCAGAAGAAGTGGTTTTTCTAAGTATTGAAATCAGCGCCACCTGGTGGCAAGTTTTGGAACTAAATTTTATTATGATCGCATCGTGTTCAGCGTTAAATTCTGATCAAGAATATGTTTGTTTCAAATGGTTCTGAGCAGTAGAAGTGCCTTTTTCTAAGTATTGAAATCAGCGCCACCAAGTGGCAAGTTTTGGAACTAAATTTTATTATGATCGCATCGTGTTCAGCGTGAAATGCTGATCAAGAATATACCCTAGATTGCATGTTTCTGAGCAGTAGAAGTGGTTTGTCTAAGTATTGAAATCAGCGCCACCTGGTGGCAAGTTTTGGAACTAAATTTTATTATGATCGCATCGTTTTCAGCGTTAAATTCTGATCAAGAATATGTTTGTTTCAAATGGTTCTGAGCAGTAGAAGTGCCTTTTTCTAAGTATTGAAATCAGCGCCACCAAGTGGAAAGTTTTGGAACTAAATTTTATTATGATCGCATCGTCTTCAACGTGAAATTCTGATCAAGAATATGTTTGTTTCAAATGGTTCTGAGCAGTAGAAGTGGTTTGTCTAAGTATTGAAATCAGCGCCACCTGGTGGCAAGTTTTGGAACTAAATTTTATTATGATCGCATCGTTTTCAGCGTTAAATTCTGATCAAGAATATGTTTGTTTCAAATGGTTCTGAGCAGTAGAAGTGCCTTTTTCTAAGTATTGAAATCAGCGCCACCAAGTGGCAAGTTTTGGAACTAAATTTTATTATGATCGCATCGTCTTCAACGTGAAATTCTGATCAAGAATATGTTTGTTTCAAATGGTTCTGAGCAGTAGAAGTGCTTTTTTCTAAGTATTGAAATCAGCGCCACCTGGTGGCAAGTTTTGGAACTAAATTTTATTATGATCGCATCGTGTTCAGCGTTAAATTCTGATGAAGAATATGTTTGTTTCAAATGGTTCTGAGCAGTAGAAGTGCCTTTTTCTAAGTATTGAAATCAGCGCCACCAAGTGGCAAGTTTTGGAACTAAATTTTGTTATGATCGCATCGTGTTCAGCGTGAAATGCTGATCAAGAATATACCCTAGACTGCATGTTTCTGAGCAGTAGAAGTGGTTTTTCTAAGTATTGAAATCAGCGCCACCTGGTGGCAAGTTTTGGAACTAAATTTTATTATGATCGCATCGTTTTCAGCGTTGAATTCTGATCAAGAATATGTTTGTTTCAAATGGTTCTGAGCAGTAGAAGTGCCTTTTTCTAAGTATTGAAATCAGCGCCACCAAGTGGCAAGTTTTGGAACTAAATTTTATTATGATCGCATCGTCTTCAACGTGAAATTCTGATCAAGAATATGTTTGTTTCAAATGGTTCTGAGCAGTAGAAGTGCTTTTTTCTAAGTATTGAAATCAGCGCCACCTGGTGGCAAGTTTTGGAACTAAATTTTATTATGATCGCATCGTGTTCAGCGTTAAATTCTGATGAAGAATATGTTTGTTTCAAATGGTTCTGAGCAGTAGAAGTGCCTTTTTCTAAGTATTGAAATCAGCGCCACCAAGTGGCAAGTTTTGGAACTAAATTTTGTTATGATCGCATCGTGTTCAGCGTGAAATGCTGATCAAGAATATACCCTAGACTGCATGTTTCTGAGCAGTAGAAGTGGTTTTTCTAAGTATTGAAATCAGCGCCACCTGGTGGCAAGTTTTGGAACTAAATTTTATTATGATCGCATCGTTTTCAGCGTTGAATTCTGATCAAGAATATGTTTGTTTCAAATGGTTCTGAGCAGTAGAAGTGCCTTTTTCTAAGTATTGAAATCAGCGCCACCAAGTGGCAAGTTTTGGAACTAAATTTTATTATGATCGCATCGTCTTCAACGTGAAATTCTGATCAAGAATATGTTTGTTTCAAATGGTTCTGAGCAGTAGAAGTGCTTTTTTCTAAGTATTGAAATCAGCGCCACCTGGTGGCAAGTTTTGGAACTAAATTTTATTATGATCGCATCGTGTTCAGCGTTAAATTCTGATGAAGAATATGTTTGTTTCAAATGGTTCTGAGCAGTAGAAGTGCCTTTTTCTAAGTATTGAAATCAGCGCCACCAAGTGGCAAGTTTTGGAACTAAATTTTGTTATGATCGCATCGTGTTCAGCGTGAAATGCTGATCAAGAATATACCCTAGACTGCATGTTTCTGAGCAGTAGAAGTGGTTTTTCTAAGTATTGAAATCAGCGCCACCTGGTGGCAAGTTTTGGAACTAAATTTTATTATGATCGCATCGTTTTCAGCGTTGAATTCTGATCAAGAATATGTTTGTTTCAAATGGTTCTGAGCAGTAGAAGTGCCTTTTTCTAAGTATTGAAATCAGCGCCACCAAGTGGAAAGTTTTGGAACTAAATTTTATTATGATCGCATCGTCTTCAACGTGAAATTCTGATCAAGAATATGTTTGTTTCAAATGGTTCTGAGCAGTAGAAGTGCTTTTTTCTAAGTATTGAAATAAGCGCCACCTGGTGGCAAGTTTTGGAACTAAATTTTATTATGATCGCATCGTGTTCAGCGTGAAATGCTGATCAAGAATATATCCTAGATTGCATGTTTCTGAGCAGAAGAAGTGGTTTTTCTAAGTATTGAAATCAGCGCCACCTGGTGGCAAGTTTTGGAACTAAATTTTATTATGATCGCATCGTGTTCAGCGTTAAATTCTGATCAAGAATATACCCTAGATTGCATGTTTCTGAGCAGTAGAAGTGGTTTGTCTAAGTATTGAAATCAGCGCCACCTGGTGGCAAGTTTTGGAACTAAATTTTATTATGATCGCATCGTTTTCAGCGTTAAATTCTGATCAAGAATATGTTTGTTTCAAATGGTTCTGAGCAGTAGAAGTGCCTTTTTCTAAGTATTGAAATCAGCGCCACCAAGTGGAAAGTTTTGGAACTAAATTTTATTATGATCGCATCGTCTTCAACGTGAAATTCTGATCAAGAATATGTTTGTTTCAAATGGTTCTGAGCAGTAGAAGTGGTTTGTCTAAGTATTGAAATCAGCGCCACCTGGTGGCAAGTTTTGGAACTAAATTTTATTATGATCGCATCGTTTTCAGCGTTAAATTCTGATCAAGAATATGTTTGTTTCAAATGGTTCTGAGCAGTAGAAGTGCCTTTTTCTAAGTATTGAAATCAGCGCCACCAAGTGGCAAGTTTTGGAACTAAATTTTATTATGATCGCATCGTCTTCAACGTGAAATTCTGATCAAGAATATGTTTGTTTCAAATGGTTCTGAGCAGTAGAAGTGCTTTTTTCTAAGTATTGAAATCAGCGCCACCTGGTGGCAAGTTTTGGAACTAAATTTTATTATGATCGCATCGTGTTCAGCGTTAAATTCTGATGAAGAATATGTTTGTTTCAAATGGTTCTGAGCAGTAGAAGTGCCTTTTTCTAAGTATTGAAATCAGCGCCACCAAGTGGCAAGTTTTGGAACTAAATTTTGTTATGATCGCATCGTGTTCAGCGTGAAATGCTGATCAAGAATATACCCTAGACTGCATGTTTCTGAGCAGTAGAAGTGGTTTTTCTAAGTATTGAAATCAGCGCCACCTGGTGGCAAGTTTTGGAACTAAATTTTATTATGATCGCATCGTTTTCAGCGTTGAATTCTGATCAAGAATATGTTTGTTTCAAATGGTTCTGAGCAGTAGAAGTGCCTTTTTCTAAGTATTGAAATCAGCGCCACCAAGTGGAAAGTTTTGGAACTAAATTTTATTATGATCGCATCGTCTTCAACGTGAAATTCTGATCAAGAATATGTTTGTTTCAAATGGTTCTGAGCAGTAGAAGTGCTTTTTTCTAAGTATTGAAATAAGCGCCACCTGGTGGCAAGTTTTGGAACTAAATTTTATTATGATCGCATCGTGTTCAGCGTGAAATGCTGATCAAGAATATATCCTAGATTGCATGTTTCTGAGCAGAAGAAGTGGTTTTTCTAAGTATTGAAATCAGCGCCACCTGGTGGCAAGTTTTGGAACTAAATTTTATTATGATCGCATCGTGTTCAGCGTTAAATTCTGATCAAGAATATGTTTGTTTCAAATGGTTCTGAGCAGTAGAAGTGCCTTTTTCTAAGTATTGAAATCAGCGCCACCAAGTGGCAAGTTTTGGAACTAAATTTTATTATGATCGCATCGTGTTCAGCGTGAAATGCTGATCAAGAATATACCCTAGATTGCATGTTTCTGAGCAGTAGAAGTGGTTTGTCTAAGTATTGAAATCAGCGCCACCTGGTGGCAAGTTTTGGAACTAAATTTTATTATGATCGCATCGTTTTCAGCGTTAAATTCTGATCAAGAATATGTTTGTTTCAAATGGTTCTGAGCAGTAGAAGTGCCTTTTTCTAAGTATTGAAATCAGCGCCACCAAGTGGAAAGTTTTGGAACTAAATTTTATTATGATCGCATCGTCTTCAACGTGAAATTCTGATCAAGAATATGTTTGTTTCAAATGGTTCTGAGCAGTAGAAGTGGTTTGTCTAAGTATTGAAATCAGCGCCACCTGGTGGCAAGTTTTGGAACTAAATTTTATTATGATCGCATCGTGTTCAGCGTTAAATTCTGATCAAGAATATGTTTGTTTCAAATGGTTCTGAGCAGTAGAAGTGCCTTTTTCTAAGTATTGAAATCAGCGCCACCAAGTGGCAAGTTTTGGAACTAAATTTTATTATGATCGCATCGTGTTCAGCGTGAAATGCTGATCAAGAATATACCCTAGATTGCATGTTTCTGAGCAGAAGAAGTGGTTTTTCTAAGTATTGAAATCAGCGCCACCTGGTGGCAAGTTTAGGAACTAAATTTTATTATGATCGCATCGTGTTCAGCGTTAAATTCTGATCAAGAATATGTTTGTTTCAAATGGTTCTGAGCAGTAGAAGTGCCTTTTTCTAAGTATTGAAATCAGCGCCACCAAGTGGCAAGTTTTGGAACTAAATTTTGTTATGATCGCATCGTGTTCAGCGTGAAATGCTGATCAAGAATATACCCTAGATTGCATGTTTCTGAGCAGAAGAAGTGGTTTTTCTAAGTATTGAAATCAGCGCCACCTGGTGGCAAGTTTAGGAACTAAATTTTATTATGATCGCATCGTGTTCAGCGTTAAATTCTGATCAAGAATATGTTTGTTTCAAATGGTTCTGAGCAGTAGAAGTGCCTTTTTCTAAGTATTGAAATCAGCGCCACCAAGTGGCAAGTTTTGGAACTAAATTTTGTTATGATCGCATCGTGTTCAGCGTGAAATGCTGATCAAGAATATACCCTAGATTGCATGTTTCTGAGCAGTAGAAGTGGTTTTTCTAAGTATTGAAATCAGCGCCACCTGGTGGCAAGTTTTGGAACTAAATTTTATTATGATCGCATCGTGTTCAGCGTTAAATTCTGATCAAGAATATGTTTGTTTCAAATGGTTCTGAGCAGTAGAAGTGCCTTTTTCTAAGTATTGAAATCAGCGCCACCACGTGGCAAGTTTTGGAACTAAATTTTATTATGATCGCATCGTGTTCAGCGTGAAATGCTGATCAAGAATATACCCTAGATTGCATGTTTCTGAGCAGTAGAAGTGGTTTGTCTAAGTATTGAAATCAGCGCCACCTGGTGGCAAGTTTTGGAACTAAATTTTATTATGATCGCATCGTTTTCAGCGTTGAATTCTGATCAAGAATATGTTTGTTTCAAATGGTTCTGAGCAGTAGAAGTGCCTTTTTCTAAGTATTGAAATCAGCGCCACCAAGTGGCAAGTTTTGGAACTAAACTTTATTATGATCGCATCGTGTTCAGCGTGAAATGCTGATCAAGAATATACCCTAGATTGCATGTTTCTGAGCAGTAGAAGTGGTTTGTCTAAGTATTGAAATCAGCGCCACCTGGTGGCAAGTTTTGGAACTAAATTTTATTATGATCGCATCGTGTTCAGCGTTAAATTCTGATCAAGAATATGTTTGTTTCAAATGGTTCTGAGCAGTAGAAGTGCCTTTTTCTAAGTATTGAAATCAGCGCCACCAAGTGGCAAGTTTTGGAACTAAATTTTATTATGATCGCATCGTGTTCAGCGTGAAATGCTGATCAAGAATACACCCTAAATTGCATGTTTCTGAGCAGTAGAAGTGGTTTGTCTAAGTATTGAAATCAGCGCCACCTGGTGGCAAGTTTTGGAACTAAATTTTATTATGATCGCATCGTTTTCAGCGTTGAATTCTGATCAAGAATATGTTTGTTTCAAATGGTTCTGAGCAGTAGAAGTGCCTTTTTCTAAGTATTGAAATCAGCGCCACCAAGTGGAAAGTTTTGGAACTAAATTTTATTATGATCGCATCGTCTTCAACGTGAAATTCTGATCAAGAATATGTTTGTTTCAAATGGTTCTGAGCAGTAGAAGTGCTTTTTTCTAAGTATTGAAATAAGCGCCACCTGGTGGCAAGTTTTGGAACTAAATTTTATTATGATCGCATCGTGTTCAGCGTGAAATGCTGATCAAGAATATATCCTAGATTGCATGTTTCTGAGCAGAAGAAGTGGTTTTTCTAAGTATTGAAATCAGCGCCACCTGGTGGCAAGTTTTGGAACTAAATTTTATTATGATCGCATCGTGTTCAGCGTTAAATTCTGATCAAGAATATGTTTGTTTCAAATGGTTCTGAGCAGTAGAAGTGCCTTTTTCTAAGTATTGAAATCAGCGCCACCAAGTGGCAAGTTTTGGAACTAAATTTTATTATGATCGCATCGTGTTCAGCGTGAAATGCTGATCAAGAATATACCCTAGATTGCATGTTTCTGAGCAGTAGAAGTGGTTTGTCTAAGTATTGAAATCAGCGCCACCTGGTGGCAAGTTTTGGAACTAAATTTTATTATGATCGCATCGTTTTCAGCGTTGAATTCTGATCAAGAATATGTTTGTTTCAAATGGTTCTGAGCAGTAGAAGTGCCTTTTTCTAAGTATTGAAATCAGCGCCACCAAGTGGAAAGTTTTGGAACTAAATTTTATTATGATCGCATCGTCTTCAACGTGAAATTCTGATCAAGAATATGTTTGTTTCAAATGGTTCTGAGCAGTAGAAGTGCTTTTTTCTAAGTATTGAAATCAGCGCCACCAAGTGGCAAGTTTTGGAACTAAATTTTATTATGATCGCATCGTGTTCAGCGTGAAATGCTGATCAAGAATATACCCTAGATTGCATGTTTCTGTCTAAGTATTGAAATCAGCGCCACCTGGTGGCAAGTTTTGGAACTAAATTTTATTATGATCGCATCGTGTTCAGCGTTAAATTCTGATCAAGAATATGTTTGTTTCAAATGGTTCTGAGCAGTAGAAGTGCCTTTTTCTAAGTATTGAAATCAGCGCCACCAAGTGGCAAGTTTTGGAACTAAATTTTATTATGATCGCATCGTGTTCAGCGTGAAATGCTGATAAAGAATATACCCTAGATTGCATGTTTCTGAGCAGTAGAAGTGGTTTGTCTAAGTATTGAAATCAGCGCCACCTGGTGGCAAGTTTTGGAACTAAATTTTATTATGATCGCATCGTTTTCAGCGTTGAATTCTGATCAAGAATATGTTTGTTTCAAATGGTTCTGAGCAGTAGAAGTGCCTTTTTCTAAGTATTGAAATCAGCGCCACCAAGTGGAAAGTTTTGGAACTAAATTTTATTATGATCGCATCGTCTTCAACGTGAAATTCTGATCAAGAATATGTTTGTTTCAAATGGTTCTGAGCAGTAGAAGTGCTTTTTTCTAAGTATTGAAATCAGCGCCACCTGGTGGCAAGTTTTGGAACTAAATTTTATTATGATCGCATCGTGTTCAGCGTGAAATGCTGATCAAGAATATGTTTGTTTCAAATGGTTCTGAGCAGTAGAAGTGCCTTTTTCTAAGTATTGAAATCAGCGCCACCAAGTGGCAAGTTTTGGAACTAAACTTTATTATGATCGCATCGTGTTCAGCGTGAAATGCTGATCAAGAATATACCCTAGATTGCATGTTTCTGAGCAGAAGAAGTGGTTTTTCTAAGTATTGAAATCAGCGCCACCTGGTGGCAAGTTTAGGAACTAAATTTTATTATGATCGCATCGTGTTCAGCGTTAAATTCTGATCAAGAATATGTTTGTTTCAAATGGTTCTGAGCAGTAGAAGTGCCTTTTTCTAAGTATTGAAATCAGCGCCACCAAGTGGCAAGTTTTGGAACTAAATTTTGTTATGATCGCATCGTGTTCAGCGTGAAATGCTGATCAAGAATATACCCTAGATTGCATGTTTCTGAGCAGTAGAAGTGGTTTTTCTAAGTATTGAAATCAGCGCCACCTGGTGGCAAGTTTTGGAACTAAATTTTATTATGATCGCATCGTGTTCAGCGTTAAATTCTGATCAAGAATATGTTTGTTTCAAATGGTTCTGAGCAGTAGAAGTGCCTTTTTCTAAGTATTGAAATCAGCGCCACCACGTGGCAAGTTTTGGAACTAAATTTTATTATGATCGCATCGTGTTCAGCGTGAAATGCTGATCAAGAATATACCCTAGATTGCATGTTTCTGAGCAGTAGAAGTGGTTTGTCTAAGTATTGAAATCAGCGCCACCTGGTGGCAAGTTTTGGAACTAAATTTTATTATGATCGCATCGTGTTCAGCGTGAAATGCTGATCAAGAATATGTTTGTTTCAAATGGTTCTGAGCAGTAGAAGTGCTTTTTTCTAAGTATTGAAATCAGCGCCACCAAGTGGCAAGTTTAGGAACTAAATTTTATTATGATCGCATCGTGTTCAGCGTGAAATGCTGATCAAGAATATACCCTAGATTGCATGTTTCTGAGCAGTAGAAGTGGTTTGTCTAAGTATTGAAATCAGCGCCACCTGGTGGCAAGTTTTGGAACTAAATTTTATTATGATCGCATCGTTTTCAGCGTTGAATTCTGATCAAGAATATGTTTGTTTCAAATGGTTCTGAGCAGTAGAAGTGCCTTTTTCTAAGTATTGAAATCAGCGCCACCAAGTGGAAAGTTTTGGAACTAAATTTGATTATGATCGCATCGTCTTCAACGTGAAATTCTGATCAAGAATATGTTTGTTTCAAATGGTTCTGAGCAGTAGAAGTGCTTTTTTCTAAGTATTGAAATCAGCGCCACCAAGTGGCAAGTTTTGGAACTAAATTTTATTATGATCGCATCGTGTTCAGCGTGAAATGCTGATCAAGAATATACCCTAGATTGCATGTTTCTGTCTAAGTATTGAAATCAGCGCCACCTGGTGGCAAGTTTTGGAACTAAATTTTATTATGATCGCATCGTGTTCAGCGTTAAATTCTGATCAAGAATATGTTTGTTTCAAATGGTTCTGAGCAGTAGAAGTGCCTTTTTCTAAGTATTGAAATCAGCGCCACCAAGTGGCAAGTTTTGGAACTAAATTTTATTATGATCGCATCGTGTTCAGCGTGAAATGCTGATCAAGAATATACCCTAGATTGCATGTTTCTGAGCAGTAGAAGTGGTTTGTCTAAGTATTGAAATCAGCGCCACCTGGTGGCAAGTTTTGGAACTAAATTTTATTATGATCGCATCGTTTTCAGCGTTGAATTCTGATCAAGAATATGTTTGTTTCAAATGGTTCTGAGCAGTAGAAGTGCCTTTTTCTAAGTATTGAAATCAGCGCCACCAAGTGGAAAGTTTTGGAACTAAATTTTATTATGATCGCATCGTCTTCAACGTGAAATTCTGATCAAGAATATGTTTGTTTCAAATGGTTCTGAGCAGTAGAAGTGCTTTTTTCTAAGTATTGAAATCAGCGCCACCTGGTGGCAAGTTTTGGAACTAAATTTTATTATGATCGCATCGTGTTCAGCGTGAAATGCTGATCAAGAATATGTTTGTTTCAAATGGTTCTGAGCAGTAGAAGTGCCTTTTTCTAAGTATTGAAATCAGCGCCACCAAGTGGCAAGTTTTGGAACTAAACTTTATTATGATCGCATCGTGTTCAGCGTGAAATGCTGATCAAGAATATACCCTAGATTGCATGTTTCTGAGCAGAAGAAGTGGTTTTTCTAAGTATTGAAATCAGCGCCACCTGGTGGCAAGTTTAGGAACTAAATTTTATTATGATCGCATCGTGTTCAGCGTTAAATTCTGATCAAGAATATGTTTGTTTCAAATGGTTCTGAGCAGTAGAAGTGCCTTTTTCTAAGTATTGAAATCAGCGCCACCAAGTGGCAAGTTTTGGAACTAAATTTTGTTATGATCGCATCGTGTTCAGCGTGAAATGCTGATCAAGAATATACCCTAGATTGCATGTTTCTGAGCAGTAGAAGTGGTTTTTCTAAGTATTGAAATCAGCGCCACCTGGTGGCAAGTTTTGGAACTAAATTTTATTATGATCGCATCGTGTTCAGCGTTAAATTCTGATCAAGAATATGTTTGTTTCAAATGGTTCTGAGCAGTAGAAGTGCCTTTTTCTAAGTATTGAAATCAGCGCCACCACGTGGCAAGTTTTGGAACTAAATTTTATTATGATCGCATCGTGTTCAGCGTGAAATGCTGATCAAGAATATACCCTAGATTGCATGTTTCTGAGCAGTAGAAGTGGTTTGTCTAAGTATTGAAATCAGCGCCACCTGGTGGCAAGTTTTGGAACTAAATTTTATTATGATCGCATCGTGTTCAGCGTGAAATGCTGATCAAGAATATGTTTGTTTCAAATGGTTCTGAGCAGTAGAAGTGCTTTTTTCTAAGTATTGAAATCAGCGCCACCAAGTGGCAAGTTTAGGAACTAAATTTTATTATGATCGCATCGTGTTCAGCGTGAAATGCTGATCAAGAATATACCCTAGATTGCATGTTTCTGAGCAGTAGAAGTGGTTTGTCTAAGTATTGAAATCAGCGCCACCTGGTGGCAAGTTTTGGAACTAAATTTTATTATGATCGCATCGTTTTCAGCGTTGAATTCTGATCAAGAATATGTTTGTTTCAAATGGTTCTGAGCAGTAGAAGTGCCTTTTTCTAAGTATTGAAATCAGCGCCACCAAGTGGAAAGTTTTGGAACTAAATTTGATTATGATCGCATCGTCTTCAACGTGAAATTCTGATCAAGAATATGTTTGTTTCAAATGGTTCTGAGCAGTAGAAGTGCTTTTTTCTAAGTATTGAAATCAGCGCCACCAAGTGGCAAGTTTTGGAACTAAATTTTATTATGATCGCATCGTGTTCAGCGTGAAATGCTGATCAAGAATATACCCTAGATTGCATGTTTCTGTCTAAGTATTGAAATCAGCGCCACCTGGTGGCAAGTTTTGGAACTAAATTTTATTATGATCGCATCGTGTTCAGCGTTAAATTCTGATCAAGAATATGTTTGTTTCAAATGGTTCTGAGCAGTAGAAGTGCCTTTTTCTAAGTATTGAAATCAGCGCCACCAAGTGGCAAGTTTTGGAACTAAATTTTATTATGATCGCATCGTGTTCAGCGTGAAATGCTGATCAAGAATATACCCTAGATTGCATGTTTCTGAGCAGTAGAAGTGGTTTGTCTAAGTATTGAAATCAGCGCCACCTGGTGGCAAGTTTTGGAACTAAATTTTATTATGATCGCATCGTTTTCAGCGTTGAATTCTGATCAAGAATATGTTTGTTTCAAATGGTTCTGAGCAGTAGAAGTGCCTTTTTCTAAGTATTGAAATCAGCGCCACCAAGTGGAAAGTTTTGGAACTAAATTTTATTATGATCGCATCGTCTTCAACGTGAAATTCTGATCAAGAATATGTTTGTTTCAAATGGTTCTGAGCAGTAGAAGTGCTTTTTTCTAAGTATTGAAATAAGCGCCACCTGGTGGCAAGTTTTGGAACTAAATTTTATTATGATCGCATCGTGTTCAGCGTGAAATGCTG
Source organism: Daphnia pulicaria (assembly GCF_021234035.1). Lineage (NCBI taxonomy): Eukaryota > Metazoa > Arthropoda > Branchiopoda > Diplostraca > Daphniidae > Daphnia > Daphnia pulicaria. The sequence continues at coordinate 212,944 of NC_060923.1, read as the reverse complement.
ATCAAGAATATATCCTAGATTGCATGTTTCTGAGCAGAAGAAGTGGTTTTTCTAAGTATTGAAATCAGCGCCACCTGGTGGCAAGTTTTGGAACTAAATTTTATTATGATCGCATCGTGTTCAGCGTTAAATTCTGATCAAGAATATGTTTGTTTCAAATGGTTCTGAGCAGTAGAAGTGCCTTTTTCTAAGTATTGAAATCAGCGCCACCAAGTGGAAAGTTTTGGAACTAAATTTTATTATGATCGCATCGTCTTCAACGTGAAATTCTGATCAAGAATATGTTTGTTTCAAATGGTTCTGAGCAGTAGAAGTGCTTTTTTCTAAGTATTGAAATCAGCGCCACCTGGTGGCAAGTTTTGGAACTAAATTTTATTATGATCGCATCGTGTTCAGCGTTAAATTCTGATCAAGAATATGTTTGTTTCAAATGGTTCTGAGCAGTAGAAGTGCCTTTTTCTAAGTATTGAAATCAGCGCCACCAAGTGGCAAGTTTTGGAACTAAATTTTGTTATGATCGCATCGTGTTCAGCGTGAAATGCTGATCAAGAATATACCCTAGATTGCATGTTTCTGAGCAGTAGAAGTGGTTTTTCTAAGTATTGAAATCAGCGCCACCTGGTGGCAAGTTTTGGAACTAAATTTTATTATGATCGCATCGTGTTCAGCGTTAAATTCTGATCAAGAATATGTTTGTTTCAAATGGTTCTGAGCAGTAGAAGTGCCTTTTTCTAAGTATTGAAATCAGCGCCACCACGTGGCAAGTTTTGGAACTAAATTTTATTATGATCGCATCGTGTTCAGCGTGAAATGCTGATCAAGAATATACCCTAGATTGCATGTTTCTGAGCAGTAGAAGTGGTTTGTCTAAGTATTGAAATCAGCGCCACCTGGTGGCAAGTTTTGGAACTAAATTTTATTATGATCGCATCGTGTTCAGCGTGAAATGCTGATCAAGAATATGTTTGTTTCAAATGGTTCTGAGCAGTAGAAGTGCTTTTTTCTAAGTATTGAAATCAGCGCCACCAAGTGGCAAGTTTAGGAACTAAATTTTATTATGATCGCATCGTGTTCAGCGTGAAATGCTGATCAAGAATATACCCTAGATTGCATGTTTCTGAGCAGTAGAAGTGGTTTGTCTAAGTATTGAAATCAGCGCCACCTGGTGGCAAGTTTTGGAACTAAATTTTATTATGATCGCATCGTTTTCAGCGTTGAATTCTGATCAAGAATATGTTTGTTTCAAATGGTTCTGAGCAGTAGAAGTGCCTTTTTCTAAGTATTGAAATCAGCGCCACCAAGTGGAAAGTTTTGGAACTAAATTTGATTATGATCGCATCGTCTTCAACGTGAAATTCTGATCAAGAATATGTTTGTTTCAAATGGTTCTGAGCAGTAGAAGTGCTTTTTTCTAAGTATTGAAATCAGCGCCACCAAGTGGCAAGTTTTGGAACTAAATTTTATTATGATCGCATCGTGTTCAGCGTGAAATGCTGATCAAGAATATACCCTAGATTGCATGTTTCTGTCTAAGTATTGAAATCAGCGCCACCTGGTGGCAAGTTTTGGAACTAAATTTTATTATGATCGCATCGTGTTCAGCGTTAAATTCTGATCAAGAATATGTTTGTTTCAAATGGTTCTGAGCAGTAGAAGTGCCTTTTTCTAAGTATTGAAATCAGCGCCACCAAGTGGCAAGTTTTGGAACTAAATTTTATTATGATCGCATCGTGTTCAGCGTGAAATGCTGATCAAGAATATACCCTAGATTGCATGTTTCTGAGCAGTAGAAGTGGTTTGTCTAAGTATTGAAATCAGCGCCACCTGGTGGCAAGTTTTGGAACTAAATTTTATTATGATCGCATCGTTTTCAGCGTTGAATTCTGATCAAGAATATGTTTGTTTCAAATGGTTCTGAGCAGTAGAAGTGCCTTTTTCTAAGTATTGAAATCAGCGCCACCAAGTGGAAAGTTTTGGAACTAAATTTTATTATGATCGCATCGTCTTCAACGTGAAATTCTGATCAAGAATATGTTTGTTTCAAATGGTTCTGAGCAGTAGAAGTGCTTTTTTCTAAGTATTGAAATAAGCGCCACCTGGTGGCAAGTTTTGGAACTAAATTTTATTATGATCGCATCGTGTTCAGCGTGAAATGCTGATCAAGAATATATCCTAGATTGCATGTTTCTGAGCAGAAGAAGTGGTTTTTCTAAGTATTGAAATCAGCGCCACCTGGTGGCAAGTTTTGGAACTAAATTTTATTATGATCGCATCGTGTTCAGCGTTAAATTCTGATCAAGAATATGTTTGTTTCAAATGGTTCTGAGCAGTAGAAGTGCCTTTTTCTAAGTATTGAAATCAGCGCCACCAAGTGGAAAGTTTTGGAACTAAATTTTATTATGATCGCATCGTCTTCAACGTGAAATTCTGATCAAGAATATGTTTGTTTCAAATGGTTCTGAGCAGTAGAAGTGCTTTTTTCTAAGTATTGAAATCAGCGCCACCTGGTGGCAAGTTTTGGAACTAAATTTTATTATGATCGCATCGTGTTCAGCGTTAAATTCTGATGAAGAATATGTTTGTTTCAAATGGTTCTGAGCAGTAGAAGTGCCTTTTTCTAAGTATTGAAATCAGCGCCACCAAGTGGCAAGTTTTGGAACTAAATTTTATTATGATCGCATCGTGTTCAGCGTGAAATGCTGATCAAGAATATACCCTAGATTGCATGTTTCTGAGCAGAAGAAGTGGTTTGTCTAAGTATTGAAATCAGCGCCACCTGGTGGCAAGTTTTGGAACTAAATTTTATTATGATCGCATCGTGTTCAGCGTTAAATTCTGATCAAGAATATGTTTGTTTCAAATGGTTCTGAGCAGTAGAAGTGCCTTTTTCTAAGTATTGAAATCAGCGCCACCAAGTGGCAAGTTTTGGAACTAAATTTTATTATGATCGCATCGTGTTCAGCGTGAAATGCTGATCAAGAATATACCCTAGATTGCATGTTTCTGAGCAGTAGAAGTGGTTTGTCTAAGTATTGAAATCAGCGCCACCTGGTGGCAAGTTTTGGAACTAAATTTTATTATGATCGCATCGTTTTCAGCGTTGAATTCTGATCAAGAATATGTTTGTTTCAAATGGTTCTGAGCAGTAGAAGTGCCTTTTTCTAAGTATTGAAATCAGCGCCACCAAGTGGCAAGTTTTGGAACTAAATTTTATTATGATCGCATCGTCTTCAACGTGAAATTCTGATCAAGAATATGTTTGTTTCAAATGGTTCTGAGCAGTAGAAGTGCTTTTTTCTAAGTATTGAAATCAGCGCCACCTGGTGGCAAGTTTTGGAACTAAATTTTATTATGATCGCATCGTGTTCAGCGTTAAATTCTGATGAAGAATATGTTTGTTTCAAATGGTTCTGAGCAGTAGAAGTGCCTTTTTCTAAGTATTGAAATCAGCGCCACCAAGTGGCAAGTTTTGGAACTAAATTTTGTTATGATCGCATCGTGTTCAGCGTGAAATGCTGATCAAGAATATACCCTAGACTGCATGTTTCTGAGCAGTAGAAGTGGTTTTTCTAAGTATTGAAATCAGCGCCACCTGGTGGCAAGTTTTGGAACTAAATTTTATTATGATCGCATCGTTTTCAGCGTTGAATTCTGATCAAGAATATGTTTGTTTCAAATGGTTCTGAGCAGTAGAAGTGCCTTTTTCTAAGTATTGAAATCAGCGCCACCAAGTGGAAAGTTTTGGAACTAAATTTTATTATGATCGCATCGTCTTCAACGTGAAATTCTGATCAAGAATATGTTTGTTTCAAATGGTTCTGAGCAGTAGAAGTGCTTTTTTCTAAGTATTGAAATAAGCGCCACCTGGTGGCAAGTTTTGGAACTAAATTTTATTATGATCGCATCGTGTTCAGCGTGAAATGCTGATCAAGAATATATCCTAGATTGCATGTTTCTGAGCAGAAGAAGTGGTTTTTCTAAGTATTGAAATCAGCGCCACCTGGTGGCAAGTTTTGGAACTAAATTTTATTATGATCGCATCGTGTTCAGCGTTAAATTCTGATCAAGAATATACCCTAGATTGCATGTTTCTGAGCAGTAGAAGTGGTTTGTCTAAGTATTGAAATCAGCGCCACCTGGTGGCAAGTTTTGGAACTAAATTTTATTATGATCGCATCGTTTTCAGCGTTAAATTCTGATCAAGAATATGTTTGTTTCAAATGGTTCTGAGCAGTAGAAGTGCCTTTTTCTAAGTATTGAAATCAGCGCCACCAAGTGGAAAGTTTTGGAACTAAATTTTATTATGATCGCATCGTCTTCAACGTGAAATTCTGATCAAGAATATGTTTGTTTCAAATGGTTCTGAGCAGTAGAAGTGGTTTGTCTAAGTATTGAAATCAGCGCCACCTGGTGGCAAGTTTTGGAACTAAATTTTATTATGATCGCATCGTTTTCAGCGTTAAATTCTGATCAAGAATATGTTTGTTTCAAATGGTTCTGAGCAGTAGAAGTGCTTTTTTCTAAGTATTGAAATCAGCGCCACCTGGTGGCAAGTTTTGGAACTAAATTTTATTATGATCGCATCGTGTTCAGCGTTAAATTCTGATGAAGAATATGTTTGTTTCAAATGGTTCTGAGCAGTAGAAGTGCCTTTTTCTAAGTATTGAAATCAGCGCCACCAAGTGGCAAGTTTTGGAACTAAATTTTATTATGATCGCATCGTGTTCAGCGTGAAATGCTGATCAAGAATATACCCTAGATTGCATGTTTCTGAGCAGTAGAAGTGGTTTGTCTAAGTATTGAAATCAGCGCCACCTGGTGGCAAGTTTTGGAACTAAATTTTATTATGATCGCATCGTGTTCAGCGTTAAATTCTGATCAAGAATATGTTTGTTTCAAATGGTTCTGAGCAGTAGAAGTGCCTTTTTCTAAGTATTGAAATCAGCGCCACCAAGTGGCAAGTTTTGGAACTAAATTTTATTATGATCGCATCGTGTTCAGCGTGAAATGCTGATCAAGAATATACCCTAGATTGCATGTTTCTGAGCAGTAGAAGTGGTTTGTCTAAGTATTGAAATCAGCGCCACCTGGTGGCAAGTTTTGGAACTAAATTTTATTATGATCGCATCGTTTTCAGCGTTGAATTCTGATCAAGAATATGTTTGTTTCAAATGGTTCTGAGCAGTAGAAGTGCCTTTTTCTAAGTATTGAAATCAGCGCCACCAAGTGGCAAGTTTTGGAACTAAATTTTATTATGATCGCATCGTGTTCAACGTGAAATTCTGATCAAGAATATGTTTGTTTCAAATGGTTCTGAGCAGTAGAAGTGCTTTTTTCTAAGTATTGAAATCAGCGCCACCTGGTGGCAAGTTTTGGAACTAAATTTTATTATGATCGCATCGTGTTCAGCGTTAAATTCTGATGAAGAATATGTTTGTTTCAAATGGTTCTGAGCAGTAGAAGTGCCTTTTTCTAAGTATTGAAATCAGCGCCACCAAGTGGCAAGTTTTGGAACTAAATTTTGTTATGATCGCATCGTGTTCAGCGTGAAATGCTGATCAAGAATATACCCTAGACTGCATGTTTCTGAGCAGTAGAAGTGGTTTTTCTAAGTATTGAAATCAGCGCCACCTGGTGGCAAGTTTTGGAACTAAATTTTATTATGATCGCATCGTTTTCAGCGTTGAATTCTGATCAAGAATATGTTTGTTTCAAATGGTTCTGAGCAGTAGAAGTGCCTTTTTCTAAGTATTGAAATCAGCGCCACCAAGTGGCAAGTTTTGGAACTAAATTTTATTATGATCGCATCGTCTTCAACGTGAAATTCTGATCAAGAATATGTTTGTTTCAAATGGTTCTGAGCAGTAGAAGTGCTTTTTTCTAAGTATTGAAATCAGCGCCACCTGGTGGCAAGTTTTGGAACTAAATTTTATTATGATCGCATCGTGTTCAGCGTTAAATTCTGATGAAGAATATGTTTGTTTCAAATGGTTCTGAGCAGTAGAAGTGCCTTTTTCTAAGTATTGAAATCAGCGCCACCAAGTGGCAAGTTTTGGAACTAAATTTTGTTATGATCGCATCGTGTTCAGCGTGAAATGCTGATCAAGAATATACCCTAGACTGCATGTTTCTGAGCAGTAGAAGTGGTTTTTCTAAGTATTGAAATCAGCGCCACCTGGTGGCAAGTTTTGGAACTAAATTTTATTATGATCGCATCGTTTTCAGCGTTGAATTCTGATCAAGAATATGTTTGTTTCAAATGGTTCTGAGCAGTAGAAGTGCCTTTTTCTAAGTATTGAAATCAGCGCCACCAAGTGGAAAGTTTTGGAACTAAATTTTATTATGATCGCATCGTCTTCAACGTGAAATTCTGATCAAGAATATGTTTGTTTCAAATGGTTCTGAGCAGTAGAAGTGCTTTTTTCTAAGTATTGAAATAAGCGCCACCTGGTGGCAAGTTTTGGAACTAAATTTTATTATGATCGCATCGTGTTCAGCGTGAAATGCTGATCAAGAATATATCCTAGATTGCATGTTTCTGAGCAGAAGAAGTGGTTTTTCTAAGTATTGAAATCAGCGCCACCTGGTGGCAAGTTTTGGAACTAAATTTTATTATGATCGCATCGTGTTCAGCGTTAAATTCTGATCAAGAATATACCCTAGATTGCATGTTTCTGAGCAGTAGAAGTGGTTTGTCTAAGTATTGAAATCAGCGCCACCTGGTGGCAAGTTTTGGAACTAAATTTTATTATGATCGCATCGTTTTCAGCGTTAAATTCTGATCAAGAATATGTTTGTTTCAAATGGTTCTGAGCAGTAGAAGTGCCTTTTTCTAAGTATTGAAATCAGCGCCACCAAGTGGAAAGTTTTGGAACTAAATTTGATTATGATCGCATCGTCTTCAACGTGAAATTCTGATCAAGAATATGTTTGTTTCAAATGGTTCTGAGCAGTAGAAGTGCTTTTTTCTAAGTATTGAAATCAGCGCCACCAAGTGGCAAGTTTTGGAACTAAATTTTATTATGATCGCATCGTGTTCAGCGTGAAATGCTGATCAAGAATATACCCTAGATTGCATGTTTCTGTCTAAGTATTGAAATCAGCGCCACCTGGTGGCAAGTTTTGGAACTAAATTTTATTATGATCGCATCGTGTTCAGCGTTAAATTCTGATCAAGAATATGTTTGTTTCAAATGGTTCTGAGCAGTAGAAGTGCCTTTTTCTAAGTATTGAAATCAGCGCCACCAAGTGGCAAGTTTTGGAACTAAATTTTATTATGATCGCATCGTGTTCAGCGTGAAATGCTGATCAAGAATATACCCTAGATTGCATGTTTCTGAGCAGTAGAAGTGGTTTGTCTAAGTATTGAAATCAGCGCCACCTGGTGGCAAGTTTTGGAACTAAATTTTATTATGATCGCATCGTTTTCAGCGTTGAATTCTGATCAAGAATATGTTTGTTTCAAATGGTTCTGAGCAGTAGAAGTGCCTTTTTCTAAGTATTGAAATCAGCGCCACCAAGTGGAAAGTTTTGGAACTAAATTTTATTATGATCGCATCGTCTTCAACGTGAAATTCTGATCAAGAATATGTTTGTTTCAAATGGTTCTGAGCAGTAGAAGTGCTTTTTTCTAAGTATTGAAATAAGCGCCACCTGGTGGCAAGTTTTGGAACTAAATTTTATTATGATCGCATCGTGTTCAGCGTGAAATGCTGATCAAGAATATATCCTAGATTGCATGTTTCTGAGCAGAAGAAGTGGTTTTTCTAAGTATTGAAATCAGCGCCACCTGGTGGCAAGTTTTGGAACTAAATTTTATTATGATCGCATCGTGTTCAGCGTTAAATTCTGATCAAGAATATGTTTGTTTCAAATGGTTCTGAGCAGTAGAAGTGCCTTTTTCTAAGTATTGAAATCAGCGCCACCAAGTGGAAAGTTTTGGAACTAAATTTTATTATGATCGCATCGTCTTCAACGTGAAATTCTGATCAAGAATATGTTTGTTTCAAATGGTTCTGAGCAGTAGAAGTGCTTTTTTCTAAGTATTGAAATCAGCGCCACCTGGTGGCAAGTTTTGGAACTAAATTTTATTATGATCGCATCGTGTTCAGCGTTAAATTCTGATGAAGAATATGTTTGTTTCAAATGGTTCTGAGCAGTAGAAGTGCCTTTTTCTAAGTATTGAAATCAGCGCCACCAAGTGGCAAGTTTTGGAACTAAATTTTATTATGATCGCATCGTGTTCAGCGTGAAATGCTGATCAAGAATATACCCTAGATTGCATGTTTCTGAGCAGTAGAAGTGGTTTGTCTAAGTATTGAAATCAGCGCCACCTGGTGGCAAGTTTTGGAACTAAATTTTATTATGATCGCATCGTGTTCAGCGTTAAATTCTGATCAAGAATATGTTTGTTTCAAATGGTTCTGAGCAGTAGAAGTGCCTTTTTCTAAGTATTGAAATCAGCGCCACCAAGTGGCAAGTTTTGGAACTAAATTTTATTATGATCGCATCGTGTTCAGCGTGAAATGCTGATCAAGAATATACCCTAGATTGCATGTTTCTGAGCAGTAGAAGTGGTTTGTCTAAGTATTGAAATCAGCGCCACCTGGTGGCAAGTTTTGGAACTAAATTTTATTATGATCGCATCGTGTTCAGCGTTAAATTCTGATCAAGAATATGTTTGTTTCAAATGGTTCTGAGCAGTAGAAGTGCCTTTTTCTAAGTATTGAAATCAGCGCCACCAAGTGGCAAGTTTTGGAACTAAATTTTATTATGATCGCATCGTGTTCAGCGTGAAATGCTGATCAAGAATATACCCTAGATTGCATGTTTCTGAGCAGTAGAAGTGGTTTGTCTAAGTATTGAAATCAGCGCCACCTGGTGGCAAGTTTTGGAACTAAATTTTATTATGATCGCATCGTGTTCAGCGTTAAATTCTGATGAAGAATATGTTTGTTTCAAATGGTTCTGAGCAGTAGAAGTGCCTTTTTCTAAGTATTGAAATCAGCGCCACCAAGTGGCAAGTTTTGGAACTAAATTTTGTTATGATCGCATCGTGTTCAGCGTGAAATGCTGATCAAGAATATACCCTAGACTGCATGTTTCTGAGCAGTAGAAGTGGTTTTTCTAAGTATTGAAATCAGCGCCACCTGGTGGCAAGTTTTGGAACTAAATTTTATTATGATCGCATCGTTTTCAGCGTTGAATTCTGATCAAGAATATGTTTGTTTCAAATGGTTCTGAGCAGTAGAAGTGCCTTTTTCTAAGTATTGAAATCAGCGCCACCAAGTGGAAAGTTTTGGAACTAAATTTTATTATGATCGCATCGTCTTCAACGTGAAATTCTGATCAAGAATATGTTTGTTTCAAATGGTTCTGAGCAGTAGAAGTGCTTTTTTCTAAGTATTGAAATAAGCGCCACCTGGTGGCAAGTTTTGGAACTAAATTTTATTATGATCGCATCGTGTTCAGCGTGAAATGCTGATCAAGAATATATCCTAGATTGCATGTTTCTGAGCAGAAGAAGTGGTTTTTCTAAGTATTGAAATCAGCGCCACCTGGTGGCAAGTTTTGGAACTAAATTTTATTATGATCGCATCGTGTTCAGCGTTAAATTCTGATCAAGAATATACCCTAGATTGCATGTTTCTGAGCAGTAGAAGTGGTTTGTCTAAGTATTGAAATCAGCGCCACCTGGTGGCAAGTTTTGGAACTAAATTTTATTATGATCGCATCGTTTTCAGCGTTAAATTCTGATCAAGAATATGTTTGTTTCAAATGGTTCTGAGCAGTAGAAGTGCCTTTTTCTAAGTATTGAAATCAGCGCCACCAAGTGGAAAGTTTTGGAACTAAATTTTATTATGATCGCATCGTCTTCAACGTGAAATTCTGATCAAGAATATGTTTGTTTCAAATGGTTCTGAGCAGTAGAAGTGGTTTGTCTAAGTATTGAAATCAGCGCCACCTGGTGGCAAGTTTTGGAACTAAATTTTATTATGATCGCATCGTTTTCAGCGTTAAATTCTGATCAAGAATATGTTTGTTTCAAATGGTTCTGAGCAGTAGAAGTGCTTTTTTCTAAGTATTGAAATCAGCGCCACCTGGTGGCAAGTTTTGGAACTAAATTTTATTATGATCGCATCGTGTTCAGCGTTAAATTCTGATGAAGAATATGTTTGTTTCAAATGGTTCTGAGCAGTAGAAGTGCCTTTTTCTAAGTATTGAAATCAGCGCCACCAAGTGGCAAGTTTTGGAACTAAATTTTATTATGATCGCATCGTGTTCAGCGTGAAATGCTGATCAAGAATATACCCTAGATTGCATGTTTCTGAGCAGTAGAAGTGGTTTGTCTAAGTATTGAAATCAGCGCCACCTGGTGGCAAGTTTTGGAACTAAATTTTATTATGATCGCATCGTGTTCAGCGTTAAATTCTGATCAAGAATATGTTTGTTTCAAATGGTTCTGAGCAGTAGAAGTGCCTTTTTCTAAGTATTGAAATCAGCGCCACCAAGTGGCAAGTTTTGGAACTAAATTTTATTATGATCGCATCGTGTTCAGCGTGAAATGCTGATCAAGAATATACCCTAGATTGCATGTTTCTGAGCAGTAGAAGTGGTTTGTCTAAGTATTGAAATCAGCGCCACCTGGTGGCAAGTTTTGGAACTAAATTTTATTATGATCGCATCGTTTTCAGCGTTGAATTCTGATCAAGAATATGTTTGTTTCAAATGGTTCTGAGCAGTAGAAGTGCCTTTTTCTAAGTATTGAAATCAGCGCCACCAAGTGGCAAGTTTTGGAACTAAATTTTATTATGATCGCATCGTCTTCAACGTGAAATTCTGATCAAGAATATGTTTGTTTCAAATGGTTCTGAGCAGTAGAAGTGCTTTTTTCTAAGTATTGAAATCAGCGCCACCTGGTGGCAAGTTTTGGAACTAAATTTTATTATGATCGCATCGTGTTCAGCGTTAAATTCTGATGAAGAATATGTTTGTTTCAAATGGTTCTGAGCAGTAGAAGTGCCTTTTTCTAAGTATTGAAATCAGCGCCACCAAGTGGCAAGTTTTGGAACTAAATTTTGTTATGATCGCATCGTGTTCAGCGTGAAATGCTGATCAAGAATATACCCTAGACTGCATGTTTCTGAGCAGTAGAAGTGGTTTTTCTAAGTATTGAAATCAGCGCCACCTGGTGGCAAGTTTTGGAACTAAATTTTATTATGATCGCATCGTTTTCAGCGTTGAATTCTGATCAAGAATATGTTTGTTTCAAATGGTTCTGAGCAGTAGAAGTGCCTTTTTCTAAGTATTGAAATCAGCGCCACCAAGTGGAAAGTTTTGGAACTAAATTTTATTATGATCGCATCGTCTTCAACGTGAAATTCTGATCAAGAATATGTTTGTTTCAAATGGTTCTGAGCAGTAGAAGTGCTTTTTTCTAAGTATTGAAATAAGCGCCACCTGGTGGCAAGTTTTGGAACTAAATTTTATTATGATCGCATCGTGTTCAGCGTGAAATGCTGATCAAGAATATATCCTAGATTGCATGTTTCTGAGCAGAAGAAGTGGTTTTTCTAAGTATTGAAATCAGCGCCACCTGGTGGCAAGTTTTGGAACTAAATTTTATTATGATCGCATCGTGTTCAGCGTTAAATTCTGATCAAGAATATACCCTAGATTGCATGTTTCTGAGCAGTAGAAGTGGTTTGTCTAAGTATTGAAATCAGCGCCACCTGGTGGCAAGTTTTGGAACTAAATTTTATTATGATCGCATCGTTTTCAGCGTTAAATTCTGATCAAGAATATGTTTGTTTCAAATGGTTCTGAGCAGTAGAAGTGCCTTTTTCTAAGTATTGAAATCAGCGCCACCAAGTGGAAAGTTTTGGAACTAAATTTGATTATGATCGCATCGTCTTCAACGTGAAATTCTGATCAAGAATATGTTTGTTTCAAATGGTTCTGAGCAGTAGAAGTGCTTTTTTCTAAGTATTGAAATCAGCGCCACCAAGTGGCAAGTTTTGGAACTAAATTTTATTATGATCGCATCGTGTTCAGCGTGAAATGCTGATCAAGAATATACCCTAGATTGCATGTTTCTGTCTAAGTATTGAAATCAGCGCCACCTGGTGGCAAGTTTTGGAACTAAATTTTATTATGATCGCATCGTGTTCAGCGTTAAATTCTGATCAAGAATATGTTTGTTTCAAATGGTTCTGAGCAGTAGAAGTGCCTTTTTCTAAGTATTGAAATCAGCGCCACCAAGTGGCAAGTTTTGGAACTAAATTTTATTATGATCGCATCGTGTTCAGCGTGAAATGCTGATCAAGAATATACCCTAGATTGCATGTTTCTGAGCAGTAGAAGTGGTTTGTCTAAGTATTGAAATCAGCGCCACCTGGTGGCAAGTTTTGGAACTAAATTTTATTATGATCGCATCGTTTTCAGCGTTGAATTCTGATCAAGAATATGTTTGTTTCAAATGGTTCTGAGCAGTAGAAGTGCCTTTTTCTAAGTATTGAAATCAGCGCCACCAAGTGGAAAGTTTTGGAACTAAATTTTATTATGATCGCATCGTCTTCAACGTGAAATTCTGATCAAGAATATGTTTGTTTCAAATGGTTCTGAGCAGTAGAAGTGCTTTTTTCTAAGTATTGAAATAAGCGCCACCTGGTGGCAAGTTTTGGAACTAAATTTTATTATGATCGCATCGTGTTCAGCGTGAAATGCTGATCAAGAATATATCCTAGATTGCATGTTTCTGAGCAGAAGAAGTGGTTTTTCTAAGTATTGAAATCAGCGCCACCTGGTGGCAAGTTTTGGAACTAAATTTTATTATGATCGCATCGTGTTCAGCGTTAAATTCTGATCAAGAATATGTTTGTTTCAAATGGTTCTGAGCAGTAGAAGTGCCTTTTTCTAAGTATTGAAATCAGCGCCACCAAGTGGAAAGTTTTGGAACTAAATTTTATTATGATCGCATCGTCTTCAACGTGAAATTCTGATCAAGAATATGTTTGTTTCAAATGGTTCTGAGCAGTAGAAGTGCTTTTTTCTAAGTATTGAAATCAGCGCCACCTGGTGGCAAGTTTTGGAACTAAATTTTATTATGATCGCATCGTGTTCAGCGTTAAATTCTGATGAAGAATATGTTTGTTTCAAATGGTTCTGAGCAGTAGAAGTGCCTTTTTCTAAGTATTGAAATCAGCGCCACCAAGTGGCAAGTTTTGGAACTAAATTTTATTATGATCGCATCGTGTTCAGCGTGAAATGCTGATCAAGAATATACCCTAGATTGCATGTTTCTGAGCAGTAGAAGTGGTTTGTCTAAGTATTGAAATCAGCGCCACCTGGTGGCAAGTTTTGGAACTAAATTTTATTATGATCGCATCGTGTTCAGCGTTAAATTCTGATCAAGAATATGTTTGTTTCAAATGGTTCTGAGCAGTAGAAGTGCCTTTTTCTAAGTATTGAAATCAGCGCCACCAAGTGGCAAGTTTTGGAACTAAATTTTATTATGATCGCATCGTGTTCAGCGTGAAATGCTGATCAAGAATATACCCTAGATTGCATGTTTCTGAGCAGTAGAAGTGGTTTGTCTAAGTATTGAAATCAGCGCCACCTGGTGGCAAGTTTTGGAACTAAATTTTATTATGATCGCATCGTGTTCAGCGTTAAATTCTGATCAAGAATATGTTTGTTTCAAATGGTTCTGAGCAGTAGAAGTGCCTTTTTCTAAGTATTGAAATCAGCGCCACCAAGTGGCAAGTTTTGGAACTAAATTTTATTATGATCGCATCGTGTTCAGCGTGAAATGCTGATCAAGAATATACCCTAGATTGCATGTTTCTGAGCAGTAGAAGTGGTTTGTCTAAGTATTGAAATCAGCGCCACCTGGTGGCAAGTTTTGGAACTAAATTTTATTATGATCGCATCGTGTTCAGCGTTAAATTCTGATGAAGAATATGTTTGTTTCAAATGGTTCTGAGCAGTAGAAGTGCCTTTTTCTAAGTATTGAAATCAGCGCCACCAAGTGGCAAGTTTTGGAACTAAATTTTGTTATGATCGCATCGTGTTCAGCGTGAAATGCTGATCAAGAATATACCCTAGACTGCATGTTTCTGAGCAGTAGAAGTGGTTTTTCTAAGTATTGAAATCAGCGCCACCTGGTGGCAAGTTTTGGAACTAAATTTTATTATGATCGCATCGTTTTCAGCGTTGAATTCTGATCAAGAATATGTTTGTTTCAAATGGTTCTGAGCAGTAGAAGTGCCTTTTTCTAAGTATTGAAATCAGCGCCACCAAGTGGAAAGTTTTGGAACTAAATTTTATTATGATCGCATCGTCTTCAACGTGAAATTCTGATCAAGAATATGTTTGTTTCAAATGGTTCTGAGCAGTAGAAGTGCTTTTTTCTAAGTATTGAAATAAGCGCCACCTGGTGGCAAGTTTTGGAACTAAATTTTATTATGATCGCATCGTGTTCAGCGTGAAATGCTGATCAAGAATATATCCTAGATTGCATGTTTCTGAGCAGAAGAAGTGGTTTTTCTAAGTATTGAAATCAGCGCCACCTGGTGGCAAGTTTTGGAACTAAATTTTATTATGATCGCATCGTGTTCAGCGTTAAATTCTGATCAAGAATATACCCTAGATTGCATGTTTCTGAGCAGTAGAAGTGGTTTGTCTAAGTATTGAAATCAGCGCCACCTGGTGGCAAGTTTTGGAACTAAATTTTATTATGATCGCATCGTTTTCAGCGTTAAATTCTGATCAAGAATATGTTTGTTTCAAATGGTTCTGAGCAGTAGAAGTGCCTTTTTCTAAGTATTGAAATCAGCGCCACCAAGTGGAAAGTTTTGGAACTAAATTTTATTATGATCGCATCGTCTTCAACGTGAAATTCTGATCAAGAATATGTTTGTTTCAAATGGTTCTGAGCAGTAGAAGTGGTTTGTCTAAGTATTGAAATCAGCGCCACCTGGTGGCAAGTTTTGGAACTAAATTTTATTATGATCGCATCGTTTTCAGCGTTAAATTCTGATCAAGAATATGTTTGTTTCAAATGGTTCTGAGCAGTAGAAGTGCTTTTTTCTAAGTATTGAAATCAGCGCCACCTGGTGGCAAGTTTTGGAACTAAATTTTATTATGATCGCATCGTGTTCAGCGTTAAATTCTGATGAAGAATATGTTTGTTTCAAATGGTTCTGAGCAGTAGAAGTGCCTTTTTCTAAGTATTGAAATCAGCGCCACCAAGTGGCAAGTTTTGGAACTAAATTTTATTATGATCGCATCGTGTTCAGCGTGAAATGCTGATCAAGAATATACCCTAGATTGCATGTTTCTGAGCAGTAGAAGTGGTTTGTCTAAGTATTGAAATCAGCGCCACCTGGTGGCAAGTTTTGGAACTAAATTTTATTATGATCGCATCGTGTTCAGCGTTAAATTCTGATCAAGAATATGTTTGTTTCAAATGGTTCTGAGCAGTAGAAGTGCCTTTTTCTAAGTATTGAAATCAGCGCCACCAAGTGGCAAGTTTTGGAACTAAATTTTATTATGATCGCATCGTGTTCAGCGTGAAATGCTGATCAAGAATATACCCTAGATTGCATGTTTCTGAGCAGTAGAAGTGGTTTGTCTAAGTATTGAAATCAGCGCCACCTGGTGGCAAGTTTTGGAACTAAATTTTATTATGATCGCATCGTTTTCAGCGTTGAATTCTGATCAAGAATATGTTTGTTTCAAATGGTTCTGAGCAGTAGAAGTGCCTTTTTCTAAGTATTGAAATCAGCGCCACCAAGTGGCAAGTTTTGGAACTAAATTTTATTATGATCGCATCGTCTTCAACGTGAAATTCTGATCAAGAATATGTTTGTTTCAAATGGTTCTGAGCAGTAGAAGTGCTTTTTTCTAAGTATTGAAATCAGCGCCACCTGGTGGCAAGTTTTGGAACTAAATTTTATTATGATCGCATCGTGTTCAGCGTTAAATTCTGATGAAGAATATGTTTGTTTCAAATGGTTCTGAGCAGTAGAAGTGCCTTTTTCTAAGTATTGAAATCAGCGCCACCAAGTGGCAAGTTTTGGAACTAAATTTTGTTATGATCGCATCGTGTTCAGCGTGAAATGCTGATCAAGAATATACCCTAGACTGCATGTTTCTGAGCAGTAGAAGTGGTTTTTCTAAGTATTGAAATCAGCGCCACCTGGTGGCAAGTTTTGGAACTAAATTTTATTATGATCGCATCGTTTTCAGCGTTGAATTCTGATCAAGAATATGTTTGTTTCAAATGGTTCTGAGCAGTAGAAGTGCCTTTTTCTAAGTATTGAAATCAGCGCCACCAAGTGGAAAGTTTTGGAACTAAATTTTATTATGATCGCATCGTCTTCAACGTGAAATTCTGATCAAGAATATGTTTGTTTCAAATGGTTCTGAGCAGTAGAAGTGCTTTTTTCTAAGTATTGAAATCAGCGCCACCTGGTGGCAAGTTTTGGAACTAAATTTTATTATGATCGCATCGTGTTCAGCGTTAAATTCTGATGAAGAATATGTTTGTTTCAAATGGTTCTGAGCAGTAGAAGTGCTTTTTTCTAAGTATTGAAATAAGCGCCACCTGGTGGCAAGTTTTGGAACTAAATTTTATTATGATCGCATCGTGTTCAGCGTGAAATGCTGATCAAGAATATATCCTAGATTGCATGTTTCTGAGCAGAAGAAGTGGTTTTTCTAAGTATTGAAATCAGCGCCACCTGGTGGCAAGTTTTGGAACTAAATTTTATTATGATCGCATCGTGTTCAGCGTTAAATTCTGATGAAGAATATGTTTGTTTCAAATGGTTCTGAGCAGTAGAAGTGCCTTTTTCTAAGTATTGAAATCAGCGCCACCAAGTGGCAAGTTTTGGAACTAAATTTTGTTATGATCGCATCGTGTTCAGCGTGAAATGCTGATCAAGAATATACCCTAGACTGCATGTTTCTGAGCAGTAGAAGTGGTTTTTCTAAGTATTGAAATCAGCGCCACCTGGTGGCAAGTTTTGGAACTAAATTTTATTATGATCGCATCGTTTTCAGCGTTGAATTCTGATCAAGAATATGTTTGTTTCAAATGGTTCTGAGCAGTAGAAGTGCCTTTTTCTAAGTATTGAAATCAGCGCCACCAAGTGGAAAGTTTTGGAACTAAATTTTATTATGATCGCATCGTCTTCAACGTGAAATTCTGATCAAGAATATGTTTGTTTCAAATGGTTCTGAGCAGTAGAAGTGCTTTTTTCTAAGTATTGAAATAAGCGCCACCTGGTGGCAAGTTTTGGAACTAAATTTTATTATGATCGCATCGTGTTCAGCGTGAAATGCTGATCAAGAATATATCCTAGATTGCATGTTTCTGAGCAGAAGAAGTGGTTTTTCTAAGTATTGAAATCAGCGCCACCTGGTGGCAAGTTTTGGAACTAAATTTTATTATGATCGCATCGTGTTCAGCGTTAAATTCTGATCAAGAATATACCCTAGATTGCATGTTTCTGAGCAGTAGAAGTGGTTTGTCTAAGTATTGAAATCAGCGCCACCTGGTGGCAAGTTTTGGAACTAAATTTTATTATGATCGCATCGTTTTCAGCGTTAAATTCTGATCAAGAATATGTATCTTTCAAATGGTTCTGAGCAGTAGAAGTGCCTTTTTCTAAGTATTGAAATCAGCGCCACCAAGTGGAAAGTTTTGGAACTAAATTTTATTATGATCGCATCGTCTTCAACGTGAAATTCTGATCAAGAATATGTTTGTTTCAAATGGTTCTGAGCAGTAGAAGTGGTTTGTCTAAGTATTGAAATCAGCGCCACCTGGTGGCAAGTTTTGGAACTAAATTTTATTATGATCGCATCGTTTTCAGCGTTAAATTCTGATCAAGAATATGTTTGTTTCAAATGGTTCTGAGCAGTAGAAGTGCCTTTTTCTAAGTATTGAAATCAGCGCCACCAAGTGGCAAGTTTTGGAACTAAATTTTATTATGATCGCATCGTCTTCAACGTGAAATTCTGATCAAGAATATGTTTGTTTCAAATGGTTCTGAGCAGTAGAAGTGCTTTTTTCTAAGTATTGAAATCAGCGCCACCTGGTGGCAAGTTTTGGAACTAAATTTTATTATGATCGCATCGTGTTCAGCGTTAAATTCTGATGAAGAATATGTTTGTTTCAAATGGTTCTGAGCAGTAGAAGTGCGTTTTTCTAAGTATTGAAATCAGCGCCACCAAGTGGCAAGTTTTGGAACTAAATTTTGTTATGATCGCATCGTGTTCAGCGTGAAATGCTGATCAAGAATATACCCTAGACTGCATGTTTCTGAGCAGTAGAAGTGGTTTTTCTAAGTATTGAAATCAGCGCCACCTGGTGGCAAGTTTTGGAACTAAATTTTATTATGATCGCATCGTTTTCAGCGTTGAATTCTGATCAAGAATATGTTTGTTTCAAATGGTTCTGAGCAGTAGAAGTGCCTTTTTCTAAGTATTGAAATCAGCGCCACCAAGTGGAAAGTTTTGGAACTAAATTTTATTATGATCGCATCG
The DNA here is from genome assembly GCF_021234035.1 of Daphnia pulicaria. Classification (NCBI taxonomy): domain Eukaryota; kingdom Metazoa; phylum Arthropoda; class Branchiopoda; order Diplostraca; family Daphniidae; genus Daphnia; species Daphnia pulicaria. The sequence continues at coordinate 194,389 of NC_060923.1, read as the reverse complement.
TCTTCAACGTGAAATTCTGATCAAGAATATGTTTGTTTCAAATGGTTCTGAGCAGTAGAAGTGCTTTTTTCTAAGTATTGAAATAAGCGCCACCTGGTGGCAAGTTTTGGAACTAAATTTTATTATGATCGCATCGTGTTCAGCGTGAAATGCTGATCAAGAATATATCCTAGATTGCATGTTTCTGAGCAGAAGAAGTGGTTTTTCTAAGTATTGAAATCAGCGCCACCTGGTGGCAAGTTTTGGAACTAAATTTTATTATGATCGCATCGTGTTCAGCGTTAAATTCTGATCAAGAATATACCCTAGATTGCATGTTTCTGAGCAGTAGAAGTGGTTTGTCTAAGTATTGAAATCAGCGCCACCTGGTGGCAAGTTTTGGAACTAAATTTTATTATGATCGCATCGTTTTCAGCGTTAAATTCTGATCAAGAATATGTTTGTTTCAAATGGTTCTGAGCAGTAGAAGTGCCTTTTTCTAAGTATTGAAATCAGCGCCACCAAGTGGAAAGTTTTGGAACTAAATTTTATTATGATCGCATCGTTTTCAGCGTTAAATTCTGATCAAGAATATGTTTGTTTCAAATGGTTCTGAGCAGTAGAAGTGCCTTTTTCTAAGTATTGAAATCAGCGCCACCAAGTGGAAAGTTTTGGAACTAAATTTTATTATGATCGCATCGTCTTCAACGTGAAATTCTGATCAAGAATATGTTTGTTTCAAATGGTTCTGAGCAGTAGAAGTGGTTTGTCTAAGTATTGAAATCAGCGCCACCTGGTGGCAAGTTTTGGAACTAAATTTTATTATGATCGCATCGTTTTCAGCGTTAAATTCTGATCAAGAATATGTTTGTTTCAAATGGTTCTGAGCAGTAGAAGTGCTTTTTTCTAAGTATTGAAATCAGCGCCACCTGGTGGCAAGTTTTGGAACTAAATTTTATTATGATCGCATCGTGTTCAGCGTTAAATTCTGATGAAGAATATGTTTGTTTCAAATGGTTCTGAGCAGTAGAAGTGCCTTTTTCTAAGTATTGAAATCAGCGCCACCAAGTGGCAAGTTTTGGAACTAAATTTTATTATGATCGCATCGTGTTCAGCGTGAAATGCTGATCAAGAATATACCCTAGATTGCATGTTTCTGAGCAGTAGAAGTGGTTTGTCTAAGTATTGAAATCAGCGCCACCTGGTGGCAAGTTTTGGAACTAAATTTTATTATGATCGCATCGTGTTCAGCGTTAAATTCTGATCAAGAATATGTTTGTTTCAAATGGTTCTGAGCAGTAGAAGTGCCTTTTTCTAAGTATTGAAATCAGCGCCACCAAGTGGCAAGTTTTGGAACTAAATTTTATTATGATCGCATCGTGTTCAGCGTGAAATGCTGATCAAGAATATACCCTAGATTGCATGTTTCTGAGCAGTAGAAGTGGTTTGTCTAAGTATTGAAATCAGCGCCACCTGGTGGCAAGTTTTGGAACTAAATTTTATTATGATCGCATCGTTTTCAGCGTTGAATTCTGATCAAGAATATGTTTGTTTCAAATGGTTCTGAGCAGTAGAAGTGCCTTTTTCTAAGTATTGAAATCAGCGCCACCAAGTGGCAAGTTTTGGAACTAAATTTTATTATGATCGCATCGTCTTCAACGTGAAATTCTGATCAAGAATATGTTTGTTTCAAATGGTTCTGAGCAGTAGAAGTGCTTTTTTCTAAGTATTGAAATCAGCGCCACCTGGTGGCAAGTTTTGGAACTAAATTTTATTATGATCGCATCGTGTTCAGCGTTAAATTCTGATGAAGAATATGTTTGTTTCAAATGGTTCTGAGCAGTAGAAGTGCCTTTTTCTAAGTATTGAAATCAGCGCCACCAAGTGGCAAGTTTTGGAACTAAATTTTGTTATGATCGCATCGTGTTCAGCGTGAAATGCTGATCAAGAATATACCCTAGACTGCATGTTTCTGAGCAGTAGAAGTGGTTTTTCTAAGTATTGAAATCAGCGCCACCTGGTGGCAAGTTTTGGAACTAAATTTTATTATGATCGCATCGTTTTCAGCGTTGAATTCTGATCAAGAATATGTTTGTTTCAAATGGTTCTGAGCAGTAGAAGTGCCTTTTTCTAAGTATTGAAATCAGCGCCACCAAGTGGAAAGTTTTGGAACTAAATTTTATTATGATCGCATCGTCTTCAACGTGAAATTCTGATCAAGAATATGTTTGTTTCAAATGGTTCTGAGCAGTAGAAGTGCTTTTTTCTAAGTATTGAAATCAGCGCCACCTGGTGGCAAGTTTTGGAACTAAATTTTATTATGATCGCATCGTGTTCAGCGTTAAATTCTGATGAAGAATATGTTTGTTTCAAATGGTTCTGAGCAGTAGAAGTGCTTTTTTCTAAGTATTGAAATAAGCGCCACCTGGTGGCAAGTTTTGGAACTAAATTTTATTATGATCGCATCGTGTTCAGCGTGAAATGCTGATCAAGAATATATCCTAGATTGCATGTTTCTGAGCAGAAGAAGTGGTTTTTCTAAGTATTGAAATCAGCGCCACCTGGTGGCAAGTTTTGGAACTAAATTTTATTATGATCGCATCGTGTTCAGCGTTAAATTCTGATGAAGAATATGTTTGTTTCAAATGGTTCTGAGCAGTAGAAGTGCCTTTTTCTAAGTATTGAAATCAGCGCCACCAAGTGGCAAGTTTTGGAACTAAATTTTGTTATGATCGCATCGTGTTCAGCGTGAAATGCTGATCAAGAATATACCCTAGACTGCATGTTTCTGAGCAGTAGAAGTGGTTTTTCTAAGTATTGAAATCAGCGCCACCTGGTGGCAAGTTTTGGAACTAAATTTTATTATGATCGCATCGTTTTCAGCGTTGAATTCTGATCAAGAATATGTTTGTTTCAAATGGTTCTGAGCAGTAGAAGTGCCTTTTTCTAAGTATTGAAATCAGCGCCACCAAGTGGAAAGTTTTGGAACTAAATTTTATTATGATCGCATCGTCTTCAACGTGAAATTCTGATCAAGAATATGTTTGTTTCAAATGGTTCTGAGCAGTAGAAGTGCTTTTTTCTAAGTATTGAAATAAGCGCCACCTGGTGGCAAGTTTTGGAACTAAATTTTATTATGATCGCATCGTGTTCAGCGTGAAATGCTGATCAAGAATATATCCTAGATTGCATGTTTCTGAGCAGAAGAAGTGGTTTTTCTAAGTATTGAAATCAGCGCCACCTGGTGGCAAGTTTTGGAACTAAATTTTATTATGATCGCATCGTGTTCAGCGTTAAATTCTGATCAAGAATATACCCTAGATTGCATGTTTCTGAGCAGTAGAAGTGGTTTGTCTAAGTATTGAAATCAGCGCCACCTGGTGGCAAGTTTTGGAACTAAATTTTATTATGATCGCATCGTTTTCAGCGTTAAATTCTGATCAAGAATATGTTTCTTTCAAATGGTTCTGAGCAGTAGAAGTGCCTTTTTCTAAGTATTGAAATCAGCGCCACCAAGTGGAAAGTTTTGGAACTAAATTTTATTATGATCGCATCGTCTTCAACGTGAAATTCTGATCAAGAATATGTTTGTTTCAAATGGTTCTGAGCAGTAGAAGTGGTTTGTCTAAGTATTGAAATCAGCGCCACCTGGTGGCAAGTTTTGGAACTAAATTTTATTATGATCGCATCGTTTTCAGCGTTAAATTCTGATCAAGAATATGTTTGTTTCAAATGGTTCTGAGCAGTAGAAGTGCCTTTTTCTAAGTATTGAAATCAGCGCCACCAAGTGGCAAGTTTTGGAACTAAATTTTATTATGATCGCATCGTCTTCAACGTGAAATTCTGATCAAGAATATGTTTGTTTCAAATGGTTCTGAGCAGTAGAAGTGCTTTTTTCTAAGTATTGAAATCAGCGCCACCTGGTGGCAAGTTTTGGAACTAAATTTTATTATGATCGCATCGTGTTCAGCGTTAAATTCTGATGAAGAATATGTTTGTTTCAAATGGTTCTGAGCAGTAGAAGTGCGTTTTTCTAAGTATTGAAATCAGCGCCACCAAGTGGCAAGTTTTGGAACTAAATTTTGTTATGATCGCATCGTGTTCAGCGTGAAATGCTGATCAAGAATATACCCTAGACTGCATGTTTCTGAGCAGTAGAAGTGGTTTTTCTAAGTATTGAAATCAGCGCCACCTGGTGGCAAGTTTTGGAACTAAATTTTATTATGATCGCATCGTTTTCAGCGTTGAATTCTGATCAAGAATATGTTTGTTTCAAATGGTTCTGAGCAGTAGAAGTGCCTTTTTCTAAGTATTGAAATCAGCGCCACCAAGTGGAAAGTTTTGGAACTAAATTTTATTATGATCGCATCGTCTTCAACGTGAAATTCTGATCAAGAATATGTTTGTTTCAAATGGTTCTGAGCAGTAGAAGTGCTTTTTTCTAAGTATTGAAATAAGCGCCACCTGGTGGCAAGTTTTGGAACTAAATTTTATTATGATCGCATCGTGTTCAGCGTGAAATGCTGATCAAGAATATATCCTAGATTGCATGTTTCTGAGCAGAAGAAGTGGTTTTTCTAAGTATTGAAATCAGCGCCACCTGGTGGCAAGTTTTGGAACTAAATTTTATTATGATCGCATCGTGTTCAGCGTTAAATTCTGATCAAGAATATACCCTAGATTGCATGTTTCTGAGCAGTAGAAGTGGTTTGTCTAAGTATTGAAATCAGCGCCACCTGGTGGCAAGTTTTGGAACTAAATTTTATTATGATCGCATCGTTTTCAGCGTTAAATTCTGATCAAGAATATGTTTGTTTCAAATGGTTCTGAGCAGTAGAAGTGCCTTTTTCTAAGTATTGAAATCAGCGCCACCAAGTGGAAAGTTTTGGAACTAAATTTTATTATGATCGCATCGTCTTCAACGTGAAATTCTGATCAAGAATATGTTTGTTTCAAATGGTTCTGAGCAGTAGAAGTGGTTTGTCTAAGTATTGAAATCAGCGCCACCTGGTGGCAAGTTTTGGAACTAAATTTTATTATGATCGCATCGTTTTCAGCGTTAAATTCTGATCAAGAATATGTTTGTTTCAAATGGTTCTGAGCAGTAGAAGTGCCTTTTTCTAAGTATTGAAATCAGCGCCACCAAGTGGCAAGTTTTGGAACTAAATTTTATTATGATCGCATCGTCTTCAACGTGAAATTCTGATCAAGAATATGTTTGTTTCAAATGGTTCTGAGCAGTAGAAGTGCTTTTTTCTAAGTATTGAAATCAGCGCCACCTGGTGGCAAGTTTTGGAACTAAATTTTATTATGATCGCATCGTGTTCAGCGTTAAATTCTGATGAAGAATATGTTTGTTTCAAATGGTTCTGAGCAGTAGAAGTGCCTTTTTCTAAGTATTGAAATCAGCGCCACCAAGTGGCAAGTTTTGGAACTAAATTTTGTTATGATCGCATCGTGTTCAGCGTGAAATGCTGATCAAGAATATACCCTAGACTGCATGTTTCTGAGCAGTAGAAGTGGTTTTTCTAAGTATTGAAATCAGCGCCACCTGGTGGCAAGTTTTGGAACTAAATTTTATTATGATCGCATCGTTTTCAGCGTTGAATTCTGATCAAGAATATGTTTGTTTCAAATGGTTCTGAGCAGTAGAAGTGCCTTTTTCTAAGTATTGAAATCAGCGCCACCAAGTGGAAAGTTTTGGAACTAAATTTTATTATGATCGCATCGTCTTCAACGTGAAATTCTGATCAAGAATATGTTTGTTTCAAATGGTTCTGAGCAGTAGAAGTGCTTTTTTCTAAGTATTGAAATAAGCGCCACCTGGTGGCAAGTTTTGGAACTAAATTTTATTATGATCGCATCGTGTTCAGCGTGAAATGCTGATCAAGAATATATCCTAGATTGCATGTTTCTGAGCAGAAGAAGTGGTTTTTCTAAGTATTGAAATCAGCGCCACCTGGTGGCAAGTTTTGGAACTAAATTTTATTATGATCGCATCGTGTTCAGCGTTAAATGCTGATCAAGAATATATCCTAGATTGCATGTTTCTGAGCAGAAGAAGTGGTTTTTCTAAGTATTGAAATCAGCGCCACCTGGTGGCAAGTTTTGGAACTAAATTTTATTATGATCGCATCGTGTTCAGCGTGAAATTCTGATCAATAATATGTTTGTTTCAAATGGTTCTGAGCAGTAGAAGTGCCTTTTTCTAAGTATTGAAATCAGCGCCACCAAGTGGCAAGTTTTGGAACTAAACTTTATTATGATCGCATCGTGTTCAGCGTGAAATGCTGATCAAGAATATATCCTAGATTGCATGTTTCTGAGCAGAAGAAGTGGTTTTTCTAAGTATTGAAATCAGCGCCACCTGGTGGCAAGTTTAGGAACTAAATTTTATTATGATCGCATCGTGTTCAGCGTTAAATTCTGATCAAGAATATATCCTAGATTGCATGTTTCTGAGCAGAAGAAGTGGTTTTTCTAAGTATTGAAATCAGCGCCACCTGGTGGCAAGTTTTGGAACTAAATTTTATTATGATCGCATCGTGTTCAGCGTTAAATTCTGATCAAGAATATGTTTGTTTCAAATGGTTCTGAGCAGTAGAAGTGCCTTTTTCTAAGTATTGAAATCAGCGCCACCAAGTGGCAAGTTTTGGAACTAAATTTTATTATGATCGCATCGTGTTCAGCGTGAAATGCTGATCAAGAATATACCCTAGATTGCATGTTTCTGAGCAGAAGAAGTGGTTTGTCTAAGTATTGAAATCAGCGCCACCTGGTGGCAAGTTTTGGAACTAAATTTTATTATGATCGCATCGTTTTCAGCGTTAAATTCTGATCAAGAATATGTTTGTTTCAAATGGTTCTGAGCAGTAGAAGTGCCTTTTTCTAAGTATTGAAATCAGCGCCACCAAGTGGAAAGTTTTGGAACTAAATTTTATTATGATCGCATCGTCTTCAACGTGAAATTCTGATCAAGAATATGTTTGTTTCAAATGGTTCTGAGCAGTAGAAGTGCTTTTTTCTAAGTATTGAAATCAGCGCCATCTGGTGACAAGTTTTGGAACTAAATTTTATTTTGATCGCATCGTGCTCAGCGTGAAATGCTGATCAAGAATATGTTTGTTTCAATTGGTTCTGAGAAGTAGAAGTGCCTTTTTCTAAGTGTTGAAATCAGCGCCATCTAGTGAAAAGTTTTGGAACTCAATTTTATTTTGATCGCATCGTGCTCAGCGTGAAATGCTGATCAAAAATGTGTTTGTTTCAATTGGTTCTGAGCAGTGGAAGTGCCTTTTTCTAAGTGTTGAAATCAGCGCCACCTGGTGAAAAGTTTTGGAACTAAATTTTATTTTGATCGCATCGTGTTCAGCGTGAAATTCTGATCAAGAATATATCTTAGATTGCATGTTTCTGAGCAGAAGAAGGGGTTTTTCTAAGTATTGAAACCAGCGCCACCTGGTAGCAAGTTTTGGAATTAAATTTACTTTTGATCACATCGTGCTCAGCGTGAAATTCTGATCAAGAATGTGTTTGTTTCAATTGGTTCTGAGCAGTAGAAGTGCCTTTTTCTAAGTATTGAAATCAGCGCCACCAAGTGGCAAGTATTGGAACTAGCGATCCCACTGGAATTGCATTTGATTCGAATCGATTCGAATTGATTCGAATCGATTCAACTTGAATTGCGTTTTTTGAGATTTTTCGAATATTCAGTTTTCGAATATTCAGTTTCAATCGAATTGGAAAAATCAAAATTCATATTCATTTGAATTGTGATATTTTTTGGTAAATATTTATGAAAATTTACCTGAATATTCATTTCCCGAATCATAAATATTCATTGTGAATATTCACGAATATTTGGGTCAATTCATGTCAAATTTGACAAAATTTTTGCAAAGTTGGAATATTTTTAGTTTAAATTTCGACCGCTAGATGTGCCACCTCTTCGTTTCGATAAACGAAGGGGATGGATATTGTTTGGGTACTTTCAAATGGACAACTATTCTATTATTATTGAATTATCACTAAATCCAGTCGATCTAAGTGATATTCTACTGCAATTATTTAAAACAGTTGAAATTATGGATGTTTTAGTGTAATATTTCTTTTCTTATAAAAAAAACAAAACAATAAAACAAATGGTTGATCAGTCATCCACTTTCAGTGACGGGACTTGTGAAAATTTTGTTTTTCAAGTGTTTGAATCGAGTTTTGAGGGATAGCAAGTGGCCGTACGAGTCTTATATGGCGAAATTCGAGTTCCTCGTGTCAAAACACGTCTTTTATGTCTTTTTGGTCAAAATTGGAAGAAGTTGATGTAACCTAACCTAACCTCTGGATTTTTTTACCAAGTGAGACCCAATGAAGTCCTGAAATTTGGAAAATGAATATCTGGAGAACGGCTAATCGCAACGACACCAGACAAACTTTATTCGATTGTAAATGAAAAACTGAACAAGAAAACATATGGTTGATCAGTCATCCACTTTCAGTGACGGAACTTGTGAAAATTTTGACTTTCAAGTGTTTGAATCGAGTTTTGAGGGATAGCAAGTGGCCGTACGAGTCTTATATGGCGAAATTCGAGTTCCTCGTGTCAAAACACGTCTTTTATGTCTTTTTGGTCAAAATTGGAAGAAGTTGATGTAACCTAACCTAACCTCTGGAATTTTTTTACCAAGTGAGACCCAATGAAGTCCTGAAATATAAAAAGTGAATATCTCGAGAACGGCTAATTGCAGCGACACCAGACAAACTTTATTCGATTGTAAATGAAAAACTGAACAAGAAAACATATGGTTGATCAGTCATCCACTTTCAGTGACGGAACTTGTGAAAATTTTGACTTTCAAGTGTTTGAATCGAGTTTTGAGGGATAGCAATTGGCCGTACGAGTCTTATATGGCGAAATTCGAGTTCCTCGTGTCAAAACACGTCTTTTATGTCTTTTTGATCAAAATTGGAAGAAGTTGATGTAACCTAACCTTTTTTACCAAGTGAGACCCAATGAAGTCCTGAAATTTAAAAAGTGAATATCTCGAGAACGGCTAATCGCAGCGACACCAGACAAACTTTATTCGATTGTAAATGAAAAAACTTAACAAGAAAACATATGTTTGATAAGTCATCTACTTTCAGTGATTGGACTTGTGAAAATTTTGACTTTCAAGTGTTTGAATCGAGTTTTGAGGGATAGCAAGTGGCCGTACGAGTCTTATATGGCGAAATTCGAGTTCCTCGTGTCAAAACACGTCTTTTATGTCTTTTTGGTCAAACTTGGAAGAAGTTGATGTAACCTAACCTAACCTCTGGATTTTTTTACCAAGTGAGACCCAATGAAGTCCTGAAATTTAAAAAGTGAATATCTCGAGAACGGCTAATTGCAGCGACACCAGACAAACTTTATTCGA